>NC_134982.1:72093721-72805165 GCF_965638725.1 Aptenodytes patagonicus
CAGCAAAAGACAAAATCCAGAGAAGGAAGATTTAATGACTGTACAGTAGAACAGCACTATCCTATCTTTTAACATCATGTCTTTCTTAAAACCAAATGGCAAACTTTAAGAACTCATTCATCTGCCCTATCCTCAAACTTTTCATAGCTCCTTCCCATAAAGACATTCCTCCTACCCCTAACCTTTCCTCTGATGGAAGGTTCTCACAGCACCTGTTCATCTGCCAACCGTGCAGCATCACTAACAAGTGAAGGAAGACCAAGACGCAGAAGAGACAGCCAGAGCTATTCTGAGCTGAGCCCGACATAAAATCCACCCATATTGTAAAGGCAAATTCCTTTGTCTTCTTCCCTCAACCCCCTCAAAGAACAACCAAACCCACAGTATTATTCTTCACTGAACTGTACTTTTATTGTGGGTTTTGAGTTGCCAAGAATAAAACTTTGCTTAGATTCCTTAATTCTGCCCATCCTGTAACTCTTCCACCCTCCAGACGTGTTATTTCTTACATCATGGGAGGGGGTGCAGTGCCTTGTTGTTCTGGCCAGAACTTGACTGTCCTCCCTACTGATTTTTAAGGAGAAGTAGCACTGCTTAACAAGTGGTTTCCTGAGGAGACACAATGACAGCCACATGGATTGCTGAAATAAATGGAAATAACACAAGAAAAGGAACCCCTAAGACAACAATTAGGATTTACACAAGGCTTTCTTTTTTACTCATAAATACAATTTCTTTCATTTCTTCTAGCCCTGTGCTTTCTCCCTCTGTTCACTGTTCCTTCATGCAATACTCCTGCACTAAGAAATAAAAAAATAAAATTGCACATACTAGAACAAACATCATTCCTGTATATGAGATTTTAGAGCTGTAAGAAGCCTCCAAAAAGAGGATAGCTTTCTTCATTTCTTGGAATAATTTTGGTCAAACACAAAGAAAGAGAAACTTCAAGACAAGGGACTGCTCAAAACTAAGCAGGGACATGGCTGCTTCCTGTAGCTCAGGACCACTGGCTCGTTCTTTGCTGTGTGGCCAAGCATCCTAATACACTGACACACACCACCTTAAAGCAAAAATCCAGATTCTATTCCCAGGCTAGAAACTCTTCTGTAACTGCAGAGTGTGCTGCAAATATTTAAAGCAGCCTGTTTGCTTTTCAAAGTTAAAAAAAAAGCACAAATCCCCTGCCGCAACTACTTGCACAAAGTCCAAAATCTGAGGTCAATCATTGTGCTAATGCACTTCCTTTTAACTTTAAGGTTGTATCCAACTTTTACAGCTACAAAGATACTTGAAGATTTCTCTGTTTCTACATACTGTAATGCTATTGTCTATGAGCAGTGGACTGCTGCCTTGAAAACAACACTCACCTTGTTTCACTCGATAGCAAAATCCATTCTTGACTTTAAAGGTGTAAAACTCATTCCCTATGAAGCAAAGTTTTGTTTAAATTGTGGATTCAATCATAAACTGGGCTAATTATAATTGCCTATCTAACTTTTCTTTACTCCCCCCAAGATCAGATGCAGGAAGCATTAAAAAAAAATCCATGGCTACACACAACTATGACACCTGGTTTAGAGTCAAGATGTTAAATACTGAAGCATTAAAGATTATGCCTGTTCAGAATAGACTTTGGCTAGTCAGGTGGTGTAGATGATTTTTTTCCTCCTGTTTGTACCTAATCCCACTGCACATGGGCTCAGATGCTCCTCAGTGTTAAAAGTTACTGAAATCTTTTCTTTTTAGAAATTTATTGAGAAGGTATTTTATTCATCACCAGTACAAGTTCTATCTTGAAATAATTTGTAAATAAATCCCCTCTTAAAACTATGTGTCCCTGAGTACACGTGCAGAGCAAACACTTAATTCCATTTTAGTGCTGCTGTTTTATTTTAAGAAGTTTTCTGAAAAACTAAGCTAAGTGGACTTAAACTGATATACTGCCAAAGGGAAGCTGGATGATGAGGTTACACTGCAATAGCCTTCAGGGGTTCCTTCTTAATACAAAAAATGAAAATCAGAGATTTCAGCAAACCACGAGCTGCAGGTCCATAGTCTCCGCCACTGTTTTGCTGAATTAGAGATCTCATCTGATGAAGATGTCAGTGGCAGTCTGTATGAGAAATGTCTCAAACACACTAGCACAGAATGATTACTGGCTTGCAAAAAAAAGCATATTGAAAAAATATTACTAAAGTAGCTCATAGACAAAAAAGAAGTGTATATACAGAGAAAGAACAGCAGGGAAGCACAAAATTTTGGAGTGTTTATAAGTTTTTGCTTAGTAAGAGCACAGCTTTCAGAAATTTATTGTCCTATGGCCTCAACTCCAGTCATAAGAATAAAAGGATCCAGGTAAATATGATGGGGGAGCCCTCGTGTGAGTAAAAAGCAGTATGTTTGACAGTATCTCTAGGAAGAGATACTTCCGAGATCTGCGCAGGGCTAAACATAATTGAGATGAAACAGTACGTCTTACGAGTAGCCAGCCGTAAAATGCGGTAGTTGGCCTGTGAAAGCATTTACCTTAAACCACACCTGAGAACCACGGCAGGGTCTGGCTGTGGCTTTATCCCTTTCCCCATTACTCGGGTAAGAGAAATTTATTCTTTAATCCTTACCGTTCCCTCCTTAAGCACCTTCCGGCTACCCCGATACCCGTTTCACGTTAGCGCAATTACTGTTTATCGAGAAAGTGACTTTTAGCACTTTGACTCTCCGGCCGATGAGAGGAACCACACGCGCAGCCGGGGACCCCGGCGGGAGGGAGCCGAGCGCCGCTGCCGCCGGCGGGCCCGGAGAGACCCGCGTCCTTGCCCACGCACCTCCACCCCGCCGGAGAAGGCCGTTAGCGAGCCAGCGACCTTCCCGCCGCCTCCCCGCGCCCACCTAAAAGGCTGCGGGACAGCGAAACCTCGATTCGCGTCGCCTCCGGCCACAGGTGTTGGCAAGGGGCGCTCGCGCCTCGGTCGCCACCGGCCCGCCGGGGCCGGTCCTCCTCCGGGGGACACCCCGCTCTTCGCCCTCCAAACCAAAACGGTGCCCGGCAGGGCCGCCCGACGGCAGGGCTCCCCGCCGCGGGTCGCCTCCGGCCGCGGAAAGCGAGGCCGGTCCCGCCCGCGACGGCTGCGGACTCCGCGCAGCCCCCCACCCCCTCAGGGGACCCCAACGGTCGCCCCGCGCGGGCAGCGCCGCCCGCCCCGGCCCCGCAGCGCGGCCCCGCCCGTACCTGCAGCGGCGGACGGGAGAACCGGGCGAGCCGCGGCGCGGCGGGCGGCCGGCTGTCTCCGCCGCCGCACACCTGCCGCCACCGCCGCGCGGGAGCGGCCGCCACCGGCCCCGCTCGCTCCCCGCGCCCGCGGGGGGACACGCCTCGCCCTGCCGGGGCGGGCGGGCGCGCGCCGCCGTCAGGCGGGAAGGGGCGGGGGCGCGGCGGGCAGCCCGGCCGGCGCTGGGCCGGGGGCTCTGCCCCGGCGGCGGGGGGCCGGCGAGGCCCTTCTTGGCCGCCTCCCCCTCCTCTCCCCCCGCTGCCCGCCGTTTCTCCCCCCGTCCTGCCTCCCCCGCTCGGTCCCTCTTGTCGGTTTGTTTGCTTTTTCCCCTTAAGCCGCACTGCGTCCCAGGTGTTATTTCTCGTGCGCCGTGCCGCGTCTCCCGTAGCGCTAAAACGGGGTCCGCGGAGGAGGCTCGCCTTGGAAGCACCTTCTCCGAGAGCCGGCGTCGCCTGGCAGCCGGCTCCCGACCGGGAGCGTGTTTCCTCCCGCAGATCCCGGCCGCAGACCCGTCCCTTGCTCCCAAACCTGCCGGCAGGTCCCCCGCAGGGGCCCAGCAAGGAGCGGCCCTGCCAGCGGGTCACTCGGGACCGCGGGCGTGCACAAACGCCACTGCAACAGGCGCTTGGGCTTCAGGGGTTGCGCTGGGGCCAGGTGTTGCACCCTGTCGCGACAGCAGCTGACAACAAGGAAAGCAGATTTCCTGGTTACAGACTGTTCATACAGGCGGTAAACATATGCACGCGCACAAGAATATGTACACTGTCAACTATATGTACTATTTCAAATATGTACATCTCAAACACAATCTTTCCAACGTCGAGCGTTCACCAGCTTTTGCCACTTCCAGTTTATTTCAGGGCAACCGGCATGACATTGCAGTCTACGTAGAGTATCAACACCACTGCTCCTTTCTACAGTTCTTGCAGTAGTAAAGGCAACCACATCTTAATTATTTTAATTTTTTTCTTTTTAACTCAAATGTCTTAGTTTTTGTATGTGTAGAAAAAACATTGCTCATCAGACCTGTGTCGTGGTTTAACCCCAGCCAGCAACCAAGCCCCAGACAGCCGCTCGCTCACTCCCCCCTGGTGGGATGGGGGAGAGAATCGGAAGGGTGAAAGTGAGAAAACTCGTGGGTTGAGATAAAGACAGTTTAATAGGGAAAGCAAAAGCCGCGCACACAAGCAAAGCAAAACAAGGGATCCCTTCACTGCTTCCCATCGGCAGGCAGGTGTTCAGCCATCTCCAGGAAAGCAGGGCTCCATCACACGTAACGGTGACTTGGGAAGACAAACACCATCACTCCCAACGTCCCCCCCTTCCTCCTTCTTCCCCCGCTTTATATGCTGAGCATGACGTCATATGGTATGGAATGTCCCTGTGGTCAGTTGGGGTCAGCTGTCCCAGCTGTGTCCCTTCCCAACTTCTTGTGCACCTCCAGCCTACTCGCTGGTGGGGTGGTGTGAGGAGCAGAAAAGGCCTTGACTCTGTGTCAGCACTGCTCAGCAGTAACCAAAATGTCCCTGTGTTATCAACATTGTTCTCACCCTAAATCCAAAACACAGCCCTGTACTAGCTACTGTGAAGAAAATTAACTCTATCCCAGCCAAAACCAGCACAACCTGCCAGTACAGTTGGGAAATGCAGACAAAGTTTTGGACCTAGTTCCTTGTCATGGCTGAAAAGAAGTAGCAAAATGCAAGATTAAAAATAACAAAAAGGTTAGATACAATTGTTTAAGTAATCCGTCGGGCTGCTTGAGAATAAAGGTAGTGAACACCTGTGGAGCGGAACAGGGAGATAGGTGGGGTTTGTATCCTGTTACTCATGGAAAGGGAACCCTCATGATTTCTCTCCGTTGATGTTTTACCCGCAGTCTGACTTGGAAAGGTTAGACTAGAAGCTGCAACACAGAAAAGCTAAAAAAAGATTTAAAGTGTGACCTTCAAAGTAACACTTCCATATGAGATAGTCAGCTCTGAGCTTTCGTTCCAAGAAGTACACAGGCATACACCATAGAGAAGCATGCTGCTAATTAAAAATCATGCTAATTTCTAAATTTAACTACATTTACTTCCAACACATGCTACTATAAAGCAGTGATTAGGCAAATATATTTTTCTTTATTCCAGTTGTGTTTTGTACTCTTATCAAATCTTTGTATATAGTAATTTTCAATATTTCCTTCTATGCTCAGTTAATTGCATAGTGACATGCTCTTTTGTACAGTGTTCTCACAGCAATTTGAAACATTCTTTTGAAATTAAAAGAAGGCAATTGTAAACCTACAAAACTGACAGAGCAGCTAATGAGATAAAATCTTCAGGTGTCTTGGTAAGAGGATTTTCAGTTATGCCACATGTGGACTGCTTTTCCTTAATGCCCTCTGTAAGAGATGGCTCAATGGTCTTCCAGAAGAAAGTCTGCTTACTCAGGATAGCCATTAATTCCCTGCTTTTTGCCTTGCAAAACAACTGGCCGTAGGTTTTTTACCAACTGTAAAGTTATGCCAGTTTTAATCACCTTCTGCTTGGTGAGGGAGGGAAGCGACGTAAGCTACAGAAGCAGTCCCTCACCGATTTACTCCATGACCAAGCAAGGCTTGGACAGACCTCCCAGCACATGCAAAATCCCTTTTTACCTGTGTCAGTGCATTACAACTCAGTTCAGTCTGGTTTGAGACTACTGCTGACATTTCTGGCTGTGGGAGCTCTTGCTCAGGTGTTTTCCACGGCGTGGGCAATATTCACATGTATTGATCAGGCTTCCTCTGCTTCCAATCACAATTAATGCAGCGTAACTTTGTGAGAAACACAGCAATTGCTTGCTTTAAAAGTGATATTAGAGGAGTATTCTATAAATATCCTGGTCATGGATGTAGGGCTGCAACTGTGGTGTCCTTCAGCAAAATCTTTTTTTTTTTTTCTTTTTTTTTTTAATTATAATTAAGCGTAGGAACAACTGAAGAGAACAGCTGGAGAAAGGGACCACCAAACCAGACTGTCTTCTTGCCAGTTCTCTGCTGACTACCAAGCACTGTTCTGCAGTGCTTACTGATACCAAACAGTCTTCTAACCTAAAGGCTAGTTAGTTTCTGCAAAGACGGTTGAGTATACTCAGCTTATTGTGGAGTCAGGCCCCTAGCAGGAGTGGCATTGTAATTATTTTAATGATTAAATTGTAGTCATACCTTTTAGATATCAATAGGATTATTCAGAAGAGAAAAGCAACGACAACTACACAAGGCTGAAAAATGGGGTGTATCAAGTTGATCTTATAATTTCCCATGGTTTTGTTTATGCTTAGTTAATTGGGATACAACAGGAACTGACTGCAGATTCCATGGGTTTACAAAGTAGCGTGTGCATTAATTTTGCTGCTGTTTGTTAAAACACTTTATATTGTCCATGCATACTGTGATACTAGTATGTAGTCCAGCCAAACTTATTCCTTACCTTGTAGTAAAATTGGAGCTATACGTGCTTGTTGATTCACAGGATATGATGATGTGTTAGAGATTATAAAGTGCTTTGTGGACATAAGCTAAGTATTTTTTTTTAAATAGTTATTCTGACATTTTTATTGAGCAGGAGTGCTTTTTATTTGTTCTGGGTTTGCTTCAGAAGCTCATGACAGCACAGCTTTCTCACCTTTCAGATGTTTTAAAGATGTATCTTAAATGAAATCCCAAACTAAAACTACTCAGTCCTGTATGTCTTTCTCCCCATCTGGCAAAACCTGAAAGCTTTCAGACTACTTAAAATTGTAGATTAAATGAGAAAGAATAAAGGAATATACTAAAAGGATAACTGTATTTTTATGTTGAAAACCTGCATTTCATTTCAACAAATGTCAATAAACTGAATGCCATGTATGTCCACCTAATGTTTAAAACTGCAATTGTCCAAAGCACTTTATTTTTAGAAGCACCTACAAATCCACTGACAGAAACTTTCATCTTGATATACATTGCTTGGCTTGAAATACTGCACATAGTTCCTTCTGCCTGTTTCTGTTGAATGTTAAAGCTCTAAAACTTAAATTCCAGTCTCCAGGTTTGGTGAGTGTGTATTAATGCAACTTTTTTGCATGCATATAACTGTTTTTACTCAAGGACATAACTACCGAAGCAAACAGTTCTTTGAAACGTCACCCGTTACCTGTGTTTTGCAGGTAGGAAACAGGGCTCAGTGAGCCGGCTGAAGTCATGTAACACGTCAGGGGTACAGCTGGGCAAGAAACTGCAAAAAGAAGGTTTTGTCCTCACTTGTCAGAAACAAAGCAGAGCAGCCCGGGAAAGCGGGACGGGTCAGCTCAGACGGCTGTGTTCCCTGTATGCTGACCTCCTTGAAAGACAGGAAAGTTCCCTGGTAGAATTTGGAAACTTCTGGGTGGTGAGGTCAGTGGAGAGGATGGCATCTTAAATTACAGCTCTCTCCCTTGGTTGCCTGGATTCTCTGCAGCATGCCATCTCCTCTGCATCAAGATCTGAGATGGTCTGGGGGAAGCCACTCACATGGTCAGCCGTACCTATATTGTCTTCTCAGGCAAAACTGGGAGTTTTACACAATTCTGGCCCTTCCCATTGACATTACAGTGTGAAAGTACAGGTAAGGATGTCACTCAGAAATCGTAAATTCTAGTTATTGTCCAATGTGCAAGGCAAACATAGAAGAGGTGGGAAAATTTCTCCAGTCGCTTTTCTAGCAGTTTGTAAATAGTTATTTTACCAACATATTACACAAAGTAAACTTTTACTCTGACTTTATTTTATGCAGTCCATCAAAAGAAAGAAGGCAGCTCAGAATGGTACAGAGAGCTTATAAAAAGTTTAGCAGCTCCATGACACTGCCATCTCTCCCAGTTTTATCCCCTCTGGTCAGGGCTGACTTCCCCTTAAAAATTGATAGAAAATTCAGTATGTAATTAAGTTATATTTTTCATTAAAATTATCTGTTTGTCTGGAATGTTTGATTAGTTTTATCAGGGAATCAAAAATTCCTATCAGTTTAGAGTTTTAATTCAGTTTTTTTAAGAGCATCTTTCTTCTTCTTTTGACCTGAAAATTCTACCATTTTTGTAGCCAACCGTGCTCCTATAGTAAAGGACTTTTAAAGCACTAATGTCTGGGAACTAAAAATTACTGAGAACTTTTGTTCAGAATGAAAAGACAGTGTTTCTTAATCTTGTATGAGCTCTTTTAACCTAACCCCATGATTTGGAGGGGGAAAGGAAAACTGACTTAGGATTTTTGAAAGCCTTGGGTTAGCAAAAAGGTGTAGGAGATTATATGTTTAGAATTCTTGGTTTATGGAAATTAACTTTTTTCTTAGATCTCACTTTTTTTTCTATTTATTGGGAAGAGTAGTAAGTGATAAGAAGCATTGTATAGACAGGACATTAATAAGATGCAGAAAGTCTCAAATCTATACCAGAAACCATGAGTTCTGTGGAAATGCTAGTTTGAGGCAATAGTAGGTCTTTTTGAGTGATAAGAAACAGCATGAAGCATCCTGTCTGACAGCTTACCTGCCCTATTCCTCTGCCCCAACCCACCTCCCTTCTTCACTACCTTCAGACAGACTACTGGGGTTGCAGACATGCCAAAAAGGAGAAGAGGGTTCAAGAGAAAGTGAGTAACTTTCAAACTCCCGACCTTCCTCAGGAAATCTAAGAGATGCATGCAGAGATGCAGAGAGCATGAAAGAGCTAGTCAACACCATACGGTGTGTATTGGTAAAATATTTCTTTGGCTGTGCTCTTTGATACTCTTTTGTCCTTTCTTTCTGGGTAAAAGAGACATTCTTTGTGAAATTAATTCATTTACCTGTAAGATAAAGGCATGAATAGCACATACCAGCTACTTCTCAATGACCAGTGTTCCAGTTGGTTGACTATCACAGTAACAATATTAAAACAATGAAAACTTGAAACGAATGTGCTGCCAGCCTGCAGAATGGCAGATGATTTCTTAAAGGTTGCTTTCCAATAAAACTGAAGAGCCTCTTGCGTGAGGAACAGCTAATTGAACCAATTTTCCACAGTGTCTCTTTAATATGCACGCAATTCATTATGTTGCACATACCATTTCACATAGGTTTAGGGTGGAACAGCACTTCCACTGTTTTCTCCAAGCTCAAAGTAAATTCTGCTTATTTCTTTTAAATACAAAACACAACTGAACAGCTTCACATTGAACTTAAACACAGAGCAGTTTGCGGCTGCTTTTTTTCCCTCTTTAAAAGTGTGCAAGGCAGTTCTTTTGTCAACAGCTAAGCACCTTAACAGTCAGAGTACTAAATTTTGCATGGCAGAAGAAATGCAGTGAAGCTTTTCCTTTCTTTTTTAGTGGATACCTGAAACAGAAAATTTCTAGTGCTCTGAAATATGACAAGACCTAGAAAGCTATGTGGATAAAAGTACAGAAGTTGCTAAAATGAAAATATTTCCTTCATGTAGGAAATAAATTCCTCAAAAAAGCTCTCCAAACTTAATTAGCAACCTGTGGATTCTGGAATTCAGGGTCTTTGCAGAAGCACCTATGAATGCTGTGTTTGCTTTGAATGGGTTCTTGCTTGAAACAGATTCCAGCCCAGGCTATGGCACATACGGACCTGTCTCGTCCCTCAAGTGGGACTAAGCTGCCCTGAACAGGTATCAGTGCTTTCCCCAGAGTGAGCAGACCACTGGATGGAAGAGCTGCCACCTCTGCCTCTGTAGAGATGGCCAAAGAGGGACACACACTTTCTTAGTGGGTAGCAATTCTGTCTCTAGCCTAGCTGGCAGGCACTGCTGGCTGACCCAAAGGAGGAGAGAAGCACCTGGTTTGGCACTTTTGACCTCAGTGAGGTCAAAAAATAGCTGTTTTCCAGCTGGGCTTTGTGGAAGGAATGGCAGTACTGCTTGTCTCAGGGGGCAGGACGCAAGGCCAGCAGGCAAGCTGGCTGCTTGTCTGCTCTTTTCACCCCTGCTTCTGTGTTCAGAGGGGAGCTGGAGACCCTGTGTCATTTCAAGTCAAGCTGAAATCCTATAGATATATAGATATAGATATATAGATCCTATATAGATATATAGGATATATAATCTGGTTATACGCATATTGATTAATGCCCTCTGTTAGATGTTTTGCCTCTTCTAAGGGTTGCAGTGTTTAGCATTCATTAGTTTTACCCTGCTTTACATTAAAAGGTGAAGGACTTCAGTGAGGTCAAAACAAGCTGTGCCATTATTCATATTAATAGTGGCAGGGGTTTTTCCTTCACAGCTACTAGCTAGTTCTTCATTAAGAGTTTAAAACCCTCATAAATACATATTTCATTGTACGCCTGAAGAAGCATTACAAGAGACTGCAGATGTGTCAAATGTAATAACAGTAGGTATGAGGCTGACCACTAAAAAGGAAATTCTCCCACAAAGCAAGACTAGCATATATATTAGCTTCCTCACACACTTCTGTGAGGAACTTGTGGGTTACCATTTCCACAGGCTTACTTCATTAGAAGAGCCCCAGCTCTGTGCTTACTCATTTTTTCAGACCACAGTTTGATAAAGTCTTGGTACATTACATGAAGAATAGATATATAAGTTACAGCACAGTATATCATGAAAGATACATGTCTGTGTACATGTATATGTTTGTAAAGATCTCTTCAAACAGGCTTGACATGAATAGTTATTGAAGTGAAGTACTGGACTGATAATCAAACAGCTCCATCTATGTAAGTTTTCATTATCCAGGTCTTTGTAAAATTCCAATACCAGTTTTCTGCAATTTTAGAAAATTAAGTTGCTATGAGTTCCAGTGCCCAGAGAGTTAAGGTAGGAATCAGAAGCAACAGCGCTTCTCTTTCACCTCTATTTCTGACTGGCCTTAGTACTTTGCACTCACAAAGTGCTTGATAAGTGTCATTAAGTAGGTAGGTATTATGGCCTCATTTTACTGATGAGGAAGCTTAGGGTCAGAGAACATACTTAATTCGGGTGAGGACATACAGTGTCATAAAAAGGTCTTTTCTGGTTTTGGCATTAAAACAGAGATCCCAGTCTTGTTCTCCTAAGGGACAGAAGTTTTGGGGTGGGGTGAGCCATGTTTGACCCTGCTGTGAATAGTGTGATTTTCCAGCTGCTGTGAACTTGCATCTGCACTCAATGACCACTGAAGACGAGCAACAGTATAAGAATGATGACTGAATAAGACTGATAGGTCAATTATTTTTTATATTGTATGGAAGTGAAACTGATGTTTAGAAAAGACATCCCTTACTTGAGCGACATTATTGTGTGGGTTACACACATAGAGGCAATTTTAGGAGGCCCCTACTGCTGTCAGGCAAACTGTAATATGGGAGACATCTATGGAATTCCTCTGATTTGAGCAAAAAAGACAATGCTAGATTTTGAGCCAAATCGATCAGTTTCACTGCATGGGCTTCATCAGTCTGTCAGCACCACTGATTTGGGAAGCCTTGTTCTAGGACACACTTCCTAGAAGGATATCATGCAAGATTCTCCTGTTTCTTCAACCAAATCAGTTACAGAGCAAAATTACCATCTCTGCTTATGTTAGGTTTTGTCTGCTTTTAAAGGTCTGAGCATAGTATCCATGTTTTATTGGTCTCCCTTTTCCCTCCAGACCTATGCAGTGAGTGTCTGATAGGCTGTTCATCTTTCTTTGCATCTCATGTCTGACTCTTTTTGGGGGCTTTATGCAGATGATGTTACAGGAAGCTGTTACATGGGATCCACATGTTGTAGAAAGAAGGGAGCAGAATGATGGCATGGCTATTAGATTTGGCACATGGTTGCCCATTGATGCATGGGTGCTACCTTCTGGGATCCCCAGGGTTGTACAGCTGGCAGTGTTTATCTCTTCCCTCTCAACTCTGTCCTCAAAGCAGCAATGAGAGAGGACATCCATAAGAAGGAAAACACAGGGTTGCATTTACCTCTGTGTTTCGTGGGTTGCACAGAAGCAGGTGAGATACTTTGCAGTGTTAGAGGGGAATTTTTTTTGCCTTTTTGCCATGTTTGAATAACTGTTGTGTGCTTCTAGGGCTCTCCTTTTTCAGTCTGAGGTGAAAAGGATGTGTGATTTAAATTAAGAGCATGAGAGCTAATTAAGCATAAGTTAATTCCTTTTCTAGCTATCTCTGGTAGATTGGAGTGGTGATTTTTTCATCCTTAAACTTTCAGCATGAGTGTCTTGCATATTTCTATGTAATTGTTTTTATTCTTAGATCTGTTTCCTTGGAACCCTTGCTTTAAGACATCGAGTTAACTCTCATTTTTGATGAGGATTTTCTCTATCTAGTCAGATATTAGCCATTCCTAGTGAAGCAGAGGTGTCTTAGTGTGGCATGGAAAGGTCATGGAAACTGCAAGCATTCGATGAAAATGCATTTAGAAATTGCTGTTTACTTTGAATGACTGAACTAAATTCATACAGAGACGGACATTTGAAAACCAGCTACTATAATAAACAAAATCCTCATTTTGTATGCAGTTGGAATGTGCTAAATTTGTTACCTATCTTATAAATTTATTATACATTTGCACATTCAATTTATAAGATTGTTTTTGAAAACTCAGTCTAAACGGTATCTGTCTGTTTAATACAGGTATTGCATCTGCTAAAACATGTTGAGATAGATAAAGTTTCTAATCAGATGCATCTGAGGAATAGTTAAAACACTTTTTGGAGAACAACACCCTGTAAGAAGCAAATTAGTTAAAAATATTTAGAAAGAGTCTTCGATACACAGTGCCTCTAGGCACTGGGAGAGGAGAACGACACAGGTATTTTACTCTATTGTCATCATGTGAAGCAGTACAAAAGCACCATTTGAATTTAATTGAATATGGATTAGGCTTTCTGGAAGCAATTCATGACCATTTACTAGTCAATTTATCATTTCAATCAATGTTAAGCTTCCCCTTTTCCCCCAAGATTTTTTTTATTGCTGTTGATAGGAATGTTTCATTTCCAAATAGCTGAGGCATCTTCTTTTACCCCTAGATGAAGAAAACACAGCAGCTCTGTGAGGTGCCAGGCCTATTGTCAGTAATGAACTGTTCAGTCCCTAGACATCAGTTCTTGGGCAGACTCTATCAGACAGAAATGAAAGGCAGAAAACTTTCTATATGTTTGTACTAGTTTTTCCTGGATAGTTTTTTAAAACAGAAGTAGTATTTTTTTGTTTTGAAACAACTTATCTTGCATATTCTGAGCATTGAATAAAGAAATGTGAAAAGGATAAAGAACTTGTTTGATTGAGAAAATGATATTCATTTCCAACTATTGACAGGCTTGTCTGTAAGAATGAATAAAAGAAAAATAGTCTGAGAGCCGTGCACTGTGACATATAAAGCAGATCATTTTTGTTAGTGTCAAAATTTGGTGTCCCTGAATGAACAGGATTATTCTCAACAGTGTCTCCATATATCTGTAAATTATATAAGGCCATATGTAAAGTATATATGCAATATGTATGAAGTAGATCTATAATTTTTGTTGTTTGATTTAGCAGCATTGCAAAGGATCATGGAGGCAAAGCTCTTGCTACATGGAATAAAATACTCAAGCATTAAAATATGGCAGAATCTTTTTCTTCAGGCAGGTAGTGTTGTGTCAGATCCCTTTACCTCATTTGCACTGCTTTAGAATTATCCTTTTACTTTCTCTCCAGGGTGCTGGTCGTGTTTGAGAGCTCAGATTGTCTCACCTCATTTAGAGTACTCTTGGCCTGTTGTATTATTATTGTAGCCAACCAATATTAAAAGACAAGACAAGGCAGTTAGAATTGCATGCTTGAGTTAGAATTTCCCTTTCCTTTCTTTACCCCCTTTAAAGTTTTCTTCTTATAACTGTGAATTCATAAGTAAGTGATTGGTTCCTACCTTATCTCATATATTTTTAATAAGGGTACTGAAATAAGTCAGAGCTGAATAAAAACTTGGGAGTCCTGCTGACTGAAATGAGAATGCAGGTCTCATAGACTGGGTTTTAATTTGGACAATTGGCATTGGGGGGTTCAAATTTTATTATTGGTGCTGGGGAGTTCCTCTGATTTGTTCATGCTTCCTGGCCATGAACGACCTGACCTCAGGTAGCTCTGCTTTGAGCAGGGTGTCATAACAGATGTCTCCAAGCATCCCTGCCAATTTAAAGTATTCTGTGTTTGTACAGAACGGGGAGAAGGCCATGGCTGGAAACAGCTTAAGGTCTGTGCAGGCAAACCTGAGACTTCTTGCAGAGGCTGAGGAAGCTCACTTCGCAGTTTGCTGCGCAGACGCGGCAGTCTGAGCTACCAGAATCAGCCCTACAACCATATCTACCCCTACAGTAACCTCACAGACTTAAGCCGTGGTGATGTTGGATCAGCTTCGTTAGTTGCTTGTGTTTATTCATAGACTTCCTCATAGCATATTTATTAAAATTTGGTGTGTATAACAGAACAAACATTGGATGAGACCCTATTGCTGCTCAGAGAGTTGGAGAACTGGCATCCAAACGAGGAGATACTTTCTGAAAGCCCTACAAAGGCACTGAATGAGGAGTGTTATTTAATCTTCTTGTTTTCACTCTCTAATCTTTAGTAACTTCAATAGGAGTATGGTATTAAAAGTATGATGCTTAAAAAGGCAAGAAATTAGTAAGCAAGTTCAGCTTTTTTCATTTATTTTCATGAAATAGAAAACAGATTATTTGCCTCTTCTTTGTTTTCCCTCTATATGTGCTTGTGGTTGTTGTCCTAAAATCTTTGTTTTGTTTGGCATCTGGGGCAGCAGACCTTTACTAGTTCTGATACATTTATTTCTATGCATTTACTGTCTCTTCAGAGAGTTAGGATTTTGCCAAAGACTGTGGAGTTTGTTACTCTACAGCGGTTCAGTTATACATTTAAATTCTAATATTTGACTTTAAATGAGAGACTTTAATGCAAAAAGCCACTGAATATCAGCCTGGAGTATGTTCATAACTTTACACTGTAAGGGACAGAGTTGTCTGGTACAGAAAGGTTTTTGAATTATAGGATGGCATGAGATTAGACAGTATGACTATAATAAATTGCTAATGATAGAGGTAGACAGGAAAGGATCTAGTTCATATAAACTGATTTTTTAAAATTTGATTCCTTAATAATATCCTGTATCTGGATGGTCAAGAACAGAACTAGTGCTGCAGTGTCTATTCATGCTATTCAAGGGTTCTTTTTATGGATCCTATATTTCAAAGTTGTATTTTCTAAGCACACATTTAATTTAATTGGACTACACACATACATGTAGCTAGCCATATGGGTATGTATTTTCTGGATTAGAGCCTTTAAGAAAACTTTAGAATAAGGTAATAAGAATGACCAGAATAAGATTTTTTTTTCTTTTTAACTATAGTGGAGGAGCTTTCCCTGTTATATGTGAAGGAAGGGTTTTGATTTCAATGATATAACTTTGTTGGGAAATGAGGGCTCCATCTATAAGGCAATAGGCGTGCCATATCTGTTTAGATTATTCTGTAAAGTCTTAAAGGAAGCAGATGTTTGGAAAACTGTGAATAGCAGTTTCAAGGATATTGCCTTAATAAACCGTGTCTCTGTTTTTAAAAGTCTAGAAGAAAAAGGCAGGGCCTGAACATTGTGTGCATATATATGCATTCAGAAAGCAGCTGCAACCAGCATCCTTAAGAGAGCTGCCTAGCTTATAATAAACACAGTTGTCGTATGCTTCAGCGTGCGACAGATTGAGCTTGTCAATTAGTTCAGTGAAAGTGGAATTTTTAGAAGGGCTGGTGGGTGTGTTTACACTGCGGTCACTGCAGCTCCTACGGACACACCTGAGTTAAGCTTCCTAACTGGATGCTGCTGGCAAAGTCACTGTTGCAGCACAGGGTGCAGCGCAGGCCAACTGCATGAATATTTACACAACTGTTGGAGAGCAGGATTTGCAGTCTGCTGAGTTTCATAGGACTGCTGCCACTGGTATGCAAATGTTTCAAGGGATGCGGATGCACAAACTGTCCAACACAACTGTCTTGGTCTCCTTTGGAGACTGTGGAGATGCTGAAACAGTGGACTAAAATGAGTCATAAAGATCCTCCACATGGCACTGAATGAGCAAGTTTCAGAACCGTCAGGCATAGAGCTACCTCCGTGGGGCACAGCACTTTTGATAATTACTCTGAGATGGAATCAGTTAGCTGGATGTAACAATAGCACATGGAATAATATGGCTTTTGAGACCTGAGTTATTGCCTGATCTCAAGGACTAATTATACTATTGAGCTGACTGGTTAGCTTGCTTCCTGTGACAGGTTGCTGTATAACGTTGTGTAGGATAGCTGCAAACTACCTAGGTGCTCCTGAAAATGCTGCCTTTATAACTTTTGGAAAGTGGTTACTTTTCTGTAATGGTAACATCTGTCAAGCAGAATTTCAATCATAATGAAACCTACCAGATTTAAATTTTACAATGAAATTGACCAAAATTTCTACCACTTTCTCATAGTCTTCAACATGACTCTAAAGAAACAGACAATAGTATTTTGCAATCTCTTTTAACAGGCGTCTACTGATCTCATGATGTCCACACCCATTGTGGGAGCAAGTAATTCAATTTTTCATTATCAATGTGGCTTCCACAGGTGAGTGCCAAAATAAACATTCATAGAACTTGTATCACTGAATGGAGAGATTACATCTGTAGGATTGTAACCGCTCCCAAGTTTAGTGGTAGAAATAATTATTAGTGTGCCACGTATGTACCTCTTATTCTTTGAATGGTTTTGGTTTTGTTTTTAAAGCACTGTAGAGGTATAAGGAGAGCAGAACTGCTTGTCATAACGGGATTGCCCCTGCATCACTGGTACTTAGGTAAAGTGTATCCACTTCCTTAATCAATGGTCCTTATGTAATTTGAGATCTGTTTCAACTGATTGAGGTATCACTTTATTCTGAAATATTCTTTTTGGACATCCTTTTGTCTGTATTCTGTGTTGTCATGATACAGCTTTGGATTCTCAACTGCAGTATGGAAGAAATAAAAAAACACATTTACTGTGGAATCCATTTACAAAGGTACATGTTGGATGATGGTCTGGTGCATAAACATCAGCCAGCTTGCTTTCAGGACCTGTTTCAAATAGTGGCCCAGGTCTGACATAAAAGTGGGTGACATTCTAAGAATACAACAAAGAAACAAATTCAATAGTAGTCAAGACGTATCTCAAATATGAGTGTCTTGTAGACACTTAGATAGGCACATTTGTAAACTAGAAAATATTTTGTTTTACCTTCATTTCATAGTAGCTATGAGAATTGAGTAGCTGGACTTCACAGATCATTTGGAGAGATCATTGGAATATGCTATATATAAATGCAAGATAATTGCAGTGAACATACCCTTTTCCTTTATGAGCTGTTTTTAGTTGTAAATCTTGGAAGATGGGGGCATCTGGTGGCTTGATCCTTCCACAACGTGTCATGCTTTTAGGAACTAAAAGACTCTTGGTTAAGATACTCATGGTTTATTCTAGTTGAAGTAAATCTGTGTGAACCTTCTAGAAAACACTGGAGTCTGGCTGCATCCAATGTATTTGTTGCCACTGACCTGCTTTAATTTAAATACAGTTGAAAGGAGTCCATGCCAAGCCTCAGATTTCTCTTAGATACACAGAACTAAAGTAGTGGTTTTTATGTGGAGAAGTATTGTAGTTTTATTTGCCATTCTTGCTTTAGTAGGTGTTCAGGGACAATTAGAGGTACACTGATCCATCACGAGCATTGTTTAACTGTAACATAGTTCTGACGACTAATAAAACTCAGGGTTTCTTTTGTATTAATAGAGAAAAGCCTGCGTGAAACAGCACATGAATTTGTTTAATAAGAAAGCCTGTACAATGTAGATTAAATTATTTCAGAGAAAAGGAACCACAAGTATTATCTGAAAGCATGAAATCCAATATTAATATACAAACATGCACTTAACATTATCCTAGTAATTTCTCATGGTTTGTGTGACATGTTCTCTGTTTCCAAATAACCTGATTTTTCTGTCTTATCTCATTTTCTCACCTTTTTAACCAACCACTAGCTCTGATACTAATCATAAATAACCTTTTCTTCTTCATCCATGATCCCTATGATCTCGTTTTGGTTGGAATGACTAAATACCCAGGTATGCCTCCTTCCGCCAGCC
This sequence comes from Aptenodytes patagonicus, assembly GCF_965638725.1. NCBI lineage: Eukaryota > Metazoa > Chordata > Aves > Sphenisciformes > Spheniscidae > Aptenodytes > Aptenodytes patagonicus. The sequence continues at coordinate 72,112,189 of NC_134982.1, forward strand.
CCACTGGAAATGTCTAACCGCATGTTGATTTATTCACTGTTTTATCTCCAATTATGATCTCCCATTATTAGAGATCAAAGTAAACACAATTTTGTATTATCAATAGCACTTAAGGTGTAATGAGTTGCAAATTAGAGAAAATAAATTAAAAGAATTAATTAATTCACAATTTATTGTAATGTATTAACAACTTGTGATAAGCAGTTGCTGGATGCGTTTGTGAGCGAGATCAGGGGTTGCAATAAATTGCTGATGTCTGTTATTGAATTTTGATTATTTATTTCTTAATGTATTTCTAGGCTTGTAGCTTCCTATAAAAAGCAGAATGTAACAAGAAAATTAGATTTTTGAAGTTTTGGAGATTTACAGACTGAGCAATGCTACTCCGGGTTCTCTCCCTGTGTTTTCAGGCATTCCTGCGATTTGAAGACAAGTCAGTGATGGAAGTGGGGAAGAAGTGGTAAAGTGGATTGGTTGTCTGTAATCGTTCTCATTAAGAGTGATCCGGAAAGACCACAGTGGGCATTCCTGTGGTTCCTCTTACTCCAGCTTTTTTGCACCGTGCCTGTTTTCTGCTTACAAACCTCTGTGAGCAGATGGACAAAGATCAGAAACTATTTATTTCCTTCAAAACCAGGGAGAAAAACCCTTAAAGCTTTTCTCCTTATGCAATCGTAAAGGTGTGTAAAGAAGTTTGAACAAGTTTTGGAGTGCAAAGCCAAGAAGCAAGAGAAAGGAGTGAAGCGGGGCAGTCTGCAGCTGAAGAGGACTCTTGCATTTAGCAGCAGATACATTGCGTGTAAGAAAGGCAGCCGGCTTCTTCAATCTTTTCCGTGAAGATTGCACATTAGAGTAAATGGCGTCGGGGGTCTAGTTTTGACCTTCTTCTACAGAATAGTTTTTCCCTACTAGCTGCCCATGAGGGCACCCATTAATTTCTTATTGTAAGCCCACCATATGGTGGGCTGAGCTAAACCTTACTGAGACCCGTTCCGGAATAAATTGGTAGGGAAACAATTCGATACATGCAGAGTGCACCTTACTGTATTTTGTAATAGTTTCCCCACGTAGGCAAGCTGTTACTCGCACTTCCAAACAGCACACACAGCCAAGCCCTCTGGGGTGACTTCAGTTGGTGGCAGTGTGCACGGTTCATGCTCTTAACAGTGTGGCTCTGCTCTCACACTCCTCTGTATGGAGGAATGGAGTTGTCTCATTACAAATTTTTTTTGCTCTTTCTAGTTAGCCCTTTCTGATGGTAATTAATAAAAAAGTTCACTGTCTTTTTCTTCTGGTGGTACTGAACTATCAGACACAATTAGAGGTAATAAACAAAGTCGTCTGTGCTTCCAAGGGATAGGTTTTCCTGTGGAATATTTTAAATACATATTTACAACTTATTCAAACATCAGTTGTCCCCACTCAGTTTGATTCTCATCGTCTATAAAACACGGCAATTAGGAACACTGGATTCTCTCTTCTACCTTAAGTCCTCACTTCTGTATTACACAAAGTGAGTGATACATATATAATACAAAACTAAGAATATAAATATATGGGTTACAGCACACACTGTCTTATTACAGAAAGCATGGTAGTTCTTGCTACACCAAAACTCGCTGCCATTTTTCCTTTATAACCCAGATTTTGTTGCTTTTTAGGGTAACAAACATGGCTCCAAGTTGTTTAAATACTGTTGAAGGACATAATCACTCTTTCATTTACAGTAGCTATGAGAAAAGGCTTGTTTAGACATGATTATTTTAACATATCAAGTTTATGCTTAGAATCTTCTGGAAAAGTTTTATCTGCACATCTGTTGGTGTGTTTGCCTTTCATAATAATAAACAACGTATATTTGATAACTTGTTATCAGGGGGACTTTAAATTTGGGTTTTTCTGTTTCCTTTCTGCTTTCTCTAGAGGCAAGTTTATCTGAGATTTAAGGTTATTGTTAATACCATATCCCATAGAAATTATTCTTAAGGATGTTACCGGTAGCATCTGAAAGATTTCTGCATTGGAGAAGCAGATCAAGCCCTGCATATCTCTCCCCTGTCACTACTTATTCATAGAGTCTCTCGAGCTGTCAATGCATGATAAGGAATATTCTTATAAAGACTACAGAATTAGGATCTATATATTTTAAGTGTTGTAGATACCACTTCTAAGTGATTTAAATTACTTGAAGAAAGTGGATGATTTTGTTCCCACCTGTGCAACAGTAATGCATTTTCTTTCTAGTACAAATGATACAAGAAAGGACTTACTCTTGATGCTATTTTAATCCCTAGAGTCATTTCTTTCTCTGAAGGACGTGGTTCAGCTTGGATGGCTTGTTATGGAGCACTTGATTCAGCTATGTGCGCATGTTATCCAACCAAAGGCTTTGTCTTGGGACACTTCAGTACAGCAGCCTTTATTTGCAGTTAATGAAAGTTAATGAATGCAAGTTTAATGAAATCCAGCAGATTTCAAAATTAGGATCAGGCCCACAATTTAATAATGTTGGTCTCTTATTTCCAAATATTTTTGTTATGAGCTGGCATTCGTGGGTCTTTGTGGAAATGCATTAAGTTTAACCACCAGTAGAAATGGAAATATACTCTGCAGAGATGTGGTCCTCATCACCGTCTCTCGGTTATTAACAGCATATTATGTACACCTGGGAAATGCTTTCATCACACAGTCCATGAAATGGTGTCCAATGCTGAAAGATAATAGCTGCTTCTTGGCTGGATGTTGAATGCCTTCAATCCTTAAAAATTTTTGCAGGACAAAAGAAGGCTTAGGGCCAACGGGAGATGCTTAATGTTTTACAAGATCAGACTGAATGAATTTAAAATAAAATAAATGCCTTACATAAACCCACCTATACATGCAGTATCTCTCGGACACATTTTGGTCTCTCTTTATTTAACAAACCCAAGGACGACAAACAAGTCAACTTTATGCCAGTATGAATTGAGATCAGCGGTTCCTGCATTATTTGTTTATTTTACTTCTGGCTAGAATTTACCCTGCATGTCAATAAATGTTTTGAGTTATACACAGTCAGCGCCATATCATTTGTGTGTCCTATAGAAACGATACAAGCCCTACATTGGAAACGGAGATTAATGGATTGATAGTAAGGCTGCCTTTGCTGTTTGGTTTAGCTTTTACTCTTATAATTCTCAGCAGTAAATTCCTTTATGCAGCACCTAACAAAACGGTTTAGTAGTGATTTTCAGATTACACTAGACAGAGAGATTTTCAAAGCTGTCAAGACACACTTTTGCACTGGAAATATGAAGTCCTTCAGTGTGTTTTTTAATTAAGGGTAGTGTGTCTAAATCACCTAGATTGCCCTAAAAATCCTATTAAATTTGGTGAATTGTTTGGCATCAAGTTTTTTTTATTTAGTCCTTAGTTTGAGTTAGATGTGCGTTTTGTTCTGTTTACAGCAAAATTCTTTTCACCTCTCTGAACACAGAAAAGGACCTCAAAGTAACAGCAAATTAATGTTGTGAAAACTCCCTTTAACTGCTAAGCATAATGCATAAAGCAGAATTGGATTTATAGAGGTCTTCATGATTCTACCTGAGAGTTCTTGTGTACAAAGACGTTCTCCCAAGTCTTTGGGGCATGTTTTGTGCTTTGCTGTCAAATAAATCGCTGGTCAAATCTGATATTTTAATAGTGATGTTAATTTTGTAATTTAATTTAAGTCCCTCAATTTTTTAGACTTCTACACAGCGCTGCTCAGGACTTAGGGGGATGTGAATAAAGAAATTCTGCTTAGAAAAGCTAGGGAAAGTGTGGTCATAGATAAGTGAACTCTGAGATCTCTGAGAAAACTTTGTAGTCAAATGGAGGAATTAAAGCTTCAGAGGAAACAACATAGGGAATAAAGGGCTGTCAGTGCTTTTACAGTCCTTCTGAAGAGATGCAAAGCATTAACTAATGATTAATCTGTACTCGGGGAGTTTTTCACCATTTTGAACATGGAGATGTAGTTGGCCAAAAATTTTGGATTTTTTCCTTGGAAAGCCTAGAGCAGATGTTTGGACCATCCACACTTCTGAAGAGAGGCTTCCTCTGAGAAATTCATGGGTTTTATTTGAGGAAAGAGTCCAGTGGTTTTCTCAAAATCAATCTCCTAAATTGGTCTTCTCATTTGGAATAAAAGCGTGGAAAGTCACCTATCATGTGGGAACACTGGCTGAATTCGCAAGTATTTCTGTGCCATAAGAAGTGTAATTTTCTGTACAGAAGGGGCATTCTAATGGCTTGCTTTTATGAACCTCTGACTGAAAGCACGTTTAAGAGACAAAGTCATATGATTTAGGATACTAGATTACTAACATTTGCCATTCCTCTGCCCTCCCAAAACACAGTGTTGTTTTGTTCTAAATGGCTAAGAGAACAAAAGTAATATTTTACCATATAAATGTATTTCAGAAAATGACTTGAAACTTTACTTCTCATGTAAGCAATCTGATAAACAGCATTTGGACAGCTGTGGAGCCACTGAGACTGATCAGTGAGTGATACACTTCTATTAAAACACATCAGTGAAGACACTGCTGGCCAGTGAGACTCCTCATCCTAAATGGGTGCTGAGGTGCTCTTCTCCTCTGGTTCCTCCTATTGCTTCCAGTCTGACCACAGAATGCTCCTGGGCTTGCTTGGTGAAGCAGAGTTAAAATCAATGAATAAACTGCAGTTTGTAGTACCTATTGTGCAAATGTGATACTAACTTGAATATTTTTAAAATTTTTAGCTGTTTGTACTGTTATATGAAGCTCTGCTTTCTTTCTTCTTATTCTTAGCAGCAAGCCCTGGATTAAGCTATCTATTGCCTGCAAGTAATCTGACTAACATTTTCTTGCTTTAGCAGCAGAGGAAGCAAGGTTCCTGGTGTAGTCTGCTGTCTGCATTTACCAGTACGCTTTCTCAAGACATTTCTGATGAAAGTCCCATCTGGCTTTAACTCTATTGCTGCAAGGCAGATGTCAACTCCTCCTGCTTTTCTTTCTTTTGTATTTTATTCGTTTCCCTTTGATAAGTCCCTCTGTGCTAGATAGGCAATAATCTTTATGGTACAGATGCTTCTCCTTTCACCCTGCAGCAGGAGAAAAGCACTTTAGAGGCAGTGGTGTCCTCAAGGTAGATTTTTCTTACTAATAATATTTTAAGATTCTGCCTTTGGAGGAAATTTGGAAAGTACCACGTTCTTGGTGGGGCTGTAGGAGACAAGGGGGGTTTTCTCCCAGCTTCAGCTGCAGAATGATTGACACACATGCTGGAATAGCAATTACCACAGTGAGTTACCCTAGGGTTGAGCACCTGGAATGCTAAAAAAAAAAAAGTCCTAAAAAATCTGCTGATAGATGCAGGCTAGATTGGCCTATTTATCTATTTTTAAAATCTGAATGCTGTAGTTAACATGTATTAGTTCCAGTTTTAAGCCTGCTTTGAACAGCTACTCGTTGCGGCTTTCCATTGCAGATATCTGCTGTGATTTTTTGTACATCTTTTGTAAAATTGATTGCAATCAATTCAGTAGGCTCTCACCTACTTCCAATATTTGCCCATTCTGTAAGACTAAATTTTTTGAGGTCCAAGCAAGGCATCTGCAGGGTGTTTTTAAAGACATGAAGGGTAATGAGGTGTCCCTGTTCCAACTGACTTAAGATTTATTGCATTGACTTGCTGTTATTATGTCCATGACTGTCGTAACAAAAGTCCCCTTAAGACTAGAGGTGACTATAGGCCATGTAGAGTCACTAAATGTATCTTTTATTACATCTCTACTGGTTTCCTGGTTATTATTATCTGGAGCGTAATGACAGTGACCCAACCTATCTGCTGTTTCACTGGTAAAGCCTGACAGGAGAGATCAGGTGGCACATTTGTGCATCCATTACAAAAAGCAAAGAAAAACTTGCATTATACTCCTAGATCTATTGTGCAGACACTGTACGAGCAACTGTATGAACTCAGCCTTAATAGAGTAAGGTGATAGTGTCCTGAAATTCAAAGGTAAAGCAAAGGTCTATGATAGTACCATTTACTGTAATTAGGTTACTTACATCTAAAATGTTGAATAAGAATATTTTTCAAGTTGCCTGGAGTATTTTGAAAAATGCCATTTGCTAAACTGATAAATCAGGGAGTAATTTAGCTCAAGTAAAAGCACTCCATTAGCAGAGAAATAAATTTTGCCATTTTACTTACTGAAGTTTTAAAACAGCTTTGCAACTTTTTTAAATGTTTGCATGCTTTTGTATTAGTACTTTTGTGTTATTTTTGTAGAAAAAAATGCAATCTTTCATATATTTAGACGGTTAGTAGCTTTTCTAAAGACTGGTGTGAAGTTACGCTTTTCAGAACATGTGGCATACTGCAACATTTATTTCCTTTATGTGTACTAAAGAGTCTGTTCCAAATGTAAAGGTAAAAACTTATAAAAATGCAACACATGAACAGTTATGCAGTTTTTCTTTTCATATTCTTTTTTCTCAAGAAAAGGAATCAACTGCTGGATTGAAAACTTTTGTACTGCATGAGTTGCTCAATGCAGAAAAAAGAGTGGCTTTTTTGGAGGTAAATTTTTCATTCTTCAGGTGTTGCAGGTAGTTTCTCCTGGACTCTTAATTTTGGTTTATTTTGAAGTTTCATTTAAAAACAAGATGGTTTTTATTAAGCAGGCTTTGACCATTGAAGGACTTCTGCAAGTGTTAACTTCATACGTTTGAATACTGCAACTGATGTGGAACAATGTTCACGCTTAATGTAAAGCACTTAATTCTTTTTAGAAAAAGGATTCAAAGGATCCATAGTGGGTCTAAATGTACAAATCAGTGTTATTTCAAAGATAAATGCCAGAGTAATTTCCAAAGCCAGCAGTAAAATTGTAAAAGCCTCTGCTGGTGCATATACAAAGTCACCATCAGTGATATGAAGGCAAATGGAGCTGGAGCTGAACGAGCATGAAATACACATCACAACACACACAAGCATTTATTTGTGCAAGTGAGTCATTTATATTGTTAAATTCAGTAGGATTTATCCTAGGTGGCCAACAGCAGTAAACAGTGCCTTAAAAGCACCTATCTTAATTTGTAATCAGAATCACATTATATCCAAACCACGGAATATCCCTGAAGAAAGTTTTCTAAATCTGGGGAGGCTTGTGTTAGAAGTGAGATTACAAGCTAACTGTATAATTGGACCATATCACAAAAGCTAATATCCTACCTAACAAGGAAATAATTCTAACGTGCATTTTAAACTAAAGGGAGGGGGTGAAATGATGGGTGAAAAAATATATTTAATCATTCTGAATGTGTTTACAAATCTGATGTTTTCTGGGTGGCATCCTGGCCTCTGGATGTAAACCTGGTTTAAGAGGTAAATGAGATAGATCTTACATCCTGTAGTTGGCATGGATGGGGAAGGGGAGGAAGTTGCTATCAACCTTTAAAAAAATACTCAGGACCAAGAGTATTTGCTGTCTGCTCAAGTGATATCAATTTTCACATTAACCTGCTGCTATTTTTTTGAATCTCTGACGTTTAGCTGACCTGTTCAAAGTTTATAAGGACCCATTGGCCAGTAACCTAGGATGTTACATGAGGATAAAGTGAGAGTGGACTGGCCTATAGTACTGCGTTTTAGAAAAACCCACCACAAAAGGCTTGAAAGGGTGCATAAATGAATGGATAATTAGAAATTAATTCAAAGTATATGTGTTTTCCCATGTCATAGAAGATTTGAAAGCGATGCCATGTTGTATATTAAATATTGCTCAAGTAAAAACCAGTTCGTCCTAACATGGCTGTAATCTCTGAATGTTTACTAGCACTGCCCAGAATCTTTCCATCACCAGACAGAGTCACATAAAGACAACAGTAATGCCCACATGCAAATACATATAATATCAATATCAATATTTTAGAGTTGCACAGAATGCCCATCAGTGCTCTAGTTGAAAATAAAAAAAAATTTAAAAATCACTGAAATGTTGCCCTTACCTTCTAGTGCCTGGCATCTGAGTGTCTTTCAAGGTTGGTGTTCCTAAAACGTGCAATACACATATTCCTCAACCTTGTTTCTCTTCCATTCTCGCATTTTGGCTGACCAGACAAGAACAAACCACAGATAGGTCTGTTCAGGTAGGTTTGAAATTGAGCAGAATGAGTCCTGCTCAAGGTTGGGAAAACCCAACCTTAAGGGAATATATTTCCACCCTTTTCTGTTACCCTTTCTTTTTTTTCTGTCTTTCATGTAATTACTACGTAGGAAGAAAATATTGCAAATATCGGCTAAAATGACTCACATCCTGGGTTTGCCAGGCACACCTTACTGTTGTATTTTTTTACACCTACATCTAAATGTGATCTTAAGAATGACAAATTCTTAACCTACTGTCTAAAGAAGCAGAGGTGTTTTCATGTCAATGTGCCATTAGGTCCAGTTGAAACACAATCAAACAAAAACAAGCCCAATGCCTTTGGAAGTATTCATGAACCTTTCGCCCTGTTCCAAGGTCTTTGGATGTAGTCTTATTATCATTCTAGAGTTGATCCAAATATTCTTGGGCACACAATTGCATTTCTGTGGGATTGCTACTCAATACAGTGAGTACGTCAGCTTTATGCATGATTGATGACACTTGACCCCATATAAAATTAGAATTGTGCAGATTGACCATACTTGATCTTGACTGCAGCCTTTCATGCAAAATTAAAGCTTGAAAATTTTCTGAACTAGTTTGACCCAACAAAATGACTTTATACTAGATAGGCGCTTTGCCACATGTGGCTACAGTGTTTTTCATGTGGTAGGAGAAACCCTAAAGGCAAATTTATTTCTTTACAAAACCACAGTCTTAAATGAAATTGTTGCGTATGTTTTTTTCAAAGACAGAAGCTTCAGCTTACAAGATACGTAGTTTATCACAGTTCTTACAGTGAGTCCACCTCCACAGTCTTTGAACACTTTACAGACTTACTACAGTGGTTACAAAGCTCTTTTGCATCCTGTGAAGGTTTTATGTAATTTCCTGTATTTATAACTCCTTTATAAAGTTTCTCATTTTGCAAGTTATAACTGGAATATTTTTGGAAATAAATTAGCAAAAGCTGCAGTTTTTAAAGGTAATATCCTAACTGGGCAAGGAGAAGAAGCCATTTTTTAATATTTAGTTTCTATTAAGAAGTAACTTTTTATAGGTTGCAGTATCTCAAAGAAGTAGATCTACTCTCCTTAAAGCTGAAAAGCATTTTCTGCTTTTCAGCTCTTTGAAGGACTCTGAGATCTGCTGGTTTGCATATCCCAAATGCAGAGTAATATGAGCAAGGTGTCCCCAAGAGCTGATCTGTCTTCCCAAAACCAACACAGCAGGAACAAATTTTCTTAAAGTAAAATTTGCTACTATTTTGGCCTTTGCCTGGGGAGAAAAGTGTAGGCAGTGGCTTCAACAGTATGATATTCAACTTGTTGTGCCACCAAGAATCCCTTCAGCAAGAGGTAGATTGAAGATTCTGTCTAAAAATCACTGATTATTGAGTGTGGCTTTGAACCCAGTGTTCCCAAGCCCAGTAGATAATGTGGTGGTGTATGTGTGGGCACCGTCGCCAGACCAGGAGTGAATGAAGGAAGGGAGTTGAATGACATGGCTGGGATGAGGTTGCTGAACTTCAGCCTAGGAGGCAGGAGGAGGGAAACAGGGAATTATGATACCAGGACTGAACAAGACATTATTCCGAGCCCTTCTGTTTTAAACTTTTTTTTTTTCAATAGATGCTCAAAACCTATCTTTTAAGTTGTCCTGACAGCCTCTCTACAGCTTTTCCTGTCTAAGAGGAGGCTGAGTTCTTCCTCCTTCTGAACTGATTTTACAAATTATATATGTAATTATAAATTATATAAACATAATTAAATATAAATATAAATATATTAAATATAATAAATATATTAAATATAGCTGTATACAAAAATAGAAAACTGTCATCTCATGTAAGGGACACAATGAGACTTCTGACTATAAATATTTCTGCTGCTTTATTACTTATACCTTTATTATTTACACCTTTACAAAGAAAGCTATACATCTAACCTTGCAAGCAAAGGTAAAATGATGGATATGTTCTTGGTGCTGCCAGATGGAAAACATGTAGTCACCTGAGAAGCAAATATCTTCAAGCGTAGCAACTTATGGTGAAATTATGACATTTTAACTGCTTCAGAGTAGATAAGAAAGTGGTCAAGCAAAACTTGAGATACCAGATATTTTTCTGCAAAAATCAAGGTTCTAAATGGTATATCCAACAATAGGAAAATAACGGAGAAATTGGACTTCGCTTCCTCAGCCACAGTCTTTGTGCCTATGGCACGTTGGTGTCCTCAGTGCCAACAAAAAGGATGACCATATAATGAAAGAGGTATTCAATTTACTTGCCCATTTTACTGTGGGGTAATTTGCACAGCATCTGTTTCTGACAATCTTGACACTTTTTCTTATTTGGTGATTGTGGGGTTCAAACTGGATCTGGAAAGAGAGGCCCGGCAACCAGCTGAGACATGCAACAAATAGAAACGCACTGAATTTCCTAGGAAAGCTGAGTTGGAATTAGTCTTAATCAGAGTTACTCCATATCAAGGTGTATGAAAGGAGCAAGAGTGCTGCCAAAGGAAGTGGTGCAAAGCCAGAAAGGCATGGATTCACTTTGCATACTGAACATCTGTCTTCTCCCTTCAAGGTAGTGAACTGAAATTAATTTCCCACCCCTTTACACCTCATTTAGTCAGCGGTTCCTGGGCAAAGTGTTATCTCCTGTGATTTAGGATTGTGAAATATAGAATATAGAATATATACTAGCTAACACACATTAATGCTAACACACATTAATACAGGTGGTTACTCTGATATCGTCACTGCCCTTAAGTGTTTGCCTTAAACCCCTGTTACATTCAAGTGGAAGCCTATCGCTTTTTAAGGGTGTTAATCATCCCTTAGTCAGATGTTCTGCTGTGGGTGCAGGTGAGCTGTGTTCAGGAGGTATTGCCCTCAGTGAAGGAAGTGTTGCCTCACAAGTGTGTGCCAGCTGTGCCAGTGCTAGATCTGAGAGAAGCAGTTAAAGATAAGGTTTAAAACTGAGCCCTGCCTGGATTAAAGACTCTTTGGGTTAGTGTAGGACTGGATTTAGGGAATTAGTTATTCAGCGAGGGATAATGTCTCTCAGCAACTAGGGTGGAAATAGAGTTGCATTATCCATATGAGGGCTGACATGCAATTAGGGTCTGTCTCCTCCCATGGAAGAACTGCTTGCCTTTTGGGTTTGATGTCTTTGTGAACCTCTTTATTTCTACTCTCAGACAGTGTGTTACGTGGCCATGACTTGCAGATGAGTTTTCACTCATGGACTGCTGTGTGAAGAACATTTGTAAGTAGTCAGTGAGGGTAACTGACTCCTCATAAGAAACTCATTGTAAGGTATCTGAATTGCCCTCTGGAAGAGGCTGTCTGTGCCCATTCACTATGGATTAGTGGGCCAATTGCATTTCTAACTTTTGAAGAAGCGTTAATAATTTTCAGTCAGCTTCCATGTTGTATTAGGATATTTTTGCTTTCTTTCATTCTACAAATAATTTTAATTTTTTTCTCATTTTGAAAGAGTCCATATTTATTATTACAGGTATTATAACACTGATTTTACATTTGGGTCATGTTCTCTTTGGCCTCATCAATAAAAAGGCCATGTGGGACACTGTTGTTTCTGCAGCAATGTTCTGGTCCTAGCAAAATCATGGTCCTGAAAGGTTATTTTCAATAAGGCATGTGAGATCTGGGGAGTCAGGACCAGCAGAGATAGAATACATCCTCAGCAAGATTGAGTGCTCAACACTAAATACAGTGATCCTCAGAGCTTGACATCACTGTTGCTACTCATGATGTGGGAAGAACTGGATCTGACAAGTTCAGCTGTAGATCACATCCTTTCAAAGCATAAAGATTTTTGGGAGTTCCCTACCAAAATATACAGTGGCCACAGAAAAATCAGACAGCTGTGTGAACAGCAGAAATCAGGAATCCTGTTTTCCTGTGAGTTTATACGTCAAGACTGAGTCTTTTAAGGATTAAGCTCTAGCCCTGAAAGGCACAAATAGATTTTTTTTCTCCCGCCCTTGGCTGCCTATTATGAAAACTGCGGGAACGTAGTATTTCTAAGGCCTCTCTTCTTCTGTCCCATTTGGTTTAATTTGGCCCACTGATTCAAATGTAGTTTGTCAGGGAAGTCAGACCTGTTCAGCCCTTTGGCCTTCTTCCAATATTCAATTTCCTTATGGTTTTCTCAGTGCTCTAGTTTTACCACAGACTGCGCTGAAAACTCGTGCAATGGTTTTAATCTCTCCTTGCATCCATCCTTCCTGTTTGGAAAATGAGAGGAATGATTTTCCTTCATCATGAAAGATCATGAGATCATCATCCATGTTCATGAACCCTATTTGAGATCTTTGTAAATGAAAATCAGAGGGAATGTTTGTAAATTTTTGTCCAGCAACATTTCTTAAAAGGCTGCATTAGCACTGCACATTAGGGTAAGATTCCAGAGTATCGTTTCCTGGTGATAAATCTGGTATAAAGCTTTTCATCAGTTTACCACCCTCAGAAACTTCTGGGGAGTGTACTCTATGCCAGTAAGTAAAATGAACTGAGTTGCAAATAGCATTCTAAAACATGGAACGGCAACCTTGGCAACTCAGTCTGTAATGTGTTCTTGATAAGTGACTTGTCCTGCATCACAGAGGGATTCCTTGGTGGTAAAGTGTGTTTTCTAAGCTATATGATAGCTCCATTACCATTTTTTATTTGTTTGTTTTCCTCTTGCTCAAGCTTTCTAGGCTTGTCGTGTATGAATTTTTTAGTCCCTTTAATTTCTGGGACAGTTACCATGTCCTGACCTTCTCTGGAAAAACAATTATTTGTATATTATTTTTATGATTGCTTATTCTCCATATATAGTTACTTAAGATATAAAATAACAAGTTACATCTGTAGATGCTTTACAGGCTGCTGTCTAGACTGCCAAAAGTAGTAGAAAATCTTACAAATCTTACAATTGTACAGTAATAGCATAAAACCTTACAAATACCGGAGCTCATAAACTCATTGTTTTTGCTCCCTTCCTTGTGGTCTTTCATCAGAGCTAGACAAAATGCAACATGGAAATTATGTAAATTATAGTCTTTGAAGCACTTAATAATAACTTAAGGACAGGAGTAAGGTAATGGGATATGTAAAGGTATGCAAGCTGGTCATCTTACACTAAATAAATAGTTGTGAGAAACAAATGATTTCCAGTTACTTTCATGAATATTCCTCCATGTCTTCAAACTCTTTTCCCTTAAATATTTTCAGTTCAAATGGCATGAAAGCAGAAAAAAAGAGAGGTAAACAGAATGTTAGTGTCATGAAGAGAAAACAGACAAATTTGGCAATGGATGCCATGTCTCTTCTATCAGAAGTGCCAGAGAGTTTCTGACAAATGATACCTGTGTGACATCTCCCCTGAGAGACCCATAGCAGATAGTGCCACAGCAAAATGAAATCAGGAACTCTCCCTGCTGGAAAACTGCAGATCTGTTTCTTTTTTAAAAAAGTCCAACCATCCTAGGGTATACAGGTTTTCTGTAGGTGCTGTTGTCCTTTGTTTTTTGGGGGGGGATTTGGGAGGTTGCCACTGGATATAATGAGAGCACAATGGTTCCTTTCTGTCCTTCACGTGTTGACTCGTTTCACTGCGTAGCTTTTGTGTGAAGGGTTTACAATGTTCAGAATGTCTTCCTCATGTTACAGGGATAAGCCTAAAGCAGAGATTTCAAAACTGTATTCAGGGAGGGCCAGATAGGGAATGGGACATTGCGCTAGGGAGTAGACAGCAAAATGTATCTGCTGTGTGACTTGGGATGGCGAAGATTTATAAAGTACCTTTCCAAGCTGCTTGCAAAAGTTGTGCAGGCCGTGCTTGGGAATCCCTGCTCTCTGTCACCCTGAAGAAAGCAATTACTTTGCAACAGTTTTGACTCAAGGGCATCTGTGTCCAAATCATCAATCAGATAAAACACTTGTATGAATAGAGACTGCAGGATCAAGCACCAAATGTAATATAACTGTATCTTCTGACAACTGGAAAAAAGTATTCAAGTTTTAACATTGGATGGGTGTTGTCACTTTTGACGGCAGCAGAGCTCTGGAATTTGTATTAATTGCAAAAAATGCAATGACTGTACTGTTTTAACAGTTGGCATAAGGAAGACCTCATAGAGAACAAATGAGTCATAAAAAGAACTAGGTTTACACACAATAATTAACTTCTTTTTGTCCTGGTGTATGATCTGTTAGATGCTGGCACTGGACCATCATGATAAAGGAGATCAAGATACCTGTTAAGAAAAACTGCCTACTTCTCCTTTTTTCTTCTTTACTTCTCTACAAAACAAAAATTCTACATCTCCTTAAAATGCAAAGTTTGGAGATTTAGTAACAGGTTGTGTTAGTTACGAAATTATAATGAATAGCAGAAGCTCAATGCAATATATATACAAGATCGTGCGTATGTGGTGATATGTATGTGGTTTTGTAAATCCTAACATATAAGCCAGTTCTGCAGTCTGTGATCATCTTGCTGTCACCCTCGCAGCAATTTCATTGGCTTCTGTGAAATGTCTGTATGTGCGAGGAGTTAAAAAAACTTGCAGAGCAGCATTGGTAAATTAAAGTTTGCAAGATCAAGGCAGTAAAGCATTAAAATTAGACTTCATTATACTTATAGTTTGTTCTATGTCCTTACAGTTTATTTTAGTTTTATGTACGGCATAAATCATTTACTGAAGCTCAAACCTTCGAAAGGTACACCAAAGAGATACAGTGCCAAAGTTTTGTAGAGTGGTTTCTTTTTCTGATTAGTGGTCTTCATTTGAGTTGTAGTTGTGCTTTTAAACATAAACTTTATCTATTCATGGATATCTTTGGCATTGTTTTTGTAACCAGAATTTCTCATCTGACTATATTTAGCAGAACTGGGGTGCTCTGTTGGGAAAGAGAGAAAGAAAAGGAAAGTCTGTGAAATAGCCATGTAGATTTCCATTTATGACTATAATATTAATATATGTTTTCATACCCATGAAATACAAATACTTTAGAACTCCTGTTCATTGTTGGCAAGTGAAAATAAATACATATTAGCATTAAAATTATGAGAACTTATGTAACTGATATAATTTTGCTGTCGAAGATGACACTCAAAAGAAAACAAATAGCATAAATTAAACTCATACTTAAATTGTAAATATCTGTCTTAATTTTATACATTATGCTTAGTCCCAAGAGCAGTATGTGTGTGTGCTCTAAAACACATTTTTACCCACATGGTGTACCTTTATGTTTTCCTTATATTTCTTTGCTGAGATAAAAAGAAATAACATGCTCCACTTAGTGATTTTTTTGAAAACGAAATCCCATCACTGTACTTTGATTTGTATTTGTGACCTATCTTAACATGCTGGGAAGAGGCAGGAGAGGAAGGCCTGGGAGCATTCACTGGGCTAGAAGAGTGTCCACGCTGCATCACTGGTTGACGTGTGACCCAAGCTGGCAGTAACTATAGAACTATCTGGTAGCTAACCCTGTTGTAGATGAAATCAGATTAACTCTTCTCAGATCCTCCCGGCCAAATGAATAGCCATATTATGTGCTAACTGGGATTACTGTAGCAATCTGAGACTTTAGGGCTTCCTGGCAAGTATTTCTTTGAAGCAGATCCTGCTGCCAACAGCCTTGGCAGTGCAGCAGCAGGACCTCAATGAGGACTGACCACCTCAAAAATGAGCAGTTTTCAGGACAGGGCGTAAACTTAGTGCTTGGTTGGGAGAAAGCAGAAAGGTAGTGGTATCTTGTTCCCTCCCCGCAAGCCACAGTGCTTTGGGGTTTAAAAAGGATCCCTACTGACTTCTCAAATAGGGTTTGATTTTATTTCTATTTGTAATTGTTACTTTTTTTCTTGAGAAAGGGTCTCTGCATAGGAGGATTGTATAAAGAAATAAATGTCACAGTAATTTTCTTTGTGGTTGTAAGTTTTTCAGCATGTGACTGAGATGTGTCCGGCAAAGCGCTTAAGCATGTCCGTAACTCTGCATCTTGCTGCTGTGGCGAATTGGACTGCTCTTGTCCCTAGAGTTATGCAGACATTTAAGTGCTTTGCTGGATCAGGGCCTAATTTTAGAATCATTTTCAGTTCTTTCAGCTCTCAGCCTACTAATGTTGATAACGCTGTGTATGAAAAATAGCTCTACTATGATCATGTTAAATGAGCTACACCACAGGCATGAACTTTTTGGAGTAGGCAGTACTCTTTTTTAGATGGCAGTCTATATTTTGTCTTACTTCTTACACATGTTCTCTTTTCCACTCAAAGTAGAAATAAAATGTTATTTCTTAGCATGAATATAGAAATCTCTTCCTCATCCCTGAATACACAACTATGCTGTAGCAGCCTTAGACCTGAGTGATTTCTCTTTCTTTTTTTATTAATCCTTTTTTATGAGCATTTCTCTTCCTGGGTTTGGATTTTTCCCCCCTTTTGTTAGAAATATTCCTTTCTATTAAAAATAATAGAAGTGCTTCTAGTTAATTCTTTACTTTCTACTTCTCTCAGCTTGGATATTTAACTACCTAGACACCCAGTCTAAATTTTTATCTACAGTTTCTAGATTATTGACTTCATTGTTTTTTATGCATTTGTAGCAATATTTGAATTGTAGATGCTCTGAGAGAATATTTGTTTTTAAATCAGATTCTGCTTTAAACCACAAACAGATTTTTACTTGTCTTAGGTGTTATGAAATTTGTGTATATTAGCTGTCAGTTTTATACAAAGTCTTAACCAATTGTCCTAGTTCAAGGATCACAGAAACAGTATTTTGGATTTGGGTTTTTTTTGCTGTCTCAAAGGAAAAAGACCCAAAAATGTAAGAAAAAATAATTTTTAACAGATTAGAAGGGAGAAATTTCTACTGAAACACATGTGAAATACATATAAAAAGGATAAGTTGGTAGGATTTGTGAACATAATTCATGTGAGGTACAAATATATTTTTATGGTGAAAGCCAGTATATGCTTTTATATTCGTGCTCTAAATTTTGAGCACATGTAAGAAACTATGACCTCACCAAAGTCAAGGACAAAACTGCTGCTGGCTTGACTGGACTCAGGGCTTCACCAACATAGGGAACCATTGTCTAGGAATTACTGTCTGGAGGGAAAAATTACTAGGTTGTCACAGAGAACCTGTGACTGACGTATCCCCTTCACTTTAAGCATATGATGAATCTCACTAAAACTAATGTTGTAAAACAACCTTAATAGTATCTCCTTTATGTTTAAACTTGGGCCCATGTATGAAGCTCTAATCTGTGTGTTGTGCAGTATGCTTTCCAAAAAATACAAGTAAGATTTGGTTTACTTGTGATTTTGTTGTTTAGTGCTACTTATCCATGCCTAATAGTGTTAATAATTTAACGACAGCAAAGCCATCTTGTGACTGTTCTCTTTCCATAAAAATTGGTACCTGGCACCTAGTGCAAAGTCAGACATCCATTGCTTGAGAGCAGTTTGTATTCATCCCATGCTAAGCTAAGATTTAAAATATAGAAACTAGTCAGTGCAACACCTAAAGTGAGCTGCTTGTGCTATGCAGACTATTATCTTTTACTGAGGATTTCCTGATTTGGTTTGCAGAACATTTGTGTTCTTTACTAAAATATAGGCAATTTTTTTTTTTTTCCATACAAGCAGCCTGCAAGCAGAACGGGCACCATCTTGCTGTGATGTTATTTCTCCTTGCTGACTTAAAGACTTACGTGGTAAACTGCTGTTGTGCAAATTGCAAAAGGAGGGAAAGAGTCAGACCTTGAGGTAACAATATTCATATGGACTACAGAATTCAGCATTTTCTTTGAAGTTTGCCCTTGTGCAGAGCAGGCCTACTTAATATGTTACCCCGCTTATTGAAGGCGTATGTGGAAGTGCAAATATTGCATAAATGAAATGCTGGACCCTGCTCAGGCTTGTATTTTACTCATAGTTAGTATTCCAGCACTGGAGTTTAATATTTGCTTTTCTTGAACATTTGTGCCAAGAAAACACAACAGCTCAGAAGTGAATGTACAATTAAAAGATTTCTTAAATTCAAATGGGTTGAAGTGGTCGCTTTCACTGAGCCCTGTCTCAATTCTTCTCTTTCTTCAGCAGAATTATTTCTTCTTTTGTACAAAGCCAATTTTTTGTGACCAGACAGAATTTTTTTGACGCTATTTTGCTGCATGGTCCTGCCAAGTAAATGTACTACTAGTACATTCCTTATCATAATAGAGATCCCTGTTCCCAAATGCTACCTAATCTGCTCAGGGAAAGCTACGGATCTATGCATTTGCCTTTAATTCTCTAGTCCTCTTCAGTCATTTTATTTTAGTCATAACAGGATTAATACATTTCCACAAGGTAAATGAGAGTCTGAAGGAGCTTCAAGGGCTGTTAATGTGCAATTTCTTTTTTTCTGTGCCTGTTCTTCAAGAAGTGAAGTGGAGACTCTTCCTTTTTGCAGGGTTGTATTTAACAGAAAGTAGTTACCTATAAATACATTGCATTCATATGATAATCCAGACTGTTGCACAACTGTACTATTTTCTGCACTTTGGAATGTATCAATTCAAAGGACTTGATTTCAGAGGTGGCCCTAACTCCCCCAGATCATCAGTAATTAATTTTAGAAACCTCAGGATTCAACTGAGGGGTGGTGCCAGTTCAAAGCAGGGATGTGATGGTTGTCCAGTGTTCTTCATGGGTGTGTTGTCCTTCCCATGGAAATCCCCCAGGACTCCTTTGCTTAGGAAATTGCAGGAGTGGGTTCTTGATTATACTAAATAAGATGAATCACAGCAGTGATGGTCTCTCACTCTGAACTGCAAATTTCCTGGATATAGAAAGATAGCATTTCCACACAATAGAAGGTTTTCTGATATTGATGGAAAACAAGAGCACTGAAAGTCAGGAAGAACTAAACATCAGGTGAACTATTTTATGCTATTATTCATCAAATGAGTCATCTAATAGTGCTTGAATACATAAATTAAAAACAGTAATATACATCATTTTAACAGATGAAGAATATTCAAACACAAGTATTGAATAAAATTCAGCTCTGAGTTAGGTTCCTTAAAGCGAGATGGGGTTATCTCAGATTGTCATTCCAAAGTGTGAGAAGGCAATTTGTCTAGTGTTTCTGGTTCACATCCATCTGCTTTAGTCTTCATACATTTAGCAGGAAAAGCAGGAGGTGATACCTAACGAGAACTCCCACAGGCTCAGGCTATAAGCAGCATTTCTAAGAGCAAAGGAAATGTAGGGGCTCCAATTGCTTTCTCTGTCCTCCTTCTGTTGCTGTGCAACTTCACCAGCTAATGCAGCGGGGCTGTGCCATAGTCGTCACACACTGTGATAATTTCAGAAGACTGATGCATGTTCAGACAAGGAGTTTGCTTTGCAGTCTCTTGTATTTCGACATACGTCCAGTTACAATCTATCTTTTAATAGGGTCCAGTGTTGTTCTGCACTTTAACCAAACTATAGATGGATGGAAACAGCCAATGGTTTTTCCTTTGGTTACAAGATCATCATTACTTCTCCAGTTCATTCTCATCTGTTTGTTGGAAACTAGGCGAGGACAAGGCTTATACTACTTACAGAGAGTATAAGTTTCTAAATGTCAGGGCTTTGTTTTTGTGTAATGACTTGTGATGACATTTTTCTCCTCCTTTCTTTTAAGACAGTAGTAGTCAGGCCTAGGATACATTGTACCAATGAAGTCCAGGAGGATTTTCCTTTTTTCCTGAATATGTTTTATATGTTGATTTGCTGGAAAATCAGTTTTTTCAAGTTGCCTTTGGACTCCTCACTGAAACTTTGAAGTAGGTGTTGTCTAAGACGCTACCTATAGTCAACAGTGAGGGATACAAGCCTCCAGAGGATGACTTAGACTTGCAGGTTCAAAATCTGAATTTTCAACCATTTCAACAATGACTTTACATCCCTGCTCTGCCACCCACAGATCTTCTAAACCTTTCTTCTTGTCCATGTCAGACGAAGTCTTCTTTCCACATTGCCTTCCTTCACCGGAGTCCTTGATCTTCCCCTCCCTTTCCCCTAGGAGAAAATTTGCCTTGTCTCTGACTCACTGCCACATTTAGCCCCCTCATGCCGTTGAGTGTTTGTCCCACAGATCCAAGGTTGTTTCCTCACTCCACCCCTTGATTTGTGACTGTACCCTGTCTATTCCTTGTATTCAACGTCTCTCTCAGAGATGTTCCTGTACCTCTTTGAAGATTACCCATCATTAAAAGTCATAATTAACATAAATGATAAAATATGCAGGAGTAGGAGGCAAAGCACATACTCCTAAGTGCTGTTTCATACTGACTATATATCTCAGTTTTCAGGTTTCTCCTGCAAGTCCAAGCAAGCAACTCAGTAAGCTCAAAGTATTTAATATAGTATATGGTGTTCTTTGCCTTGGTTTGCATTATTTGACAACCCGTTTTCAGGTTCATTTATATGAATCTTTCAGTAGTGCCAAGTTCTCTTCAAAACTCACTACACTTCAGTGAAGTATTTTCGGGTATGTGTCTGTGCATGTATGAATATATACATAAAAATATTACATATACACATGCACACGCATTTATCCTTCCAATATGTTAAGATTTTTAGTATTTCCTTGTCTAAGCTAACTGGTGCAGATATTCACACCATTGACAGGGTAAACTGAGCAGTTGAAAAAAGCATGCAGTTTCAGAGTGATTACTGATTCATGTCAAACAGTTTATGTGGTGACTAACATTTTAGAATGAGGAGTTACCAACTAATCAGGGTATCTGGTGAGAAACGGGCAAAATTGACCGATTGTAGTCATGATCGTTAAGTTGCAGGCTCCTATGTGTTATACTACCAGCAAAAGCTGCAAACTGGAATACAGCTTTCATTACAGAACTCCTCCTTTTTTTTTTTCCAGATAATCTTTCTCAGTTTTTATTTAGATAAAACCTTCAATACTAGAAGCAAGTTCCTTTGTTTCCCTTCTAAAAGGCACGGTTCAGTACTTGCTGTCAGTGGACCATGGAGCTTTGGGAATTTTTGCACTCAGTTTTGTGCTGTACCTGTTGGTGGGGTGGGGGAGGGCAATGGAGGGTCTTTTTCTAGGCAAAATTTGGGCTTAAGGGAGCGTTCTGGCTTACTGCCAATCTTTTTAAGATGTCCTATGGACTTTAGGTTTTTGTGGTACCTTCACAATACCATATGCTATTGTGGAGCTTCTGACACATCTTTCAAGGCTTTTGATAGGATGCTGATCTGGGTTTGCAAGAAACTCTTCAAGATGACCAGGCAGAACTGCCCTCCTTGTTTCCTTTCCTTTAATTGTTCACTCATGCTATTGTGAACTTTTTACAGAAACAAGACCCAGACTTTGCATAGCATTGTTTTATTTTTAAGAAAGATTCTGTTGAATCAACCTTGTCCTTTTTGTTTTCTATCTCCTCTGGTCTTTCACATCCCTTCCCTGAGTGTTGCATTTGCGTAACTTGGCATGAGTTAAGTGAATTCAGTCGAAACTCAGCTCCTTTTGTATATCTCCTTGCAATCTAAGGAAGAGACTTGTTTTAAAAGAATCAGTCTATTAGTTTTGCATTCATGAACAGTGAACTTATCTTACCTGCAGGCACAAAGTGCAGCTTGCTTTCTTCGTGTGGTTGGTCTCTGGTTCATAATATTTATGTGCCATATTTAGGTGCTACCTGATAACAATTGCCAGTATAAATTAAAGTAGCCATGGGCTAGTGAATTTAACGCCCACTGCCTATGGCCCCAAGGGACCACCCCAGAAGTGAAAGACTAGTTGGACCCTGTGGATGTCCCAAACTACATTCCCTTTCACTGGCCCTGCCCCTTACACAAAAGCACAGGAGGGAATGTTTAAAGGTTGACTCCTGGGGATTTCCTTACGCCAAAGGCATCATTTGATGGGCAGCTGAGGTAGGTTTTGAACTGTATAATACCGCTGGAACTGATGCTAAGCAAGTGGAACAGACCCAAGCTCAGCCCACAGACTTTAATTGCATGATGACTCAGATAATGCTTCTTAAAGTTAGGCTTTTTCTCCTCCTCCCCCCTCCATCCCCTTGAAAAAAATTGTGCTCCATATTTTTATTTATTTACCAAACCCTACTTGCCAGCATTGGGCCATTTCGAGCTCCACTTAATCCCATTTATATTTTTCTTTCATTTTTATTTCTTTTTTGCTGGGCAGGTGTCTAAAGGTTTATTGGCTGTGAGATGGGGTGGACGTGTAGTGATGAAATTAAACGACTTGGGCCTGAGTTCTCTCTTAAAAGATCTTCAACCTTATAGTGTCACTTGCAATAATACAAAAGTTATATTTGTGCCTCTGTCCTTTGACAGACCTACCTCATTGTTTTCAATGAACTGTCATTTTCTGATGAAAAAAGCAGCATCTTGAAAAATTCCCAGCTTGTTCCCTTCCTGATCAACCTGCCTCAAAAATATGTGTAAGGTGTATATTTTCTGAAGCCATCCTTTAATCACCTGGAACTCCAGATTCCCCTTCCTGCAGTCAATGGCAATAGCTATTGCATCCATATCGTGACACCTCTGCCCTGGAGATATCATAATATCATCCCGTAACACCTTATAAGTCTTCTGCTTATCATACCTGGACCATTTCTATGGGCCTCCCCCTCTTCTGTAATGGTGCTGGTTTTCCTACCCACCCTCCAACAGGATTCTGGCTTCCCACTAGACTGCTTTTCCTCACACAGCTGGTCTACCTAACAAAATCAAGAAAAGTCATAGCTTTTCCTATGTCCTATGGAAGGAATCGAGTAAAATTTCACCTACTTTCCCATGTCCACATGCTGCTACCCATGACCTTCTTGTCTTTTACACACACTTCTGCAGAACTCTCAGCTCTCCCCCTTGGCGACACTGTGACCAAGCTCATTTGAGGATTTACTCATTAGATGTTGCATGCCAGGAATTTTCATGGGTATGAGTCACCAGAAAACCTTGCAGTTACGGGGTCTGTGACTTGTCAGCAATGAGTACATGGCCTGAGACAGAAGGAGAAGGCTTGAAGCACATCCAGCTCTTTAGATTTAGATTTCAGACTGGTAATCATGCTGGCTCTCTCATCTTGGACAAACTTTTATCTATTCCTAGTAATCACAGTTGAGAGGGGGTGTGTTTCTTCTTTTTATGTAATTTCTCTCTTCTGAGACTGTCAGAGGACACAGACAATTGCACTGGAGCAATTGATATGTTACATGCTGCCAGTCAATAACTGCCCCATCAGTTGCGTATCAGTGGTGGAAAGGTAATGGGTCACGTCAAGAACATTTCTGTCTCTAGCTACTACTACTGTTTAGTATCAGTGGAGGTGTACTGGGATGCGGTAGGAAGAGCAGAACAGTCTCATTTTACAATGAAGAAGTTATGTGACAGCCTCAAAGTATTAAAGAGAAAGCCTAGAATAACAGAAGTAGTATTATAGAAAGACCCAGCAACTACTGAATGTTGTTTGCCAATGGATGTTGATAGAGATATTTAAGGGATGTCAGGGGCCTAGTTCTGGCTTGCTAGGCCTTTTACAAATAGAGTTGTCTGACTGCCCTGGCTGAGAACAGGGAGTATCCAGAATATTTGCTACAAGAGAAATTCAGGTGCTGAAGACAAGTTTTTGCCATTATAGTACTCTCAGGTGATTGAGAGAGGCCTGGGGACAAGCAAGTCTTTCAGATCTTCCTCTCCGCATAGCGGTTTTGAAGGCAACTTGTGGACAGCCTATCTAAGTGAACCTGATGGCCTCCAGACAGCACAAGACCATGTGTCACATACCAGACAGACTCAAGGAAAGCAGTACTTGGCTGGATTTGGGACTGCACTGACAGGTTTGCTGTCTGCATAGGTAGCTGATCTGGCCCTGATACTGGCCTTGGAGCACTCTTGAGGAGACAGCCCATATGTATTCACCAGGTCCAAATCAGGATTTATGCTGCTCCTTCACAGCTGGGGAGCTACACGTGGCTGATTTTGGTACTTACGACTCAGAAAGAATAGGCTGGGGAGTCTTGGTGACATAAGGAATCCCTGAGGCTATGACCCTATGAAACACCTAATGTCACGTCTGTGCACTGGCTTGTCTCTTCACATGAGATGTGGCTTCAGGTATGTGCGAGCACCTCCAGAATGACGGATATGTGCCACGGTGTTCTTTGGGTTGAACCATGAGTCTTTTGGAGTGGAATCTATCCCATCTGTGTTTTTGTGTGTGTATATATAGATACATATGTAACATGTACTTCTTTTTAAACAGCTTCTTTTAAACAGATCAGAGAGACAATATTTCCAGTGCCCCTGGATGTAAGGAGATAATTCTTTCTGCAGTTAAGTCAGAAATCTCCAAAAGTCATTACATACAGTAATACACTTCTGAAAATTCCAGCACATGCAAAATTTGCTCCTTGCTTTCTTCCCAGAGTGGCTGCTGATCAGATGAGGGGAATAAAAATTTATGTAAAGCACATTCAGACTTGGCTCCCTGCCATCATTTAGTAATGGCTGGCCCTTATGGCAAAAAAAAGGGGGAGGTAATATGAGGCAGCAAAAACTGCAATTTTAAGTGAAATTAAAAGAGGAGGCCCAATGGAACAGATGTCTGGTTTCCCTGCCACTGGAATAACAGCATTTTTGTCTCCTCATCAATGAAAACTTTTTAGATGGAGAAAAGGAAACTATCATGGTACTAAGGACTGAAGGGACCATAAGAGAGAAAATTTGTAAATTAAATGAAACGATGATCCACAGGCAGATCTCCTGCCACCAGTGATATTTGCATCTGTATAAGCAAATAGATATGATGGTATGTAAATTAGGAGACAGTAAGTACAAAAGTGGTAAGTTAGCTCTAAAAAATCCAGCAGAAAAATGTGTATTACTCTCTTTTATAGGAATACATGGGAGCCCCAGTTGGTTCTTCCACGGTCTATGCAGACATTGTAGAAAGGAATCCCAGCCCACAGAAGATATTAACAGTCAAAAAGGGAGGCGGGAGAAGATGTGCAAGGAGTTATTGATAAAGCACAAATAAAACTCAGCTTTTCTGCCAGGGGCATCTGTAGAGGGCCCCATCACTGTGCACTGGCTTTGGTTTCACAATCAGTTCCAGAGGCACCTCTAAGCACCAGTGTACAGCAGTAGATTTTGTTCAAAGCAGAGAGGAACCCAGGGCCTTTCAAAATCCACCTACATACGATCATTTTGATGAGGAATAAAAACGCAATCTAGCTGTAATTGAAATAGGGTGTGGTTAGAGCAAACCTCCTCACTGATGCAGGACCTGTGACAGTCAGCAGAGCACCGAGTTGGTAGTGATGAGAAGGGTGCCTGAGGAATGGGAGGGCTGCTCAGAGTATGCAGTAGAGGGGCCAAGGAAGGCTTTTCTCAAGTTGTGTGCTGCTGACAGACTGAAACACAGAAATATGTTCCCCAATAGCCAGCACTTCTGCTCTGTATGTTTGAATGGAAAGGTCTATGGTTGGCAGCCCTGCTCTGATGGACTGCCTTAATTTTAATCATTTGTAGCAGGGAAGCCTTATTCCTCACTCCTATCCCTTAAGGATTGGCCCCTCCAACTGACGGCTCTGCCTGGGGACTCTGTGCGAAGGTGAATATATTTTACTCTGAGTTCATTTGCATCCAGTTGAGTCTGGGTCTCTGCATGTTCAGACTGAAGTCCTGCAGTCAGAGATGTTGATTGGAAGGTTTTATTTCATATCTTAACAGACAACTCTACTGGGCCTATAATCTAGCTAATAGGCTAGTAATCAAAATGTCAGAGACATCAATGGACCTTAGCTGTAGATTGAAGTATTATGGTAGGAGAGAACAAGCATCTACTTGATCTAAGAAAGATCTAAATTAGAGCTGAAAGAAAATAACTTTTTCATGAATGAAAAGTGGACTGGATTATGCCTCAAGGGCAGGACCACATTCAGGAGGTGGCACTGCCCATAAGGAGGCCAGGAAAGGAGCCGTGACTGCTCTGTCTCCACACAAGCAAAAACCCATAATGCCCTTACCACCCCGCACCGCTGCCCAACACCAGCTGCTCTTGAAGAGGGACAAGTCTCCAGCTATGCTACACAAGGGAAAAGTGCCAAAGAAATTTATTTTAGCCTACCTGCAAGCTCAGCATGTTTCCCTCAAGTTTGCTTTCTTGGGTTAAATTTCAACACTTTTTTGGTGCACTAAAACCTTGGCACTAGCTTTCATCTTCTTCCTGTTGAAATCTTTTTTCCCACTGCAGAGCTCTGTGCCACCTTCTCCTCCTTCCATGCTGTTGTGGAGGTGCTAGGTTGTGAAGCTTAATGCTCCTTGTCTCACAGGACATGCTAACTTCAAACCTCTGCCCTGGTGCTGGTGCAGGCACCCCTGCATTGTAGCAACCCATTGTGGCATCCCATAACTACTCCACGCTCAGTGTACTTCAGAGAGACTTCCAGTCCTCAGGGGTGCTGTACCAAAACATCCTCCTGCAGAGCTTCTCCTACCAGTGTCCTACAGCTGGGAATTGAAA
Source organism: Aptenodytes patagonicus (assembly GCF_965638725.1). Lineage (NCBI taxonomy): Eukaryota > Metazoa > Chordata > Aves > Sphenisciformes > Spheniscidae > Aptenodytes > Aptenodytes patagonicus. The sequence goes on from NC_134982.1 coordinate 72,138,943, forward strand.
ATGGTTTAAAGTTTACTTGCACCCCAAGGAAAGTCTTTGTGTAATGCTGTGCACACAACTAGGGCTTTACGTCCATACATGCACTCATTGGGGCTGAAACCAGTGGGAGATGCAAAGGTTGAGGAGATGAGAAACAAATGTTGTTACGTTACCACCCGGACAAAGGTTCATGATCTCCTCTTGGAAGAGTCTGATTTTCTTCATCTGTACTTTTAGCCTCTGCGTAGTACTTTTTGCATTCTTTCTTAGATTCGTCTGTTGTAATGTTTTTCACAAACTGTGACAACTCAGTTTGTGCTCTGTTTCTGTGTGATTGCTGTCTGCTGTAATATGTTTCTATAATAAGGACATGTAGCTGCTCCGTGTTTGGCACTGCTTTTCCCTTAAAATCTATTAGCAGCAGGAGCAAACCCCAGAACATAGCATTCACATTCTCAGCAGGTCAGAACTGATTTTAATTTTCTTTTTATAGAATCATGTAAAGTGTTGTTTATAGTTCAGTACCTTGTAATCCTTTTTTGTATTTCTTTAATGCTTTTTAAAGGGACTTGCTGATTAAAGGAAAAATAATAATATGGCAATTGCAGCTATCAGTTAGTTTTGGTATCTTAAGACAGCATTGAGTGTTCCAAAGTCAAAGAATAGCCACTTCACAGCCAGGAATCTGATTTTTCTAAAGGATGCAAATGTCCTCCCAGTTTGAGAGCAGCATTTGAATATCCACATTTTAGACTGGAGTAGGCAAATAAAACAGCCCAGTTCTGCAAGCTTTTGGTTTTAGAGGAAAGTGCATCACTGGGATGGTGCAGCTCTGGCCCTTACCTTTAGTGTGAAGTAATTAAATAACTTGCAATAAAAGGGCTATTTCCTTCTATGAGTATTTTTAACCTCTGCCTGCAAGGTCTATCAGAAAGATGTTAAGATATCTAAACACCTCTAAGTATTTCTCATATTTTAAGTTAATTAAAGCAATTTTAAGTACTCTATGGAAGATAAAGCTTTAATACGTAAACACATATTACAGTATACATACTGGGGCAAGTAAACATCTCATTCAGACCATATTTCCTACTGCTTTTGCATGTAAGTGTCACAGTCATCATCATTTAGACTGTATTTACAGAGCACATGGAGAGCAAGACCACCAAATTTGCGTAGGGGAATTTGACCAGGCTTATATTTTTGCTCCATTTGTGCAAGTTAGAAATGGTGTCTTGGCTTTGATTTGTATTTCCTGTTGTTTGTCAGTTTGTGAAGAAACATCCGTGTTATCTGTGTATTGCAGGAAGCCTGCACTCCAGCTGGTCATTATGCCTGTGCTAAAAAAGCTTATAAACATTTTTATTTGCAGCAGTTTCATTTTAAAAAATGTGATACTACTATTTCAGTAATTCTGCAATTTCTTTTTCCTTTACTCATGTAGATCAAAAAGTACTGGCTGCTGCTAAAATTTTTACTTTCTTTGCTCTGTGTTCAATAGTCACTGATTTTTACCAAGGAACTGTGAAATCATTTACAGCAGTTATCTACCAAAAGCTCCTGAGCTTTGTGTTTATGTTGCTTCTATTTTTTTCCTACCTCCTATTCCACAAAAAGATTCCAGATGCATTTATTTTCAGGCTGTTAATTATCCCCAGAGATCAGATGTTTGGCTGATTCATAGAGAAACTTACAGCCTTCCTCACAGTCGTGGTTTTTCGAGTAGGAACTAGCTTCCAGATTTCACCTTCTTTCCTCTTATGATCTGATTCTCATTATGAGTAAGGGCTTCATCTCACTTCATTCTTATATGACTGCAAGATTTTCACTGTAGGTAAGGCTGGGGTTTATTTTTTTATATATATATAAATTTATATATCTATGTATATATATATTTTTTATATATATACAGAGAGAAATTTCTATGAAAATATGTTGTTGACTTGACTTCTCTGTAGAATTTTTTAAAATTAGTTTACTTTTTCTTTTAAGGTGGGATGGTACAAAAGTATTGTGATCCTTATAAGTAACTGTAACAATCTTTTTTCAGAGAATTCATTTTAGCAAAGGGCACTGTGATCCTGTTGATAGTAACTCTTGGAAGTGCATAGCTCGCAAGATAGAACTTTATAGCCATTACCTAAGAAATTGCAATTTTTTCAACTGTTTGATTTTTTCCCAGTTTTTCATATTATTTTCAAATATTGCCCAAAGCTGACATTATACCATTGTTAGAAAAGTAAGCAAGCACGGCATCCTCTTCAAAGGAAATCTGGGGTAAAATGGCTTGTGAGAAGATTGCTGCCTGCACTGAAGGGATTTAGGATGTGTCCTCTGATCAGACCTGTTCTTAAATAACGAGTTTTCAAAGTGATAATCTGCAAAGGGGCATTTGATCATCTGAAAAACATAGTGCTTTGTTCTCAACTTGTACAACACCAGCAATTATGCAGAAAAGCAACATGAAGACTCTGGAGGACACAGTGAGATCCACAGTAGAGCACATTCATTCCATCCCACATGGACAAAATGGGATTACGTCCCTAAACCTCAAAGGGTAATCCCTAAACATCATTGCTCTAATGGCTAGCTTTTTTTATCTGACTTGTTTTTATCTTACTTGCCTTCATTCAGAGGCTTCTGCCCTGCCTATCCATGATTCAGAATTATTTGTAGCAGGTATATGCAGAATTCCCTACAGTACTGTGTATGTATGCAATTTTTTTAATATCATTTTGCAGGAGGTTTGCTGGTTGGGGTTTTTTTTTCCAAAAAACTGCAACAGACTTTTCAGACTTCAGCAGAACCATGAGCTAATTGCAGGCATATTATTGTTGGTAAGTGATATGGAGCATACTTGGAACATCTCATTCTTCTGTAGGCGGCATAAACAGCTTTTGGTCTGGTGATTTTCATATTCAGAAACTCTCACTTTAAATAAAGGGTGGAGTGCTTTGTGGCAGCTTTGCATTTGTTGTAACAAGAAAAAGACACATAAGCTCTCTCTTTGACACCCAAGACCAGCCATTTAAATGCTATTGGTGTTTCTTTCTTCATCCAAAGCATTTTTTTCTTGTACATTTTCAAGTACAAAAAAAAAAGTAAATTAAGAACAATAGTGTGTCCAGTTCCCAAGGAGTCTCAGAGCTTCTTCTTTGGAGAGTTAGTTTCAATTAAGCAAATCAGAACAAGTTTCACAAGCTCATTCTGGATATAAAAATGGCTGGTATTCTCAGAGGATTATGTTTGCTCACTTTATTCAAACCAGCAACTGGCAAACCTCTGCAAGTTTTCTATTGGCAGTAGGGTTTGGTCCAGCTCTGAATTTGGTGATTGATCATCTGATGCCTCTCCAAATGCTTGCTGCAGTCTCGCTCTTGTCCTCATCTTCAGTCCTTCCGTGGAACAAATCTTGCATCCCACCCACTTCTATCCCTTCAGCTCTGTTCCCTCCCACCCAACCCTTCTTGCCATGAGTTACAGATCTTCTGTGTCATGCTGTCCCTTCCTGCAAGTATCGTCTCCTCAGGAGGGACGAAAGCAAATCTCTGCTCACTAGCCACACTGTCATTAGCTGACTTCCTTGCCCCTCTGGAAATTAAGGCTAGAACGGCCTTGCTTTCAGCATGAGAAGGTTTTAGCCAGGAGAATTGTGACAATCATGCTTTTATGGGCCTCATCCGAAACAATGCGTTTTCTAAGGATTTCAGAATTTCAGCACAGATGTTCAGAAAGGAGTCAGAAAGTTGGATGTCGGGGACACTTTTTATGGTAGCAGTAACATTTTGCCCTCCCTACTTCTATATAAACATTTTTCCTCCAGTAGAGGTTTTTTCACACCCAGACAAATTAAATCTTTATAATACGATGGCAGTTTTTATTTTATATTTTTTGCTTACTCCGTGGGGAGATGACCTTCCCTTGATAATATTTCTGATACTTTTTATTCTGTGTCACAGATGAAAAAATTATGTATCTACTGATGGGTATCAGTCGAAAAAATTACTTTTTTCCAACCTAAAATTGAAACAATTGGACATGTGTGCATTCTACACCCAGAAGAGAAAGCCAAATATTAAATTAATGTATTAACAATGTTTATAGTTTTATTACCCTGTAATTATATCATACCTCCTGATTGTTTTTCTTTTCATCCCAGTCTATAAAATGTAGCTGCCTGAACCTGTTTTGAATGTCTACATTTCTAGCATTAGACCTAGTGATGTTTTGCCAGGTTCAGTGGAAGAAAAGGCAGTTGTAGGGTTGGAATTGTTACTCTGGAGAGTGTCAATGCCCGCCAGCCATCAGAAGGTGAATTAGAGACAGCTGGAGACTTGGTTTAGGCCAATAGCTATGTTTGGCATCCTTTCAGCCAGGCTGAGTGGAAGGAGTAACTAAATGCAGCCTTGAGTAGCGGTGGCTGGAAAGTTACAACAGGGCTAAGTTGTGTAGTTTCAGGGATTTAATGGTACTAGTTGCAAAAACACAGGGAGGAAGGATTTGTTTGTCAACTAAGCCAGCAAAGGAAGCAGTTGTGAGTATGGTCCTCTCAAATGCAGAGCCCTCTGAGCACATTTTTTAACTGAAATTTACTGCTGTTGTTCATTTCTGTTAGATTCGAGGAAACACAACTTTGTATATATCTATATTTTTGTTAAATAAATACCCAGAAAACTGAAAATTATTCATATTATCAGCTCATCTTCCTACTGAAGTAACTCTACAAAAGTCAGCATATTGGCTAACCACTGAAGCCCAAGATGAAACATCCTCATTACTTGATCATAGCAAGAGAGTTCTTCCGATAGTTCGATGACCCACTGTGATGGGCTTGGCTTTGTTCACGCTCGTGGTGCAATGGCTATTTCATCTTAAAACTCTACTTTCAAGCCATGGAAGATCTTTCATTATATTTATTGATTATTTATTAATTTAAAATGCTAACATGCATTTTATTTTTATTTTATGACTGAATTTAAATGTTAATAAATATTAAAATAGAGGTTATGCACTGATTACATTGGACCACTTTCATTAACAGTCTGAGTTCCTTCTATCGATTTTGGACAGCAGCTTCTGCAATGAATGTCCCAAAGAGCTTCATGGAAAACAATGCCATTATCCACATAATTTCATAGAAGCAAGGCAGCATTTTGCCATTGCTACATCTGTCTCCTGCAACTGTCTGTGGGGTGGAAAATGGGAGGGTTTTGGCACCAAAACAATCGTGTGGTAATTTTTAGGAGGAGTAAAAACCAATATTTTCAGTTGACAATAAATGCAGGATAGTTGGGCCAATGAAATAACAGAGAGACACCTCCTCTTTGGAAGGAAAGCTGCAAGGCTTTTAATGATTACTTGTAAGCAAGATTTTGCTTTTATATGCCACCTGACAATCTCTGAAGTTTTTATGGGTAAGTCTTATAACTCATGCTACACAGTTTATAGCAAATGTGCAAAGCATTGTCCCACCATATACACCTGCCTTCAGTGAGGACAACTGCCTCCAAGTGGGCAGTTAAACAGAGCTAGAAGGGAACTATGAATTCTGGTTGTAGTATGACAATCCTGCAGGTGGAGGCTACCTAGCTTTCTGGACTGAATATGATATTAGAAATCCAGTGGTGGGAACTACAGAAAATATGCAAACAGATAACATTCCTCCTCCTCAGCTTCAGCTAATTTTAGATGTTTTCCACACCATGGTTACCAGTTAAGTTTTTCTACTAGTGCTCCTGAAACCACCTCATCATCAGCTGAATTCCGTTTTAGGGGAGCTTATGGCTGAATTTAGTGGAAGAGCCTGACTCATTGGAGAATTGGATAGAGTTTTAGTTAAAGACTGGAGAGGGGTGGCCGTCTGATATATTCCCATAAGCCTGAACTGCTGATGCTTAGCTATAGGAGCACTGGCCCAAGCTGTCTGTCAGTTTTGGCTTATTGTAGATCAGAGAGCTCATCCCCACCCTGTTGGCCGTAGAACCATCGCCTCTGACTCTAAGAGCTGAGCCATGCATTTTTCCTGATGCATTTTTGTAAATTACCCACTTGGCATTTAAGAATGGCTGAAAATAAATGTTGAGCATTGGACAAAACTTCTGTTGAGTGATTTGGCCATGGGTGTAGAGGGGTGGTTAGGAAGGAGTGTCAATAAGCTGATGCGTAAACTGCGTCAGGGGAAGGAGACCACATTTTTCTGCTTCCTTCGCCCCCGGTTCCCCAGATACTCCGTTGGAGGCTCTCTAGCTAGGACACAATGCAGTGCAGTATGAAGATGTGTGTAGCTATTTGTTCTCTGCAGAAGACTCAGCTCTGACCTTCACATGAACAGCAGACATGCACAGGTTTTAAGGTAAAATTTCCACTGCTACCTGTGGGAATTTTACCATGAAAAAGAGTACAGGTCTGGGCCCGGCATGTGAGATTGGTCTGTGTTTGCCAGGGGTTTTGTTGACACTGAAGTTCCTAAAGAGAGATAATCATTACGATGGCCAGTTGATACTTAACAGTGTCCTGTCTGGGCTTGCCTGCATGTATGATTCACTTGAAATGCTTTTTGCTTTGAGTCAATCATATGGCTTCTGGCACTGGAATTTTTAGCAGAGACATTTGCTGATTTTGAAATCTTTTGAACATGCAAGCAATGCATTAATTTTTGGGGGTGCAAACATAGTCTTGGCTTCCTGTTCTGGTGCAATTTGGGCACTGTCTTCTTGAAGGTGTTTTTCTTCAGTCCTTGATCCTATGTGTAATGGACTTGGGACCAAACATAACTTTAAATGATGCAGCTCAGGGCTGTCGTTCAGGAAGCAGCTGCTGCCTTGGCACCTCTACCCTTCTTCTGACTGTGCTGACAGTCATTACTGTGGAATTTCCTCTCTTTCCTCTCTTACACACGTAATTCTTGACCTCAGATCCAGCCACACATTTTGCATGGGAGTGATCATATTTGCTCCCATTGGACTATTCACATGCTTAAAGAAATGCATGTGGTAAGGGCTTTGAGTCCTCGAGACATGAAATCCTCATACTAAGATAGCTACATTACATTACCAATCAGAACAACTTGAAAGCTGCCAAGCAATGTGACTGATGTACCATTAGTTGTGATTTTCAAAGCACTGAATTTAGAGAGATTTCTTCCCTGAAAATTAAACAGAGCATTAAGAGAATAATGTGGGCAGACTTCACTAGACAATTGGGATATTAGGCATTCTGGTTGATCCTTTGATCCACCTTTCAATTGCCATGTTAAATAGAATTTATGCTGAGTACAAACATGTGAGATCTCCTACCTATTCCTTTGCTGTTTCAGCAAGTGCATATGTCTTTCTCCCATATATCCGACAATTTCAGTTCCTCCTGTGTCAAAGTTTGGAATGATTGCTCATTTAGTAGGTTGGTTTGCAGGACTGTAGTCATAAATTACTTATTGTCAGATCTAATATATTAAGGACAAGAAAATGAAGTGTTATTTAGGTATAAAGTGTATATGTAGGAGGGGGGATAATTCTGGTATTTTCTTTTTTCCAAAACCTAAAAAAACAATTTTCATACATGTTTATGCATTAAAATGAATGGGTGAATTAGCATGAATGAAATACAGTATTTATAAACTAATTATAAATTACTTCTATTGCAATCCAATTTTTTAAAATAATTTCCCCTTTGTGGTATAACAAGCAGGAAAGAATCTGCCTTTCAATCTTACATTCAGAATGTAATTCTAGGTCCTGATCTTTGAAAATGTTTGCTCATGGGTTTTTACTCATGCAAAAGTCCCACTTGAAATTAGTAAGCCTTTAAATGACTGAGGATTTTCCGCAGATGTACAGATTTGTAGGACTGAAACTTTACTGTGTCCCAGTTGAAAAACAGAACAAAACTTTTTGAGACCAGTTTGCCCTATATCAAAGGACTGGATAAAATCACTTCTCCGTAAATGAAGAGGTGTCTCTACAGTCATTAACTAGTTTTAAAAAAAGTATTTTGAGAGAGGGTGAAGAAGGAAATAATCACAAAACAAAGCTTATTATTAATCTTTATTGGGAAATGATTACATGACTTTGGACCCACAGCTTAATTTTCATTGCTTTAATCCTTAGACTGGAATTCTCAGAAGGGGAAAGCTTTAGTAATATTTCCTTTTTACTTTGTTTGAATTGATTTTGTTTCACTGGTTTGGTAAAACAAAGAGCATGAACAAGGAGTGTTTCTCCCTGTTAGATGCTAAAATACACAAGTATATTGTCTTTATGCATTCAGATCCTGAGCCTAAATTAACTGAAGCCTATGGCAAGATTCACATTTTCTTGACTGGATTTTTCTCAGATTTATCACTGGAGTACAGATTTGCATTTCAGAAATCTAGGAAATTATGTGAATGAAGCCCAAGTTGTGCTGCTGTAACTGTAGTGGTCCTTAGTGCACCCCCAGAATCTCCCCAAAGAAAAAAGTTTAAGATGCAGTGACAGAAACGTAAAGCTGAAAGTCCTTACAAGAGACAGCTTGTGTAAATTGCTGTTAAAAACCTCTATGGTAAGTGATTGTTCACTGCCTTGGAAAGCCTGTTTGATTGTTTCCACCAGCACATTTTTTTTTTCTAATGATTCATCCAGATTTTTTTGCTGCTAATTAAGTTAATCTCTTCTTTCCTGGGCATGGAGAGCAATTGATCACTTCAGTAAAATCTTTTTTACATAGCCTCCCATCTCTGTCTTTTTATATCCAAGTTAAACATATCCACTCATGTCACTTTTCACTCTATAGAACATGTTTCCTCAGTCTGTTATCATTCTTGTTTTCTGAGTGCTTTGCAATTAATCTGTCTTAAAAAGTCAGATCCAAGAAAGCAACTGTAATGAATGTTACAATAATTAGCTCCCAAGTCTGCTATATACCACTCCTCTGAATAACATGCCAGGATAAGTTCCTTTTTCCTGATTCTTTCTAAGGAGCTTATACTGTGCCCTATCTCATTCTGTATCTGCCAGTTTTCCTGAACAAATGCTTAATATATTGGTCTACTTCAACCAAACTTGACAGAAGAATGCATGAGGATCCATAGTTCTTATGAGTTTTGTGAAAATCAATGGCTGGGCAGGTAACAGAGAGCTCAGGTACCCTCCTAGAGATACCTGACTGGCTGGGGGGGTGGCGTGTATGTCCTGTCCACTCTGTCATTACAATTCACATCTAGCTTCCTCTTGCCTAGGCATGCAAGGCAGAAAAGGGAGCATAAAGAGAGGGATTTCAAAAACGTGGGAGTGTACTGTAAGTATTTTTTGGGGAAGATGAAACTCAGGAGGGAGTAGCTGCAGCTGTTGGTTTGGAAGAGAATAAATGCAATTTCACATTTCATTAGTTCCACAATTGACAGTGATTTGGAGAGGATTTTTGTTTAGTTTGATTTGTTTTGCTTGTGGTTGGCTAGTTAGTTAGTTAGTTTGTTTGTTTGTTTGTTTGTTTGTTTGTTTGTTGTCAAAAGCTTTGACCTGCTGGCTAATTTTCCGATTGTCATCCACTGTAATCCCTATATGGTTTCCTTCAATTATACTACTGGACTGCCTGGTGTTTTATGTCCTCTTCCTAAGTGCAATTTGCACTTCAAAGAACATACTCTCAAGAAAAAAAAGTTTGGGGGGATCACATTAGTTACTGAAATGCAGCATTTAGATGCACTCACTGGGAAGTGTTAGTTACTGTACACTATAGGACAGAAAAGAAGAATGTTGAAAAAAATTGTCTTCCTATACCCTCACTTCACCGTATTTATTCCTGAAGGACATCTGGACATCCTTTCTGATGAATTTACTGAATTTATAATTTTTATATTTTTATATTTTATATTTTATATTTTTATATTCAGTAATATACTGAATTTACTTTGACCGTGCTTTTACAAAGTTTTTATCAAAATATATAGCATACACCTTCCTCACTCACCCGAAAAGCTATGTTTACTGCATGAAAGCTCCTCTGTAATACGAATACATTAGGTCAGTCTGCTGAGACTCCTGTTGCCCTGAGGAGTGGAACAAGCTGAGCAGGGAGAGAGACCAATGATATTCTCACTACTGTTACAATGATCCCCTTTAACTCCAAGGCTACCCGTGCACTTGGCACGCTGCTGAAAAGAGTTTTATTCTGTTGCCTGGGAGGGATGTGTTGTTTGGGTAGAGAATTTCAGCCTGCAGAACTCAATACTTCCAAAAGAGCAGGGATAATTCAAGTGTTAACAGCAAAAAAGACTATGAAGTAGACAAAAGTCAACTATTGCAATAATATCACAGTTTAGTTGTTTAGGCTCGATATAAATTAACTGCTCTTTCTTGTTGCCTGTACTCTTCTTCCTTTTCCACTCTTACCAATCTGATGCTGTACTTATAATTCAGAGACACTATAATAAGATAAATATGACAAATTCCAACTGTAAATATTAGCATGTGCAAATGCTGTACACAGCTGCAATATTTGCATTTACAGTGCTTATAAAATATGCCAGAGTAGATGAAAGGTGCACAGTTGTTCTATTCATGGCTTAATTTTCGAATTATAACAGAATGTTTATTTGGTTTTTGATGAGCTATGCTGTAGAAAATTAAAGCCTTTCCCTAAATGCTGGCAGGCAAGAAATCAGTTGAAGAGCAATAGAAACATTATTTTTTTGGTATTACTTGAAACAGTCCATTTGATTATATGAATTGCTCAGTGTGGTGGGAAAATAGCTGCACTTTTAACTTTTTTTTAATGTCAGAGATTAATTTGAAGCATGTTAAATTGTCAAAGGCAAAACTCCTGTTGCTTTTAAAAGAATGGGCATTGGTCTGAAAAGCTCATTTTGAAACCAGGCATCATTGCACATCCTGTCTACGTTGAGGATGAAATTGGGAGGATGTGAACTGAGAGAGGTACCCAGTGCTGAAAACTAGGTCTTGCACATGTGCAGTGTCACAATAATTCACAGGATTTTCACTTTGCTTATTGGTTATGGTGGACAGAAGTGCAGTAAGAATATGTGATTGTCTAAGACTCATGTAAGTCATCAAAACAGATATTAATGTTTTGGAAATAAGTAGAGCGGGTGTGCTGAACATTTCTCCTAGGTTGAATTTCCTCTTGAGCACAGAATCACGAGGATGAGAATGTTCCCTCTCCTTTATATAAGCACGTGCACACATGCATGCATGTGTATGTATATATATGTATAAATTATCTATTGACATTATTCAAAATTCAGACACAGCAGGGAGACACTGTAAAGCTGGGACAGAAACATTCATGCAGCCACAGTTTGAACTCTAGAATTGCCTGCTTAACATTACATAGGGTTTTACCTGATGAACACAGCCCCTCAAGTATGAATGTAGCAAAACCAGGCTCGAAGATTTCCCTAACATGAAAAGTCTCACACATTCCCTGGGCATGCTCAATGAGCATTTAAAAACTAAGAAACCAGCATGCTAGTTCAGTGCTGAAATAATGCTGAGAGCCTGTTTCACACTGATAAAAATTTCATACAAATTATCTTGCTTTCAGTGTACTTGTCACTGCAGTCTCTGCTCCTCTGTATTTGGCCATTTTTAGAGGGAACTGAATTGATTTTAGGTCAGAGGTTTCTCAGGACGCATATATGGTGCTGGCTGTCCACTGTATTTCTAGATTTAATTTAAACCAATTTAAATAAAAGCACTAAAAATAGATTTATGGTAAGACACTTCTTTATAAGCTATTATATCAGCATTTGTGTGAATAGGGAAAGGAAAGAGGGGGAGCCTATATGTTTCTGGGCTTCTGTGTATGTACCAAACAGAAATATGCGCATGCAAATATATATATTTATATATAAGCATACATAAAATAGCAAAAGTGAAGGCTGGACTATAAAGCTCAATAAAATGTTGATGACTATGAAAAATAAGTGTGTCTCTTCCTTGAAGTGAGACGGACTTATGAACTTTGTGGGCTGTAAAACCACTTTTTGTCATTTTGGGGTCCTCCCGTGTAGTAGTGTCTGAAGCTTTGAAAGATTCATTTCACTTCTTCTCCTTCCCATTGCTTCTCTGGTCTCACACAGTGCTCAGAGGCACTTTGCAAAGAAAAATGCAGCATATAAAGCTTCAAACAGATGAATAGAGTTTGGAGTGGCAAAAGGAACCGCAGTGTGAGCAGAGTGGTGCAGGCTGCTCTTCAGGGGCAGGCTGTGGCTCCATCAGACCCTCCTTGCCGGTGTCTGGTACAGAAACGACCATTCCCAGCTTGTATACGTTGTCTGCAGTTGTGCATGTAAAGTTACAGCTCGGCATGCCTCAGAGCCACCGCAGGCTGTGAGGTTTGGAGGAGAGGTATCCAAGATTAAATTGTTCCTGCCTGTCTTTGGGAGTCTAGTTCTGCTCCCAGACTCTTTCTTGATTCTGGTCCACGTTTTGTCCCCCAGAGAGCTGTAGGTTGGAGCCTGTGGTTTTTGCCCAGTAACAGGTTGTGGTGTGAATTTGTTGGCTGTGTTTTCTCTGAAGTGCCACAGCTGATCCTCCTTTGCTTCTTCCATGTATGCCAGTGTCCTTATAAATTTGGTATATTTGAAGCAGTTGATTCTGTTCTTCTCCCTTCTTATCCCAAATTCAGGACACTGGATCCTGGAAGAAGTTTGTTTAGATGGGTTTTTTGTTGGATTTTTTTTTCTTTATTTGTTGTGTTCTTTGTATAGATTATTCAGACTTACACACAGCAATGCAGACGTGTGAATGCACTTATAGGGGAGATCAAAGGCTTTGCAAAAATAATTGCATCCTCTTCTTTCCTGACATACTTAGAATATTTTTTCATTTGCACACTAGGTCCCCCTTATTTCCCCGTTTTCCAATAGCATAGGAAGTACAGCATTTATTATTTTATATCCTTTGTTGTAATGAAAGAGAGTGTTCCTGTGTAGGAGTAAAGGTGGTCTGCTGAGCAGTCACTGGATATTGTTTGGTTTGACAGATCTCCCATAATTGTCCATAAGGCTATGCAATACTGTGATTCAACTTCATATTCCCACTCTAATGTAACATTTTAAGGCATATTTCTTCTCATCTGATAAGTAGGTACATGGTAAGCAAGCTAGTCATTTTATTTGAAAAAAGAATCAAAAGACATACAATTGCAGTGCATGAGTCTACCACCCCTTTACACTAAAACCAGGTTGTTTGGATGAGTAAGAATGACTCATGAGAGCTTACTAATGCTTGAAAAAACTGACATTAAATTTAACCTAAATTTTAAGCAATATTAACAGACATTTCAGAAGTAACTTAAGTTGCTATGGGATCCTTTATAAAAGAAGTCATGGCATGTAATGTCTGGGACTGTCTTAGATCTGGGTTACACAACTTGCTTAGGTGTTTTTCTTCCCTCCTATTTATAAATTGTTCGTGGCGTAAGATGCAAAAGTTCCTGCAAAATCTTTGTGCTTTCTTGGGGAGCTTGTTCACACTTTCTCATTACTCTGTGTGAGTGAATATAATGTGACTTATACACATAATGGTGTTTACATAGCCCACTGTGACATCACCATCTTATTTCATTTTTCAGTGAAATTCTATGGAAGCTTGAAATGGAAATGTGCTTTCTTTAATAAATTATTTTTATCATGTATGATTGTTATCTCATGTGGCTTTTGAAGACTTCTATGCCAATGGATTAGTTCTTCTTTCTCAACTATTACATTTTTTCTTAGGCATTGAAACAATTTTTTAAAAAAGGAAGGAGGACATTTTGACTGCCTTGTGATTATGGCCTATTTCGGGACAGAACAAAAACAACACAATACAAATTAAAAAATACAAGATTGAAAAAATTGTGAACCACATACTTGTATGTCTGCTTGAAAAAAAAAAAGGGGGGGGTTATTTGAATCAGTCCTAAAACCATAAATCAGGAGGAATATTACAGAAAGCTGAGTTTTGACATGCAAAGTGTAAGCCCCAGGAACCACACTTTTGTTTTAGGGAATGTAAGGAAAATAACTCTTTAATTTCTGAAGCAAAACATTTAGAGGCTTGTACTTTATCTCTTAGCTTCCTACTAATATCTTGCCAGCCAACTTCCCTGTTGGCTTCAACTGAGAGATTTACGAAAGAATCAATAACATGAAGTGAAAGTGGTTTCTGTAACTAGGAGTGCATAATTTATAAACAATGCTTTATTAGTAAGCAGTAGTTAGAGAAGCACAGGCTAATATCAATCCTGTTTGAAGTCAGTAAGATTTCTCTCTGATGTTAGTCAATACATAACAGGATCAGGCCCTTTGGAGCACAGTGCTTTGATGCTGCACAGATTTGTCTTTGAGACTGTTTCTACATAACAATAATTAAAAATCAGAATAGCAAACTTCCCTCCAGTTAGGTAAAATGTACCGTATATACATGTTCTAAAACAGCAACACATGGGTTAGAATTCCATAAATATTATGCTAACATGAAAAGGAAATAATTTCTTCTTATACTGTTACAGATTTTTCCACTGGATTCTGGAAAGAGCGATTTATAACACACCTCTGCCCAGGCATGCATTCAGAAAGGTGATTTTCAACAAGGCAAAGAATTATCTCTTCTCCTTCATGAGTGAATTTGCTTTGCCTTCACTAGGGACAGCAAAACTTCAAGACTCTGAAATTTCATGCATGAGACATTTCCAGGACCAAGATTCTCATCTTTGCAAAGAGGTTTTACGTAAACATCAAAGCCTGAAAAAAGCAAGTTTGCATTCAACCTTACAAGATCATTACTGTTAAGCATGACTCAAAAACATACAAAGATGGGGAGAGCTGGTTTTGAAAAATTTCAGAATCAACTAAAAAAGTTTTCTGGGTTTACCAAGCCTGGTTCTGCCAAAATGTGCATTCTGGACAATTAAAAAATAGATAGGTATACTGTGGAGGTGATTGAGAACGAGGGTGTTTTTTGTTTGTATATGACATTTTAAGAAATTACGATAGTATTGTACTTAAGACATCAAACATATGACTTGAGCTGATGTAAGAATCTCAAATCTGGTAGTAGGGAGATAATTTGTACCATCATATCTCAGTCCAATAGTGCATTTAAGCACATCCTTGCTCTTAGCATGTGCAGAACTGCATGCAGTACATACTTGCACATTCGTTTGGCTCTGTAGCTTTTACTGTTCTTTCCTTAAAGGAATTTGCAGCTGCTCATCACAAAGCATTGTGCACTAATATGGACAAGAGGCTATTCCAGGCTAAGTCTTGCCCTCTTCTTATTTGCACACTGCCAACAAGAACAAAGTTTGCCATGAAGATGGTTGGAGGAAAACTTGATTATCACCATAGGTTTTAAAATGCTCAATAGTCACTAGGTTCCCAGGCAACAACACACCTACTGGTAAAAATCCTATTAAAAACTATTCAATAGAAATCCAGACAAATGAAATCTAAAGACGTCAATTTAGCGTCTAGTGCCCAAGGCGCTCTCAACGAGTTTTAAAAAACTTTTAGCCAAAAATGGAAGACTCTTTTTTTTCTTTTCCCCCTTTTTCTCTCTCCCTGGTCACAGGGAACTGATGGCCACAAGAGACTTCCTGTGAGCCTGTCCCTGGGTGTGCATCAGATGCCTTCAGCTGAAGGCCGGGTGAAGTGGTGGACATTTTTGGTCTCCAGCATGCTTGGCAGCCCAACTTGGGGATTGCTGTTCGCAGCGGCAGGGAACATGCCAGCTTTCACAGGTCCATACTTGCAGGAGGAGCGCTAGACCTGCGAGGCAGCACCCTGCCATCCGGCTCCTGGCTGGCACCCGAGTGCTGTGAGTAATCCTTTGGCGGGGAACACATTCCAGCTGAAGGGAGCCATCTCTCATCCCTTGGGCCCTGAGCAAAACCCAAAATGAGCAGCTGTTTCCATGGGAAGAATTAGGGACTCACCAGGCACATGAGGCTCTCAAGACCAGTTCTTCTGGAGGTTTTTGAGGAGCAGTGGTACCACATATGCTTAGGTAGGATGGGAGGAATTCCTCTCGGATGACGGAACCAGGACTGCAGATCTGCTGGCCCCTCTCTGCTTGCTGGACCCTGAGCTGATTTCAACTCCCAGCTGGGTGTAAAAGGCATGTTCCCATTTCTCCTTAGCATTAGCTCGACAGCACAGAAGTGTAGACAGCTATGCTAAGTCCAAGATGGTGGGAAAACCAGCTTTCTGGTGCTCACCAGCAATGTCACCTTGGTGGTCTGTGGGCAAGGTGGATGGCCAAGGGCAGGGTCAGCAGTGGTCATGGTGCCCCTGCATCACCCACAGCCAAGCCCAACACCTGAGAGGTACATGGGGCAAACCTCAGGGCTGCGGGTGTATCAGGCAGGGCTCAAAAGGTGAGCAGGCAGTTCAGCCATGCCATCACTCATCCTTACGCCTGCAAGCAAAACTAATTTTCCACGTATTCTTTATTCTACTGCCAGTCCTCTGAATCACCATGACCTTCCCTGCTTCCCCCTCACTTGTACACACACCTAGCTTGCACGATGTTTTTTAAAAGACAAAAAAAAAATCAAAGTTTGCTGCCTACAGATGTTTTAGGATATTCCTTGTATAACTCTGCCTTTGCCTTCTTCATTGGGCAAGGCACACGGTACAACAGAAACAAAAACATGTGATGTTTTTCCTGACCTTTATGCTAATAGCTTCATACTCACCGGCAGGAATAATTTCAAAATACCAGGAAAGCAATTAAAAGAAAAAAACCAAACTTGACATGCAATAAATAATTTAACACCTCTCCCTAACGCAACCTGCAACATCTTTCAGTCACATTATGGATGTATACTCATCAGTTTTTGTGGTTTTTTGCATAAATTGCATTAGTAGGAACAGAGTGATATTAAAACACACATATATACACAATTTTCTGGCTTTTCAGTTCATTATGAAATACTTCACCTCTGGGCAGATGACTAATATGCTATTAAACTTCTCTATCCTTGAGTTGTGTCATAGCCAAAAAAGGGGTGCAGTCACTCACAATCTTTATTAAATGAACTGAACACACCCACCTAGGGAAAATGCTGTTGTATGACTTTAGTGTTCTACGGCAGCGTTAACATGCTTTTGGGTCATTTAGCTCCATGTTGTGGAGTTACAATAATAACTTCGTAGTGAAAACTGGGGGAAATTTCCATTATAACCCTGTGCTGAGTAGTTTGGGAGGCATTACCCGGAAGTTCTAAATTTCCGATTAGCAGAAGGAAAACTTTGACTGCATGTTGGATTGTGGCAGCTCGTATTTGGACATGGGGCTGCCCTACAGTCCAGTCCAGTTGACAGTTGTTCACTGTCATAAAAAAGTAGTTGCTTTTGTTCAGTAATAAAAGGGAGGTGTGGACAGTTATATCCCAATGCTAGCCAAAATTGGGTGATCCTAGTTCAGATCCTCTCTCTGCCAAAGACCCCTCATACAATTTTCCTTATTTTCCTGAATCTTTGGTTTCTTATATGTAAACCAGTATAATAAAACCACTTTTTTGCTGCTCCAGCTTGCGACGGGTTGTGTGAGCCTGATCTGCAGAGGCTGGCGTGGTGCCCTCTCCAGCGTACCAGGGCTGTGCCTGGAAGTGGGGAGTTTGATTGCCACTGAGGTGTTGAGGTGCTGCGCACTGCAGCTAATTCCTCTGACATTGCTGCTTAATCGAGGGATATAACCAATGCTGAGTGTTTAGTGTAGCAGGTCGCTGCTGCAAACTGTGGAGTTTGTGTATCAGGGGATACAGTGAACTCTAGTAAACCATTTGCGTGGAGCAATATAATTCTGAAGAAATTTTTAGTTTCAGTTTTTCTGTTATAAGATTGTAATCTTCTTATGGATTAATCTTTAATAGAATAGAAATTAAACTTGAATCATTTCCTGTTGATTGTATTATTAATTCTGTCTAGAACTAGACATAAACTCCTTTTTTTTCTTTTAAACCAGAATGTTCAGGAAGAGGCGAAAACATGCAACCATTGTGAAGGGTGAATAGCACATCCAAACGGCTTATATAATACACAATATGTCAGGAAACCTTTTGTGAATATAACTTGGACCCGAACCAGCTTATTTTCAAGGGGGGGATAGGAGACATTTCACCTTTCTGTCCATTAAAATTTCTCTATAAAATACTAGATGAATTAAGCTAATAATTTCAACAGGAAGCAGTTTTCCTTGGTAACTTGGGTTTAAGAAATTTGTCACTGTAACTTCTTTGTCTACCCTTAAAGCTGGCCCTACTAAATATTGCATGAGAGTGACTCAAAGGCATTTAGAAGAACACAACCCTAATTACTCATACAGGACCAAACTTGACAGAAAATTTGGGATGTTGTTCTGGCAGTAGCTGACAGTGATGACACTGACAATAAACTCACCTCATGAACAAACCCATTCAGTGTATTGTTATGAATGGAGAATCATCTGATTTGCTTGTGTTTAGGGATATATTTTTGTTTGGGTAGGAAAATTATTTTTAAATTAAAGCAGCAATATTCAGGAAGTTTTTTCTAACGTTCATGGGTTTTTTCCAAGCTTGCACTTCTTGAAATGAACTTAGAATACTGTAGGCATTTTATTTTGTAAATTAAGAGGTTCCTAGTCCTCTCATTGGAGCATATTCTAGTGATAATGCTGTAAATTCTAGGAATTCCAGTAAATCCTAGTTATTCTAGCAACTGTAATGACACAACGGTGTAAATTCTAGTAATTTTAAGAAATGTCTATTGCAGTAAGAGAACAATATGGAAGCTAAATTTTAAATCTTTCCAAGAAAGAAAAAGCAAAACCTATTTATTTCTCTGAATAACTTCATAAGTAAGAACTCCTTCCTTTACCCTTACTTATTTTGTACATTGTATTACTATGGAAGTACCTGAATTGAAAGCAATTTGATAAACTATTACTCAGCATGAATAAAGAAAAAACTATCAGGATGATAATGAATCAAGGGCCTTTTTTCTATTGCTTTTCAGGATGCATATTTATTGTGAATGCCTCAGCTTTACGACTCTAATCTTTAGCCTTATAGTGCTGTGCAATAGATCCTGAATCTTCTGTGCAACAACATTTCTCATTTAATTCCTGGGACATAAATTGCCTAATGTTGATCTTTAAAGAACTTTAAAGGTGTCTGAACACTTAATGGAAAAGATAAAGCAATATGACTGTGATCAGAATTCCACTGAGATAAATGTGCTTAGATTGCCACAGCTATTCTGCTAATGAAAGGCAAAACCCATCTTTATCTCGTTATGATTGTCACCACAGTAAAGGTTCTTACCGTGTAACTATTTTAATTCATTTTTCTGTTTTTCTATAACTTGCAGCTTTAATCAAAATAGATACAATCAGAAAAAAAAACACCATGTGGACCAAAACAAAGTAAATATTTCAAACCCTTTTTTGTGAAAATCACTTGGTCTTAAGGATTGTTAGTACAGCTAAGGGATTAAAAATTAGGGTCCTATGTGCTAACTGTTATTTCATAAAGCCAGGCTAAAGGAGTTAGCTGCACAGGAGTGCAGCCATACAATGGTATGGTTATTATTAAAATTTAAAAAAATGAACAACTCATAAGCACATTAGCAAAAAGATGAATAATTTAGACATCAAGCTGACACATACTGGTCTAACTTCCTTCCTCCATAAAATTCATAAGTCTATACAGGTCTTATAGTGTGATTCAGATCTCATAATTTAATGAAACAAACTTAATCAGAGGTGTTCATTAAATAACAATTCCGATACAGAGATAATTTAAAATGACTAATTAAAGGCCTACTTTCTTTTCCTCTATCATTCTGTGAAAAGTTCTACAAAGGTGTAATTTGCTAATTAAATCATGAGATCCGAATCAATGTTTCAGGCACTTAATTGCTCAGTGTTATGCTCTTCTCTAAGAAATCATGGAAATTTCCATGAGAATTGAGGATGTACCTTCTTTTTATTACTTTTTTTAACTATCTTTTCAGTTAAGATGTTGATAACATCTTTTTCTTTACAGTCTTATAAAGAAATGGAGTAAAACCAGGAAAGCCTTTGAATTTGGAATATATTGAAATTGGATGTGCTTGAAGTTGTGCATTTGTGAGCATCTCTCAGGAGCAAGCTGGTCTTTAGGTAAAGTATGGTAAAACACTTAAGTGCACGCTTATTTCTGTCCCTGTTCATCAAAGGACAGAAGCACATATTCTGCCTGAAGGATGTATTTCTGTAATTTTGTACAACTAATTTTTTCTTTGTTTTCCTCTCCTTCCCTCCTTGTTTCTAGGTGTAAAATTAATGCCTTAAAAATTAGCAAAAACTCAGCGTAGACTTTTTGCTTGTTCCTTCCTGATATAGATAGTTTCTGCAACCATGTCAAGAATGAAATATGATTTCATATTGGGTGCTGGTGTGAATGGAGGTGGCTACTGTCTATCTTTGAGAAGCTCCATCATCAAAAGATTAGATGATAACTTGAGAGGTTAAAAATGCTGAATACATTAAACATCTTTTCAGTTACAAATATAGAATTTGTCTTTGGAAAATGTTAGTTTTTAAATCAGGTTCCAGCACTGTCCTGAATTTCCAGGTAGTATACTAATTTCCATGTGGGGGATGACCGCATGGTAAGAACCAATACCAAAACTCCTTCTAAAGTATTCAAGGCTGCAAATCAGGCTGAGTGCAGCACATAATTCTTAATAATATGGACAATGATAAACTGGAAACATACATTCTTGTAAAAAAAACATAACACTATTTTTAGAACATTTTTTAAGGGGTTTCGTTCAGGCTTTCTAGTTTACTTAAGAACAGGGCTGGATTCCTTGCTTAAACAGTATAAGTTTCCTGGGTTTAATTCACTGTTTTTCTGTTTGATTGTTGCAATCTTTTGCAGGTTTCTAGCATTATTATCATTACAGAAAATAAACAATTCTGACAGATCTTATGTGACATATCTTTTATGACACCACTGGAGTATTAATAAGAGAAAAAAATCAATGGGGCTCACATTTGAACTAAAGTTGTATTTTTATTACAGAATTTTTTTACATGTCCAAATGCAAACCAGTTTGCTGTCTGCTGGTTCCTACCATCCTGTTTCCCAGTTAGCAAATAAAAAAGCTAAGAACAAGTGGCACAGAGGCTATACCATTTCTGTCCTTTCCCAGAAACTTCCTCTTTGCTTTCATGCTCTGTCTTCGTAGTTCCTTTGTCTGATTTGTGATTGACTCTTTGTACACTCTGGGTTTTCAGAAATCATGTAGGTAGCCACAGTTTGAGTTTAACACGTCCTTAGAAATGTGACTAGCAATTCAGTTGTATTTATTTAGCTTCCAGTTGGTAGCATGCTCCTCGATGAGTCTCTGAACACTGGCTAAGCAGTCTTTATTTTTATAAATACTTGTGAAGAAATGTTGGGTTCTTTTTTATGGGGTATAATGTAATCTGAATTAAAAACAAAGAAACAAACAAACAGGGTCTAGAGTAAGTGCTTGAAATGCTTAAAAGCCCACCTTTTCCATGGGGACTTCAGTGAGTTAACCTTTTCCCAGCAGTGGTATTTCAGTTCTGTGTGAGGGTGTTTCTGCAGATTTTCCCGTTTTCAGAGGCAATACTGCTATGGGCTGCAGGGGTTCAAGGCTGACAGATCCTCAGCCTTGCAGCTGTTTGGGTGCTGTGTTGATTTGCACACCCTGTCCCACAGCTCAGAGACATTTAGCACCTACCCATCACAACTATGTTAGGCCAGGGTTATTAACCCTATTTCTCTAGTCTGGAGAGAAGTTAAAGTCAGCATTTTCATACCTGTGTTTCTGCATTGTATTGGGGCAGCTCTTACCTGGCTGCTCTAACATGTCTCGGTGGCATCGGTGATCACCTGAAGCTAGGGATTGATGGGTTAGCAGTGCCTGGATATACCTCTCCTCCATGCCTGTTCTCCTGGCAGTCTAAACCTGTGGTTGCAAAGCTGAATTAAGCGTGGTGTGGAGACATTAGACTGGAAACCCACAAAACTGGGATGTCTTCCAATAGCCATTCTGACAGCTTTACAGCTTTGCACTCTCTTTATGCTTCTTAGTTAGAGGTAAAGGTCATGGACAAAAACTGAATGAGTTGTTTTTGTGACGTCTCAATGTCTCCATTACCTTTACAAGAGAGGTGACGTGAAAACGTGCTAACAAGAAGTCATTAAGATATTGCCATCATGAAAAATCCCAAGAACCTTGAGTCATGACAGAATGATGAGTATACAAGGCTCTGCATAAGACAAACCACTTTAGTACCCATTTGCAAAAGTATCTTGTCTGAAAATGTTTAAGCATGGTACCATGCCTTGAAAAAAAAACCTCTCCCAACTATCTCTGAAATTACTAGGGTTAATATGAAGATAGCAGGATTAGCTATATCAAACCATCTCCTGTTTTGTATGAACAGTGATAAACTCCTAAGTACTACTTGAGAACCACCTTTATTAGACATGACCTGACCAGACTTGCTCTTCTATTGTAGCTCAAGATTAAAGCATTTCTTACCACCACATTCTTTTAACTAATCCTCTCTCTGGCTGACTCATAACAGCTGTTAAATAACTAGATATTTAGCTAAAGATGAACCGAACCTATAAATTTAAACATGTGATATAATAACGAACTCCTTTATGCATAGCAAACTGCTTCTGTCATGATTTGAATGCTTTATGCTGACCTCACTATCTGCATCTGATTGAACTGATCTAATGTTATAGTTGACAAAAGATGATAACAATGGTGAGTAGATATTTCTGATGCATCATGAAGGAGGACAGAGACCACATAGGAGTTCAAGGCATTGTGTGGGAGAGGATGGAAAGGTTGACATAATGTTTTTGAAACATTTGAAAGGTTGGTTGGAGTTTATTCCTGAGTGTTTCAATAGCAGCACATGCAAAAGTTCACATGCCTTGATTTTACTTATTTTCTTTACTCCTTTGCCAGTTACCTGATCTGTCTCTCTTTCTTCCCACATGACTGTACAATGAAGTCATAGCCTTGTTATGGATGTAACGGTACATTCACCATTTTTCTTTGCCTTCTTAGAGGTTCTGACTTGTCAGAAACTTACTAACAGTAATACTAACTGGTGCTCCTGCAGCATTTCATCCTCTCTAGACCATAGTGCCTTGCAAGCATTGACATTTTCTGGTGGGAGAGGCTGAGACCCAGAGAAGTAAAATGACTTGTCTAAATTCATGTAGGACAGATCCAGTCTTTTTATTCACAGCTCCCTCCTGCCTTATATCACATGGAACCCCCATGCCTTTTTTCACAAGGAAGAGACAACATGTGCACATAAAGGCTTTTATTAAAACAAATCTATGTAAAAACTCAGCCAGAAGAAAAAAAAGCCTTTTTTTTCTCTTGTTGGCAAAAGTAACTTGCTTCATTTTTACATATTCTCTTGGTTCAATTTGCACTGGTCCTGAAGTTGCCTTTAAATAAAACCTTTGTAGGGATGTTTTAAAAGAAATCCATCTGTTGTTGGAATTAAGTCTAGGAAATGTTAATTTTTTCCATGTGAACAAGTTTCATAAAAACTAAAGCACAGTGGCAATTTTAAAGATTACAGGCACATTCCTGAAACCTTTTAAAAACACGCTCAGCTTTAAGCTTGTGAAAAGTGCCTTAGGACCTAAGGTTAATGATGTGAGTAATGTGTCATCTCAGTGCAGACCTGAATTCATAAGATAGTAATTCATACCCAGAAGTGAAAATGCTCGGTTTTGTTCTTCCCGCAGTAAGCATGGGAGCACCAGTGGTTGTGAGCACCAGTGGCTAAAACTTCGGGAGATCTGAGTTCCTTCTGTTCTGAATTATATTTGTATTGTCAGCAAGCCTAAGAGAGCTTGGTTGCGCTGTACTCTGTGCAAACATGTAGTGAAATAACAGCCTTTTTACGAGCTGATAAAGCACAGGAAGGCAATTACACAGAAGCAGCTATCATGCTACTAGTGTCAGACAGATAATAGTGCATCTCACTGATGTGGTTGGCTGATCTCCTCTGAGTGTAAAGGGCAATGAGAGAGAAAGTCTGAAGATGTTCACCTGAAAATGAAATGGAGCAAACTCTGGCACTGTGAACCACTCTGCAGTATCGATCACCTTATAGACACAAAAAGAGAGAGAAAGGTAGAGACTGGAACATGAAGAAGCTTGACAGTGACAAGAAGTCACCTGTATTTGGTGAGAAAGAAGAGGGAAGCAGTGTCGTGGTACAAAGAGTGAGGTTGTCTAAGCTGCTATCTAAGAAAGTGATCTTTTGCAGCAGCAAAAAGGAATGGAGAGGGTTGATCTAAGCCCCTGCTTGCCAAAGTCAGGGATGATAATGTTGTGATGAAGATGTGGGATTTGGAGAGTGGGAGAAATGAAATGCGTCGTTTGGAACAGCCATACCCTTGAGAAAGAGAAAACATTGCACAGCACAAGTGCCCAAGATTTATAAGAGCAGACACAGAGACTGTCAATTCAATATTACAAACGGAAAGTCTGTGTGGCTGGTAAGCGTAAAGAAAGGGAAGTGGGGAAAGCCTGCCAAGACAGAGGGATGGCTCACAACCTTGTTGAACTTGAGCCAACAGCCAGTCATACAGAAAAAGATGTGAGAGAGACAGGACAAGACTTCATTTTTGAGAATGGAACTGGCCTGGAGTAGTTTGTGGTTGCCTTGTGTCTCTCATGTAGCCTTGTCTTTGTGTAACTTTGAGGGTTAAATAGGAATATCTCTTATAACATTTTAAAAAAATAAAATTCTACAGACTATCAGCTCAAGGGGTCCTAGTCAGACATAGCATCTTTTTACTCGTTTGAGGACATATGTATGAAGTAACCCAACACAGGAAGCCAGTGATGACAAGTGGAAGGTGCTCAGTGATGTTTTAACCAGGGAAAGATTAACCTGAATGCTACTGGAAGCAAAACTGCTTAACACGAGACATGGTCGAAGTGGTAGTGGGGACAGAGAATTGCACCCTGTCTTTGTTCACAGAAGGCCATGCATGCACAGCACTGGAGAGGCTCGCAGGGACACTGCAGCTCTCTGACCTCTTTCCCTCCCCAGCCTCACTTGTTTTAGCTATGCAGGCACTGCTTCTGTATATATAGCCTGGTTTCCCTCAGGAAACAGAGCTGAAGCCACCCTGCTTAATAACTGTATTAATTCCTCTCTTTGCCCATTCCTTAATAACCTGTTGACCAAATCTGAGCCGATGCAGCAAGGTTGAGAGATGTGTTTCATACAGGCAGTGGAGGGAGGCTGATGGTGACGCGGCAGAGAGGGGATTGCAGACGGCAGCCACCACTTGCAGTTGTACAAGTAATGCACTAGAGGCCTCCTGGCCATGCACTGTCCTCTGCCCAGGGAGGAAGCAGGGCTCCCATCAGAACAAGGGTTCTCCCCTCCTGGGAGAGGACCGGGTGTGAGGGGAGGGAGCAAAGGGGACGTAGCACCCCACACGATGCAAAACTGGCCTTGATTAGCTGTGCTGCTCGCAGGGCAACTACTCCAAAGCAGCAGTTTTACAGCAAGGGTGAGGATCATCAGAGGGCTTGGGCTCTGCTGCAGGGGTGATGTGAATGGTGCAGTGGACAAGTGTGGGGTCTTCAATTAGCCATCAAGAGAAATAAATAGCCCATACAGTATCGTGTCCAAGGGCTTCCGGAAGAGAGGAACAGTTATCTTAGAGTCTTAAGTCTTCCCATCTTTTGCCCTCTCCCTCTCCACCCCTTCATGTATTGCCAAGCATTCCCTCTTTAAACAGATCCACATCTCTGTCCCAGACTTAATTCCTGTCATCAGCTTCACTTATCTGCAGTCATCATGGTATTGAAATCACACTCTCGGAGGCACCTAGTAAAATGTACAAAGTTCTGTTCAAAATTAACTTTACAGCCAGATACACACCCAGATGGCTTGAAAAGAGGAATTTTTCAGCCCATTAGTGCCTCACATTTTTGCTGTACACATCAGCTGTGCTGACATCACAGACACTTGTGGCTTTGGAAGATCTGATGTAGCTAGATTATTGACATCAGAAACGCAGGAGTGACTGCTTCAGATGGCTAAGCCAAGCCCCACACTGCCCGCCACTCGCCTGGTTCAGGAGGTGGTGTTTGCCTCTGGCTCCAGCTCTCCCCTCCACCCTCCATTTGGAGAATTCAGCACCCTTCCCCAGACATAAAGCCATGGAAAAACAAATACCATTTTTTTATTTTAAACATCATTATGGATCAAATTCACACAGATTTGAGAGGTCAAGACTACCTCCAGTCTCTCTCCGCAAAGCCATGCTCCTTTGCACACTCACCAAACTGCATTTTGTACCTGTTTTCCAGCAGACACTCAGGAGTGTTACACACTATGGATATACACCTGTTGATGAGAGAGCCAGGTAAGCAAACAGAGGCAGGAGCAACCTGAGCACATCCATGAACTTGTCGTGAAGGTGAAGTGCTGTAATTGTTCTTCAGAACAGAAAATCTAATACTCATCTTCATTATCCCTGGAGGACTTTCTCCCAAGAGAGCCAGTAAATACTGGCGGGCAGCAAGGCAGGGAGGGAATATGTCACAGGCTGAAGAAGCCAGAGGACATTGGTGGCTGTGGAGCTTTTAGCAGACAGTGAACCACAGCATGAGCTGCACTCCTGTAGCATGTACAGCTCCCAGAAGTGTTTCTAGTCTCTTCTCACTCTTAAGCTAATGTCAAGAAGGTTCAGTACTGGAGAACAAGAAAAGGAAAGAAATGCACTTCAATTCCTGGCTCATGCCCTAGGCTATGCCAGTGGCTGAGAGAAATGGTTACTGGGGAATGGGTGGTTTAGAGGAAGAAAATAGCTGTGGATGTGCCATATATGATACTGCAAACCAACTGATCACGACATGATTTTTGAACCCATGGATACAAAGATAACCCCCCACTTACAGATTATTGTTTTGGTCTGTATGCATTGACACAGACATACATATATGCTGATGTGTGTACCTGTGGCCATTAGGTACTCTCAGGAGGACTATGGAGCAAACTTCCTAAACAAATGAAGGTATATGTTTTGGGCTCTGCTCCTGTCACCCGTTCTACTTATCTGCAGTCATCATGCTATTGGTATCATTCACTCCAAAGCAGCCCTAACATTTTCTCTGAGCTGGAAATACATTTTTCTCCAGGATAGGCAGGATATAAAATTTAAGTTGATTCCAGTTACTTAATCTAATCCAGCTGATAAATATAATTAGTGATGCTTTTAATTTATGATATACAATGGTGGTGAACTGCTGCATAAATAAAGATCACAGAAATTTAGACATACATGGGACAAGACACTTGGCAAATGTGCAGTCATGTATTGTGTTTTATGTGATGTATGTTTTGTAAAGTAAGAGGAGATTGTCTAATACTTTCAATAATCAAATGAGAAACTCGATATCACTAATTCATAGACCGTCAGCCATTTCAGTTTGAAAATAACCTTTTTGCAAATCAAAAGGTCCTTACTGCTGCTTTAAAATACTTTGGCTTAGCTTCTCTTTGCAGTATGCCCTAGCCATTTCTCTACTCTGGCAGTGCCAAGCACCCCTGAAGCTGATGCTTTGTGGGGAGGAAGTGGATATGGCCATGGTATTGCTGTGTCCTGGCAGTGCTTGGCTGGGCGACTGGGATGTCCCTGGGAAAGATGGACACAGAAAGATGAAGCCACCCTCTGTTTTGCAGCTGCTGATCGTAATGCCAAGCCTCCTTTCCCTCGCTGTAGCAGACACAGCTTGGATATGGGTGAGGAGCCAGGTCTTTTCTTAAGGGTGCTGGGGTTCATGATGAAGACTAAATGAGTTCTGAGCATGCAAACATATTTGCAAGATGAAACAATAATTATACTTAAAATGTCTGTGGTTTGATTCACTTTTTAAATCTGGCAGGAATAGACATAATATCCAGCTCCAGATGGCTCAGAATCTTTCTCTCTCTCTCCCCCCCCGTCCCCCTCCCTTTTTTTTTCCTTCAGTAGGCAGAGTGCTGTTCTGTTTTATATTTTCTAGATTCCTTTGTATTCATTTTCGGCTTCCTTTATCTTTGGGTGAGAATTCTTCAGGCAGGACTTTCTACAACTGCAGCATCTGGTGCATAATTAATTTTGTCTTATATTTCATATTGTTTACAAGAAGAGTAAAAGCCGTAAGCATGCAGGGAATCCTAAATGAAACTTAACTGAGTCCTGCAGTGTTCTCTGAGGAACCAGAGAGACTACTTAACTGTTAATAGGGCATCTTACGTATCCAGAAATGCAAAGGAACACTTGCTATGTCAAGGGTTTTCCATGTTTGCCATGAGATAGACTTTTCTCAAGCACTCAAAACTGTCAGGAAATTTTGCTCCCTTCTTTTCTAATTTAAGAGGAGAGGAGAGCATCCCCAAATGTCAAATTGTCTCTTCTCTATGAAAGGCAGAGAATGAGGGGTTACTTGTATTTTCAGCACCTCACTACTCCATTATCATGTTGAAGATGGAGCCAAAATTTCATGCCAAGTGTCAGAGATTTGGTTGTGGAACAATTCAGATGTTGGCATTATTCTATGAAACAGTCTGTGGTCAGCTTTACTCACCCCTTCCCTTCTGATCTGTGTCAGTACTGGAATGGAAATTATTTCATCCAGATGTCCCTGGGTTTTAATGTCCCTCAGGCAAGTGAAAAACTCAGCAAAGACAATTTTGTTGCTGGATTCAGAACTGTACATTGGTGTAAAAAAGTCTCAGTCTGCTGCTCAGTGAGCTGTGCTATCAGGCCAGTGTGTCAGCCCCCAAATAGCTATCTCAGAAAATAGTTGGGTTAAGAGTCATTTAGTCAAGCCACTGCGACTGTTAAAATTCCTACCTGGCACAGAAGAAATTCTCCATATTGCAAATTTTTAAGTTATCTTTATGCATCAAGAGGCTCTCTTCATAGATTAGAGCAAATAATGCACCTGTCCAAAGAAGAGGCATTTGAGTACTGTGTTCATGTCAGTATTTGCAACTCTTCCATCAAAACAGGTTTCTCTAGTTACTTAGAATTAACTGGTAAATTTAACATGCCATAAAACAAAACAGTAGGTCCATCCCTGGTATTCACAGCACACCTTCTTCTATTAGTCTTTTTGCTTCATAAATTTTTCTTTTTTTTTTTTTTTTTAGTTTGATGGGTTTACATCTCTCTTTTTAGACCACCTGGGGCATTTTGGAAAGGCAGACCTTTTTTACAAACCGTCTGCCCACTCTGGCATGTTGAAATGTCACTGTGCATGCTGACACAGTAAAGGGGATATAATTTACAGGTGCCTCTAGGGATGGGTGGAGGAGGCACAGGCAGAAATTTTTACACAGCTTGTGCTGGAAATTAACTATGTTGTAGGGGTAGCAAGAGGAGCTCTGGAGGCAGGGAGGCAGGAGCATGCAGAGGTATTACCCAGCAAGAGACAAGACTGTCACAATGTCAGGTCTATATAATGATGTTTAATAGCATGTGCAGTGTGATAGTTTATACAACCATAAAATATAAGTACAATAATGCAAGCATGACAATAGTGGTTACAGTTACGGTTTAGCAGTATTCGACTGTAAGATGACTATGAGGTAACTATGATGATGGCCGTGGATAGCTACAACAAGCTTAGCAGCATGCAGTCATGGAAGAGTTAGCAGTACACTGCTATGGTTATGATGGCTGCTCCCAAATCCATGGATTCTCTAGGTGATACAACATCTGCAAGACCCTGCTTTTGTCCCTGAGCATCCACATTGATGGCATGGGGCCTCAGGGTGTTGCATGTGGTCAGGGTGATCTGGAAAAGAGGACAGCCACCATAGCAGCTGTTGTTTATGATCCGGTGTCATCAATGCCGGCCCTCTTTTGCTGACCCCACCCTTGTCATCCTTGGGTTGTCCATTTAGCTGCTTAGGACACCATGATCTATGGCCCTCTGAGCTTCATTTCCACCATTTTCTGGACAGATCCATCATTACTGAGTCACTTGCTGAGCTGATCCAAAAGTGACAAGTCACAGCATCCTCCTATTACCATGTCTTCATCCTGCAGCTCTTCCCCGGGGGGAGTCCATCCCCTGAAACCAGCTCAGAGGTGACCACTGCTTTCAGCATTGCCCTTGGCATCCTAACCATGCCATTATTGCACTTTTTGTCCTAAGTTCGACAAATCATGTTAAATGAGCAGGACACTAAATCTCTTCATGACAATGCATGTCAGCAATTTCATTGTGGTCTTACAAATATACTAAGGCTTTATAGTTAGGGTGGGCCAATGGTACATTAGTATATTAGTCTTTCACCTCAGACAATGCTAAACCTATTTGTTATGTTTGTTATGTAATATAAGCAAAGTTACATTAAGGCCTTATCATGGCTGAGCGGTCCCCTCTCCCCTGCTTTGGACTGAGACCCCTACAGCCATTGGGTTTCCTCTTACAAATTCATACAAGGATTATTCCTTTGCTTTCATTCTTTGTCTGTATCATTTGCAATTTATATTGCCTTATGTGCTATGTGACATAGCATGGACCATTTAAAGTGGGCTGATTTTCTTCTTTCCCGAGTAAGTATTGATAATGAATCAGACACAGATCTGATCCTCCCCAAGTGGTAGCTGCAGAGTTTTGTAGTCTATACTAGTTTCTTCATCACAATGTGGTTTTGTCCCATTACATCTTCCATCAAATGGGATTTTTCGAGGTGTGAAGGAAGAAGAGGGCTTGTCTTATGACTTTTCAGGAAAATATACTTTGAATGAATTTTGTTACAGAGTGTTATCCCAGTGATCTGATTTATAAAATCAAAGCTTTGGGAAGTTTTCAAATCACCCATAATATTTGTACGTGCAAATTCACCAGCCAAGGTTGGAAGCATGAAGAGATGACTAAGTAGGTTGCCTCTGCCCTAATGTATGCACTATACAGAGTTGGGCACATGTCCAAGCCACTCATTTGTTCCTGTTGTTCTTATGCAGGCTAACAGCATATTTGCTATAAATTGCCATTGGTTGGGATTTGCTGAGTTGTGGCTAAGCAGGGCAAAAAGTCTACAACAGAGTCATGACTCATCAGCTTGGTTTTGTTATGACAGGAGGCAGTTACTATTGAAGGTTGCGGGAAGGAGGGCTCAGGGTGCAGGACCCCCATCCCCATCACCCCCTCAGGACACAGCTGATTGAATTCACTGCTGTTTATCTTCCCCCTCAACCTACCTGAACCCAGCGAGGCCCATGGGAATTCAAGCCTGGTTTCACCTACTTTAGGTGGTGTTTTGTATGCACTTATTGATGTTCTCTAACAACAAAAAAATAAACTCATCTGAATGGAAAATGCCTCCCAGGTGGTGTTACTCAGAGACAACACTTGAGCAACTAGTTTCCTGTACATGGTCTTCCAGCATTCCCATATTATTTTTCTTGTTCTTCCCAGGCTCTGGAAATTAATATCTTTGCAAGTTGTAGCTAGTAACGATCCCTGTGTGAAGCTAAATACCATTTCTAGGAGACTAACTGCATATTTGGTACCTACTAAAATATATGCATATATTGTATCTAATACATAATTTCCTAGATGTATGCGTATAAAGATGTTTGGGGTTTTTTTTCTCACTAGTATTTCTAATGAAACTGTAAGATAAAGAACTGTAAGTTTTCCCAAAACTAACTGCTTCCCCCCCCCCCCCCGCCCCGCATTTCTCCAGAAACTGGAAATTGCATGTTTGGTCCATGCAGAAGCTGTAATTTAGCTGCCCCATAGCTCCCATCACCTCTGAGCCATGTTTCCAGGGGGCACTACAGCTTGCGTGACTGTCTCCTTCTGTTGCCTAGCTGTTTTTTGAGTAATATTCTCTCTCCTACCCCTTATCACAACAATTTTTTTTTTCCCGTGGGAAGTTGACTCTCTAAAAAAAAAAAGGTTAAAAAGAATCATCAAATGAAAAATAAAATCGGTAGAAAAAGGTAAGCCATCTTAACATAGAGAAGAGTAGAAAGTTAAGCTTATCCTGAAATATTTTCTTGATTAAATTTTGAACTGCACACATGCTTCAAACGTTTGTTGGTTTAATAAGGTGCATTTGATGGAAGTAGCCAATTTTTTCAAAAATAAGGAATTTGAGCTTCTTTTTTTTTTTTTTTTTCAGTTATAGAGTATTGTAACATAACTATGTTTTATTTACACATTTGTAGAAATGTCTCCCTGCAATAATAATTTCTTCTTGGGAACACTGGCAATTCCATACTGTTAAGTACATAAATTAATAGACGGGTATGTGCCCAATTTGCACAGAAGACATTAGCAGGTCATTAATCATTTGCAGGCACTTACTGCTAATTTAGTGATTAAATTTATGCTAGCATTACCAAAATGAGCAGTCACACAGCATTGGTCACTTTTTTGCATTACTTTGGTGGTAGAGGAAGTGGAACTTCTGGGAACTATAGAAAATCCAAAGCCATATTAGTGGTGGCGGCAACTCAAATTCTCTAGCATGCATCTTCATAATGCACTTCTCCTGGATGACAACCTTTTTCTTTCGGTGCCTTAGAGAAGAGATGAGGATTTTAATGCTCTGGCTCTTAAATCTGAATTGACTGGGTCTTTTTAAAATATTTTCTACCAGTGTTTTTTCCAGTCATCTACCAGACTTGATAACCTGACCTCCAAGCTGTCAATAAATTGGATAAAATCAATAATATACCACCACTGTCCCCTTTTACCAATTTGTATATAGGTCTCCACCAATAATTTCAACACTTCAATCATGTAAGTCCTGCTAACAAATCTCAGTAGTAACAACCATATAGCCGTCATGTATGAAGACTTCCAGTTCCTCCACATTTTATTGAGCTTTATGCATTAATACAGAGGTAACATTAATTGCACATTTTTCTTGTATTAGTTTTGCAGTTCAATTATGATGATATTCTTATTTTTCCTTCACAGATCTCAAGCTCCAATGATGCAGTGAAATATTTGTTTCCTGGAAAAGCCCTTCCAGATTTGAACACAAAAGAGATCAGAGTACCAATTGGTAATTATTAGGTCAATGTTTTAAGTAATGTTTTTCAGATACATGAGATCATATATTAACTGATGTGAAGTGTTAAATAATAGTTCTTTCTCACGGTGGGTAGTTTATCCACGGGTAATAATTCATATTTAAAAGTAGCGTGACATGCTCTTTATGCCTGTAAAACAATTATGTTCTTCCTGTATGTAAGCAGGATTTCAACAGGTGATCCTGCGTAATATACTGCTGCTTTCTTCTGCAGGTACCTATTATTCAATACAATACCAGTTCTTTAGGGCTGTTAAAAGAATGTAAGTATATTCTGTAAAAAATCAAAAAGGTATGGGTCAGACTACTTTGAGGAAAAGTCAGGGTAGGGCAGCAAATGAGGGCATATGATACTACTGGCATTGTACTAGTTCCTTAAAGACATATTCTTCAATTGTAAAGCATGCTGCCAGTTACCGATTCCCCGCCAGTGTATAAAGGTACTAACCACATGTGCAGTACTTGTCAAACTTCCGCCTCTGCATCAGCCAAACCCATTTCATCAGGAGTTTCCCAGTGAAATCCAAAGAAGGAATCTGTGAAATTATGCAATCAATAGTAATTCTTTGTAATCAGCCTGAAAGGAGAGAAAACAAGCACATACTGTTAGACCTGAGCAGCTGGTGTTTTTCACCATGTGCTTTGGTAATCAAAGCAAATACTCAGAGCAATAAAACATCATGTAATACATGAGTACTACCAAGCTCTGTCACTCCCTATTCAGAACAGTGTTTTCAAGCTATTTAGGAAGTTAATTTAAACATTTCAAAGCACAAGAACAGTTGTAACTGACTCATTTAACAGGTTTTATTTTAGAGATTTTTTTTGCCCCATGAATGGCAGCGTATCAATGGGCCTAAGACCTGTAAAGTCCTATTAATGCACATGCCAAGCCTAACAGAGTGCGCAGCCTACTGCTACGGCAATATATCATGATCCTGTTTCAGGAGAGCTTATACTGGGATGAGAAATTATTGGCCTCATTGCTAGAAGTAGCAGCTGACAAAGGAGAGGTGACTTTGTAGCGGGGTCCCTGTCTGCCTGACAATGAACTGCCAGTTGCCAAACTGTTTTACATGTGCATTATCATATTTGTCCACTAACCCAGCTGGACTCAAACCACGAACACAAAGAGGTGAAAGGGTCTTTTTGCCACTCTCTCGAGTACTGTATTTCAGTAAGGAACACCATTACTTTTGTAAAGTGAGAGAGGATTTTTCAAATGCCTTCATCCTTGGCCCACTTCTGCTGCCATGGGGATCAGCTCAATATAAGAAGAAACGGATTTCATAGCAAAGCAGCTAAATGAACAGAAGTAGGAATCTCTCAATTTCCTGAGGCAGACATAAAGTTTGGCCATGGGTAGCCACCTGTGGTGCCTTCCCCCCCCATTCATTTTGTTTGCTGACTATAACACTTCAGTGTAGACACCAAATCCTTAATCTACTTGACAACTCGGCAGTGAATGCTTGGTTCTCAAATAGCTGTGAATGGTATTCATCAGACACCAGGGTTTATTTTAAGTTCAAGCATTTTATACTGTTCGGGGGGGGAGGGGGGTGGTTATATAAGGTTTTTTCTCCAATTTTGCATGAATATATATTGCTTGAATGGGGGCTGTTAGATTCAGCACATAACTTTGAGTGCTGAAGCTAACACGACTACTTCCATGCTTAGCAATCAATGTGGATTTAATACTTGGGCTGACTCAGTCATATAAAACAATCAACTGGACAAGCAAGCAAAAAATAATTTGATTCCCATGCTTGTTACCAGTCTTATTTCAAAATCCTTGACAAATATTTCAGAAAAAAACCTAACACATCTAATCTGAATCTTGTAGGTGTTCATGATTTCAGATATTTCATAAAAAGAATTATTTTTACAGTGACTAGGCTTGAAGAAAAGTAAGGCATGTGTATGCAGTTTAAGCTGCACAAGACGTCAATGAAGAAATGATTCAGTTTCTAATTTGAAGTAATAACATTCTCATCTGCTGCTTGTGATATCAAATCAAAGGAACTCACAAGTAGTGCTGATTGCTTTCAGTAATACAGCATTACAAAGTTAATACTACTAATGGATACTTAGCAAACGTGGTGGGTTGAGCTCAGTACCAAAAGATTGGGAAGGTGAAGTGTTTGGGGATTTTTCTTTTTTTGTGAAATAAAATTTAAGGCAACTCTGTCTTTGTTTTCTACTTTGAACATGGCAGATTCTTTGGACCAAAGTACTTCCAACTTACAGAAATTTTTAAGATTTGGAGAAGCAGATCCTGAATGATTTTTCTAATCATTCCTCTTGTAATGTTTTTCTTGAATGTTAGATATCTTCAGTTCAAAGGCAAAAGTTCTTCTTTACACCAGCTTTCCCTTCTACAAGCAGTTGGTGGTCTGTGTTCAAAAAGCTCCACATAATATTGTTGCTTTTTGCCCATACAAACCTAGTCTATTATTAAGAATGGTCTCCCTATCTCCATTACACATGCATGAGACCAGATTATGTACTAAAGAAATAGCCTGAAGCCTCTTTACCACAAGTCTTTACCATGGCATTTATACTGTATTTATGTGGACAGAAGCCTGCTTTAAGCTCTTTACACCACCTATTTCCCTTAATGTATCGTTTAATTCTTTGCATATGTGAATTGAGCTACAGATGTTAATAGTCTAATCACGCTTCATAAGTGAATGGCAGTTATGTGCCATATTTGTTTGAATAGGTGAGAAATTATTTATATTTATTGGGAGGATTTGGGGTTTGTGTCTGTTTGATAGATTATCATTCTAGCATAAGGAATGCAGTCACGTTGTCATTACTAAGCAGTATTTAAGTTAACTGTGAAATTCATTTAAGGTCTGTTAATACTGGATGGTTGTATGTTCTATTTGGCAAAACCCCAAACACGTCTAACTTCCCTACAACTATCCACCAGCTAGATATGAGTGTTAGGCACCTGCTTACCTTTAAAAATCTTAGATTCAGCCAACAGGTTAAGTTGTGAGCCAATCAACTGCTTAGATTAATATTGTTCTATGTTATAACCAGCCATTTTGCCCAACAATTGCCTTCAAATTTGCCTGGAATTT
Source organism: Aptenodytes patagonicus (assembly GCF_965638725.1). NCBI lineage: Eukaryota > Metazoa > Chordata > Aves > Sphenisciformes > Spheniscidae > Aptenodytes > Aptenodytes patagonicus. Next base: position 72,175,115 of record NC_134982.1, read on the forward strand.
TGTCATCTTCCATATTTAACATGAGTCCTTCTCTAGAAGTGTTGCTCTAGTACAGCAAAATAAAAATGATTGAGTTTATTGGTCATATAATAGTAAGAGATGCATTTGACACTTTTTTTAACTACCCCTATAACAAATATCTTGACTAGAGAAAGCCTCATTTTTAACTGTTAAGCAAAGACCTTATCCCTTGGATATTTTTTTTTTAAGTCTGACAAGTGTTTTCTTGGGTGAAAGAAAAAAAAGTACTGAAATAACAAAATGCAATATATGAGTCAATTTCCTTTAAGGAAAAGTTTTCCTTAAAAAGTTTTCCTTAAAAAGAGTTTTTCTGCATGAAGTAACATGTTGTTATGCACATTTATGAATAATAATAATTTCTTACATTTTACAAACTTTTATCAGCAAATACTAATTAATCAGCCAAACGGCAGCTACACATTCTGTTTAGCATGATATCGTGATATTGCAATACACCTGACAGCTGATTGGAGAGACAGGCAGCATATTTAAATGGGATGTCAGCTCCATTTCTTCAGCCCAGTCAGAAAACCTGTTGTGTAATAACAAGAAGCATTTCCCAGGCTGGAAGGGCCAGTCAAACGATGCCAGGTAAGTTTGCTGAAAGCTTGTCAGGCAGCGAGTTGTTTATTTAGACTCAATATGACCAAGTATCAACACAGTATTAACACAGAATGATGAAGTTATAGGAAATTGCTCCAGTGAACAATCCAAACTAAAACTTATTCCAGTACATAATTTCTTGGAGAAAGCTTGCTGCACATATGTATTTGCCACTGTACTGAAAGTAGAGTAAGGCACGGTGACATCAAATAGTTACAAGAAGACTTTTTTTTTCCTGAGTTTCTTGGACTATTACTTACTTTTTTTTTTTTTTGCCCCAGAAACCTCAAAATAAAGGTGGAAGAATTAATCAGGCAAATTGGGAAGACAGAATGAGACGGGCAAAACAGAAGCCTAGAAACAAAGGAGATTGAGAAGAATATAGGAATATCTAAGCTTTAGAATGAAAGAGAAGGAAAAAAGTACAAAAAGGAATAAAACATGCTATTAAAAAAAAAAGTAATGTAGTAAATCTGCATTCCTTGTGCCCAAGGATACATTTTTTCTCCAAGTGCCTCTTAGCTTGTGATTTAAATCAATAAGAAATGAGATTTCCAAACTTTCCATTTCCTTTCATGTTGTCCAGTCATTACATGCTGCAGAAATGAAAAAGATTACCACAGTTGAGGGTAAAGAGAATTCGGACTGGAGGCATCTTTCTAAAACTGAACCTGACCCGACAGATCCACCCTCACAAAGCAGTTATCCCTATTCTTAATGGTGAGCATGCATGTACTGCTGCTGACTTCAGCTTACTGTGTTTTAACTCAGTTGCACACTTACAGGTGAATTTTAAAAACATGTTTTGGTACCCCGTTGCTTCTTTGGCCAGAACGTAACTAACTTAAAAAAAAAAGTAGCCATCCAAGTAGCAGAAACACTGAAGCCTGGTTACCAGTACATTTCAGAAGGATTTTCTGTTTGACAATGAAAGGACAGGTTTTTAGCCTTTTCCTTTGGAAGAAGAGGTGGGAAAGAGACTATTATCTGGCTCTCCCTCTTCTGCCCAGCCACATGTTTTTACATATCTTAAAGGAACCGGCATCTTTGAGACTTCTCTCCCTCTTGGATTGGATTGACATTGGACAGTAAAGTCAAAAGTTAATGGGAGGGGGTGAGAAAAGAGGGTGCAGATGCACACAGAGGCAGAATGGTTGAATATGTCCAATTCTCCCTAGGAAAACCCTCTAAAATAACTATGTGAAGCTTAAGCATTACTTAAATTTTTTCTATCCTCATCTCCCTCCTTGCTCTTCTTCGTAGAGGAATGTAAAGGCTGAAAGCTATTAAATGGCTATATTTGTCTATAAGGATCACAAGCTTCTTTCTTTTCTCCCTCTGGTCATGGTGCAAAGATCCTTTCACAGGAAACCAGCATGTGCTCTGTTTCCATAGGCCCTGTCATCTTCTATTGTGGTCCAGGACATCAGAGCACATACAGTGCAGAGCATCAGTTCATGGCAAGAATACTTTCTTTGCTGCTTTTCAGTTCCTTACAGACTTAAAGAGACAACTAAATAGAAATTTCCCCTAACAAGAATATCAGCTGAAAAGTAGTTTTGATAATCAGGCCAAAGTAGCTAGACATATTAGCTGTGTATTCTACTTTGTTGCTTGTTTTTTTTCCTTCCATAGCCATTATTTTCTGTCTTATATAAAAAGCTATTATCATGACGTTAACTTCACTCAAAAGTCTATGATACAGCTGTTAATAACACTGAAGATAAAGGAGCACTTACTGCTGGCTTTCCGATGAGTTTGAAGTTATTCTGTTCCCACTGAGTCAGTAGCTTTTTGCCAAGAGATTTTGAAATCCCCCACTTCTCTCCTGCCATTTTTTTAAACTAGCATCTTTTTCACAACAATAGTAAACAGCACATTCAGAGCATCAGTATGTACACCCACACAGGATAGCACTGTGTCCTGCCTGCTCACATATCAATTTATATTTATTTTGTTATTCTGCCAATCTTTCTTTATTCTCCAACCTTCCTTTCCGCAGTTCAAATGAGTCATGGGATCACGCAGTCTGCTGTAGTGTAAGCAGTTTTCCTACATACTTGTTGAAAATGGTTTCCTTAGAGCCCACCAAAGGCGGTGACTAAGTACTTTCTAAATAGGACATCGATAATTACTTCTTTAGATGTCACTTCCTTTAGCAGCTGAAGTACTCCAGCTCCATAATGCATCCTCCAGCAATATTTTTGTCTTTTAGCTCCTAACTAAATCCATAAAATGTGGTATAGCCTGTTTCAGGACTGACAAGAAATTGTCTTCAACCATGTGGTACCTTAGACTATACAGCTCTTAATTTTGCACAAATCCCAATCACAGGCCCGCTGCGAACATCCCCACAGGGGCCCGCAGTATGTCTATGGAGTGCATTGTTTCCTTTAGCCCTCTGCTTTTTCTTCATGGCAGGACTATGAACATGTGAAGCTTCTTTATGGATGCTGGGTTTTACAGTGGTAACAGCTTTTGACAGTTTGCTAAAGCTTGTTAAACTCAAATAATTTTGATAATGCATTCTAGTAACAAGACAAATCAGTTACCCCAGCATAACCCTTCTCCTTTCTTCATCCAAAGGTTTATATTGTTTAGAAAAATAAGATGATCTTGTTAAATAAATCTACTCTTATTAAATCAGAAAACCGGAAAAAAAAGACATTTTTAGAAGCACTGTGGTGATTCCACAGGACTCACAAACCTGTTAAACAGCTCATTCTATCCATGTGGTTTTTTAGGCTCCTAAAACTATTCCCATTTAATTTAATTTGATTAACTCTAGAGACAATCACAGTCTTCTGTTGCTTTCCTTCTGCTTTCCACAGTTGTTTGAGAATTCTCTGAAGTCATTAAAATTTAAATCTGTTCTTATGCATTGTCCCGAGGAAAGCTGGGGAAGCTTTGGCAAAGTCCTTTTCTTAAGCAGGGAGGGGTGCAGACAGTTGAGCTGTTAGGAGGTTGGAGGGACAAAGAGTGTACAGCAGCATCAGGATGAATTCTTAATGTAAATGAGCTCAAAACTAGGATTTGGACCACTACAGCTTGTCATTGCTTGAGAAAGCACGGTGGCTGTAACTTAGTCTGGTGAGTGGAAGAAGTATGGGATTGGGAGTCAGGAAACCTGGATTCTGTTTCTGTGTTTTCATTGCTCAAGTAGCTTCAGTTGCTTCTGTTTCTGTCTCATGTTCTCTCTGCCTGTTTGGATCTGTGTAAACAGTAAGCTCTTTGAAGCAGAGACCATCTCAATACACACTGTGTAGCTGCAAAGCACTGCCCTCACAATTAATAGCACTTTTGCTTGTCTACCCTAAAGATTTTTCCTTGCAAAGGTACACTGCTGGCTACAGCAAGGCATAGTTTCAGAAGAGAGGCACCCTGCACAATAATACTTTTGTCAATCATGTTCTACTTATTACAGCAGCTGAAAAACAGCAGCAAAGCATGTTGATCCCAAGAACTGTGATTTTTACCTTATAGCTATCTCTTAAATCTTGCTCAAAGGCAAATAGTGGAAATTAGAATTTTCTTCATAGACAAAACTTCAGCTTCTGAAAACTCCTTCTGTCACGTGAACATCTGATGAAGATTCCCTGTCACAATCAAGGAGTTGTCTTCCTTGTGCCTGAGTCTGGGTGAGACTCACATGCCTGGGCAGTGATGTCTCAGGATGCACCTCTGTGTTCGCTTGAGACCCAGAGGATTCTCCTGGAAAAGGCTTTCTGGGAAACTCTTTCCCTTCTCTTTACAGATGTGACCATGGCAGAACTACTCACTGCGATTGCACTGCCCTCCTGCTCAGGTTTGCCAAAAGACTCAACCTGTAGCAGGGACAACACAGAAGTTACTCTGTGAGATCTGGGTGATTTCTCTCTTGGCACTTGGGATACTTCGATCTCATTATGAGGTGTGCAGCTCTCCCCATTAACTGACCGCCTACATAGAGACCTGAGCACCAGCCAAGGGCTTCAGTATTTCAACACCCTGACCTCCTTTTTTGTCAAGCCTTTAGCCTATCATCTGTAAGTAGTTTTCCCATCTCGTTTGGGTGTTGTTAGGAGAAATACTTTTAAAATATTGCATGTTTCTCAACTACAATAAGATGAATGCCATACACATAATGGACACCAGCAGACATGAATTCTTTGTTCAAAGCATTGTCCCTTTACTAAGCTGGAAAGTAATATGTCCTTTGATTTAGGGGTTTTATTTTACTCCTCTTACTACATTGTGTTAGTCACCCTATAATGAGACCAACTAAAAGATTAGGTATAAACTTTTAAATACCTCTTTAGCTTCACTCCAAACATTTTACAATAGTTCCTGAATTAAACTCTTTTTTAAGTTGTCACCTTCTTAGCTCAAGCCTTTTTTATTATTTTGGAAGATGGCAATATAAAGAAGACATATAAAACTCCTCTTCTTCAGGTAACATGCATGGACCTAACTTTTAATTGCTACTTAAAGCTGGATGATGAGCTAGAAGATGACTTATACATCAAGGCTTAACCAGTGTTGGCACACAGGCTACATTAGCAAAGAAGCCGCTCATACAAGGAAAAGGAGATATTCCGCTGCTAGAGTTAAATCTCATTGCTGAAGGACATAAGCTGTACCTGCAATGGACTCACATGAAAGCGATGTGGGTTTTATTTGGCACAGCACAGCCATATGTTGGCTAGAAGCACCAGCAAACCTCAGAATGAAACGTTAAATGCCCACATACCTATTCACCTCCACAGAGGACCTGCCCAGACCAGGGGTCTAACCGTAAAGAAACGGGACTGCGAGCTCACTTAATGGGAGCAGGCAGAAGCATGAACATGGTGAAGATCTGGCCCCACTCCCGCTGCTCACTGTCCTCAGCAAGGCTGTGTGGGATGGGCATGTAATAACTTAAGGATGCATTAAGCCAGCAGTGAGTACCTGCATGTCGGTGGCCGGGAGGAAGCGGGGAGGCAGTCTGCGTCAGATGCCTCTGAGTCACCATGCCTCCCGGGCAAGTCCCCTGGGATGCAGTTTACAATCACTGGGACCTAACTTTTAATCATCGAAGTCATACAGAAGCGATGCCTGAGCAGAGCCAAGGAAGGCACCTGAAGTCAAGACGCATTCAAAGTGGAGTTATGGGTAAACGAAATCCAGCTGGGGTTTGAATAACTACACCTCAGCATAAACCAGTGGAAAACTTATGCCAGTCTTTTTCATTCTTCCCCTTTTAATATTTGTGTGATGGATGTAGAGCTAAGCTGATGCGTATATTAAAAAAAAATGCTGGAAGTAGAAGGATGTGGTAGATGAGCAAGTTCCAGCAGAGCCACATAAGGGAGGCAGCTCATACTATAGCTACCCAGATTAATTTTATAAGCACTTCTATGCACAGGTGATATGTACTTCATGCCCAAAAACTAATTAACTGGTATGGGGACAGTATTAGGGAGAAGCACACACCTCTAATTCTAGCAGACCAGTGCAGTTATTAATTGAAATAATGCTCATCTTCTGATCGGGGGTTCCCTTTTCTCTGTGGCATCATTGAAGATAATGGGGACTTCGAGGCCATACGCTATAATTGGGAAGAAAAGTATGACTGCTTAATTGCAGTATGGATTTTATTTTCTGAAGTAACTTGTGTCAGTAATGTCAAATGTCAAGGTTCTGGACCTGACTATCTTATCTTGTAGTGGATTTTATACACCTGACCTCATACAGTGTGTGTTTCTTTGCATGGAAGCTTTCCAAAATACTACACCAGTAAACTACCTGTAAGGTGAAAAATTGTCCTCCTTTCACCTGCAATTGGCAGAGTTACACAGTCTGTGGACTCATTAAGGTTATTTAGTGCTCAAGGAGCACATCACAGCTTTGAAGCTGATGAGGTCAGCTCCTTGATGGTTCCTCCTTGAGAAAAAATCATGCTAGGGAAGGGATTTTCTGGTGCTTCTGTGTTGCTAAAATGGTCACTTGAAGATACTTCCACTGGTTGCAAATTAGGGAAAAGCCAACTGTTCATTTTGCAAATGGATGGACCAACGTAAAGTGTTAGAGTCCCATAGCAGAGTCAATGTAAAGACAGCCATCTTCACTTCAGCTATTGATAAAGGTTGCTTGAACTTCCTTGGTTAGCCCTTTGCTGGCATGCTTTTGAGAGTTCACAGACCTTTCTGCTCCACAAGAGAGCTGTAGAAACAATAAACTCTAGGTAGTGGGTCGTAATAAACAGCTGGAAACTTAGGTTTTCAAATATTCCTGAATGTGATGCTTGGATGCTTCCATACAGTAGCCTTGAAGTTTATTTATGCTTTAAAATTATTTGTCCTGACACCAAACACAGACATTCATTTTTCTTTGAAGTCAGTTGAAATCTTAAAACTATTACTTTGGGGACAGGGTCCAACAAATTGTTTCCAGTGTACAGGAGAAAACATAAAATTTACATGGAATGTGCAAGAGAAAGGTAGCTTCATACTGAGAGCATATGATAAATATGGGCTTCCTCTTTGGGTGAAGTCTTGGCTGATACAGAAGGACACAGAGGATGCTCTTCTTTTAACGTGTGCAATACTCCATCACTATTGAAATACATTTTGTGAATTTGTAGGACAGAAACAACAAAGTCTACAAGCAGTACAGCATAATGGGAACTCTTGACACTGAGAGCTGCATGAATGCATGTAGAAGGTAAACTTGACGACTGAGTCTTTATTTTCCCCTCTCTTCAATGTGAACATTGTTTCTTTGAAGTAACATTAGCAAAAGCAATTCAAAGCTCAGCTATGTGTACACAGCACTGTTATTTCTTTACAGCAACTTTTGTTGCAGTAAAAAAATGGTAAGACCTTTTACCTTGATGATACACTGCTTTTAATCTTCAAAGCATTTTCACGAATGCACTCTAGCTAACCTGAACACCCCTTTAACGTAGTTAAGGTTGATTATCATCATGATTATGACTTTACAGGAGGGACAGAGTTTAAATTAGTTAAACACACAAAAGCATTTGATGTCAGAAGAGGGATTAAAACTCAAGGGTCACTATGTCCTAATTATCTGCCCACATTAGACCCTCTTCTCCCAACCTTGGTTTGCTCTGTGAAGAACTATCTTCTTATACATAGTTTTCTATATTTAACTAAATAATATACTATTTCTGTAATTAAAGTGCTTCTTACACAAACAAAAATGTTTCAGTTCATTTGGCCAAGATTTCACAACTCTGTCAGGCACACAGCCAAAACTGTTAGATACTTGTGGGGACCTTAACTTGTCAGACCTTCCCACCAGTACTTCTAAGGACAGGGTTTTCAGGTATTGACTACATGTGGGCTTTCACCACTGTTCTCTTGAAGCATAAAAAATGACACTTTAAGTTTGAAGGGCCTTAATCTGGTGTATAAATTATTTATTTTCACCTAAAGGTCTTTTGTATTTTTTGAGTGGTGTAAAGTGTAAATGAGACTTAGTTCTTGCACATTATTTTAACTTAAGCCAAGGAAACACTGCCCATGAGACACAGCCACCTGAAATACTGAGAAATCAAAGCAGAGAGACTCCAAGTCATTGTGCATTTATTTTATTTTTGAAAAAGTGAAACTCCACAAAACTACTCATTTGTATTCAGATAAATGGATTTACATTCCATCATTTAGAATATGAAGTACAAAGTGCACCCTCTGGGAAAATACAAAGCTATCATTTTATTTCAAGGTTTTCTGTAATGTCATAAATGGAATTGTGAACTGAAATCGCAACCTCTCTAGTAATCCTGTAACCAACCAGTGTCTTTTTAATAGTGTCTGTTCATACTGAACATCCACGTTCACGACGTCTTCCTGAATATTATGGTGTATTTGGTGGGGTGGTGTTTGATTACCTGCTTCCAATTTCAAATGGCTGCTGTAGAAAGCTGACTACTCACAATGATAAATGCTGCGTTAAGAATTTCTAGATTACAGTTTACTGATGAACAGTCACTGAACTGGATTCCATCTCTCAGTCCTATTACAGGATTTTAATTTTAAGCTATTCAAAACTGAGTTAGTGAAAGCATATTGTCTACAGAAATGAAAGCATTTTAAAACATTTATTTCACAAAGCACTACTTCTTATCTGTAATTGAACAGTTAAATAACTTTGAAGGCTTAAATGCATGTATGGCTCGACCTAGGTTATAAGCTGGTGTAAGTAATGGGAATTCACTAGCTGTTGATACACAGTGAGGTCACTTGAAGAAGTGCAAATTTTCATAGATACAGGTTTTCCTTACTAGTTAACTGCTAAATTGAAATTAGCATAGTATTAAATTTGAAAAGGTACTTATCTGCAAGAATACAGTTTTTCAGCTCCTTTTTCTGATTCCGAGTATAAGCTGTCCACCCACTGCCTGGAATGTGCCAAAACAGTGGCTCAGACTAGACATCTTTGGAATCCCCATCTAATGAAGCTTTTTTTGAGCTTCCAGCCCAACATTTCTTGAAGTATCTATGTCATTAACAACTCACCATGAGCGGGCTTTCCTGGTTGCTGTTCTGTGTTCAGATTTACCCTGGATATATATAGAGCTTTATATAGAGTAATACTCCTACAAAATACATATAGTACAGAGAGTCCATAAGCATGAAGTTGGAAAGCTGGTACCTCTCTGGACAGCTACAGTATCAAACTCCCATGGGAACAGCCTGTGCAGGAACAGCTAGCACAAGTTTTAAATGGGAGTAAGAAAGGGCTTTTTTAACTTATGATCCCTGAGAGTTCAAATAGTGAGTATTTTCACACTATTTAAACAAAATGACCTCTCATCTTCAAAAAGAAGCAAAAAATAGAACCAGAAAAGCACTAAATGTAAGGAAGAAATTTTTTACGCTCAGGGTGGTGAAGCACTGGCCCAGGTTGCCCAGAGAGGTGGCAGATGCCGCATCCCTGGAAACATTCAAGGTCAGGTTGGAGGGGGCTCTGAGCAACCTGGTCTAGTTGAAGATGTCCCTGCCCATTGCGGGGGGGGGGGGTTGGACTAGATGACCTTTAGAGGTCCCTTCCAACCCAAACTATTCTATGATTCTATAAATGGATTGCACATAGTTATGGTAAAAGATGAATACTGCAACACAAATGACACAGCTTTTTATAAGCAATTCAACAGAGGAAAATTGTAGTAAACAGAAGGAATTGCCAAAAATTATTTACTAAAACATTCTGTGCACTGAAAGTAGAACTTATACCTTCGATAGAAAGGCGAAACTAGAATGAGAAAAATAGGATGAATTTCAGTCTTAATATGGTATCATGGCTATAAAGCACTGCACTGAAGAAGTTAACATGTAACGTCACCCAAGTCCTTCTTTCTCCCTTTATTAAACTATGATTTTCCAACGTCCCTTTATCATCGGTATAGTCTCACATTTTGAACCACAGAAAGAAGTCTTCAGCCTCTGTGACAAACATCCCAGCTGTGTATGAAGATCTCTAACATACAGTGAAGACAAGAGGATAAAGTGTTTAAAGCTGCACAGAGAGCAAACTCCAGCTGAAACACAAGTTCAGCACTAACTGCTACTTCCTTAAGTTATCAGGAATATCCTTTTTCTGGTATACAATGAATTGCCTCACAGATCTCAGCAGATTTCTCAGCCGCGATAAAATGTAGGACATATGTTCAGTGATGAATCTGAGACTACATTTACTAGCAGGTATGTGACATTTTTTAACAGACAGGTAGCACTGAGTGGCATGCGAGAATGGCATGTCTGGATGGCTGAGGTCTCTCCAACAGATAAAGTTGCTTTAAAGAAAATCTATGACAAATACTTTTAAAAATAAGTACTTCCAATTAACAAGACACTGGCTATTTTTGAAAGCTCTAAATTTGATATTTATCTATAGTAATAAAATACACAAATATATCAAAACTATTGATGTTTCTCAAAATGTAAGATCATGTTATGGTAAAACAAATGTTCTGCTTAAATGTATGGACTTGTAGCAACAAGAAAAATAGCACAAATAGGAAAATTGTAATTATTAATATGTAATGATAGAGTGTTTACCTTTTCATGTTACTTAAAGCTATATTTAGCTTGGAGAGTTAAATACATGTACTTTCTATATATGTGTACTTCAGAAAGAAAATGGAACTCCCTTTTTTTTCCAAAACATGCTCCAGTTTGTTCTCAGAATCATTTTTGGATATTGAAAAGACCACCCCTAATTTAAACCTTATTAAACCTCTGAATGAATTGGTTTTTAATTGAAAACAAACCTCTTCCACTTAGTTACAAATACTATAAACCAGAAATTTTCACATAGGTTAGAGCTGGAATTTTGATCTCGTTTTGCCATTTCTGGCAAACCAGGACTAATCAGCACTTTTTGCTTCATGTCACTGTTTTACAGGGTGCTCCAGGGACTTTGTGGTGCTGTTTAGTTCCACCCTCTGTTGACAAACTGAGGAATTTTGGGGGGAAGTCAAATAAACCACAGTATCTCCATGAATATGGTCGGTGGTCCAGCTGAAATATGGACCACCTGAAAGTTAGTTTTCAGAGGGACCGAGCCAATGCTTAGCATTTTTAGTACACGCTTACACATTTAAGCAGATAAATTATTTCTATTATAACACGACATTTGTGGAATACTGTTTTCTGGAACTGCAGCATAACTTAGAAAAGTATTTACATACCACCAGCTGCAGCATCGCTCCGTTTACATGCAGTCAGTGAAGACTCCCAGAGAGTCGCATGTAAACATGCGGATCAGAAGTATTAAAAAGAAAGCGGGATGGGTATCCTGGCTGCGATTTCAAGAGGTATTTAAACATAGCAGCATTCTCATTGACTTAATAAATGTACTTCCAAGATGAAAGCTTTTAAAAAAGTATTAAAACCATCACTGAGGATACATTTCAAGGATGTAGTAACATTTCAGGGCTTACAGACCAGATGGTAGCGATGTTTCAAAAGCACACTGGAGACGTTCTGATGAGGGCACTGGTGAAGTGTATGAACAGCATATTACTAGAAATACTCAGAAATAACGGGATGGCAATATCCACTTCTGGAGAGGAGATATCCTGGGAAAAAAAGGGAAAAAACAAAGCAGTTATGTCGTATGCTGTGACACAAAATCACGATAAACCAGATATTATTCCAAGGAGCTGTTCCGCATCGTATGCTCCTAATCGTTTCCTGAAGAGTTCCAGCAGCGTGGCTAGCGTTAGGCGAAACAGGTAGTATCGGCCTCACACCCGGAGACCGGTCTGTCAGGCCCGGGAAGCGGAGTCCTCGGGCGCCCCCCGGCCTCTCCCACTGGGGCCGCAGGCACAGACCCGCCGCGCCGCGGGGCTGCCGGGCCTCCCTGCGTCTCCTCGGGCCGGAGGTGTCAGGGGAGAGGCCCCCGGCGGCGCTGGCCGGCGCGGCCTCCCTTCAGCGCGGGCGGGCGCTGCCACCTAGCGAAGCGCGCGCGACGGCGGCAGCCCTCCCGCCGCCCGAGGCCCCGCCGGCCCCCGGTCTGCGGCGCCGGGGAGGGGGGGGGGCCCGGCGGGGGCGGGGCGGGGCCGGGCCACACGCGGCGCGCGGCCCCGGCGGGCTGGCCGGCTGCCAGCGGCCCCGCCCCGCCCCCGCCCTTCCCGCCAACATGGCCGCCGCCGCCGCGGCCGTAAAGGTAAGCGCGGATCCGCGCCGCCATGGGTTGGGAAGGAGGAGGCGGCGGTGGCAGCGGGAGGCGGCGCCCACCACCGCCCTCAACCCCTCCCCGCCTGTCGCCTCCCCCCCCCCCCCCCCTCCTCCACCCCCCCCGACTCCCGGGCCGGCTGCGGGCGTGCGGAGAGGGAGCCGGAGGGCGTGGGCCACGCCGCTGCCATCCTGGCGCTGCCTCCCGCCCGCCGTGTCCTTCCACGCTCCCTGCTCCTTTCCCGCCTGCCCTACGCCCCGCCGGGAGCGGGCCCGGGAGCACGGCGGCCCTCAGCGGTGCCCGGCGGGAGATGGGTCGCCATGGCGGGCGGCGCCGCGCCGAGTGCCCCCCCTAGGCCGCCGCCTGCCCGTCTGGGGCCTCTCCGCCGCTGGGCGGGCAGCCCCCGCACGGCGCTCCCGGCGCCACGGCGCTGCCGCAGGCGGCGGCCTTGCCCGCGTCTCCCGGCCGTGCCCCGGCGGCCGTCCCGGGCCGTCCCCGCTGGCTCTCCCGCGGCCGTCCCGGAAGAGGCGAATTTTTTTTTTTTTTTTTTTTTTTAAATGAAAGCCGGATGCCTCTGTTTCTCCGGGTTACCGACCCGGCTGCGGTGTGTGGGATTTGTCAGTGAGGGACCGGGGCGGGTTTGTAACTGTCGTTGGGTGCACAAATCCCGAAGCTGTAGCAGAAGTGAGCCGGTACAAAAGTTTCACCGAAAACTTGTCCGTCCCGTGTGTTTAAATAGTGGCTCCAAAACGTGACGGCCTGCATCAGGGATGATCAGGCCAATTAGGCTGAAACTCAGCGTTTGTGTTTGACCAAAATATGAATTAGTTTTCTAAGGTGAAGTAACTCTCCTAGTTGTTTTGGTGCATAGAAATCTGTTACAAGCTGTCTCTATTTTATAGAGATGGGTTTATTCTCTTAAGTGTAAATTGTATGCAGCTTGCTGTTTATCTCCTTTTAAGTGAAAGTCTTTTTCATGCCATCCTCCCCTCATTATCCCCAAAGTAGAAGAGAGGAATACAGATGTATTCATTGGTTGTTAGTTGTCACAAAGACTCGTAGCTGATCGTGACAATGCTTAACATGTACTAGTGTTTAAGACCCTCAGCTGGACAACTGTAGACTGTTACTGCACTGATAATTCGGTGTCATGTGCTTGAACCTATTCGAGGAGCTTCACCAAACAGCAGGTGAAGAAAGGCGTGCACTTAAGTGTGATCATTATTTGGACTCCCACAGAGAAATGCTTTTGATTTTGTAGTTACTGGTGTGATAACTTTTTGTTAGGTTTCACATTTGTTGCTCTCCATCCCAATGTTTGAGATGGACTATGCCATAGTAAAATAGTTCATTTCATTGCACTGCAATGCCATTTTACTTTAGATTTAATTCCAGATAACCTTAGCTACAGCCTCCATTAATTTTTACAGGTTATGTCCTTCATATCCCTTTGTAGGATGCAAAGTCTGGAATGGAGCATACAGTCTTGCATCTCTCCATTCTTGAGGTCACTCCTAGATGTGACTGTCTCTGCCTTTTGAGGAAAGGTGAGACTATTCTCCCTGAGTCAACTCTTCTCTGCCATTCCTTGCCTTCAATGCCTGGGCTGCTGGGTGGAAATAGACCTCAGCTCCCTTGGCAGGGTATTTCCCCACTGAGCCTAGAGCAGCTGCATTCCTTTTGATAATTCACTAGAAAGTCTGTAAAGCAGAATTTAATATAGAGTCAGATTTTTGGGTCTCCAGCCCCAAGATGCAGCTGATATTCCTGGAGATTATGTAAACTGGAGGAAAAATAATTCTTTTGCAGAGAGATAAAATTAATTTTAGGGTTGGTGCTGCCAGCTCTGAGTTGGCATTACATGGTTGGAGAAGCAGCTGCTTCAACAAATCTCTGCTGGCCTAACTTCCTGTAATAGAACTGTAGTAGCTCTCCTGTGAATTACAGTGAGCCCGGCGTTTCTCTAGCCAGTGTTGCCTAAGGTGGCTTGAAGGTTGACCAAACTGCTTCTAAGGTGTTTTGCAGGGAGTAAGAAGACAAAAGCAAATTCAAGGTAGTCTAGCTCTTCTTCCATGCTGTGGGTTCTCCACCTTGGGACCTGTGAATACTTTGCTAGCTCGCTGTGCTGCTGCCATTTCTGACAGCATGGCTGTTGGTGTGAAAGCCTGCTCTGGAACTGAAGTGTGCAGCACAAGCACATATTGATGCTGCTGCAGCGGCAGGAGTAGGGAGCCCAAGAGCAAATCTGAAAGCAACCTCATCAGGCCTGTCCTGCCATGAACGGGCTGAGCTCTGTGCTGCCACAGATTGGGTGTGCTGCTTTCTGGTACAGGAACAGTCTGTTAACAGTGCTGGATCTGTGTGTTTGTAAGGACCTTAAAGCATTGCAGTTCCAAAATAACTTTTATGTCATGTAGCTGTAGCTGGTATCTCCAGCATTGCACTGTTGTCCTCAGTCCCAACAACTTTCACTTTGCCAGACATAAAAATTCCCACAGATAAGCATTCCCTTTTGAATATTCTCAATCTTAAGTCATGCATGAACAATGTTAAAGATGGTCTTTTGCTGATTTTGAGTTTTATGATTGCTCCTGTTGCACACTTCTTACATGATTCTTAAGGCAAAAAATTGTTCATCCTAAAATTTATATAGTTTTCAGGATTTTCATGAGCAATCTAACAATCGGAACATTTGTGATAAATAAGCAACATGAGAACAGACCCATCAGTACTACTGCAAATAATCACCTAGGTCTTCCCTAATGCTTGAGTATATTCAGGGTTGGAGTTTGTGGATTTTTACTGGTATTTTCCTTTGTACTACTCCTCGTGCTCCACAGGGGGGTAGCAAAAGGAAATATGAGATCTGTTAAAACTACGTCAGTGTATCAGCATTTACACCATCTGATGTGGAAAGCTTTCTCAGAGAAATATTTTGTGTGTAATGAAGACCACAGGGTCTCTGCTTGTTGAAATGAAATGCTTGATGAGCCAACTAATATAGCCGTTGAACAAATGAGGTCCCTGTGAATGTGGAAGTTAAGAAAAAGCTAGAGTAAGAGGCAGTAGATGTGTGTTGTGGAAGGGGGTGTTGTACATTGAAGTCTTGATTTTTCTTTACTTGAGAAATTTTCTGTCTTTAAAAATAATGAAAAATGGTGGAACCATGCAGTAGTAAGTCATGGCAGAATGGTTCCCATGTTTTTTTTCCGTGATAAGCAACTCAGCCATGATATGAATTCTTCAGCTTAAAAGTGAGACAAACTTTGCAACAACTGGTTGCATTGAAGAAAAAAGAAACATGGGCATTTTCTCTGCCTGTGATAAGTGGTGACATTATTTTTAAATACCATTACTAAGCTTGAAGTTGTGAAGGGCCTGACAGTACCCATTCCATCCAAAGAGCTAGAAATGTTCTGAACTCAAGAAAAAACTTGACTTGATTGAAAATGGAATTATCCCTAGAAAGGCAAAGCCAAGATACTTTCCAATGAACTAGAAACAAGAAAATTCAGATGCATTTTTCTTTAGCTGGAGTATGAAATCACAGGTGAGTTTAGTCTCCGTGAGAATATATGTTTCAAATTACCTTTTTTTCTTTCCCCTTTTTTATAAAAGAACTAGAACAGATAAGCAATGAGCAAGAACAAGAAATCAGTGATTATTAAAGCATGACAGCTAGGTGGTAATTGTGAGTGACTTCATGCTTCTTCACTACAAGTTGTATCAAAACACAACATAGGACTTTTAGCCTGATTTCCTAAGGGAATAAAATATATTTTGTTTAACAGGCCCTTTGCTTTGCCCTCTCTTTTCCCTTTCCATTATCCTTTGAAACTGTTAGTCAATTTCATAAAAATTTGGGAAAAAAGTACTTGAAAAGGCTTCATAAAAAAAAAAGGAGGAGCAAGAGTCTGTTAAGTGTCTACTTAGGGAAAGGTTGTGAGTCAAATAAAACCTGACACCAGTGTGTCTACACAGGAGACAATTAGTGACCCAGCTGCAGGCAAAATTTGAATGAGCATACTTTCTTTGGTACGAGGCGACCTAATTGTAAATACGTGAAGAAATGCAGCAGTGCTCACAGCAGGTGAAATTGTCAGCAGATTCTTTTTATTTCACTTGTGAAGATGGTATTGAGCTGTCGCCCTTTTCAGAAGCTGTACAGAGACTACTTACAGACACAGGGAGGTTCTTAGATCTTGGCAGGTCAACAAAAAACCCTAATTTTTTGGAGAAAAAAAAGGTCTTCATTATTTTGTCTGTATAATGCTATATAGTAAGGCCTGGTATTCAGTATGGCAGTTATGTAGTGGACTGTTTTTCCCCATGGAAACAAGAAGCCTTTGTTATAATATGCTTTATACAGGTATTTCTCACTCATTAAAGGCATTCCCAAATAACACCCTTCATTTTTATATTGGGAATAAATGATGAATTGGCACATCTTTGTGTGTTTTCCATAGCTTTTTTAATTTGATATCTTTAAAGAGGAGAATCATAGTATAAGAAATTGGCAGGTTAAATACAGTTGTTTAAAATCAGTCATTTGAAATTTCTTTTCTGGGAAACTGTGCTGGGCATATTATGTTTTGTTGATCTGTAGTCTAGCTCTGTCTCAAGCAGAAAATACATTTTGTAGCTGCCTAGTTAGTTTTTCAGACATGCTGTTAAATGGAGTGTAATCTCAAGAAGCCTAATATGTACTTTTCTGTGTAAGATCGGAATTATTGGTGGAACTGGCCTGGATGATCCAGATATCTTAGAAGGAAGAACAGAAAAATATGTTGATACTCCTTATGGCAAGGTCTGTATAACGTATTTTTCTTATTACTGAGACTTTTTCTGTTTTTAAAGGTGTTTGTATGCTTTAAGAATTTTCAGACTGTTAAATGAATGCATAAAGGGGGTACTGTCACAAGACTGTTTCCTTTTAGTTGCTATGTATTGTGTGATTCTTAGTTCATAGAAACAAGGTGTTACAAAGATTATGTGCAAAGGAGACTATACCTCTTCTCATTTGTAGATTGGATGAATTTACAAACTCAGTCCTGAATTTGCATCAAGAGGGATAAACCCTCTCTTTCAAATTTGTGCTGTTGTGTGACCTGTAGTATATGTCAGATCACTCCAGGAACCTTTCTGAATTGCAGAAGACTGTCCTTTGAGGTATATGGGCCACCATTTTCCCTGTAATCACTGAATTATGTTTTGCATACCAATGTTCTCCTTACAGTCATGCTTATAACCACGTAATTTGAAACTGATTTGAAAATGAAGCTCTGAAACTGTTTTTGTGGCACAGGTATTCTTGACCAACTCTCCTTCACTTTGCTTCAGCCCTTTTCCTCAGTAAAAGGGAGTAGAGGCTAGGGGTGTTGCTCTATACGCAGTGCCGAGTGTGTTGTGAAGGACAATTCCTGCCCCAAAGCATTTATAGTAGGAACAGGCAAGACAAAGGATGAGAAGGAGTTTTATAGGCAGGAAATCAAGGAGGAGAGAGGTTCGAGTTGGCACAGAAAGTTCATAGAAGAACTGGATCTCAGATATTCTGTAATGTCATAAGATCAAGGGAGTCTGGGTGCTTTATAATTGCCATCAGAATTATGTCTTGCAAAATCTGCCAGTAAAATATCTGGCATGTGGTAGCAAGAGCCATTTTATGGGTAGAAGCTTGCCAGAAAGCTCAGCACTGTGGTGTATGATTGAAAATCTGAATCTGTGCCTCCATTCAGAATGGTTTAAGGGGGGAAGTAAGAGTGTAAAGAGCAAGCGGAGTTGTTGTGCCCACCATTCAAGAAGGGGAAGGAGAAAAAGATTAAGGGAGGAGAAAACATAATCAGAAAAACACATTTGACTTTTCCACTATTCTTCAAAATCTGTTAACAAACTGCAAGAGAATGAAGGGAACTTGCCTCCTCCATTTTCTGTACCCAGCTCTCCAAACAGTAGCCAGCATTGGTCTGAAGTAGAATCCACTGGCTAAACCAAACCAGCTGCCATTGTATTCCCTATTTTTTGAGAGTCATGGATGGTCACAGCATGGCTGTGTCTGGAGACTGCTCACAAAGCAAAAATAGCACTATGCTTGTAGCAGATATTAACTGAAGCCTTCATATCCAGGACAGATGAAACATTCTTCTCACTCACAGGGGTCTGTTCAGATCAGAGTTAAGGGCACAGTGGCAGCACAGCATTTGGAGGGCTGTTCTGTGACAGCACTGGGATGCAACAGGATTTGGGTGGTCCAAATTCTGCAGTGCAGTTAGTGGCCTATGGCAGGGTTTAGTATTACTGAGAAGAGTAGGAATACCTGCAGGATGGCTCCTGCACAAGGGAGTGGAAAAAGCTTCTTCAATCCTGCACCTTTGGTCAGTACGGAAGGCTTTTTTAATTTCATTTAGGAAGCAGCTTAGCTACTGTCTTTTTTCTGTGTTCTTCACAGAATGCAACATGATTAGGGGAAAATAAATCTTGGTTGCCTGTTGTGGTTTGTGAGAAACCTTGATCAATGGACTGGCTGTGTCTGAGCTTGTGTATGCATTTAGCATAGGCTCAACTTAAAGAAAAAGCTTGTGAATATTCTGTCTCTGTGTACAGGGGGGGCTTGGGGGAGTGTAACTGAGATGTCATGGTAGGAACCCAAGTGTGGATTCTAGATACTGTGGTGAGCTGAACTGGGACTGTTAAGCTGACCAGGATGGAAAACCGCAACTTCGTGGGGCTTCTGTCTCTGTGAAAGGGAGCACAGCCAAACGGCGAGCTTTCGTCCTTACCCCTCCTGGCCTGTTCCTCTTCTCTCTGCCTGTAGATCTGAACTCCTAAGAACTCAGGCCATCGGTCTGATGGTTGTTTCATGTAGATTCACTCCTGCATAGAATCGCATTAACTTCAGTGTTTGAATGCAGTTTTCATCCTCATGGAGCAACTGGTGGATCAGCCTTAGTGTAAGATGTGCAGGGCTTAGACCACAAGATACAGTGGCATAAAGTGCATTGAGTCGGTCAAGTTCTGCTTCAGCTGAAGCAGAAACAAACCTCACAAATTTAATTGGTATCATTAGATGGATCAATGTTTGCTTATTTTTCTGCTGAGACTTTTTAGCGTTCAGGAAGGAGGTGTTACACAGCCTACCTCTCTCATTTTAGAACAACAGAGATGAGAGGAACAGCTATTGCTGAATGCAAAAGGGCAAATGAGAACCTTTTTTTTTTTTTTTAAGTGTGCTTGGAAAAATTTAGAAGTTTGTGGTTTATGTTAGTATTTTTTTCTAAAGGTGTGTCTTGATTGTTACTGAAATAAAACCAAATTGGGATTTTTCTGCCAAAAAGATGCTTTTTCTTAGAGCTGTGACATCAATGGAGGAGAATCTGCCTGAAATTTAAGAGGTGAAGGGCTTAATCTAAATAAACTGTTCAGAACTTTGTGGTCTTTTAAGTGCTGAGAGAATCAGAGATGCAATATCCAGCCTATTTAGTTCAAGCAAAAGCAGGAAGAATGAAAATGAATGTCTGAATGCCAGAAGGAAAATGCAAGACATAGTTAAAAAAGTGTATCTCCATTTCATTCTATACTGTAAAAATGCAAAGTGTACAATTCTACGTTCCTTAAATTTTTGTTTTTAAGTCTTAAGTTTCTTGGGAAGGACATAGCCAAAAGATTTTTAACTGAAAACCTTTCTGGTGGTGGTGTTCCTTGGCACCTTTGACATTTGACAACAGCAAAATAGATTTTTTTTAACGCTGTTTCTTTACTTTTAGAAGCACAATAATAGCTTACATTTTTTTCATATAGAGTCCTTGAATTGTCTTCTGCTTCAGCCTTCACAAATCATAAGAATCATTTAATAAATAAACTTATATCATTGGGGAATGTGGGGATATTTTTTTCAGGTGTAATACGGAGAAGTTTAAAGGAAGCTAGTATGAGAATTTTTGCAATTCGCTATATCAGCATTGGTCCTCCCATGATCTTTCAAGTTACATTAGTAATACTAGTGAAAATGCAGTACATCAGTTTTTTAAAAAATAAATATGCTTACAGCTGTTAATACTCCAGCCTTCTTTTTTCCCTTGTCCATTTCCACCATTTTTATTGCATCAAAAATTTGGTATTTGTGGTGAGTTGACCCTGGTTGGACGCCAGGTGCCCACCAAGCCGCTCTATCACTCCCCCTTCTCAACTGGACAGGGGAGAGAAAATATAACGAAAGGCTTGTGGGTCAAAATAAGGACAGGGAGATCACTAACCAATTACCGTCACGGGCAAAACAGACTCGACCTGGGGAAATTAGTTTAATTTATTACCAATAAAAACAGAGTAGGATAATAAGAAATAAAACCAAATCTTAAAAACACCTTCCCCCGACCCCTCCCTTCTTCCCAGGCTTAACTTCACTCCCGATTTTCTCTACCTTCTCCCCCCGAGCAGCGCAGGGGGATGGGGAATGGGGGTTGCTCATCAATGTGTGTTGTTCATCACACATTGTCTCTGCCGCTCCTTCCTCCTCAGGGGGAGGACTCCTCACACTCTTCCCCTGCTCCAGCGTGGGGTCCCTCCCACAGGAGACAGTCCTCCATTAACTTCTCCGATGTGGCTCCTTCCCACAGCCTGCAGTTCTTCACGAACTGCTCCAGCGTGGGTCCCTTCA
Source organism: Aptenodytes patagonicus (assembly GCF_965638725.1). Lineage (NCBI taxonomy): Eukaryota > Metazoa > Chordata > Aves > Sphenisciformes > Spheniscidae > Aptenodytes > Aptenodytes patagonicus. The sequence goes on from NC_134982.1 coordinate 72,196,056, forward strand.
CGGGGTACAGTTCTTCAGGAACAGACTGCTCCAGCACGGGTCCCCCATGGGGTCACAAGTCCTGCCAGCAAACCTGCTCCAGCATGGGCTCCTCTCTCCACGGGTCCACAAGTCCTGACAGGAGCCTACTCCAGCATGGGCTTCCCACAGGGTCACAGCCTTCTTCAGGTGCATCCACCTGCTCCGGTGTGGGGTCCTCCACGGGCTGCAGGTTGATATCTGCTCCACGGTGGACCTTCATGGGCTGCAGGGGGGCGGCCGGCCTCACCACGGGCTGCAGGGGAATCTCTGCTCCTGGAACACCTTCTCCCCCTCCTTCTTCACTGGTGTCTGTAGAGTTGTTTCTCTCGCATATTCTCACTCCTCTCTCTGGCTGCAATTGTGCTGTTTTGGGTTTTTTTCCCCCTTCTTAAATATGTTATCCCAGAGGCGCTACCACTGTCGTTGATGGGCTCAACCTTGGCCAGCGGCGGGTCCATCTTGGAGCTGTCTGTCTGTCAGACATGGGGGGGAAGCTTCTAGCAGCTTCTCACAGAAGCCACCCCTGTAGCCACGCCTGCTGCCAAAACCTTGCCACACAAACCCAATACAGTATTCTCTGGAAAATACCCTAAAATCTTTTGGCATTCCATCTCCAGATATGGAAAATATTGTTCTCTTACAGGATAAGAAAATTGCTTTCCACAGCATTTGTCTTCATCATTGAATTTTGAAGCTACTAATAAAACTTTGTTCAGAATATACTTTCAGTTAGATTGTTTTGCTTTCTGAATGACAAAACTTGATTCTGAATCACCTTTCCCCAAATGGGCAAAATATCTTCCTGTTCTAGAAAATTACTTTAGGTGCCCCCTTCTTTTTTTGGTCATAGGTGTATCTGGCAAATCAAAGTTCATTTCCACCTTGCAAATGAGCTTTGATTGCTTGCATCAGGAAAATCAGACCATGTGACATAACACTTAAGCTCTTCTTCTGCCTCCCCAAAACGATGTACATCGTTTGGTTCCTAAACTAGATCACAGGTTAAATGAAGGCTTGGGGAACCGATGAGATACTTTTCCATCTCAAGTTTTCCTCAGATTTTTATTTGGCTTGTTCATTCTATTTTCTGTTCCAGCTTGCTTTTGAGGTGAGACGAAGGAAAAAATTAATTCTGTAAGCAGCACATGAACAATACTTCATGCATATTTATGTTGCAGACAAAGGGGATTTATTTCAATTGCTTGTTAACTGTCATAATTTAAGGTTAACTTAAATTGCAAAGCCCAGGGTTCTTTGCTTCCTTTTCTGTTTTGCAACACTGAGTAATATATATCTGACTTGGATTTTGTGGAAGGGGGAAGTAGTTAAATACATGTATGAATTATTAATGTTTGAGAACTTTTTATTGGACCTTTCAATCCTGCTTTAAAAATACTGTATTACAGCTTTAAATTCAGATTGTTCCATTGGAAGTTTTTATTATTTTATCAGCATTTCAAAGCTGATACAGCTGAGATAGTGGTAGAGAAGTACAGCACTGGAAAGAACTTGTGGGAGAAAGAGAGCGGAACGGAAGCATACACTAGCTCTGTTAAGTGGTTAACACATAGTTTGAAATTTCTGTATGTTTCACTTCCTTGTAAATTTACACACAGGGATTTATCCTTGTTTCCTCTCTTTTAATGACCCATGATGCAGTATCTGCAAATTATTTTCTTAAACTGTCAGTTCATCATTTAGCAGCACATTTTTTATTCCAAATCTTTCTTTTTTTCTGCCAAGTTTCTGGCAATCCTGTGCAAGATCGGTATTCAGACAGTCACCTGGAAGATGCCCTGAATGTGTTCTGTGGAAAGCTGTATAAAGATGACAACTAGTCCTGTTACACGGCCACCCTGAAGCCTTGTGACTAGGATGGCGGCAGATAGAGAAGGAAACCCTGGCTGCTGCAACTAGATTTTGAAGCCTGTTGGATTTCAAAGCTGTTGCGTTCTTGCTGCATCAGCAGTGTATGCCAAAATTCAGTGGAGTTCTGTGGTGGGGATGAATATCAAATAGCAGTTAAATTGCACCTTTCTACCCCAAATCTTTTGGAAATTGATATAAACTTTAATCTATTGCTTGCAATAAACTTGAATCTGTCACTTGTAAAGCAAAGGGTCCAGTCTTCAACTTACTGATCGTTACTTTTCATTTTGACAGGAGGCAAGGAATTTCGGCTGAAGTCCTCTTTAGTTTTTAAGAGTATTTTTGTATCCTGCTGTGAGCTAAGGCGCATGTTGATTACTTCACACAGCAAATGTGTGCTCTCAAAACAAAACAAAACAAACCCCCCCAAAAAACCCCAAATGCTAATTACTATGACCTGTCATTGTTGTGGAATGTTGCAACGTCAAAATGCCTTGGCAGCTAGACAGAAAGGTTCTCGCTCTGTGTGAAATTTCACTTTTAAAGCCAAGTCTGGTTCAGAAGAGTGTGTGTAAAGTAAGGTAAATAGATTAAACATTTAAATGTCAATAAGTTAATATTAAATGGGGACTTTTAAAAAGAAGGCAGAATACACTACAGTTCTAAAAATAAATATTCTGGAACATTCCCTTCATTAAAAAAAAAATCTGTGTCTGGCAGAATTTAAACCTAGGTGATTGAGTAAATTATGGTGCTTTGAAGAGATTTCATATTAAAAATGGCCAAAAAGAGCTGTGCAATAGGGAGTAGAAAGTGGTGGTTTTATCAGAAATTAGTATCTCTAAAATGCAGCTATGTGGGACTCACATATTACTTTATTCCTTACTTTATTCCAGATCTCTGCAACTTTTCATGTGTGTAATAGAATTAACAGCTGTAAAACTAAATGATAATTGAAATCATACAGCTAGCATTAAAATACAAATAAAATTACATGAAGTAGCAAGCAACAGAACATTTCTAAATGCAAGTATGTGAGTCCTTCCAGACACTTCAAACTTGTGATTAGTAAATAAGTCATAATTTTGTTAATAGCTATTTCAGCTTTAAATCCCGGGGCATGGAAGGAGAGACTGCCACAGAGTGGCTTCCAGCTTATTTACAGTTTCTTCCACAGTGCGATGAAAAGAGTGAAATGCATGCGGTTCTGAATTGGACAGGAGAAGCAGCACATCCAACTGCACCGCTGTTCAGCACAAATGCAGTTTAGCATCTAATTAAACAAAGGCCTTACATTTTTTAACAAAAAGGGAAGCTAGAAGCATTGTGTATTTCAGCTCCCTGATGAATATAGCCCAGGAGCAGAACACAGCCCACAGAGCAGTTAATTTGTTGTAGTGGCGGTTGATGAGTTGGGGGCTGCCCCGCATGGGCAGTATGGCCATCTCCAAGGCAGGGCACGTGTCCCAGCTGGGCAGTTAAAAACACAATGCTCTAGCTTCCTGGCTGGTTGGTTAGTCAGGAGGAATGCCTGTTCTCGTATAGCTGTGAGAGGAGAGCGCATGCTCTCTCCTGGTCCCTGGGCTGACCAAATACAACACTACTTCTGCCACTAGTGTACCAGAAGTTCTCTGTCATATCACAGTTCACTCCCCAAAACTGGGACTCCCAGCAGCAGGGAAGAGGGATTTTATCGGGAAGCTGGGGGGGGGGGGGGGCCGGGGCGTGAAGGGTGGGTTGGAGGAGTCTAGAACATGAGTGTGAGGTAGGGGGCCATGGTAGAACGGGGGCAGAGAAGAGAATGGGGAGTGTTATGGAAAGGGACAGATTAAATGTGATTTCTGTTGGCAGGGGCTTTTAGTAGGGAATGGCACCTGTTTAGCAAAAAGCAACCAAAGTTTACAGGAGAGAGTGAGATATGCTAACCAATTTAAAGGCAACATGTACATGCTGCTTTTTTCATGTTTGTGTAGCACTGTTTGAAATACTGTTTCAAAGTATTTTAAATTATTACTGTTTCAAACTCTAAAGTAAGGAGTTGCAATATTAATGTTAGTATGAACACAGAAAAATTGTCATAATCCTTCTGGTGTCACGTTTGATCTTCCTGTTCCAGGCTGTTTTACTAATCTGCCATATCAAATTACAGGCTTATTCTGAGCTGAAGAAAATGTGAGACTACAGTGGTAACCAGTATTTCCTTTCATAACTATCCTGCTTATTTTTAAGTAGTGGTTAAGGTTTCCAATGTGATTGTCAGGCTGTAACGCATTCTTACTTGCTTGTTTTGCAGCCATCAGATGCTTTGATATTGGGAAAGATAAAAAATGTGGACTGCGTGCTGTTGGCAAGGTAAATGAGCATTTTAAGGGGTTTTATATTATGTGTTTTAAAGTTTTCTCAAAAGTTTTTTCTTTTTACATTAGGTGAACTGAATTTTTACTCTGACTTCATCTTGCTCTGTGTGGTTGCTAGCAAAGTTCAGCAGAAGTCTGTTTTTTTACCTGAATGAATATGATGCTGCAGGGACTGAGAGTATTAAAAATACCGTATAGGTTAGGAAAGAGAAATCCAGTGGGGGGTGCTGCCCTAGTAAGAACGGTAACCTGCAAGGTTGCCTGCTCTGGTGGTAGGTAGGTGGTGCCTGATAGCCTCAGTAATCTGTCTGCTCCCTGTGTTTGCAGATTTCCTTTGTGCAACTGGGAAATTGCCTGTTTCCAGATGAACTGTATCTCTGGTACCACTGCAGACTCTTCCAAATCATTCCCTTTGATTATTGAGTCCTCTGGCTGTTATCTTTATTGCTTAGGAGGCTGCATCCCATGTAGTTCTTCCTCCCTGGGTCATTTTTATTCAGACATCTCTTACCATACTCAGAAGAGACTCTGGAAGCAGGCTCTACCGATGAGTGCATGGAAACATCACACTGATGTAACAGTGGATATCTAGGACCAATGTGCTACTAGATTAAACATAAGAATACTAACACTTCTCAGCATCTGAACGACATGGGCAGAGCCAGGTGCTGATAACAGGGTCCATCAGCAGTCCCAGAGAAGTCGAGGTGATGAATCAAGTCCAGTATCCATCCAGGGAGTCCAGGCAGGAGCAGTAGGAGATGGGGCCAGGCACAGGGTTGGAGACAAGGCTGCAGCGTGTGTCCAAAGTCCATCCAGAAAACAGGTCTGGAGACAAACTACAGCATAGGTCTGAAGGCCATCCAGGAGACAGGGCTGGGGACAGGCACACCTGTGACATAGCTCAGGCCAGGAGTGAAGGCTGGGGCCTGAGCTTGGAGGCGGGAGCATCTAGGCTCACAGCACCGGGTGTTTGGGTGGAGGCCCAGGGTGAGGCTGGCCAGGGCAATTACGACTCAGTGGTGCACTCAGGGCCCCAATTCTTTTCATGCCAGTATTTTTCCGTTAAGCTGCTGACTGTTACCATCTCTGAAACTACACTTCTGTCTGTGGTTTTACTTTTCTTATCTTGCATGGACTTTGCTCATGTATTTTGTTACACCTGGACAACATTATTCTCATTTTCTCAAAAGAAATGCTAATCCAAGGTCCCATAGCTGCGCTGTATCAAAGTAGGCCTTGGGCTACAGATGGCTGAACAACTCGGCTGTGGTTTACATCCTCACTGGGATTTATGACCATTTACATATGACCCCCGTGAGTTTACTTTTGGGGCTAATGTGCCTGCAACTTCACTTTGTGTTTTGGGAAAAATAAACAGACTTGCTCATGATTGCCAGATTAAAAAAAAGAGGGCATGTATATTCTAGAAGAAGATTATGACAACAACTGCAACATTAAACAATAAACCTACATGCCTAGTAGCTTATCATAAATGCTAATGACAACATGGGAATCCTTCCTGACAGTGCTTGGTCATGTCGTGTGCAACTCCCAGTTCCCAGTTGATTGAGTTCTTAAGACCTTTTGGTCTCTGTGAAAGAATCAATTGGGAAATTAAGTTCCTCCTTTCCTCTTACATGGTTGAAAATAATTTTCAAATGCATTTAATCATTATGTGAGTGATGCACCTCTGTAGCAATGACAGACATAACACGAAAGCTCGTGCTTATAAGACTAAGTATTTCCTGTCTTGGTGAAAAAACATACTGCAACAGTGTGAAGTCATTCTTCTAATTTATGAAAGCTGTCAGATCATTTTAAAAGCAAAGAGAAAAATGTGATGATTCTACTGTTTTCTTTGGGAAGGTGACAGATTAAAACTGTGTGTTCTTTCTGTTTTTAATTTCCTGTGATGTGCTGCTCTTTTCTAGGTGGGAGAATACAAACAGCACTTCTGAGCAGAAAATTTGTAGAGGTGTATATAAATCTGTATATAAATTGTTGTAGTGTATGGAAGATTTAATTTGCTACACCTGGGTTTTCAGAATCTATGGAACTGACTTACAAAATTCAGAGAAAAATGCTTTCTGTACTCTTGAAGCTGCTAAAGTATATTTGGATTGTATTTTCAAGATTCTTTTCATTACAGTCTTGAACTTAAAAATTTTGCATTTAAAAAGAAAACTACACCACTACTTGTTAAATCAAATACTGAGAGAACCTTAATACAGTTAGGCAAACAAGCTACACTGGAAGTAGCTGAAATGATCAGTTCCACTTCCAACGTTGTTAGCGAAATTACATTTCCTGGAATTCTCTTTATCTTGGAGAAGGAAGGAAATTTCAGTCTGATTTATTTTACTCTCTTGCAACATGTATCTTTGCAGACATGGAAGGCATCATACAATTATGCCATCGAATGTCAATTACCGTGCCAATATCTGGGCATTAAAAGAAGAAAATTGTTCGCATGTATTAGTGACTACTGCCTGTGGTTCATTACGAGAAGAAATACAACCTGGTGATCTTGTCATAATTGACCAGTTCATTGACAGGTGAGTAATTGTGTTCTTAGTTTTGGGGGGAGAAAGAAGTGGTCAAGTGGGGTTAAACCATGTAATAACATGTTAATGTTAAATTCAGTTTTTGTGGAATGAGGTGGTAGCCTCAGTTCTTACAGCAAAAAGTGAGATTCATACAAGAAGTCGTGATAGGAAACAGGGATGAAATTACAAGAAGTTCAGCTCTAACAGACACAGAAGAAATACCAGGCTTTGAAGAATGGCCTCAAATGAACTGAAGTATAGCTCCTTGGGAAGAGTCTTCTGAAGAGAAGAGATCTCCTGTTCTGAGATGTGGGGAAGGAACATGGATAAGAGCACAGGTTGTTCTAAGTTTTAAGAAGAATCTGAAATGAGATGGAGAGGTGAAAGAAAGCATAGAAGGAGCCAGGTAGGAATATATATGCAGTAATAATGAGGCTCTACAGAAGAGAGATCAAATGCAACACAGTAGGAAAATAGAGGAGGTTGTTTTAAAACAAGGAGAGATGCTAACATTTTTGATTTGCTAAGAATCATAAGGAAGTAAAATTATTCCAAAGTCTGTGTACTCCAGTCAGTCCTCCCCTCCTTGATTATCTGATGCTTAGAAAAATTCAAGCAAATGGGGGTGAGGGGAAAGCTACATTTAAAGATCACCAACTACACCAAATATTTCAAAAATATCGTTGCACGTTTTAATAGGTACACCTACACTTATAGGTGTACTGTATCTGGAAGTCTTATTGGTTTTCCACCCAATTTTAAGTGTTTGGAATGGTTTATGCAGCTTCTTTGTGCTTTTGTGAGGCTGCTGGCAATATTTCATTTCCAACTGATCATGTATACCTCGGTTTGTTCTCTGCAGTGCAGTGCTATTCAAGTTTTGACTTACTGACATTTTTTTGTGTGTGTAACTGAAATGCTTTTTCTTGTAAGAGTACGTTTTAAGTACGGTATATCTAAATTACTAAGTACCCTGCAGGAGCAAGCCCCATATAAACTGCTTCCTGTTATACTAGAGTTGATTTATGGGTGGAAAGCAGCTGTATTGCTGACAGTGGTCTTTTTTTTTTAATTTTTTTCAAGTCTAAAAGTATTTAGGCTGATCACTTTGTTTATACAGATTAAATCATAATCATCCTTATTCTGCCAAGAGTACTTGGAAATGAGTAATTTTAGTATTGATACTGATTTATGTAGGAAAGATATTAAACATACTTGGGTACATGGTTTGGATGACTGCGAGTAAAGCACCAGTTATTTTGACAGCATTATCATCTAGCAGACTCCTAGGTAGGTGAGGGGAGCCTAACCGTGCTAAGCTGTGAATTGCATGCATGGTAAGAAGTAGCCTCTGGCCCAGAGAGCCTGCAGTTTTAAACAAGAAACAGCTGGAATAATTGCAGAGTTATTATCTGCTATGGGTGAGGGGTGGAAGTATGGAGAAACTAACTCTTGCAGAGGTCAGGCAGAAAGACATTAACAGAGCCAGGAAATGAACCCAGATATGAAATCTGAGACCATCCTTCATCTAAAATGTCATTATCAAAATTAACAATTCATTTTGAAGCTAGCTAATCTCCTCCCACAGCTTTAAATTTCCCAGCACTTGCCAGTCTGCATCATAACTTCTGAGCTGGAAAGGAAATAATCAACTTGGTTAGGTTTGGGTTTTAAGAACATGTCCCTTTCAAGAAGAAGGAAAAAAATAGGTTATAGAAGAAATCAGTATATGTATCTGATGTGAAGATGAGTGAAAGGACAGGGATGATTTACATTGCAGCAAAGAAGGCAAATAGTATCTTGGGCTGTATTAGTAGGGATGTTGCCAGGAGGTCGAGGGAGGTCATCCTTCTTCCCCTCTACTCAGCACTGGTGAGGCCACACCTGAAATACTGTGTCCAGTGCTGGGCTCCCCAATGCAAAGAGGGACATGGACATACTGAAGAGAGTCCAGCCAGGGGCCACGAAGATGCTGAAGGGACTGGAGCATTTCTGCTATGAGGAAAGGCTGAGAGATCTAGGACTGTTTCACTTGGAGAAGAGAAGACTCAAGGGGGGTCTCATCAATGTATATGAATACCTGAAGGGAGGGTGCAAGGAGGATGGAGCCAGGCTCTTTCCAGTGGTGCCCAGTGACAGGATCAGAGGCAATGGGTACAAACTGAAACACAGGAGGTTCCCTCTGAACATTAGGGAACACTTTTTCACTGTGAGGGTGACCAAACACTGGCACAGGGTGCCCTGAGAAGTGGTGGAGTCTTCCTGCTTGGAGATATTCAAAAGCCACCTGGACGTGGTCCTGGGCAACCAGTTCTAGGTGGCCCTGCTTGAGCAGGGGCTTGGACCAGATGACCTCCAGAGGTCCCTTCTAAGCTCAACCATTCTGTGATTCTCTGATCTGCATCTTCATTTAGAGTTTATTCAGATGGTCACCAGTAGTAATGGCATAGCCCAGATATGAGCAGTGTTTCATTTGGGCAAGTTAGTTTTCATTTCGATGTAGAAGAATGGGAACTTGTGGGGACTTGTTTCATGGCTTCAGGAAACCAAGAAGCTTCTCAGAAAAGCACGTGAGAATGTTTCAGGGTGGAAAACAATATGTAATATGAATTTTAAAATCATTACTATCTTGCCATTTAATTCAGAAAACTGACAAGTCATAATAGTCTGTTTCATTTGACAATTTGATTTCTGTGATAAGTCTTTTTCCCTGATGGTCTTTGCCAGTGGGTGTTAGACAGCTGGTTCTTTGGAGGTAGGGGCTGCATTTTTGCCTTTCGCAGGGGTGTATCATCTGTAAGAGTGATTGCATTATATATCATAAATCATAACGAAAACAATGCTGCTGACAGGAAGATACTTTCGTGGGACAAAAGAGATTAATTGTCCACCAAAGTCTGAAAAGATGCAATTTTTCTGAAATACATTCTAATGAAAGATCAGGGTCCTGCAAACAATGTCAGCAGTCTTGGAAAGAAGGTACTGGTTAAAGCTGCAAAAACAGTTGGTTATTTTTGTTGAAAGGTACCCTGGCTTCTATGTAGTGATTAACCCATGCCAGGCACTACACAGGAAAGAAGCTTGGATCTAGATGGGAAGGATTTACTCAAGCTGCCATTAAAATCAGTGCCTTCTAGGTGTCCAGGTACCTTTTGGTATCTGGGCTCTAGTTCTCAATAGGGAGCACATCATGATTCTCTTTTCAGGTGTGAAGCAAGAAGAAGGAATAGTGAATGGGTATGGGAGAAAAGCTAGAACCGAGCAGAAAGCTGTAGGCAGCAATTGTATTTTGCTCCCCTTGGGCATTCACACTGTGGCATTAATGACAGGATCTCAATGTATGGAGTTGTGTAGGACTTCTGCCTAGTTTAGGGCACGGGTTTGACTTACAGTGGGGAACACTGAATAGGTGTTATTAGAACTATGTAGCATTTCCAAACTTTTGAGAGCTTAATTCTGCAGATCATTAGCACTCCTAGCAAGTGTTTGATTTTGTATATAGAGTCTCTGCTTTCTTCATGCTTACCTATGACTGTGTGTGTTTAAACAATAAAAGTTAGATTTTGTTAAATAAGTACCAAAATATTTACATGGTGTTCTCCTTAATTCCAAATCCAAAAGTAACCACAGGTACTATGATGGGCTACAACAGTTGTTCTCTTCTTTGAAACAAGTGACTAAAAAAAATTCTGGAAAAATTTTTTTATGCCTTTGGCTCCTGTTAGTTTATTACAGTGCTGTTACCTGGCTGGATCAGACAGATTAGGGGCTTTCTAATATTTTCTCTTTGGTTTGCTAGGAAAAGAAGAGTAAGAAGGTAACTACTTACTTAGATGACTCAGCTCAGTTGGGAAGATGCAGAAAATAGCTTCATAAAAGAAATCCTGTAACAGCTGCCAACTTTATTGTTTGAATTCTTTGTGTCACATACACCACTACAATTATTACAGTATTGTTACACTCCGTAAAATTTTCCATGGGAGAATTTTCTTCCAGTGTCCCTGAAGAGGCAGACCATGCTGAGACTGCTTTTTATACAGCAGATGCCAGTGTGAATTTTCATTTTGTTCTTTAATTACTAATAGCTTGTTGATAATTCAACACTACCGGAAGAAAGGGGAAGGTGATGATGCAAGTGGTAGAGGACTGTTTGTCACAGGTGGAAATGATTTTTTTTCACTTATTTGAGTTGGATTTTGCTTCCTAGCATCAGTCATAGTCAGCATTGCCAGAAAATCTTGTGTTACTGTGATAAAATCAAAATGAAGGAGCAAAAGCCACCTTCCTGTCTGATGAAAAGTGTGGTGTTGCTGCAGGGTGGGGAATACAAACTCTGGGCACACCTTCAAAACTGCAGTACACGCAGCTTTGAATTTGAAAAAGCAGTAAGGGCAAGGCAGGCACAGCAAAACTATGCAACAGTGCAAGGGTTTGCTTGCGCTATGAGTACCGCTGTCTCCTTGCTTGATACGCAAGTGGCTATGCATAAAAACATACATGTCCCTTTCCCAGGGAAGGAATTCCCTTTTCTCCTGTACTGCCATCCACTGTCTGGCACAGAGGCAGCATGAGGGTCTGGTGGGGGTTCTCCATAGAGCCCTACAGAGGTCAGATGGCCAGCAGGAGCTATGCAGCCCCGGTTCTTAGCTGCTTGCTTGTAGTTATCAGTCCAATGCTTTCAGGTGCTGCTTCTGATCTCCCCCACTGGGGGCATTTGTGTACTTTCCCTTTATGCTATCCTTGATCCATCTGGATTGTGCGCTTCTACTACAAATAGCGTGGCTAGTTTCTAGGCAGGCACTTGGTGACTTCTTCCTGTTTTAATGTAAACAATCAGGCAATTGTGTAACATTCAGTCGTGCTCTGTTGTTAAGCAGGCTCTCCTTCTGATGGAGGGCATGCAGACTTTTCCACATTTAAAACTGTGAGATCTGAGGAGCAGATTGTCTTTGAAGGGTGGCTGTTGAGTTCCTTATTTCTTGTTTTCTGCTGGCTCCATAAGGAGTCACTCAGGGTAGGTGGGGAAGGTCTTGCAACTCCTGTAATGACAGGAGTCTTAGGCAGATACTGTTGTTTGCTCTCTGGCTCTTGGTCTTTGTGAGAGTAAGGCAAGGAAAGCATCTGTGATTCTGTAACCTTCATTCTCTCTGCAAAGGATACAGAGGAACAGTATTGCAGCAGTGAAAACTATGTGCTGCTGCCCTGTACCTTGCAGGCAGGTGAGTGGGACAGATCAGGATGGCCAACTCCTGACTTGCGTAGCAGGGCTACAGAAAGGAGGAGAGGCTAAAAGGCATTCCTCTGTGCCAGCCATTACTTCATAGATAGCAAGAATCAGAGATTGGTTCAAATCTGCCTTTGTTCTCACCCTAAACCTAGCATCGTACAGACACATCAGCTGGCCCCATATCAAATAGCCGTGGCCTTTGCAGAGTTGCAGTCTTCCATGCAGAAGAGAAATTGCTGCACTCTGAGTGCAAACACATGGTCCATTGCTCAGAGCAGTCATAGGTCTTACCGTTATTACTTATTCCCATGCAGTTTGTATGTATGGTGCTAAACATAGCGGGATTTCTTTATTAGACCATGTAGTGATGTGGCTGTTCTCTCCAAAGAACACAGGGTATCTGAAAGTCAGAGATTAATATTTATACATATGTGATCTTTCCTCAGGGCTTTTCTGAGTGAAAGGGCCTGACTAACAACATCTGAAATACTATAATGCAGGAAATGGATTATGACTTTTCCCATTTCCTCCAATTCTAAATAATTCATTAGCAGACACTGAAAAAAAGTGTGTAAAATCAGATACGTGCTATTTGCAACTCTTCAATATCCCATAAAGGAAAAATTAATATTAGCATTTCAACCGATTTTAACAGCTGTATCTCATTTTGCAAATGTTTTTAATTTGCTGATCTCTTTTCCTATTTTGTAATCTTATCCTTAAGGCTACCCTATCAGTTATTCTTTTTTCAAATCTACTCTAACATGTATCTTGTATTTAAAACTGTCTTTTAAATATTTGCTGGCGACTTGGGTGGGGAACTGTTGTGAGCAGTATTACCAGCAGAAATTTTGTATTTTAACTGTGGATTGAATTTGGCTGTTGCCTTACTTTTCTCCTATAAAGTAAAATAGGTGACGGGAAGAAGGGAATGTCTCAAATAATTTTGTTCCAGAGGGTTTTCGCCATCCAATTGGCTGAATTAGCTTGAGGCAGTGCATTTGAAAGTAAAGTGATAGCGAGTAACAGTTCCACTAGTTGTCAAAATGGAATGCTGGATGGTAATTTCTGCAGCATGTTTGACCATTTCCATGCAAGGAAACAGTTTCTCATTTGAAAGAAGGGAGAAAAAGGATTCTTCTACTTGCAAGCTGCCAATGCATGTGTGTAATCTTTCTGATAATATGAAGACATCCTGTTCCCGGGTTTTTCTGGTTGAACTCACACCTCTCTGGTTTAGGAAGCTGTTCCTATAAATTCCCATCCTTTCAATGTAGGAATGCAATGATATGAACAACCTCTGTTTTGACTGGCTTTGTGGTAATTCAGGCTTGATCCCTTCCTGAAAGCTTACTGTGCTCTTTTTTTCAGAGATTACTTGCCTGACTATTAAATTCAGCTGATTTCTTTTGGGTAGAATTGCAGCATAATGTGGCTGTTTGTGTCATTTAGGAACAAATCAGCATTTCAGTATCTTGTTAACAATAGATTTTCTGTAATTAATAGCCAATGCACTACTGGAGTAACGGTTTTATACTCTTGAGCTCAATTCTGAAAGGTTTGTACAGAAGCAAAACAGGATTACAAGTGGTCATTAATACCACACTGATATTTTTGTTCCCTCCCGGGAATGCTGTGTAAATTTCTTGCTTTCTCTTCTGTTTTCTCCCTGTTCTCTCTGAGCGTGTTTTCTGCTTTTCTAGGACAACTAAAAGACATTGTACTTTATACGATGGGCAGCATTCCACTCTTTCAGGAGTATGTCATATTCCAATGGCAGAGCCGTTCTGCACCAAAACCAGAGAGGTTAGTGAATTTTGTAATAATATTTAGAAATGTTATTTTTATGGCACTTATTCATGATATAGTAGTCTAATTCCCCAACATTGGACACTTTTAAGATTCAGCTGGACAGGGTGCTGGGCCATCTTGTCTAGATTCTATGACCGTGCTTTTGCCAGGAAAGGTTGGACCAGATGATCCTTGAAGTCCCTTCCAATCTGGTATTCTATGATTCTATGAATTACGCATTCTTAGAATACAGAGGCAATCTGCACCTCTTTATTCCTGTTTCTCAGATATGTCATGGTATTATGGAAAAATGGAACATTTGGAAGGCATGGGAAGTAAAAGATCTCGCGTCTTTAGGAGCTGTCTTCCTAAGGGAGGTATGCAGAAGATGTCAGTTGGCAACCTAGATTTCCTCGGGGTCTTAATAACAGGACAAAAGATCTTTATTTATCAGGTAACAAGCCAAGAGAGCAACAAAGTGGACAAAGCAGGAAGACAGATTTAGGAATTAGTTCCTTTTTGTTCTGAATAAAACTGCACCTATGGTAGAGGCACTCTACATGCTTAATACAAAGAATCAAATAAATAGTACTTTAGCTTCACAGAAATTACAACATTGCATTTGTGCTTTTGTGCATTGTAGCAGTGGGTGGTGGTGGAGAGTCAAGGCTTAGTGTAAAGGATGTTAAACATAGAAACAAGCCAAATTACAGTAGCCTTTTATTCTTAACTGTTGCTCTTAGTTTTGTCACTTCAAGATTTTCAGGCTTCAAAAACACTTTGACTAGGCAGTGTGATACACTGCTGTTTTTCAACACCTTTATAAGCTTCTGGGAGGAGCGTATCTGTGATTAAATATGCCACTTTAGCATATTCTTAGACCTGAGGAAAAGAGAAGGTGAAGATTGAACTGTGCATTTTGAGCTGTTGTGGAATGCTCTGATCAGAAGCTGCAAGGAGGTACATTCTCCAGGGGCACAGGAATGCTTACAGAATCAGTCATATCCGTCTAAGAGACTTGCTCTCTGTGCAGTCAGTTACTACACTGAGCAGGACAAAGCTGAATTGTGAAGCAGGTGGCCCAATCTGTACCGAGAGCATGTACAAATATTTGTAGTACTGAGCTATTCTGCTCTTGTCACCAATTCACTTCAGTGTCATTACAGCCTATTTTTGTTAATTGGCCAGACATAGTGTGGTTTCGAGATATCCACCAGCAGGTCCACAGCACTGTTGGTAGAACAATGCTTCAATGCACTGGGAATCAAGGTGTTTTGCAATGAAGTAAAGACATTTTAAATCTCATGAGGAAACAAACCACTACGTATTACACATGTGCATGCTTTTGCCATTCTTCCACTGAGCAGCAAATTATGCAAAATACTTTGCATTTTTCATGCTACAAGAGCTAGCCACATGCTCTTACCAAAGATTAGTTGGCATATAGCTGCTTACTGACTTTGAGCATGATGTCCTGTTACAACAGATAAAAGGAGTTTATTGAGAACTAACTGCATGCTTTTTGAAATAGATTAAAAACAGTGTTATTACTGAAGTGATTGGCAGTACTTCATGCTGTGTCTCTTTCTCATGTTTTAAAAAAGGTAAGTAGATATGCATAAGCCATTTCCTGAGGTTGCAGGAAACATATGCCAAGGCTAGTTTTCATTCGATTGTTAAGTAGCTAGAGACAATGTTCTTTGGGTATTACATTTTTTGAAAAGCCAACAGAGAAATGCTCCTTTTCAAACAGAGAAAAAACATTTAGGTACTTCCCAGTCTCACATGTGATCATTATCTCATTAGCCTATGCATTCTAATCAGCCTAACAGATGTTTTAAAGAACATGTGGTTTTGAGCTCTTAGCGAGGCTGAAAATGGATACTTTCACTTCATTTGAAAATACCAGATAAAAGTGACTTAAACTTTTTTCCTGGAACTATCCCTGAAAATTGTTGGGATCATTTCAGTCCAGTTTATCCTAATCCAGGGGAATTTCATCAATAAATGCAATAATAATAAAGCCAAAACTGTTAATGTAATAGATTAATTAAGGAATTTTACATTAAAACATCTGAAAACTATATTAAATTGCATTTGTGCAAATATGTGAAAATACGGTTTTATTTGGTTTATGCACTGTAAATTAAATGAGAATCTGAAAGGAGTTTATCTTTTCTCTGACTGCAAACTTTTGAATAATGTAGGGTGCCTTGGTTATTACCGCTTTCAGAAACTGCAACATCTTATAGGGAGTAAAGTTGGAAATTTGTAAAGATTTTCAGGGAAATACTGCTCAACTGTGGTTTAAGTCAAATCACAGTTGTTGATCTATTAACAACATGTAATTAACTGGCAATCAGTGAATCGTGTATTCAGAATTAATATCAGCAATAAACCACATTATTAGGTGTGATTAATATTAGATTAACTTACAGCATGTTAAACACCTACAAATTTCTAAGTGTCCTGTAGCTAATCCCCAGAAGCTCTGCTTTACCTCTACATGCATATTCACACAGTTGCATGCACAAATACCCTTCCCCAGCACATGTGGGTTACATGCACACCCACCCTCTTCTGGTAGTGCAGGTTTACCTGTTCACACGCATCTGCAGTGGGAAATGTGGGTATTCCAGCTTTATCTGTACTTGTGCTGCTCCACACAATCCACTGATCCACATGCCGGCGAGGAGGCACCCCACAAGGTCACATAGCACACTCGAGGTATTGCTGCTTGTTGCACCCATGTATGGCGGCTTGACCAACCAGCTGGAGTGCAAGCTTCTCACAGCATTTTGCAGGGAGGCTGCTCCCCCTTGCCTGTGTGAAGGTCATGATGCTGACAAGGCAGCTTCTAGTGGTGTCAGACTGGATTTTCACTGCTGCTGTGTTATGAAGGTCTCTCCTGTCCTGTCAGAATTTTTCGTGCTGCTTTTATACTTCTTTTCAAACTTTTCTTTTCCATTGATGGTCATTTTAAACAGATGTCATTATAGTTACTTTCCCCTTCCTATTCAGGACTGTTATAGGTGTCCTGGTCCCATTTACACATGCTGGTACACTCTTATTCCTGCTGTATCAACTGGTGTTGCCCGGGCCATTTACCAAGAGAGAAAGTCATGATGATTCTGCCATATCCTAGTTCTGCCATATCAGGTTCTGCCATATCAGGTCCTAGTTTGAACTGTAAAGGCTAATGTGAAGTACATGATATATGTAAAGTGTACAGCTCAGTCACTGGCATGGGAAAATGTGGTAATTTTTTCTCTACGGATTCCCAGGGTACTCTTTGAAGTATATGCTTGTAGAGTTTTACTTTCAAAAAGTAAATTTCCTACTACTGTTCTCACCAGCTCAACTCCACCATGTGGTAATGTAGTGCTCAGTGGAGTGTTTTCACCATTCTGTTCTCGATGTAAGCACAGCCTAAATATCATGCAAAAAATTTCTGTTTTCCAATCTTCTTGGTCTGCATTGAAAACAGTAATCCAACTGACACTGACAAAATCAGATGAGTTCAAGATCATTCCTGTTAGTAGGGCCATTAATTTCTCTTGCTGGATGAGGCAACTGGTTTTGGACAGCTGTAGCCATATGAAGCTTGACTGCTTTGTATAAAGCTAATTTCTTTTGTATGTACGTTTTTTGATGGGATGCAAAAGCACTGCACCAGGAGAATTATTTCCTTTCCCCAATATTGGCATGTTTTACAGGTTCTTATTGAGACTGCCAAGAAGCTTGGGCTCCAGTGTCATTCCAAGGGGACGATGATCACAATTGAAGGCCCACGTTTCAGTTCTCGAGCAGAAAGCTTGATGTTTCGCAGCTGGGGAGCTGATGTTATCAACATGACCACAGTGCCTGAAGTGATTCTTGCAAAAGAAGCTGGAATGAGTTATGCTAGTATTGCCATGGCAACAGATTACGACTGCTGGAAGGAACATGAAGAAGCAGTGAGTGAAACTTTTTCTCTGGGTGTTGTCCTGGGGGATCTGGATGAGAACCTGTAGGTTTTGATAAGAGGTCACATACTGAACTAAATCTGCTCTTACATCAATATCACTGAGTTATTCTGGATGAACGATTGTGAAATTAAGAACAGAATAAATTGTTGCCACTTCATTCATTTTCATAAACTTGCCTCACTACTAGCAAACCTTTTGTCTCCTCTTGTCTGAATCAGAGGATCTGTGTCTATGAAGCTGGTGAGCTCTGTGTATGAGCTTGTCTTCCCGTAACTGGCCTGGTGTTTTTTCTTTTGCAGCTCTGTGCACAATGATGTATCTGCTTTAGTTCTCCTATTTCTGTAAAATACAATCAGACATACACCCGCAGAGGAAAGCAGTTTTTACTCGCTAAAAGGATTGTGGCATTTTAAGGCTTCACATTTTCACTTAGAGATGTATGAGTTAATTTAATTTATTTGGATATTTAAATGTTTGCCATCAAAATTGAGAGACACCACTCAGTTTTATTGTATTTCTAGGTTTCAGTGGATAAAGTTTTAAAGACGCTGAAAGGGAATGCAAATAAGGCTACTAGCATACTCCTTACTGCTATACCTCAGATAGGTTCCATGGAATGGACTGACACCCTGCACACCCTGAAAGTAAGTACACACATGAGGCTGATGAGTACTGGGGACAGTGTATGCATATGTACACATAATATAGGTATATGTTCCAAGATGTTTCTGCTTAAATCATAACTTCTTAGAGTAGATGCTTCAACAAACCAAATCCATTCAAGATGGGCAAACAAATTTGTTAAGACTCTAACAAGCTTCATTACAAAGATCTAGCTTGAGTTTTACAAGAAGTGTTACAAAAGGTAAAAAAATTAAGGACATCTGTATATGGTTGATGAAGTGTTATCCTTCAGAGCACAGGTAAGATACAGATCTATGTGAATATCCAAGTGAAAAACCTGTACCTCTACTTAGCTTTAGCTTACATCTTAGAACAATGGAGAGCCAAGCGGAGGAGACTGAACCAAACCAAAAACATTGTGCTCTTTTTAACATGTCGAAGGAGAGGAGTCTGTTACAAGATATGGGTAATAACCAGTTTGAAATTATTAGAACTGTGTACTCCCACAGGTTTCAGATCCACAGTGCATGGAAAAAAAAAAGGAAAAGAAAAACATTTCAAAATATAGTGGTGATGGAATTTTTAGGCAGAATTTTTCTTAGACAAGTGTTTACTTACATGTTTTACATCGCCTTTATAGAATCATAGAATCATTGAGGTTGGAAAAGACCTCTAAGATCATCGAGTCCAACCGTCAACCCAACACCACCATGTCCACTAAACCATGTCCCTAAGTGCCTCATCTACTCGTCTTTTAAATACTTCCAGGGATGGGGACTCCACCACTTCCCTGGGCAGCCTGTTCCAATGTTTCACCACTCTTTCAGTAAAGAAATTTTTCCTTACATCCAATCTAAACCTCCCCTGGCGCAACTTGAGGCCATTTCCTCTCGTCCTATCGCTTGTTACTTGGGAGAAGAGACCAACACCCACGTCGCTACAACCTCCTTTCAGGTAGTTGTAGAGAGCGATGAGGTCTCCCCTCAGCCTCCTTTTCTCCAGGCTAAACAACCCCAGTTCCCTCAGCCGCTCCTCAGAAGACTTGTTCTCCAGACCCCTCACCAGCCTCGTTGCCCTTCTCTGGACACGCTCCAGCACCTCAATGTCCTTCTTGTAGTGAGGGGCCCAAAACTGAACACAGTATTCGAGGTGCGGCCTCACCAGTGCCGAGTCCAGGGGCACGATCACTTCCCTACTCCTGCTGGCCACACTATTTCTGATACAGGCCAGGATGCCATTGGCCTTCTTCGCCGCCTGGGCACACTGCCGGCTCATGTTCAGCTGGCTGTTGACCAACACCCCCAGGTCCTTTTCTGCCAGGCAGCTTTCCAGCCACTCTTCCCCAAGCCTGTAGCGCTGCATGGGGTTGTTGTGGCCGAAGTGCAGGACCCAGCACTTGGCCTTGTTGAACCTCATACAATTGGTCTGGGCCCATCAATCCAGCCTGTCCAGGTCCCTCTGCAGAGCCTTCCTACCCTCGAGCAGGTCAACGCTCCCGCCCAACTTGGTGTCGTCTGCAAACTTACTGAGGGTGCACTCGATCCCCTCATCCAGATCATCGATAAAGATATTGAACAAGACCGGCCCCAGTACTGAGCCCTGGGGAACACCGCTCGTGACCGGCCGCCAACTGGATTGAACTCCATTCACCACAACTCTCTGGGCCCGGCCGTCCAGCCAGTTTTTGACCCAGCGCAGAGTCCACCTGTCTAAGCCGTGAGCCGCCAGCTTCTCTAGGAGAATGCTGTGGGAGACGGTGTCAAAGGCCTTCCTGAAGTCCAGGTAGACCACATCCACAGCCTTTCCCTCATCCACTAGGCGGGTCACCTGGTCATAGAAGGAGATCAGGTTGGTCAGGCAGGACCTGCCTCTCGTGAACCCGTGCTGGCTGGGCCGGATCCCCTGGTTGTCCCGCTCATGCCTTGTGAGCGCCCTCAAGATGAGCCGCTCCATAATCTTCCCCAGCACCGAGGTCAGGCTGACAGGCCTGTAGTTCCCCGGATCCTCCTTCCGGCCCTTCTTGTAGATGGGCGTCACATTGGCAAGCCTCCAGTCGTCCGGGACCTCCCCCGTTAACCAGGACTGCTGATAAATGATGGAAAGTGGCTTGGCGAGCTCCTCCGCCAGCTCCCTCAGCACTCTCAGGTGGATCCCATCCGGCCCCATAGACTTGTGAGCATCCAGGTGGTGTAGCAGGTCATTGACTGCTTCCTCTTGGATTATGGGGGGTTTATCCTGCTCGCCGTCCCTGTCTTCCAGCTCGGGGGGCCAAGTACCCTGAGGATAACTGGTCTGCCTGTTAAAGACTGAGGCAAAGAAGGCATTGAGTACCTCAGCCTTTTCCTCATCCTCGGTGACAATGTTCCCCCCCGCATCCAATAAGGGATGGAGATTTTCCTTGGCTCTCTTCTTGTCATTAATATATTTGTAAAAACTTTTTTTGTTGTCTTTAACGACAGCGGCCAGATTGCGTTCTAGCTGGGCTTTTGCCTTTCTCATTTCTTCTCTGCACGACCTAACGAGATCCTATTTCATAGGCATGCTTGAGATTCATTTCTGGCTGTAGCATAGAGGGAAAGAATAATGTTAAAATAGTTTGGATGTCTATCCAACTTCTTGACAAGCTTTTTGTGACAACTAGCCACTTCCAAGAGTACAAGAGTGTGAAGTGCGAGAGCAACTGAGGATTACATTGAGATGGTGTGGAAGACAGGGAAGGAGAACTGGAATGTGGAAGACAGAGAGCAGATAGAAGTGGGCCACAAGGACCTCTGTTAGTGGAAGCAGCAGCAGTCTGAAAAGGAGGAAGTCTGTTGAGAAAACTTTTGAGAGAGTCCAGTTTCTGATGACTCTCTCCTCTCTTAGGTTTTTTCTTTCTCTTCTCTGAAAATCACTATGTTGACTGAAATCTGAATGGGTAAGAAAGGTGAGCACAGACATATGTCTTCATATACCTGAAAGTGTGTCCCTGAAATTCAACTATCAACAGAACTGTATGTGCTGTAAAAATCTTTCATGTCTTCTGATTGGGATCAAATTTTCAGTTTTGGTTCCAATATGGTTCTCTTGTCAGTGACTCTCATCTCTAGTTTAGTCAGTGTCCTAAAGGAAAGACATATTAAGCAAAATTCACCCCAGACACTTTTAAGCATACTTGACCAGGTCAGGTTCGTGGAGGTCCAAGCCAAATCCTTGAAATGAGTCTTTTGCTGATTCTTCACTAGAAAACGTACCTTTTATTAGGAGGCCTTGGATTATGTTTATGACTCTTCCTCACCCAGTTATCTGAAACAGCTGTTTTAATGTCCCCTCTATACATTTGTGAGAGGTAACTGACTTTTCCCTTTCCCCTTTGCAGTCTTTAGGAAGTTGTGTCATGGATGGATAAGGGAGACAACAGAATCAGTATTCCTTCTCCTCTCTAATCCACAGAAAACATTTTCAGAGGGCTGGGCCACACTTTTTGTTTAACACAGATGCCTAGCTATAGAAAAAACTCAGAGTTTGAACAAATAATCTAAAAAATGTGCTAGATTTTTCTAGCATCTAGCTAGATTTCCCAAGTATATAATGCTGCTTAGGTACTGAGGGATCTGCCTCCAATTCTGGCAGGTGTACTTCAGTAAGCAGTGTCCTGTTGCTTTCCCTTGCATGATTGTGTTGATTCTTCATCAGGAGCGAGAGAGCAGGTGACTGGAAAGAGCTGGCACTGAGTTCGCAAGGTTCCCCTTTAATGAACGCTAACCCGTTTTTCAGTTCATTGTCAGCTGTTTAAAACACCGATTCAAGTGCTTCCTCCAGCTCAGTTCCTGAACTACTGTTCGCTGAAAGAAGAAAATATGATGCACCAGAGGAAGGGTCACTCCAGTCTAATGTAGCTTCTTCCACTCTTTCTCTTAAGCATCTGCTGCTGCCTGGTATCAGTGATGAATATTGAGATAGTTTCACTTGGGCATGGCAATTATTATGTGTTTATGCTCTTCACTGACAGTGGCTTGGTTTGAGTGATGATACACTGAGAAAGGGAGTTGATCTGAATGCATTAGAAGAACTGGAAACAGGAACTAGGTATTGGCAGCGGGGCTTGAGATTTTATGTCAGGAGAGTAGGAGTCACAATTGTTTCTGATTTAACACAACCAAGGACTCTGGAAAAGTGACAGGAAAGTCTGAAGCTTTGGAGGCTTCCTCTGATTTTACTTAAGAAGGGCAGGAAAGGCTAAAAATCTTTCTGTTTGAGGCATTAAATGGTGGTAAAGTAGATGAAGGATTATTTTATTATCCATTAACACAAGCTTCTGTGTTAATGAATAAGGAGAGAGGCAATTATGCAATACAGCAAAGAGGTATGTATGTATGTGCCTCTGTAGTGTAGTTGAACCATAAACAGTTCTAAAAAACTGTTCTCTTTGTAGATGTGAAGTGTATTTTACTTTGGAAACTTTGAAGATCAGACGATGGGGGTTTTTTTAACTGATCTTTTTTAGAGGCACCTTTTCCTAGAGCTTCAAGGCAGCGCCTCTTGCATGCCTTGTGGTAATGTGGTAAGGAATGCAGACAAGGGAGGAGCTAAGCAAGAGTGCGGCTGGTATTGTGCGATCACTGATGATGTAAAGCCATGCCAGCCTATATCCAGGCCTCAGCTGGCCATCTCACATGGGCATTTGCTGATGTCTGTTTCTAGTGTTTGGGGAAGCATGTGAAACCGTAAAGCTCTACATAGACACAACTTTTCCTTTCTGAGCTCTCCAATCTGGCTGCTACGACTGGAGGAATTTCACCAGGCAGGAGAAAATATGCTGCCAGCCTCTTTGCCCAGCTGCATTTATCTGTCTCCTCCCATGGAGGTATGCATCCCACCCACCCACACACATGCAGTGGTGTCACCTCTGAATCTCACAGTAGTCTTTAGGAAACCCTGGAGTGTTGAAGCAAAAATGTCCAAGGGCTGGTTTTCTGCTAAAGGATAGGCTGCCTGCCATCTGTTCCTTTTCATGTGTGTTTTCATCCGTGATATGCCAGTGAGTTTAAGTGTAGTTGGAAAGTTACTGTTTTTTAACTGCCTAAGATGTCTTTAGGCCAGTATTTACTGGTTCTGTTGCTGTAAAAAGAGATCATTCTCCAGGCTCAGGTTACATGAGCTTGAAAAAAAATTTTGGAGCAAATTTTTCTGCAGGCACAGCATCTTCCTACAGTCTGTCATTTTGAGGCGTGGCCAGGGTACAAAGCCCTTACTCTTTCAGAACAGGGTATGACAACATTGTATTTATGTCACAGATCAGAAAATACAGATGATGCTATTGATCACAGTGGTCCAAGTGATTTCTGGCTGGTGTCAGGGAAATTTCTGGATGGGATGGTTCAGCCATGGGTGATGTACAGCTGGATCTGCTCTTCACTGAGAACAGTTGTTTAGTGAGGTGGTAATCACTGGCAGTTGTCGCTGTAACGCTCATGAAATTGTGGCGTTCAGCATCCTGTTGGGGAGCGAGAAAGGCAAGTAGCAGAGTACAGATGCTGGAGTTCAGGTGAGCATACTTGGGTTTAACCAGTGAACTAGTCGGTATCACCTCGTGGGAGGCAGCTCTGAAGGGGCAAGGAGCTCCAGAAAGCTGGCAGGTCTTTATGGGCAGCATTCTCCAAGCACAGGAGCGATCCACAGAAAGACCAATCAGGAGACTGACTAGGCTAAACAGGAAACAGAGCTCCGGTGTGAAAATGCAGCATTCAAGGGTTGGAAGCAGGGACAAGCTACAAAGAAGGAATCCAGAAGCAAGAGCAGGCATGTAGGGATGGTTTTCAGGCCTGCCTATAGTTGACACTTGGAAGGGACGTCAAAGGCAACAAGAACTTCAGCCATGGCACTGATATCAAAAGTTGATCAAGTAAAACATGGGCTCATTGCTGAATGAAGTAAACAAATCAGTGACAGTGGACAATTTCAAAAGGGAACCAATATAGTAGGTTCTTTTTTATCTTTGTTAGGAAAAGTATTGGTGAGAGAGAAGAAACTGTCTTGTTGAAAAGAATTTTAACTCATAACAACTGGGAATTGAGCTCTGTACCTTTATTACAGTAAGGTTCAACCACATGAGGACTGGGAGACAATCTGTACTGGGATGGTAAAAGGAATGTCATGTTAGAACTGATTTTTCTTACAGTGTGGGTGTAAGAAAATCAGCTTGTGGTAAGGTGTCAGAGCTTCTGTGAGTGCTCCTCAGATAAACTTCTTGACTCTTTGAGGAGACCTGCTGCTATTATGTGCCTTTTTTGAACTTCTGTACTAGTCTATGTGAAATGATGTTTGTCAGAGCTCTGATGCAAGGAATAATGTTGTACTTTGGTAAGAGAGCTGTGGTAAGTGAATACTGTGAGATAGTTTAGATTGGGTAAGGTATCTGTAGATGTGTTTTAGCACACTTCATCATTGACATACTTGGACTTTAATATGTTTGGTAGCTAACAAGTTGAAGGGCATAAAGGTTAACATTTTTCAGTCATTTTTTCTAGTCTATCACAAACTGAAACTGACATTCATCATTTATGTATGTAGAGCTCTGATATTGTAAAGATTCTTGAGTAATTTTCTTCTTCAAAAAATATCTCAGTGAAATCAGTGAACATATTTATGTGACTAGAGTGAATTGGCTCAGGTGAATAAGGTGGAGGGGGAAAATTCATCAAGGCTTCACTTCAACTGTAGTTGCATTGGTCTACATACTGTGGTCCTTGCGGGCTAAGGACCTCTCAAGAAAGCCGAGACTGAAGTGTTTCTCAGGTCCTACCCTTGAATGTGGCTGATGCCAAAGTTGCCTGTCCCTGCATAACATGAGTATTTCATTCACTCCCAATGAGTGCACCTTTAGAGAAGGGTTTATGTTCTTGATAGCTGTACTTCAAAATTGATGCAGAAACATGTAGAAATCGCTTTTTTTTTAAGGAACTTCATTTTCAGAGCATTCTGATTGTATTAGTAAAGAGCTTTCTATAAATAATGCATGTAAACCAGTATGCTAGCCTTAAAAACGAAAAGCAAGCTGAACAATTTTTCATTTGTAGCCTGTGAGCCTAAAGTCCTTAACTTAGGGCTTCTGCAATATGATTGTTGTTCTCAATACCGATAAGCCTGTTACACAGGTTTAAAAAGTTGTAATGACAAGTCCTTGAACTGTTGTAGGGCATGCCCTCCCTGTAATTCCTTTAACTTTCATGGTGTTGGCGGAAGTTGGGGATGCACATGGAAGGAGTTACACATGTTTGTAATCCAAATGGAAGCTGTGTAGTCTGCCTTTTCATTGAAAAGTAATTCTGCTCTGCGTTGGCAGAGGAAGCATTCATCTACTTTGACTTTGTATTTCAGACAACAGTGCAGTGTTCGGTCATCCTGCCAAAGCAGTAACAACCTGGATGGACCTTGAAGTTTGGGTGCTCACAAGGAACAGTGTATCACTTTCGAACTTCCAGAGGTTATAGTATCTTCAAAAATTGTTACAAGCATAAAAGAATGGAGTAAACCTTGACCGATGATAATGTATAAGACAGCTTTTACAATCTTTGTCATGCTTGATAATGTATAAGATGGCTAAAGTTAGATTTTGAGTATGTTTTAAACTTGGAATAGCTTTACTGTCAAGCTGGATCAGACAGTGGCCGAAGAAAAAAGTCAGTAGCAAGTTGTCATCCTCTATTTAGTGATACCTTTTAGTTGATGGAAGAAAGGAAAGGCTGGGTAATAATCTGTTGCAGTTTCATAAAATAAGATCTAAGAAAGCAGATTCACAGATACGCTATTTGCTTTGCTATTTCTGCCTCCCATCATTTCCTTCAACAAGGCAAATGGTTACAGTTCACTTCAGAAACATACCAGAAAAACTGGACAGACAATTTAAAAATAAAATTATACTATTTTTATACATTATCCATATTTTTTATTTCAGTGATGTTTTTAAAAAAGCAGTGTTTTTTGTTTGTGTGTTAGAAAACATGATTTAGTAATTGTGGTGGTTCTTTCACAGCAGCACTTGTGTAATGAATGTTCTCATTAAAAAAACTTAGGTAATACCTAAGCCAAATTTGTGCCTGAAGATGTACTTTGGTGACTTACAGAACTGTACAGAAAAGTACTTTGCTGCCAGCGTCCTGAACACTCTGCTGGCCTTTTGCTGCTCCATTGATCTGAACAACTCTGGTTTTCGTTTCTGTTTTAACTGATGAATGTGCTCAAGTGCTTTGAACATATGCGTTTTATTTTTTAATACAATTTGACTTCAATAAAATAATCTGCTGCCTCTTGTCTAGTAAATAAAACAAATGAAACCTATGCTTCTCCAAACTGTGTGGAAATTAATTTTTATATTTACTTCTAGTTATTAGTGAGTGGATTTTTTTTTGTCTGACAGTGGCTTTTGCCATTCATGGAACAGGCTGGTAGTAATACCTTGTAAACACCACTTTTAGAAAGACCACTTCTAGTAAATACTGTGCTGCTTAGAACTTAAGGTTCTAAGTCCCTGAAACAGCAGGGATTGCTGAGACAGAAATGGATCAGAATGCAATCCAAGCCAAGCAAGGGAAAGATCAGAAACATGAAAGGTACAGATTCTCACAGTAATGTTAAAAAAAAAAAAAAAATTTAATCCAAACGAAAATAAAAAAGCAGGTACATAAGTTTTTTAGCTTGCTAGTCTTGTTCTGTTAGACACAGTCTCCTGCTGTGAAAGCCTTTAGATTTGGACATATTCTTCCTAGCAAAAACAGTACAAATGCTTTTCAGATACTGGGGAAAATAGCTTAACCAACTTTCCATATTTTCTGGTGTTTTTTTAAAGAACTTAGATTGCAGGAGCCAGGGCTTGAAGCTTGACAGGAAGAAGGCTACAGACCTAACATGCCTTTTACTACCTTTAATATCTAGCCAAATCAGATGGCTGGCCTTAAAAATTGTTTTCATTGTTGTTATCTTTGCCCCCTAGACAGTTTTAGTGAAATGGATTGGAGCCAAACCAAAACCATCATATTTGGATGTTCTAAGACAAAGTTGTTTCTGTGTTTCCATGTTCAATCCCCCCCCCCTTTTTTTTTTGCATTCTGTAGTGACATATAAAGATAATTGTTGTATTAATTTTCTTGTTTTAGATACTGAGTACTTACAGTGTCACAGGACAGCATGGCACAGAGCAGGTCCGTCGCTAGTGTTTTTTATTAGACATTTCTGGTATAAATTCTTCATCGTCATATGCAAGGCTAGATGATAATGCTGGGTAAGGATAAGGAATTTGCTGGATGGCCACATCCAAAGATTTACATGTCCAGGTGGAAACCAGTGACAAGTGGTGTCCCTCAAGGGTCTGTACTGAGACCAGTACTATGTAGTATCTTCATCAATGACATAAAATAGTGGGATTGAGTTTGCAGATGACACCAAGCTGAGTGGTGCAGTTGACACACCAGAGGGATGGGATGCCATCCAGAGATACCAGGACAAGCTCAAGAAGTGGGCCCATGTGAACCTCATGAGGTTCAACAAGGTCAAGTGCAAGGTCCTGCACCTGGGTCGGGGCAACCCCCCGTATCAATACAGGCTGGGGGATGAAGGGATCAAGAGCAGCCCTGCCGAGAAGGGGCTGCTGGTGGATGAAAAGCTGGACATGAGCCAGCAATGTGCGCTCACAGCCCAGAAGGCCAATCATACCCTGGGCTGCATCAAAAGAAGGGTGGCCAGCAGGTCGAGGGAGGGGATTCTGCCCCTCTGCTCTGCTCTGGTGAGACCCCACCTGGAGTACTGCGTCCAGCTCTGGAGCCCTCAGCATAAGAAAGACACGAACCTGTTGGAGTGAGTCCAGAAGAGGGCCATGAAAATGATCAGGGGGATGGAACACCTCTCCTGTGAGGAAAGGCTGAGAGTTTGGGGTTGTTCAGCCTGGAGAAGAGAAGGCTCCAGTGAGGCCTTATTGCAGCCTTTCAATATTTAAAGCCATTCTCATTAAGAAAGATGGAGAGAGACTTTTCACCAGGGTCTGTAGTGACAGGACAAGAGGCAACAGTTTTAAACTGAAAGGTGGTAGATTTAGATTGGACATAAGAATTTTTTTACGATGAGGGCAGTGAGACGCTGGAACAGGTTGCCCAGAGAGGTTGTGGATGCTCCATTATTGGAAGTGTCCAGTCAGGTTGGATGGGGCTTTGAGCAACCTGATCTAGTGAAAGATGTCCCTGCCCATGGCAGGGGGATTGAGCTAGATGAGCTTCAAAGGTCCCTTCCAACCCAAACCATTCCATGATTCTGTAATACCTATTTGCTCTGTCAACATAGGCTTGGTATCTGAAGGTGTCTCATGCAGAATTAATGTAAAGTCAGTAACGTGGTGGTGTGTAGTGTGTTTTTGCAAAGTTTAGCATACGTTTTATACTCTGAAATGTACTGGGAGACATTTATCCAGCAGACTACACAAGGAAGATGGTAACTGGCAAGAAAAGCTTAGGTAATGTTTAATTATATAAAGATAGGCCAAAAAACTGGTTTTAATTGTCTTTCTAAACAGTCCTAAGAAAGGTATCATATTTATTGTAGGAAGTACTGCAGGTATGATAGAGAACAAGAAGATAAAAATTTAATGTACTGTATTACTAAAACCAAGTAAACATTTGTTGTGGTTTAACTTCAGCCGGCAACTGAGTACCACACAGCTGCTCGCTCACTCCCCCCGAGTAGTATGGGGGAGAGAATCAGAAGGATAAAAGTGAGAAAACTCATGGGTTGAGATAAAGACAGTTTAATAGGGAAAGCAAAAGGTACACACACAAGCAAAGCAAAACAAGGAATCCATTCACTACTTCACGTCGGCAGGCAGGTGTTCAGCCATCTCCAGGAAAGCAGGGCTCCGTCACACGTAATGGTGACTTGGGAAGACAAACACCATCACTCCAAACGTCCCCCCCTTCCTCCTTCTTCCCCCAGCTTTATATGCTGAGCATGACGTCACATGGTATGGAATGTCCCTTTGGCCAGTTGGGGTCAGCTGTCCTGGCTGTGCCCCCTCCCAGCTTCTTGTGCACCTCCAGCCTTCTCAGTCGGTAGAGCATGGGAAGCTGAAAAGTCCTTGACTAGTGTAAGCATTACCTAGCAACAACTAAAACATCGGTGTGTTACCAGCTTTGTTCTCATCCTAAATCCAAAACACAGCACTGTACCAGCTACTAGGAAAGAAATTAATTCTAGCCCAGACGAAACCAGGACAACATTCTAGCAGAGAACAGTGGCCATTCATAGACTCAAAATGTCTCTGGTTTGACAAGAGTGAGAAAATGACGCGCAGAGGACTTCATTGATGGAAATTACCTCTCTTCTGTTTGACTGTCTCTCCATGACAATTTTATTTTTTACAACGATTATCCAATCCCATTTGCTGTGATGGACTTGGAGTACCTTCTTCTGGTGCGTAGTATTTACACTGCTCCTGTATCGTAACATCAGAATCAGTGTTAACAAATACTACCTTGAGGTTCTTGGAAAATCACGTCTTGGCTTGGTAAATGGCTTACCAGCATATAGGATGCTAAATTGTTGCTGTTGCCTAGTTTTCAAACACCTCTGACTCTAAAATGAATGCCTCTCAAGGTTGACTGCTGTCACTGCTCCTCTTACAGAAACATTGTGTCTTCCGTGTGTTAAACATAACCTGTTATACACTTACCACTACAGTTTTACACTGACATCTCTTATACCAAATATTGTCTCTCACAAAAATTAACAAAGCTTTCAGCAGGACCTTTCAGGACCTGACTGGTTTCTCTGTGTATGTTTCCCAAACCCTTACATTGTAAAGCCTCATTTAAACAATGAACTACTTCAACACAGGTACTTAAATAGTGAGCACCGAAGCAAATGAAGCAGCTTCTCTGTGAGTAAATTGCATGTCTCATGCAAAATGGATTAGAACCATGGAAAGCCTAGTAAAGTGTTAGCTGATGAAATTTAACCTTACGTTTTTCAAGCCTACTTCTCATTCTCCAGTGGAATTGTCCTAAACTAACTCCTTGATTTGCATGGCCTGAATGCTTTCAAGGCTTTTGGGGGAGAGAGATCACCCCTAGAGCCAGCAAGAGCTGTTAAACACCAGGTCAGTCTCTCATGCTCCTGTGCAGCGTTTCCCTTGGGGAGAATAGAGAAATGCAGATGGGAAGCAGTGGGTATATTAGAAATAAATGCTGAAGTCCTAATTTTCTTCCCCACGTATATGGAGGGGAGACTGAATGGAAGTCAGTGATTGTAAATAGCACAGGTGCACAAAGCAGGAGGCATGCAAGTATTAGCCAAGGACTGGGAAATACAGAATCAGTAGCCAACCGATTCCTTGTAAAATTTTCCACTGGACTCCAAAGGAAATGCCAGAGCTTGGAACTACATGAAATGTCTAGATCCACACAGACCACAAGCAGAAGTGTCACTGCAGAGTAAGTTCAACATGCAAGTAACAAATGCAAGAGGAAGACATACACCCACTCGCAGGAGCTTTTGTCCGACTGGCCCTCCAGTGGCATTCGTTAGGAGTTCTGCTTCGTCTTGGCACATGTGTCACAGGCGACAGATCTCCTTCCGCTTTGACTGAAGAGACTTCTGGATCTGGACTCGGCAGCTTTCAGACCCAAACAGCCCTTGTCTATTTTCCAAGCCAGCACCCCACGCTAACTTGTGTCATGAGCGTTTGCTCTCTCCAACTCTGGAGTTGCTATTATGTCCTACCCTGCTTCTCACTGATTGTTTGGATGTTGTATTTTGATTACCCCAGCTACCCAAGGCTTTTAAAGTCCTTTTCTCTTGGAGGAGATCTCCATTTATTTTGCTTGGAGCATCCTCCAGTGTGTGTGTTAACAGTGTAATGTACTGATGCCAATGCAATATTGCAGATTCGAATATGGTACAAACTAGACCATGAGGCAGGCCATTAGATTTATCCTTTTTCTCCCTTTTCTGTTTCCTCTAAATCATCCTGTGCAGCCTAACATTGATCTATCTTGCTAACGTAACATTGCCCACTCATATCTCATTCTCACTTAGCAAACACTTCACACTGTTTCACACTAACAACATCCAAAGCATCTCTCAGCACCAGCACAGGTGGCATGTGACATCAGAATTTAGTTTTTATATTAGTATTCAAAACAGACCCAAGAGTAGTTGGGGTTCCCAGAACTGTAACCAGTAAGAGAATATTTTGTTTATTGAAACCAGCTGAGTATCAGTAAGGGGAGAAATTAATTCAGGAGGTGCTCAGCACTGGGCGGGATCAGCCCTCTAAGACGGAAACTATGGCTTAACTGTTTTAACGGCTGCTTCCTCTCCCCACTGTCATTGCAGTACTGACTGAAGCAGGACAGTGCAAGAGAATTCAAATTAACGTTTAATCACTTTTTTGCAAAAGTTTGCAATTGCTTATTTAGATAATTGTCAAATTCTCCACCACCTTTGCTATGAATTGGCTCAGGCAATTTGTGATGCAAAGCCATTCGTGACTAGGCATACTTGGAAATATGTTTTCTGTCTGAACATCAGGGTGTCAGAGGAGGCCCAGCTGCATGAATTTAGGAGATTACAAAGATTCCCATCTAGAATTATTCACAGGTATTCGTGGGATTTTTCAACTCCGTACAGTGCATCTGCTGTTCCCCATCTCTCCTACCCCTCCCTGCTGCTTATTTTTGTTCTGGCTCCTATGCACACCAAACTCCTCTTTAGGTTTCATCAGTTCACAGAACCAGCAAAAAAAAAAAAAGATGTTGTAATTTCCCCAAATGGAACAGCTTCTACCATATTAGCGAGTTAAAGCAGGTCATGAAAGGGTGCAATGTGGCATTGGCGCAATGGAGCTGCATGGCCGAGTGGCAGGAGGAAAGGGCTTTTTCTTACAGCACCTGTGAAAAATGAAGTCTGCCAGCTGCCCTGGAACTGAACTCGAAAAGAAAAGCAATTTAGTTTTCAGCAGTCTTGAACTGATTCTGGAATTGACCCTATTTCTATGGGAAAAACTTTAGGCTGAAAAAATCAAACTTTGGATTGTCTGTTTTCTGCTAATTCTTGTAAATGAACAATAAAGTCATTGTTCGACAGCCTAATTCCTAAAACACAACTAGCCATCTGGATCTCTCGATCTTTGTTAAACTGTATGGGAGAAAATAACCTTAGTTTGATCTTTTTACTGAAAGACGGTAAAAAGATTCTGTGTAGGTAAGAAAGCCCGCACTTAACTCTGTATCTGTATTTTCTATTGCCTTTCAATTTTATTCTCATGAAACCAAGCAGTAAGGAATAACATTGTTGCTCTTGTGATTACCATTGAATATATAACCCGCTTCCAGAAACCTTAGGCAGGTATGAACAACACTACGAATTTTCTGACTCAGTCTTCTACTCAGGGCAGAGCAAGATAAATGCCTTATGGTCTCAGTAGCAATATCAGAAAACAATGTTTTAAATTCGTGTAGAATAAATCTGAGTTTCTCCATTTTTTAATTAACATCATCTATTTTTTCCATGGTTATGTAGGCTGGGATTTTCTAGAAATTGTTGTTGACTGACATGAAATGTGAAAGGAACTTCTGCGTATAATTTTTGTGAACCAGCTTGCTGGACTAGTCTGTTTGCAGGATGTTCTTTTTGGATACATACACCTCTCAGTATTTTCAAATGTCCTGCCTTAGGGCAGGCATTCCTCATGGAATCGGGTTTTTTCTGCACATTATTTAGTTTGACATTTGGTGAAACAGTTTGCCTTGCTACCAGTGAACAGAACTGCATGAACATTTACTGAAAACAACCACAGAAGGAGCATATATGCAAATGAAGTACATTCATAAATCGTAATAGCTTGTGTGCTTCTTTACAGCTGTAGAAAAGAAATGGATGATGCAAAGCTGTAAAATATCTTGATGTCCACTGTGTTGAATAGTATTGCTTAAGGGAACAACATGAGTTAAAAAAACCCAGTGGCTTCTACGTACACCTTGAAAAGAGAAAAAAAAAAGAGAAGTTTGGGCACAATGTTCAATCCCCAGATTTATCAACACATGGAACCAAGAACAATGCCTGCAGTAAGTGAAACATATCTTACAGGACAGATTAAGTCTGTCCAGTTGTTTGGTTTCCTACAGTCTGGTTCCTCTAGCACAAGGAGGAAGACATTTGATCTCATGGAGATCTTTTAATTTGACCTTAGAATCTGTGTTTTATTAATTAGTTCTTTATAGGAAGCAGCTTTTGTATGGCTTTTATCCACTGTGTAAGAAGCTTCTGAAATACATTTTATTTGTTTTGATACCACGGTCAAACATTTAAAATCATTCTTTCACATCTGCCTGAAGATAAGCCAGCAAGATAAGCCAGTAGGAGGAAGGTGATGGTAGGAGTTGCTTGCCCCTTAAAGTGCATGTGAGGAGGACAGTAGTATCAGCTCTGTCCTTGGACCTGATCCATATTTGATGCAAATTCTCCACCCCATGGCGTTATTAGTACTTTGGCTTGACTCTCATTTCCCCCTCTGTCCCTTGGGCTGCTCGGGGCCTAAGGTGAAAACAGATGTAAAAAAAGGTGAAGCTAGCAGTGTTCAAATGCTTGATCTCTGGAAGCAAGGAATGCCCTCTCTCCCATGATTTCCGCCAAACAGGGTCCACTGTCTACTTGTAAGTACCACTGCTCATCAGCCATGTGCGTTGGATGTCTGCAGGGATGAGCTTTGTTTTAGAAACCACACAAAACCATCGACCTGGGTTGGGATGGAGTGGGGTAGAGATAAATATCTGTTGCGCATCCTTTCAGGCTGAGGCAGACTCAGCCATGTTTGTCTCCCTTTTCTCCAGGCACCTCTTCCCTGAGCTGGACCTGCCTCTTTTCCCCCTGTTCTGGACACCCTGTGCCTCTGCCCCATCCTCCCAGCTCTCAACGTGTCTGTTTTCTTACCTTTTTACCCAGTCTGTGCTGTCAACCACCAGCACCATGTAGAGAAAAAGATGCTTATCTTGGGACTTTCCCCACCTGGGAGGTGAAACTCTTATGTTCTAGACTGACACTCTTACCTCCTCAAGTAGTAATGTCTTTGTTCAGAAATCACATGTAGGAGGCTGCTTCCTGAGAAGAGTGACTACATCAATGGCAGCATGAGCTACCTAGTTTGGTGGTAGGAAATGACCTCTGCTGGTGATGTGAGCTGAACTCTAAAAGTTTTGTCCCCTTGGTCCTTTGTGGAAACCCTCTCCCTGGTTGCACAGCCCCTGGCTGGAGCAGTAGGTGCAAACAGGGCTTCTCACAGCCCACCCTCAGTCCTGAGCTTACACTCGCTACCAAGAGCAATGCTGGGTCTAGTGGCAAAGATCTGTGTGCCTTTCTGTGAGGCAACCTGAAGCCTCTAGTTGCAAGGTTCTTGGTTTTCAACTCCTAAGGACCACCTCTCGTTTCACTTCCCCTTCTTGGGCTTTCTCCAGCACAGAAACACTTTCTTAGCAAGTGTTTCTACCAAAAGCATGCAGGTACTTATAAGTACATGGTAACAAAGAGAGAGAAATGTGGATAAATTTGTTGTCTGGTCTGTTTTCCACAGAGAAAAAGAGTGTTCTGTCTTAACTTCTGTACATACAGTATATTAAAGTATTCCTACCTCTTTTTCCTGTAAGTTTGGGAAAGAAAAAAAAAAAAAAAAAAGAAAAAAAAGAGAAAGAAATGGTTAATTACTTCAGTGAGTGTCAGATTAGGATTGATTGAGACCTGATTTAAAAAAAAAAAAAAATCTAGAACCACTAGGTAGATCCACCCTCATCTCTTCTGCTGGGAGTAATTGCCCCATCAGAGCTCTTGTCTTGTCTTGTCTTCAGGCCTATTCAGGACCTATGACTGTCTTCAGAGATCCTCTCTCCAGCACCAGGTCCTGTGGCTTACATCTTCAATTTCCTCACTTTCTTCTATGAGGGCTCTGAGCATTTCCATTTTCCTCCTGAGACTCACAGTGCTTGAGGCTTATTTTCTACATAAGTAGGCAGTGAGGTTAACGTATTTCCTTTGGCCCAGGCAAGGTCAGGTGATGACTTTCTTTCCTAAAATGCTTTCTGTTTTTCACTTCTGTGAAGCTTTCAAAGGCTGTGAACACAATATGCAAAGTCTATAGACCCTCAGACACAATAAACTTTGGTAAATGTAGGTGAATTTAAAGGGGATGATGCCTGTTGTAAAGCTTGGGAGTCAGGTTCTCAAAGAGTAAACTTCCAGAATGTGTGATAGAAAACACTTTGTTTTTCTAAGTGCCATTACACCTGAAGGTATTTTTATTAAAAAAAAAAAAAAGCTTGACAGAGGACACCACAATGGAATACATCTAGTCAAATTATTCAGATGCTGGGGTTCACACACAACTGAAGTGTTCTTTATAACACATAGTGCTGCTGGCTCCTTGTCCAAAGAGTGAATGTTTGCGACAGAAAGGAAAGCAGCATAAAGCTGCTACCTCGATGTGATGAACCTATCTTTTTAAAGACTTTTTATAGAGACAAAAAAGTTGCAAATATTTTTTCAGAAAGGTTGGGCTGGACACTTGGAGGGAAAACCTTTTTCTATACTTTCCTAAGCAGTGCAAATTCTTCCTCTGCTTCCCTGTTCGTGGTGGCAGCAGTAAAAGGAGCGTTGCTCAGTCGGTGAATGCCTTGTCCATTCAGTCACGTACTGCACTTACACCACCTCCGAAATCACCGTGCATAACTCCGTCCCAAAGACTCTTCATCCTCTTCGGATGACCTCCCAAGGAAGTTTTGGGCTTCGGCAGCTCCGGGGCCAAAGCCCATGGGAAAGTCACGCTCTTTTGGCGCGGCTTTCCCGGGTGGGGAGAGGCTGCGTGGAAACCCCGTGGGCATCCCGGTGAGAATGCCGCTCCCCTGCCATGTTTCTGAAGGGACTCCCCGGGGCTCTGGCCCTCCGTCCCACGGGGAAGGAGGCTCCTTCGGTGACTAGCTTGCGGGCAGGGCGGGGGGCGGTGGGGGGCCGGGGGGTAGCGGTGAGCCGAGAAGACAGGGATGCTCCGCGCCCCGCCGCGCCGGCCGGGGTCCGCCGGCAGTTTGGACGGCTGGGACCGTCACCCGCCCTCAGGCCCAAGCATCGCAAGGCTGAGCTGGGCTCCTGCCTGCACGCGAGCCGGGGTGGGTCGGGGGAGAAAAAGAAAAACACGTTCGTCCCACCCGCCCTGCTCCCGCCCCAGACCGTCTTGCTGACACGTCTCCGGCCGGCCGCCAAACCAAACGCCCTCCGGAGGCGGGGGTCGCTCTCGATTTGGCCCCCAAAGAGCTAGGAAATAACCTTTTTTTTTGAGGGGAGGGTGATTCCCCCCCCCCTTCTATTTTAAAGAAATGAGCGCCAGAAAGTCTTTCCTTGGTAAACTAGAGGCGAAACGACGGGGCATCGGAGCCCTTCTTCTGGCCTCGCGGTCCGTGCCCTGAGCGAAGTGCCCTCCTAAGCACGGGCAACTAAAATGCCAACGTGTCTGCGGGAAGCGGGAAAAAAGCAGCCTTCAGGCATAGTATGCGCCCGTGGTGCCTTATTCTGCAGTGTTTGCTTGCCATCGGTTTTTTAGCAGGAAAAGAAAAAAAAAAACTTCCGCTCTTAACAGGATCGTAAAGTCGTGCGAAGGTACGAAGTGCAGTTGAACTTTCCTGTTGCTCTGTAAGCGTTGTTTTAAATAAGGAAATTAACGAGTTTCGGGGATGTTTTTAACTCGAGTATATATGTGCGTGAATAATACACATCTGCGTATAAGCCCTGTGTATTCGACCTGCGTGAACGTGTTGTGTGTATTCATGCACAGACACAAAAAATGTAAGCGACGAACAAAATCGAAATAAATAACACCGCCCAACACTGAGTAGTGCTGCGTACCGGACCGTTTAATAGTTGAACACAAGGATTATTTTTCTTTAAGCCAACCTCTTTGATATTTTGCTGTTGAATAATAACAGGTATTTCACCGCACATAAGTAGTACGAACATTGGGTAGACGACGGCAAGGCGTGTGAAGAGATTCAGATTTATAACCAAGCTCGGTCATTTGTTTTTGTTTCCAAATATCTGGTTTAGAGATATTTGGTTTATCTGGTTTAGAAAGCTGTCTTAAAAATACAGAGCTCGTTGCCCAGATATTCTGAATGAACGTAAAACTACGCAGTAACTAAACGACTACCAATTGGTTTCTCACATGAATAGCCTTCCGTAAATACGTCTATACAGAGTATTTGTAGTAGTTCCCAAATTGTAATCTCGATCGGTGTTAAACATTTTAAGACTTTCTAAGTTGAGCGGGGTGATAAGGGGAGAAGATTTAAAGATGAACTAAATTTGTAAACGGGATGGCCAAGGTGTTCACTATTTCGAAGCGCTATATAAAAGAATCTTAAGGTATCACTAAAATGCAAATCTCTCCAGGACTGTGCGATAACGAATAAAATCAGTACCGTCGTGAATAAGACAAGTATCCCATGGAGATCAAGGCAGTGGCTTGCAGGGCAGCGAGCAAGCCGCGAAGGGAAGCGGAGCGTTCTCACTTCTCTAAACGGCACCAATTTAAAAATAAATGGAGGGGGGAAACGACGAAATTATTATTTTTCCCCCCCTGGAGCACCGGAGAACCGTTTGCTGCTCGTCCTCCGCCCGCCGGGGAGGGGGGAGGACCGGGAGCGCTCCCCGCAGCCGTGTTTTGCTTCTTTCTGCTTTTTCTTAGAAAATTCAGTAGCATGCGGGGCCTCGCAGAAGCAGGACACGGAGTGCCCGGGGCGTGCGGGAGGAGCTCGGGGCAGAGGGACAGAGGAAGACCCTCCCCAGCAGCCGGGCTCCACTGGCAGCACCGCCAGTGGCGAGCGCTCGCTGGGTGCCCCGACGGCGGGGGCACCCGCCCGGGCCCGGCCGCGGAGATGCTCTCAGGGGACAAAGGGAGAGGGTCTCGGCGGGGGGTGGCGGCGGACGGCTGCCGCCGGGGCTTCGGGCGCTGCAGCGAGGGCGGCCGGCGGACAGCGGGTGGGGCGGAGGGGGCGGCCGGGGGTGGGTCAGCGCTCAGCCCCCTCCGCGGCCGGCCCGGCTCCCGGTGCGGCGACGGGGAGGGGCGGCGGGTGGCGCAGGTAGCGGCCCACCGGTCCGTGCGGGCCCCCCGCCGCCACGTCGAGGGGGAGGCGGCCGCGGCCGTCGGGCAGGTCGAGGCGCGCCCCGGCGCGGTGCAGCGCCGCCAGCGTCTCCAGGAAGCCGGCGCGGGCCGCGTCGTGGGCCGGGAGGCAGCCGGTGCGCGGGTCGGGGCGGTTGGGGTCGGCTCCGCGCTGCAGCAGCAGCTCGGCCACCCGCGGGCTGCCCAGCATCATCACCTGCGGGGAGAGACAGCGTCAGCGCCGCGCCCGCCCGCCCGCGCCGCGGAGCGCCGCGGGGAGCCGCGGAAGAGGACCGCGGAGGGCCGGGGGTCGGCGGCTGGGGGCTGGGAGGCTGCGGGGCTGGGGTGTCTTTTGGGCATAATTTTCCCGTGTCAGCTATTTGTAGCTGTGACCTGCATGAATGCACACGGCTGTACTCGATGATCCTTACGGGTCCTTTCCAAGTTGAGGTATTCTATGATTCTATGATAAATTAAAATATTAGCTACGATGCGTGTGATTTCCAGACTAGGTACTACATACGTGTGTGTTCTGTTCCACATTTTATACCATTTATATATATCACGGTATATATGGTACTTGTGGGGTGTGTATATACACACACACATATATATATGTACACATATGTATATACATGTATATATGTGTGTACATATATATATACATATAATATATATGCCGTTTATATATGCCATTTATATCTATCATTTATTGTACCATATATAGTGTGCCCGGTGTGGATTTCCCCCCTCCTGAGTTCTGGATCAAGCCGTTTCTCTCTCCCTCAGCTCCGGCTAAACCTGTGCGTCTTCTCACAGGAGCAAGGAAAGCTGCTGAGTGCCCACGGGTAACGCACAAAACTTTCCTGCCGAACCCTAATGCCACTCTGCAGCATGCAGAACGGAAAGCAGAAATTTCTGGCAAGGTGTGGTCATGCACGATTGAACAAAGACAAAACAAAACCAACCAAACAAAAACAACAAACAGAAAAAAGAAAATGACACTTGGGGTAATACTTCCCACATTCTCCTGGTCATTTTCAATGGAATTTTTACCTCCATAAATTGAACCTTAACACTGTAGAAAATACCTTGAGATAATAAGTTTTGTCATTATTTTCTTTCTCGAGAGAAGTTGGTTACGGGACTACGAATATTTGGTTTTATTTACAACATAAGCGCGAAAATGCTTATAGATTTCATTTATAAATTCCTATAGAGGTTACATTTTTCAGACAGATAAAGAGACTCCACATGTCAGAGTGGCAGCCATTTTGCAAAGTGCTGGCAAGGGAAACAGAACTTAGTCTCACTCTAAAATGAGGGGAGGAAAGAAAATTTACAACAATTTGGAGACCCTTTTCATCTGGAATTTGAACCTACAACAGAAACAAAACGAACAATTTTCTCAGCGCCCTTCTCAGTAACTTACTTTAGAAAGATATTTCCTTTTCTATATAAGGTGCAAGGACCAAAATGGCTGTTCAGCTTAGCTGGTGAATCATTAAATATATTGCTTCAAATGACAACTCAAGAAAACCTTTTCGTGAAATACAAACCTCCAGTTTAAAATCACAGTACATTAATCGTTCAATGAACATTTAAAAACTTTCAGCTTAAATATGTCGATTTATATAACACACGTCTAGCTCTCAAAATGCCTGGAAAGCAACTCCACTACACACTGGTACTTATAATATCTATCAATGAATACTACCACGACTGATGAATACTGAATATTAAAAATACTACTAATAATAGTGATGACTGCTAATAAATACCTAGTTTCAAGTTACAATTTCTACTCAGCGACAATTTCTACGCCGTCTTCTGTGCCGTTCTTTCACACGAAAATACTAGTAAGGGACCCCACTTCGATTTCCTCGGGGAAAAAGACTCATTAAGGCTATATTTAAAACAAACAAACAAACAAACAAGACCAGTTGATCGGAGCGCAGTCAACTGCCTGAACCCATCTGGAAGCGGATTTTGCAGTCCCACTTCTCCTTTTAAGTACCCTCCAGCATAATTCGTTTGCTGCCAGCGGTGCCCCTCTAAACTCTGTCTAGTATTTGCAGGAGGGCTAGTTCAGAAAAGCGCCCGCTCGTATTCGGGCAGCTGCGGCTGGAGTCGGGTTCTCGTAATAACAATAAAAATTCATTCAAAACCCGAAATCCCTCCCTCCTCCCCCGCCAGCGGGGCAGGGGACAGCTCCCCCCACCCGTCACCCCCAGATCTGGCGCTCCGTACCTGGAGCGGGGTCCTCCCGAAGGAGTTGGTCCCGTTGGGATCCGCGCCCGCGTCCAGGAGCTTCCGCACTGCCTCGCGGTCCCCGCGGGCGGCGGCGCTGCACAGCCGGTCGCCGGAGCCGTCGCCCCGGGGGGACCCCTCCATCGCCCCCCGCCGGCCCGACCCGTACGGACGCCCCTGGCTTTCCGTCTCCCCCGGCAGGGATCTCGCCCGCCGCGGCTCCGCAGCTCCTCCTTCCCGAGGGCAGCGGCGGCCCCCCGGTCCCTCCCCGGGGCAGGCGGCCCCCGGCCCCCGGCCCCCAGGCACGGCCCTGCGTACCCCCCCTGCGCACACCCCGGGCGGGGCCGGGCGCTGCAACATCCCCCCGCCCCCCGCTCCAAGCGGAGAGGGGAGCGCGGTGCTGGCGGCTGCGGTAAAATCCGCGCACTCTCCCTCGGCGGGGTCCCGGGGGCCGGCGGAGGACTGCGGGATGCCGCCAGACCGCTCCGCAAGCTGAGAGCCGGGGGCAGCTCGGCACCCCCGCGGGGGAGCGCGATTTCGCACTCCCACGAGAGCGCGGGGCGCCTCCCGCGCGGGCTGCCTCCCTCCGGGGGCGCCGTCGGTGCGGGAGAAGGAAGGGGGCGGGGGCTGCGGCCCTGCGCCCCCCACCCCTTCCCACGTTGCGGGCGCTGTGAAGGCAGGGGAGGCGGGCGCAGCCCCACCGGCAAACGGCTTCTCCGGGCTGCCCGGGCTGGTCGCAGCTGCCCCGGCCCGGGCAGGTGGGAGGCGCCCCGCGGTTATCTTGCGTGGGGCGGGGGGGGGGGGGTGGACAGCGGGACGAGACACCAGAGCCTTCCCGGGGCAGAGAGGGAGTCTTGTGTGGGGGATATATTTGGCTTCTCCCTGCGGAGGGGGGCCCTGCCCTGCCCCGAGCCCCTCCGAGCGGTGGGTCTGGGGTCCGTCCCGCCGCCCCGCCGCCGGCCAGGAGCGGGCGGCCCGGATGAGGAAAAGAGCCGTGCCCGCAGGAAGTCTGCGATCCACCTAATGGCACCCGGCAGAAGAGGACCGCTTCACCCCGGCCCTGGGGGAGCCTCTCGCGGGCAGGGAAACCGCAGCGAGACCCGCCCGGGATAAGGTACGGCTCCAGACCGGCAGCCGGGGCCTCGCCTTGCCGCTGTGAACGTTCCCCAAAAAACAAGCACCTGACTTCTCCCCCTGCTTTCCTTCCTCCCACTCATCCCTCTTTGACAAAGCTGCTCGCCGCTGCGGGCCCCGTGAACCGCCCCCCCCCCCCCCCCCGCCCAAGCGACACCCCCACCTCCGTCGAGGGAAGCGAGGGATCAGCCCCAGCGCCCGCGGGGCTGCGCAGCACCCACGGCCCGTGGCTTGAACGTTTTATTCCGCCACCTCGAAGCTACGGGCAAGCCTGGGTAAGAGGCAAGGCGAAGGGGGGGTGGGGGGTGGTGGTGGTGTTTAAGGCTCCTGCGTTGCCGCAGGACAATGCGGAGAGCGGGGCGTTTCGGAGCCACCGCCGAGGTCGG
This sequence comes from Aptenodytes patagonicus, assembly GCF_965638725.1. Lineage (NCBI taxonomy): Eukaryota > Metazoa > Chordata > Aves > Sphenisciformes > Spheniscidae > Aptenodytes > Aptenodytes patagonicus. Next base: position 72,238,387 of record NC_134982.1, read on the forward strand.
ACAGTGAAGTGGGCAAATACAGAAACAGATTAAGGAAGTTTTTTAGGGTTTTTGTTTTGTTTTTTTTTTGCTCCCCCCCCCCCCCCCCCCCATGCCAGTTCCCTGACATCCTCTTTTTAATTGCAGAAAACCGGCGCGATTGCCACAGAAGAAGCATCTGCCGTGCAGATGCACCTTTGCTCCCGCCGGCGTTAACCTCCTCCCCGCCGCTCGGGCCCACGAACAGCCCTGCGTGGTGAAAGGGGAAAAACGGCGATTTTATCTCTACGTGTACCGACGGCCGAAAGGCAGAGGCATCCTTGGATGAGGAGAAATAAACACAGATTTATCCCTGAGTAGACAAGTCAGAGGTTCACTGAAATTTCCTCATTTGGGGGCTTTCTGAGCCTCCCTCGCGAAGTTTCTGGGGAAAGTGACGTCGCAAGAGCAGGGTGCGACATTTGAAAGGGGCTTGGGTGGGGTGAGATGCCCGCTCGGCGGGGACCTGCGGCGGGCTCCCACGCACCGTGGTTTCGCTGCAGCGCGTGGTGCAGAGCGAGCCCCAGGGCTGGCGGGCGATTAAAAAAAAAATAATAAAAAAAATAAATTAAAAAAAATCAACAAATAAAGTTTAAAAGTGGATTTTTTAAATGTCCGTAAAGTCTGAGACATTAAGAGGCAAAGTACCCTCCAGTCCTTCGTGCGCTCTCTGCCATTAATGGTAGCCACGTAGAGATAAATCCAAAGAGAAAACCGCCTTGGTTACCTGTGTCAGGTGTCTTAAAATTTCATATCAATAGTGAGGCGCGTCAGGGTTACATATTAGCGCTGGCTAATCTCACTTTCTGTGATATAGTATTGACAGTGGATTTTATGCATCTGTGTGTGTGTATATAAATATATGCATACATGTCTTTTTGTGACTATATAAGTGTAAAAAAATTTATACACTCACACGTCAACATATTTGTAGGTGAAGACGTTACTACAGGAGTCAGAGGGCCTGTCTGCATCTCCATCCCTGCTAAAATCTGTTAAAAGTTACGAAATTGCAGAATGGTGTAAAACAACAAATACGGTCCAGTGCTAATGATTACTGAACCTCCAAACCACTTATCAAGCTACTGGGCCACTAAAAGGACACAATTCTAAGTTACATTATTGAAGTCATAAGAATTTTTCCCCCAGAAATGCAAATCCTATTTTGCACAATTCTGGTACCAACAAACGACCTCAAATTAATCAAAACATAACAATACACGGTCATATCTGAAGTTACGGAAATAATAGCCGAGCCTGTGCTAACGTGTTTTGAAAACGACCCTTGTATTACACTTGTGTCTTGGGGGAAGTGAAGAAAAATAACCTTCTCTCCCCAACAAACCTTACTGCAAAGATATTTTCCTGAAGAAAAAAAAAAAAAATCGATCCACGTTAAGCAGTCTCCCTAGCCTACATTTCTCCTCTTATTTCTTTTTAAAGCCACTGTTCAACAATACAGATCTTTGACACTGAAAACATTTTTTGTTTGACACTGATCCATTTTAATGCTACAGTACAGCAATCCTGCAAATGTTCTGAGATGTTTTGATAATAACATACAGGACGGAAAAGGTAATTTTCAGTTACCGAAGCAGCCATCTTATGCCCTATTTAAGGCTTAGAAGGTACTACCCTTTTAAAGAAAGAAAAAAAAAGTATTTCAAAACGTTTACGTCATTTTATCATCTAACCAGTATTTCGGTAATAAGTTTAGGGGTTAATTAAATACTACAAAAAGATAAACTATAGAGAACATAATATTGGGATTTCCTCGCCTGTAAATAGGCAAAAAAGGCGCACGAGGGGCAGGGGTGGGGAGTGCAATGGAGAGGTTGCATGGAAGTAACCTGATTTACAATTAAGGAGGGAAAAAACAGTTGTTTGGAGTTATGCTAAAAACGAAGCAAAAACGATGAATAGAAATAGCTGAACAGTATCCTTCTACTGTTCAGCTTAAAATGTCGGTGCATTTGCAAAGATAATTATCCTCATTGCACATATTGGGTAAGAACAGGAAAATTTAGCACCTTAATTTTAGACCCTTAGAAGTTGTGCCATAGAGGTTTCTCTTGAAAATAAAAAAAAATTAAAAAAAAAAAACCACCAACCCCCCCAAACCCCAACCTAAACCCAAAACAACCCAACAACCTGCAATAATAAAGAATAAATACTTCGGTTTCTGTTTTTCGAGTCGTGTGATAAAAACTTGCGCAGAGCGCATTTCTGAATGTAATATGCTGCCCTAAATAGCTGTGAAAATATCCCTAGATATTTTCACATTTTTCTTAGACACCCTCCAGAAAATTTTAGATGCATATTATTTCGGTCCCTCGTTTTGGGCTATGGAGTCATCGGAAAGTAAAACGACCTAACGGCTCTGGATAATCTCCTAACAGTTTACAAAAAAGTAATTAAGCATTCGTCAGGCAAAATATTGCCTTCCTTAAAAAACAAAGAACAAAGCAAAGACAAATAACAAATAAACACACACACACACAAAAGGCAAAACAAACAAAATCTCTCCCATCGTCCTAAGAGGTAAATAGGTTTAGATACTGCAAGAAAAATATGGCGCGGCGCGGCCGATTTTCTGCCCGGGTGGGTAGCTTTCGGATTGCCTCTATCAGCAAGTTTTTGAGTGTCGGTCCCTGTCTCGGACCCACTCGGGGTTCAGAAGCAGCTTCGTGGACGCTGTTTCCATGAAAGACTCTCTCTCTCTAACACTGCTCGAGGGGTGTTAAAATTTTCTTTGTTCCACCTATTTAAATAAGCAACTTAATTCTGAAAAAAACTTGAGAACAGGATCCGTCTCTCTAAATAGCAAATAAGGGCAAAAAGAGCTGTTTTCTCTTTATTTCCAAACTTATTTTTCCCCCGAAATAGATTTGCACCTAACCCGAATATGAAGCCACCCTCTTCCTGCAAACTGTGGCCCGAAATACTATGGGTTCGGGGTTCGCTGTCTCCGAGCTGCCAAAACATTTATGCATTACTTTTGTGACTGTAATGTTGTTACATCCCATTATGGAAGGAGTACGGTTAGGCAAAAGGGAAAAAATCTCATCTTTTTTTACATTAAACACACACCCTTGTCTTACCCCTCCCCAGCCCCTTCAGAATCAGGTTTTCAGCACATTTCAGTGACTATTTTAGACCTAACTGGCATTTTAGAAGAACTCGATCTACCCGATGAAAAGCTCGGGGCGGGGGGGGGGAGCAGCAGTATTTACAGCAAGTGTGGAAATAGAGAGAAAAAAAATTGCCACAGTGCCTGATCCATGAGAGGGTTTTGCCCTTGCTACAGCGAATTGACTTCGACATAATCAGCACCTTCATATTTATGTTTTATATTAGAGATTCGTGTATTTCAGGTCAGCCAGAGTTTATAGTTTCTTTTTCCCCCATTTAGTGTAAGACGAAGAAATTAGGCCTACTACAAATGCAAAAAAAATGAGGGATTTGAAGGTAACAAGGAAAACTGGGTATTGTTTCTGATTTTTTTATATATATATAAAAATATATATATACGTGTGTGTGTGTGTGTGCGCGCGTGTGTGTGTGTGTGTATCTCCCCACACTTGATATTCAAAAAGTGCTGAAAGTGATCTAACCAGAGACTGGAGCAGGCAAACTGTGAATTGCTTTATCTCCACACCTCGACTCCTATAGCTTGAAGGGTTTAGTTTTTTTAATATATATATATTTTATATATATATAAATATATAATCTCTATTTTTTTAGATCTTTTCAGGCAAATATTTCTACTTTCCTTCTCTTCTACTTCTGTTCTTCTCCAGTCTGTGCTCTGGATTAGAGGAGGTTGTGGACTCCTCTAATGATCCCCGACGAGGATTTTGCAGAACAATCCTCAAATACTTATCAAAATTAATATTTGCTTTATTTTTCATTATGTGTCTAATTATGTGTAATGATCGAGGCCTAAGCTGCGCCGTGCAGATCCACAACTATCCGATTTTGCACTCTGCAATCAGGAAAAACTCTCTAAAAACACCGGAACCCCGGGTGTCTCTCAAGGTCCTTTATACGTGTGTATTTTAATTACCCTTTCTGAGGCTGCTCGGCCGCTCTGACCCTTATTGCATATATTTATATAACAGCGAGGGAAGGCGAAGTAGGCCACTGTATTTCACTGTCATTTACAACAGTGGAAAGTAACACACGCTCGGCAAACAGTGGCCATTTTCTCTCTTCAGAGCAATAGTTATGTTCCTTGTTCGCAAGGAACCGTCTGCAAATGTTGCTGAGGAGTGGTGGGTTTATTTTTTCTAAATTAGCCATAGAGAAAACGAAAAGAAAAACTTCTCAAGGGGTGGGGGGAGGCAGATATAAGTTTCAGCAACTTTTCAAGAACCTGTCGTTTTCTACTGCTTTAAAAAAAAAAAAAAAAAAGAAAAAAGAAAAAAAAAGAAAGGAAAAAAACCACCAATAACCCCCACGCCTGAGCAAATCTCACGTGTTCCCGGTGCAATCTGAGCATGTGGCGCGGAGAGGGCTCCGCGGCGCTGTGCGACCGGGGCTGGGCTGCCGCAGGGAGCGGGCACCCCGCTCGCCCCGGGGCGGCCGCGACCGCCTCCCGCTCCCACTCCCGCTGCCCCGTCGCGGCGTCCGCGACGACCGGGGCCGCCCCCCCCGCCGCCCCCGGGGGCCCTACCTGGGCCGGGGGCTCCCGCGGCGCCTCCTCCGCAGGACCAGCAGCAGAGCGAGGCGCGGCGGCCAGCGCCGCCCCAGCGCCCCGACGACGCCACGGAGAATGCGCCAGCCCAGCGCCCGGGCCCGGCGCAGGCTGCGGGCGCGCCGAAAGCGGATGGTGCACCTTATCCGGGGGGTCATGGGTGCGGGGGAGCCCCCGGCGTGCCGCGCTAGAAATACCTCCCCGGCGGGGCCCCACCGGTGAATCGGCCCTCTCACCCTCCATTCATTGGAGAGGATTTTCTTCCCTTTTTTTTTTTCTTTCTTTTTTTTTCTTTCTTTTTTTTTTTCTTTTCCGTTTGACTAATTTCGACTCCCCATTTCGCCTTACCTCCCTCCTTCCCTCCCCCCCCTCCTCTCCCCCCCCCCCCCCCCCGCCCTTAAACGCCTCCCATGATGATGGCTCCCGCCTCGAAAGCGGGCGAAGGAGGACCGGCGGGCGGGGGATGGGGACGGGGGAGGCCGCCGGCTCCTCTCCCCTCCCACCAACTCGCCCCGAGGAGCACCACCACCAAACGGGCGTGGAGGCCGGCCAATCGCAGGGCGCTCCCCTGCTTTCAAATAAAGCCTTGACGACATGTCCTTGCCCTCCCCCCCCCCGTCTGTCCCCTCCAAACACGCAGCCTCCCGCTCCGTTTGGGAGTGTGTGTGTTATTTTGGTTTTTTTTCTTGTCGTTTGGTCGGTTTTGGACCCTGCTCCCCTCGGGACACTCTCGGCGGGGCGGGGGCTGCGGCGGCCCCGCTCACCGCGACCCCCGCCCGTCCCCCCGGGGGCCGCGTTGGTGCCCCGGGGAGGCGGCTAGCGGATCCCTGCCGCTTTAAAAGCGCAGGCCAGTATTGGCCCGGGCAAGCAGCTATTTCCTTGTCACATGGTCATTTGAACGCGACGCGGGGCCGTTGCGTAGCGGAGCGAAAAAAAAAAAAAAAAAAAAAAAAAAAGCGGATCTCGTCTCCCCCCGCCGGTAACCGAAACGGGTAATTAACTGTTTCCTCTCCCCCGACCTTCTCTCCGGCCGTGCCCCGCGGTGCCGGACCGCTTTGTTTTCGGTTTGAAGGGTGAGATTTTGGAGCGGGGGGGCGGGGGAGCAGCGGAGGAGCGCTGAGAAGCCCCCAGCAACCTGCCGGCGCTCCCCTCCCGGGCCGGCTCCAGGCGCTGTCGCGGGGACCGCCGGAGGGGTGCTGAGCCCCCCGACAGCCGGTGCTGAGCGAGGCCCGCCGCCGGCAGAGGATCTCTGGGCGGCGGGGGGGTTGTGTGTGTGTGTGTCCCACTACCCCCCCGTCCCGCCCTCCTCGCCGGGAGCCCCTCTGCCTGCGCATCCCCCCTCCCAGGGTGCGGGGTACCTCCGTGCGAGGCGCGGGGAAGGGCGATAGGCCGGGAGGGTATCGGTCCTGCGGGCGCATCTTCGCTCTCCCCGGGTGTGGCGGGGCCCTGCTCGGCACGGCACGGCACGGCACGGCTGGACGCGGCACGGCACGGCTCGGCTGGACGCTGAGCTGGGGGAGCGCCGGGACTGCAGGGAGCCGGCGGGGAAGGCTGCGGGGAGGGAAGGCAGCGCGGCAGCCCCTGGGAGGGCTGGTGAATATAGGCGTATGAAACACCCCCCCCATGACAAACACCTCCTTCTCTCGGCTGGACAAACAGTATTAACGCCGATGGCAATATAAGTTTTTCCTTCTTCTGCCTGGGTACGGAGTCACCCTAACAGCAGTGCTAATAAAGAGCCTGTAATGGTTTTCTGCTGGACTGAGTCGGATTTCAAGCCTGGGAAACGGGTGAGTGAAAACAGCCATTTCGAAATGAAAGCAGCTCTTCGAGAGATGCTTTTTTTTTTTTTTTTCTTTTTCTTTTCCCCTCCCGTGGCGACTCCTCCTCGACAGGCAAGGCAAAATTGAGAGAAATTAATGCCCGCCTGGGTGCATGAGGCAGGTGCCGGAGCGGCGGTGCGAGGGTGAACTGATAGTTTTGGCAATAGAAACCAAATACCCACCAACGCTGAACGCATGGCCGAGCCGGGCCCGAGGAGCATCTCGCCGTGCACAGGGCGCAATCCCTGCTGCAGAGCGGTGTGTATGTGCCTCTGTGTGTGTGCGCACATGTACTCAATTACAGCTGCCATATGAAAAATAAAAAGCGCGAGTTATCTGCCACGTTAAACGTAATGCTTTTAGGGCTTTCTCGAAATGTGTGCTGCTGCTGTTTGTTGTTAACAATTAGTACTCTTTTCAGGGAGGACTCCGAGCACTGGAGCCGACGCTGCTGCCGGAAGAAAAGGTGCCTGTGGAAGCTCCCGCGGCCGAGCGGGATGGCGTCGGGGACCCCCATCCTCCCACGGGGTGAGTAGCCCCCACCGTGGGCCTGGCCCGGACGGGGGCTCCGGACCTACAGCGCGAGGCAGATTTGCAGCAATCAGGCATTTAGCCCTGCTAAATTTGAGAGTATATTCTGCTTGTTTGGTGCGGTCAGCCTAGGAAAGTCTGTTATTTCCCTGCCGATATTATTATTATTATTATTATTATTATTATTATTATTATTACTACTACTACTACTACTACTACTACTACTACTATTGTTGTTATTATTATTATTATTGGTGGTGGTGTTTGTTGTTTGTTGTTGTTGTTATTTCATAAGCCGTAATGGAAATACTCAAAATTTTAAATCGAATTCTGGTTCTTGGAGAAAACGACCTTTTAAAATAGGAATACAGGTCTAACTAAGGTTGGTAGCACAGACCCTTACTTTTCTGTAAAGAGGGTGGTCAGGCTCCAGCCTTGCCCTATCTCCGTGTCTGGTCCCGGCTCCATCTCGGTTCCCTCAGGCGTGGGATGCAGGCGCTTGACTGCTGCATCCCCAGTGTTGTCCTTGGCTTGCTTATGGCTATGCCATGCACTGAGACAGAATACGGTAAAATTTCATAAGGTGTTATCATTGCATATTGTAATTTTATATATTCTCTATTTAAAGATATGTATAAAATATCTATTCTAGGCATTCTTATACGAAACAAGCATGAATAGAGACTAAATGTAACGTGAATTTCTTTTGCATATTTTTATATGCATATAATGTAGTTATAATTAAATGTAAGCGTATTACATATAAAAATAATTTATAAGCAAATAAGCTTGATACATAATCATAAGGGTTTTTTAATCTATATGCATATTATGTATATTTTTATATAGGTATTACATAGATGTCTTATGTACATAAACGGCACAACTACATATTTATAGTGTGCCAACTTATACGAAGTAATTATAAAGCACACATCATGTGACATTATGTTGTAATGAATTACATATTCCAATATGTTATATGAAAGCGTATGTATATTATTTTTAACGTTTATGTATGAAATACCTAGGGGTTGGACACTCGGTAGGAGTGCAAAACGAAGAGAAATCTTTTTCCCCTTTAAATCTCTACAGGTAGCTCTGCAAAGTGCCCAGGGTTTGCGCCGGGGAAGGAGATCAGAGCCCTCCCGCTGCCCCGCCTTGCTTCCCCTTCTGCGTCCCTAACGCGCGGGATGTGTGAGCACGGCCCCGCGTGGGGTCCGGGGAGGGAGGCAGGGTCTCCCACTCGTGCCGCGGGAGCGGCGCCAGCCGCAGGGGCTGGAAGGGCCGTCCTCGCCGCCCTGCCCGCTGCTGCCCGACCTCTCGCCGCAGCACGCCCGTGGAGGTTTGGGACCCGCCGCGGCGGGAGCGGGTCTCCTCGGCCGTCCGCTTCCCCTTGGGGGAGGCTGGGCTGCCGCTGTGGCTTTGCCGAGGGATGCTTACACCCAGCTTCCCCGCACCGGGGCAGTTCAGTGAAATGCGGCTCAGCTCTCAGGTAATTAATCTACCCCCCGCCCCTGTTCCTCCTTCAGCAGCACAGCAGTTACAATCACTTCTTGGTACAACAGCTCGTTTGTTTCTTTACCAGACGTGCCACCTTCGAGCAGCTCGGGAAACCGTGGGACCGAGCTCGGACGTACGATTTTTAATTTTTAGTTCCACGCCGCCTTCGTTTTGCAACTGTCACGATTTCTTCAAAATACTGTTAAACTTAAAATAACTCAGGGAAGGTCACCCGCAAGTTGGTGAAACACCTATTACTTCAAGCCAGGGCGGTATCGGGCTTGCAGAGACACAAATCGCTCTTTATTTTCTCCTTCCAGGTCCCATGCTTACAACCTTCATGAGAAGAGCCATGGATGCGCCACGGGCTCATGCACAGGCATGCACAGCATCGTACGTGGTTTTAGGAAGGTATTTGCCAAAGCCTCAATCGCACCAGGAAGCCTCAATCCCCCGCTGTCCCGGCCGGTTTTGCTAGGGAGTGGCAGAGATCGGCTTCAGCGCCGCTTGGGTCCGATTTAACCTGAGTCTGAAATCAAACGGGGAGCAGTCGACTCGGGCCCGGAAGAGCCCGGAGCCTCTCCCTCCCCTTCAGGCGGAGGGCTGGGAGCTGCGAGCGGGTTGCCCCGGGGAGGAGGGTAAACAGAAAGCCCAGACGCGGTCCTGTCAAAACACGAAGGGTTTATTGTGCTATCTCTGTGCGGGGGCTTTCCTTCATATTTATTTCTCTTCACAGTGTTTGGACTCTTGCGTGAAAAAAGGGGGGCGTGGGGTTTCAAGTGCAAGGTAACATACAGACACGTGCAAAGTATAGCATACAAAACGGTACATATTCCGCTGGTCCTTCGTGCATCCGAGCGGGGAGACGCGGTCTGGGGAATATTTACAACGCGTGAGCGCTGCTCGACTTCGTGTCTCCCGAGGCGGGTGCGAGCAATAACTTAGGGGAGGGGATGGCCCAGGAGGAGGCTAGGCGCGGGGCGGCGGGTGGCGCAGGTAGCGGCCCACCGGTCCGTGCGGGCCCCCCGCCGCCACGTCGAGGGGGAGGCGGCCGCGGCCGTCGGGCAGGTCGAGGCGCGCCCCGGCGCGGTGCAGCGCCGCCAGCGTCTCCAGGAAGCCGGCGCGGGCCGCGTCGTGGGCCGGGAGGCAGCCGGTGCGCGGGTCGGGGCGGTTGGGGTCGGCTCCGCGCTGCAGCAGCAGCTCGGCCACCCGCGGGCTGCCCAGCATCATCACCTGCGGGGAGAGACAGCGTCAGCGCCGCGCCCGCCCCGCTCAGGCTCTCTCGTTCAGCTGCGCAGGAGCGGGGATCTCCCGCGGAAAGGAGCGGAAAATCCGCGGCCGAGGCCTAGAGATTAGCTCCGGAGGCGCCACGAACGGCGGTGAGCCCGGACCCGGCGGGAGCGTTGCGCAGCCGGGGGAAACCGTTCTTTTCCGTGCCGCGGGACACGGCGGGGCAGGTGGGGCAGAGTGGCGCGGGAGCCCCGTCGGGGCCGGGGCGTGCGCGTCCTCACCGGGGCTGCTCAGCGACAGGAGCCGGCAGGGGGGCGGCAGGCGCGTGGCGGAGGGACCGGGGGAAGGGGATCGCCCTTCTCCCGGCGCACCCCCGCAGCAACCGAGGGCAAGTCCCGAGCCGCTTTGCAACCGCCACCGCGGAACCGTGCCGGTGGAGCGGCTCCCGGGGACTGCCGCCGCCCCGCTCTCACCCGGGACGCTTTTCCAGGAGGTCCTTGGCAAGGTGACACTCGTGTGCAGGGAACCTGCCCTCCCTGCAGCGCGGCGCCCGCGCTTCCCTCGCCCTCAAGAGAGATTGAAAACGCGATTTTAGCCTGACTGCTCCCCCCCCCCCCCCCGCCCCATGCAGCACCAAAATGCCCGGGAGCCCTCCCCCTCGGGCTCGCCGTTTTCTAAGCTACGTTTCCCCCCGCGCACCCGGTAGTGGGTTCAGCGCGCGGGCTAAGTCCCTGCTGCGCAAAGGTGCAGAAAAAAACATGTCGGAGGACGGCAACAGATATGTGTTTCGAGTGAAATGCCGCACCGACATTTTGTTGGAGAGAGTTTCGCAAGCACTGGCCGTAAAAGTTAAACATAGCTTCTCAGATTATTCCAGCTTCGTTTTATTTTGAAAAGTTAAGAATCAACTGGCTAGAACTACCTCGGAAATTAACTCAGCTTTATAAATCTAGTATCTACTGCTCCTCCGGGCACTGCATCTATATGTTCACGCGACTGTGAAATGTGGGCAGACAGGCCCACTGGGACTGCTAGCTGTGTACCTGCAGGGTCTGCTGGGCAAGGCTATTGCACCCACCTGTTTCTGCTCGTAACGGTCAGTGAATATATCGTGAAAATCAGTGAATACACTTCTTTTCATGGGAGAGGAGAGGAAAAATACTAACAGACGTATGGAGCAGAATGACAAAAGGGTAATCCTTTTTGAAAAGGTGACTCGTTACTTTTTATTGCATGTTTATTGCGAGATGAGCATTAAAGTTCTCGGTTTTGAGTCATCCTATCTCAGTTGGTTAAAATAAAGCCAAGGGTTGCTAAGACTAAAACCTCTCTGTTGCGGCCGTCGTAGACTTTCGCCTTTCCAGAAAGGCGAGAGGAACCGCTGCGCCGCGCCGCTTCGACAGCAGCCGAGCGCAGCCGTCGAGGGCGGCCGGCCCCGGGAGGCTGCCCCGGGGCTGCCGCCGCCGCTCCTCGGGCACGGAGGGGCCGCTGCCACCGCCTCGCCGCCCGCACCCCCCCCGGCCTCCCTACCTGGATGGGGGTCCGGCCGTAGGAGTTGACGGCGTTGGGGTCCGCCGCGCCGTCCAGCAGCTCCCTCAGGCGCTGCAGGTCGCCGCGGGCGGCGGCGTTGGCCAGCTCGTCCGCCGCCGTGCCGCCCGTCCGCCGCGCCATGCCCCTGCCCGCCCCGGCCTCACGCCCGCCGGCGGCCGGGCGCCGCGGAGCGCTGCAGCCGCCGCTCGGCCACCCCGCGCTGCCCGGGGCTGGCGGCGATCCCGGCCCGCGGGGGGCGCCCTGCCCATGGGAGCGCCCGGCCTCGCCGCTCCGCGTCCCCGGCAGCCGTCGGCACCCCGGGCAGCGCAGCACGCCCCGGCCCCGGCCCCGGCCCCGGTCCCGGCCCGGAGGTGCCTGCGCGGCGCTGTCGCCGGGGACGCCTCCACCTGTGAGGACGCGGCGGAGCGTCCCGCCGCTTGTTTTCTCCGCACAGCTGGTGCCGCTCCGCCCCGGCCCGGCCCCGCGGGCCCCGCCTCGCCCGCGCGCCGATGTCACCGTCACGGCGGCGGAGCGCAGCGACCGCGGCCGGTCCCCGGCCTTGCCCCGGCGGGGCGGGGCGGGGCGCCCTGCGCTGCCCTCTGAGGGCCCGGAGGGCCGGGCTCCCGGGCGGGCGTCCGGCGGCGGGGCGGTCTCTCCGGTTTTCTGTTTTGGGTTTTTGTTTTTTTTTTTTTCCTCCGGCCCTCTCTTAAGGGCAGCAGCGCCTTAACCTGTGCCTGACCGCCCCGAGAGGAGAAGAGGCTGGGGGGAAGGGTAGGACCAGAGGCAGCAAAAGTCTTTATTTAACGAGAGCGGGATTTAAGGACGAGAGCGGGCCGGGGACGGCGGGCCTGGTGTCAATGGGGTCCCGCTCCCGTACCGGCGGGCGCGCTCGTCTCCGGTCACCCACCGGTACCCGAGGCGCAGGAGGCGGCGGTGGCCGCCCTCTTCCCACTCCTCCCAGGGGGAACTGCGAGCTGTTCCGAGCGTTTTCAGTTAGCGCAGACACTTAGACACTGGGCGCAGCGGCGCAGAGAGCCTGCACGGAGATACGAGCCGTGGCTCCGACGGCTCCACCCTCCGCCTGAACCGGCTGGTTTTTTTCTTTTTCTTTTTTTTTTTAATTAAAAAAAAGCAACAGGTCGAGACTTTGAACCCTTCCTCCAAACAAAGGCCACGGAGGACGGGCAAGCTCTCCTTCGGCATGGCAAGGTGTTTGCGCGGCTCTGCGCCCGCCGCCCGGCGGGGACCCGTCCCTGGGGTGAGCGGCGGGTGGGGGCGGGATGCCGCGGGGCGGGGCGGCGGGGCGGAGGGGCGCGGGGAGGCGGCAGCACCACGGACAGCTCCCCCCCCCCCCCGGCCGCGCCGCGCCGCCCCGCGCCGCCCCGCCGCCCCGAGCCGCCCCCCGGGTCGGGACACCCCCGGCCGCCCCCGTGTTGACTACCGCCTTTTGTCGTCCGCTGCCCCGGCGGGAAAGACGTCCCGGAGCTGACAGAAAAAACGCCCTCTGCCGAACCCGCCGAACCGCCGCATGGGTGCAGCGCGGCGGCGGGCGACCGTCCTCCTTCACCCTAAAGGTTGCTTTGTGAGCCTCGCTGTAACTACCAACAAACGGAGCGCTTGCGTTACGAAGGGAGTTAAAGGTTTCTTGAGTCTTATTGCGCATGGTGCTGTGCAAAGGCTCAGAGGAAGTAAGAGCTCCTCACTTTTTCCTTCAGGTATGTTTCACAACGTTGCTTCTTGAGGTTTGTAAGTGCCCTTGCTTCTTTCACTGTGAAGTGTCATGAAAGCGACCTGTTTCCTCACCTTAGAGCACGGACGCGACCTTGGCTAGGCTCATTCTCTTGGGAAGTTTGTAATCATAATTCTACTCCATATGGCCATCCTCTGCTTTTTAATCCTTTGCCAGTCATGCTGCCCACTTGTTTACCTGCATCTTTACCTGAAACAATTAGCACATACTATCAAAACAATGGAATTACTTTCTTTGCCTAATACTTTAGAAAGGCACAGCTATAACACCAAGAAAGCTCTCTGTTTTCAGTACCAAATGGTGCAGGCAACTTCCACCAGCAGCAAACAGAAGAACACTAACTGGCGCGGCCAGGGAAGACTGTCTATGTAAAGGTTAAGTTTGTGGTTTTATTTGCAACGCTTGGCATGTTCCTATAATTGAATCAGCCTAGTGCCAAATGCTGCTTCTTCACCCACACTGGCTACTATTTCTATGCTCAGGTATGTGGAAATGAGTGGAGTTCCACTCATGATAAAGAGCTTCTTGATATAAATAGTTGCTTCTGGTTAAATAATTGAGCATTTTTATACACAATCTGGTGATTTCCTAGTGTTCTGTTCCCCTCCCCCCCTCCCCCCCCCCCTTTTTTTATTAGTGAATTTGCTATTCAAGCACTGGGTGCCATAAAAATGAGAAAATAAAGATACTTCAGACCTCTATAGTAAAAAAAAAAGGAAACAAGAGGAAGAGTTAAATCTATATACAGTGGTATGTAGACCACTGTACGGCAGAAACACCCAAGTAGTGAAAGGTATACTTAAGTCTTAAAAAGACTGCAAGGTAATTTTTGACAGCAGCTGGAGTAAATCACAATATTGCAGAATCAGTTCAGTAGAGATAGTATACTGATCCTGACTCTCAGCTACAGGGCAGCCATGCATTAGTGATAGAAAAAGGGTTCTGACAGGACTTTGGTGCCAATGATATATACATAAGGCAAACAAAAACAGTCCATGTCTACTGAAATTGTGTGAAAGTTTTAAGCAGGGCATGTTATTTTAACCAACGAAAAGCATGAAAATCATGTCTAAAGAAAGATAGGCTTTCTACTTGTCTGTTTAACTCACTTGTTACTCCAAGGCTATGTGATAAATAAGATAACCAAACCCCAAAATATTCCTTCACACTGCTTTCAGAAGAGGCGGGCATTTCATACAAACCTCAAGAAGTAACACTGTCAAACATACATGAATGACAAAGTAAGGAGTCCTTCCTGTTTTTTCCTGCAGTTCAGAAAAACTCACACCATGCTATTAGGGAAAAGAAGGCTTCCCCCAAAAAGGCTGCCTTTGCAAATTAATAAATGCTTCTTCTCCCAACCAAGAACTGAAAACCCACCGATAAAAGAAAATAAGTTATTTCAGTTGAAAACTGCTAGCTTTGGAGCTGGAATCTCAGACAGTGTTTTCCTTTTGCTCTGACTATTGCTGGCTGAAGGCTGAAGTTTCACTGCTCAGTTGATGGTAGCTTTAAAGAAGCTGTTACACAGTTGGAAGTGACTTCTTCGGGTTTCATAGTTAATCATGCGAGGATAAGTTGTGCAATCATGACCTTGAAACAATCATTTAGGGAGGCATCATGCCTTTCGTAACTGTATTACATATGTGTGCTGCAGGCGTATTAAATATGCATATAGACATTGACAAAATGCCAAAGAAATACAAATCGCTTGGCAAGCAAGTAGACTTTACAAGCACTGCAATGACACTGATTTCTACAGTCAAAAGGAAAAAAGAGAAATGTTGAGAGATTCGGGAAGATAATTGTTAGTATGCATAATGTGTAATCAGCTCAATATTACTCAAAAGCAGCTTACCACGAAGGAAAATGTTACTCACAGCAGATTTTCTTAATTTTCACTGATTTGACTCCAGAGAAATTGAAGTTCTTCCATAACATTGTTTTACAATTAGAGCAAACAACTCAGTGTCACAATGAAATGTGTAGTACAGGTTAAAGAGCTTTGGATTTTGAAAAACCTGTCAATAATTTTTTTTCTGCAGAATAGTCTTAATGTATCACGTTCTGATAAAGTAGGTGCAGGTGTTAGTGAAAATCCCCATTGTTAGTTATGTTACTGCTTTCACTGGGGAGAATAGACATCATTGACTCCTGTAGGAAATCACCAGGGATGCCTGCCAAGAAGTCTGGAGTATCATAGGATAACAGGAATATTTGGGGATACAGTGGCAAAGATTTGAAAACAAAACAAAATCATATAAATAAACAAAACAGGCAGAAAAGTTTTAAAATCCTCAAGCTGGTTGGTAACACGACCGCAAGAGCAGCGGGCTTCCAGTCTCCAAAAACATGAGCTGTTCACAGGCCAGTTCTCCTACCGACAGCACCTCACAGTAGTTCTGTGCCAGCTCTGGCGGTCTGCTTACCTGTAAGGGAAAGCTGACCACTCGGTGCTCTCCTCTCAAATACTAATTGCCTATATCAGGGAGACTTAACCTTAGCAGGGGAGAATATGGCTTTATGAAAAAGTCTGTTTCTTCCTCAATTACTTCTGCTTGGTCTGGCAAGAAATTAGGCTAGTTATCACTGGGCAGGAAAAAAAGTTATTGGCAGGTTTGTCACAGATATGTTTTCTTCCAGCTAACACTCTTTAGGGAGTTATGTTTGGAGTAGAAGGTTCTGTTCTTCCTTCAGCTGGGTCTCTTTCTTTGGGAAGGAGGAAGATAGACAGCACTGGTGACCTAACATTCCTTGCCTGGATCAAAATATATATGCAAATAAATCAGAACAGAAAAACATGCTGGGTTTGGATTTCTTTCAAGTGGAAGTATAAACACTAACCCAAATTTAGTTGTGTCTCTTTTTAATAGTATTGACACTATTTTGGAAGTGGATTTTCTCTTTTTTACCCAGTTGTTCTTTATGTATTTTTTCAAACAATGTGGACACGAGCACTACAAAACACTGCATAGACACACTTCTGGGAATTTTATGGCTATTTGCCTAGCTGTGTTTGCAATGAGTTCTCTATGTGCACTGTTATTCTTATTGAAGGTGTAAGCATTACAGATTCAGTGAGAGAGACCTTGAAACTTGCTTCCATGTTTGGTTACCATGTTGAATATGCCATTTGCCTCCTTGGGGCTCTTTTACAAAATATTATCCCAGAATAGCTGAATCAGTGGTAGGGGAAGCACTCAAATTAGAAAACAAATCAATGACTTTCTTACATCAGAGAGCTGTAAGCTACCAAAACACAAGTAGATGCTAGCGGACTATCTCTTCTGCAAGCTATCTCTGGTTTTGTTATTTGGGATTTAGTTTTGTTCCATCAGAAGGAGTTTCCTGATCCATAGATGGCCCAATGGTTTGGACCTGTGGTTTGTAGTATGGAAATGCTGATAAACCACAGCATCAGAAAATGTGGTGTCTAGATCTAGGGTTTTGATTTTTTAATTTTTTAAAATTTTTATTTTAGACGCCTTCATATCCAAAGGTTTAGCTGACTACAGAGGAAGACATGAATGCAGAATCTAGGACACGTTCTCCAGTTCACAAAGTCTAGCACAGCCCCAGCTTGCCTTTGTGGGACCTGTGTAGCAAAATGACTTGGCATCTAAGTAATAATTCTCATGTCCCCATCACTCTAACTGTACAGTGCTGAGCAAATCACTCTGTCTCTTTGGCTCACTTACACATGTAAGAACTGTGCTCATAGGCCTGTGGGACAGCAGGAGAAAGGCTAGTGAATTTGAGCCTTTTTCAGTATATAAAGTCAAATGGTAAAAGCTGCTGTGCACCCTGTTCATGGGCTTTGTGATTCTGCAGTTGCAGGGAACCTTCATCTTCAGAGCGTCTGAAGAAGGGGGTGAGTCAGGTAACATGCTGTCTGAGGGCTGAGCAGTGCTTAACATGTCAGGCAGATGTCAGGCATCTTCCACAATCAATGACTATGTTACTGAATTACACAAAATTCACAATGAGCAGGTCTTTAATTAAACATTTAATCCAGTCCTCAAGCGTATGTACATAGATCTATATTGTCAATGACAACTCTTCTGCTTAAGCAGTAATGCATCTATCAGATTGAACTGGAGAATCAGTCACATTATGCTAATTTTTTCTATTTTGATCAAAGCTGTGGTGGTCGAGTTTAGCTGCTAAAAGCTACTGACTTTCTTACTACAGTTTAGCTGTATATAAATGCACGCTGGGAATCTGTAGGTTCAATTTCATCTTGTAGTAAATTATCCTTATAGTTTGCTGTAAATCTATAGCTATGTATTTATATCTCCACAGGGAACAAAGGAGAAAGATTTCCTAGTTACAGTCAACTCATATTCTCAAGGATGTGAATTATTCCAAATGAGGTTGGGGGCTTGGAGGCGGTGCAATTTAGTGCATTATTTCAACATACAGATATCTTGGAATATGAAATTTTGATTTACCTGAGCCCGTGAACATCAAGGCTAATTACTTTTTTTGAATTTTTATTCAGACCTCTTGTCAGCTGATTGCAAATTGAGCTTTGCTAGCTGAGAGTTTAGTGAATGTTTCTGAATTTTTCATTTGGCAGCTGTGCCTACCTTTAAGTAAGGAACACAGGGAGGAGGTCAAGACATTTTTTAAAAGCTGACCTGTAAAGAATTTGTATTAAATTAGTTATGTCTTGCTTTTGTAAAGCCCACAAAGTTTTAAGAAACAGAAAAACATTAGGAGTTTTCTTCCCCTCTAGTCCAATCTCCTTTGTAGATCATCTTGAAAATTAGTTGTTAGGAATACCAAACCTGGTCTTCCCAACCTGACTGGCAGACTACTGAGGATATGAGGAATCTGTACACTGTTAGTCCAGCTACTGTAAAGCCCAAGCCATGAGTCACCATATAACATGCTTTAAATTATCACAGTATAAAACCCCAAACATTTTGGTGATCTTTAGCTTGTTCCTGGAGTCGTATTTTCAAGCTTATTGCAAAAAGCTAAGACTTTTCTTTTACCTAATCACGTAAGCCCGGAAACTGGGACTATCAAAAAAGCAGGAAACAGGATAATGTCACTCCCCAGACTGGCCACACCAAAGTACTTAAAAATTCATCAGAATGGTGGAGCAATGGTTTGACTCTAACCACAGCATTCTTTCTCCAGAGCATTCATTAAATGCTAGAAGTAGGTGTTTAGCTGAAAGCTAGAATAATATTTTCAATTCTTCAAGCAGTTTCTTTCCAAATGTTGAACTTTCAGTTCCTTGCCTCTTGGCATGTCATAATTTCCCCCATTCTCCAGGCTTCATACAGCCTTCCAAAATAAAGGAGATGGGCACTCTGAAAAGTCATTGGAGAGTAACTTACTTACCAACTTTACCTGATGTCTTTTAAACATCAAAAATAAGTATGCCTACTGGCTTTGTCTTTTGCTATTTGACATTCAAAGCCCTTTTGCAATGGCTAGAAGGCAGAAACATGGAGATGCAGCCAACATCTGAGGCTTGGGTCAAACCCCACTGTTAAGCAGGCAGAAGCATAGGTTTCTGTGAGAAAGGTAGGTACAGGAGAGAAAAAAGCACAGGGTGAAGTTTTAGTTTCTGTCTAGCTTGCATTCCACTTTTGAATATGAACTATTTTTCTCTTTCTTTCTCAAATTTGTTAAAAAGTGTGTATTATAGCTGCAGGGTGTGCTGCCAAAACTAACAGTAGGCAGCTCTAGAGGCAGAGTGAAAGGCCAAGGGATGAGTTTTGAGTCTGACCCTGAATCAAGGCCAAAACTGTGGGGGAAGGGAACATAGTAGATCTGATTGAAGGCATTCAGTATTTCTGTATGACTGACAATAGCATGGTGTTTGACGTTTGGATTCCTTTACTATCCTACAGTTTTTATATAGAGTAGCCTACCCGGTAAGACCCATTATCCAGTTAACTTGTTTGCAAAGTGTTTACACACAAGTAAAATAAGCTTCAGTAAAATGTGGAGCGCATATTATGTGTGCAGTATCTGTCCATGCAACATGTGCTTTGTAGAGTTCATACTTACTGTTGAAATGTTTATGCTGGTTGAATCAGGTACTGTTAAGTCTTCCCTACATTTCTAAGACATGATTTAGTCTCTCTCTGTGCTCCACTTTGAGTTTACTGGTGTTTCTGGCTCATGCCTTGTGACCTGAAGTATATCCATTCTACAGTTTTGGACACATTTAAATGCCCTGTTTTATTGGTAAGACTCTTTTCTGTCTAAATAATTTCAGGGGATGCTTGTGTTATGATTAAGTCTGTAGACGCAACTGATTGATAGTGAAAGTTAACATCTCCCACAGTAAAACAAGACTAATCAGGCAATCAAATCTGGTGTTACACATGTACAAATATTTTAATCCTATACAAGAATCTCTAAATCCAAAATTCTGTTATAAAACCACTTTTATTGTTCTTGGCTGTCATAATTATGGATAAGCAAGGAGACACCATGTGGTCAGGAAAGGCCTACCTTGTTACTCTGTTGGTTTCTAAAAGCCCATGACCTTGGACTTAAGATATAATGGGTTTATTTTTAATGTAAGAACACAAGATGTTTTCTGTAAATAGAATAATGGAAGAGATTTGCCTTGTAATTTATCAAAGGATCAGCGAAATGTGAGGGGATGGAAAAATAAGTGTGTTTTAGTATGAAATATTTTAAGACAAGCTCAGCAAAATCAGTGTGTCTTGACAAAAAATGTTTTAAAATAACTTCAAATTTATAATTTGGCAATGCTGGCTTTCTTGTGATTAAAATAATGCATATATGAGCTCATCAAACAGAACAGGATATTTTATAATACATGTATAGCTTAGGTGGTTTTAAGCAATAAAGAGAGCATGTTATGGTATGGTTTAGAATGAAACTGTTTCGACCTGAGGAGATCTCTGGTATCTGTGATTTATCCTTTTCTTGTTAGACCAGATAAGCCATTAATGTTTCTATCATTAAAACTTCACTTTGGCAGATTTTTTTAAAAATTTTTATTTTATTTTGGTGGTAAAGCATGTTAAACTTGTGTCACATTGCATTTTAAACTTCTTATGTATGCAGTGTTTCCTACAAAAGCTTTGATAAGACTACTCATCAAAGAACAATCCTGGTTAGAAATGTGGTAGAGTCATCTTTCTTTATCAACAAGTATAGTCTTTTCACGGTGGAAGAGGCACTGTGACTCTGGAGATCCTACCTGTGGGGTGAAAGCAGACTCCTCATTGATTGCAGCCTTAAGATACTCTCTTAAAAATAGTTACCTGATGAGCCTTGTTTCTCATGCTGCTATATTACAATATGCCTCTTCATATTTCCATTTAGCTTGGTTAGACAGTCATTACTCTATAGCGCCACTGCCTTTTGTAAAATTAATCCTGCTAAAGCTGTTTTTCCTGGCTGTAAGCCACAGAGGGTGCTCAAAGTGGGGAAAAGACGATACGTTTGGCAGTCTGCGTGGGTGTGCATGCTTTTTTCTGTGGACAAAACCAGCTCAGGATGATTTGTGATGCTGAACAACCGGTTAGTGGCATCCTGTTTCAGGGACAGGGATAGTTTCTGATTCCCTCATTGCTTTCCTGCAGAGCCCGAGTAGTCAGCAGAAGCGGCTGCCGTGCGTGGAGGGAGGATACAGCTGATCTGCTGCTTTTGCTGCATCTGCTGATGCTGCAGTGCAAGCTGCCGTGTGTGCTACAATGAGTTATCACACGCTGTTCTGGGGGTTTTTTGGGACAGCCTATGAGGGCTCCTATCAAGCACATTTGGGCATATGTTTGTTTTCAAGTTACATATTCACGAAATAGGTGATTGCTTAGGAAAGACAGGTGTTTCGCTTTCTGTTGCCTCTGGAATGGCACTGTGCCCACATGTCATAGCACACATGCACATTAGTTACCATTCCTATAGTCTCAGATACCTCTAACCACTGTGCAGTCCTCTATAAAGCTGTATGTAGTTACCTCCAGATTTTACTTAGGAGTGGAATGTGATTGGAAATACCTGCTTCTACTGAAAATAAAAAGTCTTTATTTACAATAAGGGAAAGATGAGTTGCTTTTTTTTTTTGTTTCAGTTACTGATTACTGCTGTAATACATCTTCCAGGCTGTGCGTAATCTTGCAATGATCTTTAACCTACTAATGCAGCACATCTGCTTGGTCACACCCCACACACTGGCTGCCTCCTTTGAAGTCTGACATTTCACAGCTCAGGAGCCCTTCTGCTACTCCCACAGCAAAATTTTGTTATAAGAGGTGCAGGTCCCTGTCTGACTCCTCACTGAGGAGTGACAGGGTTTCTGCAGCTGGCAGCACAGCCTCCTTTGCAGAGGCAGACCATTAATATCACAGCCTAAGCCTGCTTGTCATGTCTTCTTTCACTAGGTTTGCAGCAGTCCTCCTGGTTGGACTCCAAAGCACAGTGACTGTACCAAACAGAGAGGCAGAAAACCCTGGGCACAGGGGCATACCAGCTGCTACTGCTGGTGGAGTGCTGGCCTGCCAAGAGCAGATTAGTGTTGGTTGGTGACATTTTCAGGTGTCTACAGTGTATAGCAGGCATGTGATTTCCTCCACATGTGCTGGATGTAGCTTCTCCATTTGTTCAGTTGAATGGGGAGGGCTTCTGACTAGCAAAGTTTTATGTGGTTTTTGAAAGCAAATTTTAAAAGATCAGAAAATGGTTGCTTAATGGTTAGCACTTAGAAACTGGAGAATCTTGGAAGACTTGGAGAATTGCTCCTTATCATCTCAACTTTATCCTTTTGCATTTTCTGGTTGTATGCATACCTATATGATACATGTTGGGTAATGACCTGTGGCCATCCTAGGTTTATATGTTAGTAATTAAATCTGTGGTATTGCTTAGAGGTGACAGAAAAGCAGAGCGCCACTACTGTGAGTGCTGTATGAATAAGGCCTTTAACAATAAATATAATATGTCTCTTTGCTTATTTGTTTTTCCCTTCCCCCAAGAAAACATTTTTAACAGCTCGTATTCAAGTCTCAGGAGTAAGAACCAGGACCTCCAAACACAGAGGTAAGAGTACAGCGAGGAAGTGGTTAACTGCAAGACAGCAGCTCACAGTAGTGGAGAAATGGGATGTGTGGTGAATGTGCCATTCATCTGTGGGTTATGCCTGCAAGCAAGGTGATACCACTTTTAATATGAGTAGGGGATGGATGGAGGTCATACCTGTGACCTCCATGTAATCCCTGGCCGTGCAGGCTGCCAAAACTGACCAGGCAGGGGCAGCACACACAAAGGTGTTTGGCACACTCCAGCCCCAGCAGACATGACTCCTGCTTTTGGGGCTGATGGTACACCTCTGCATGTCTGTGGGAGATGGCAGGCTGCTCTGGGGCAGAATTAGGTTTTATGTACTTTCCACACCATTGCTATATTCGAATATCCATTTTTTGTAAGTCTGACTTTATTTAACAGTTCCCACAGTTTCCATGCGCCACCACAGGTTTCAAAGCCAACAGCATATTTTCAAGAACACTCTGCTTGATGACGACCTTTACTCTTTGCACTCATCGCTTTTATTGGGGATGGCAAACACGATGCCCCATCTCCCACCCGCTGCCCTGCCCCACTCCCTGCCGGGGCAGCGGACCTGCCTTTTCTTTTTTTTTTTTTTTTAGACTGCAGTAACCGATAGAAAAGCTGCCAAATGCAATGTCGGAGGCGGGTGCCCGCCTCAGTGTGAATTTTAGGAGAGGTACGTGTGCCACCTAGAGGAAGCCCGGCCGTTTGTGGGGGGGTGGAGGACGCTGCGCTGCGCTCCGCGGCGCGCTTCCCACCGCCCGCCGCCGCCGCCGGGTATGGAGCAACCTGGCATGGCAGCCTGAAGTTTGATGCCAGTGGGGGATCTGCAAAAAAACCCCCCGACACCCAGCAATGATTGAATTCTCTTAGGAAATCTCAGTAAATTGCGTGCTGTGCCTCTGTGTTTGCAAAGCTTTTGCATATCCCTGGAAAAGAGGCTAAGAATGCTGTACTCGTTTCTATTCCAGTAAAAGATAGAATGCCTTCGTTTGCACGTTTTAGTAGTCCTGATATTTGTTAAAGCTGTGTAGTTCCTAAGATGCAGAAAGAACCAGCTCGGACCTGGCAAAAGCAGAATTCATTCTTCCCTCTTGCCAGAACCTTCAGTTTTAATTGTGTCTCCTTGTTTTTTTGAACCTTGCATGATCTGATGCTTCTGGCATGTACCAGCTTTAGATCAGCTGACAGAAAGTTCAGGAGATCTCCTGTTCAGGATGAGGCCACACAAGGAGGAGCAGATGGAAATGAAAGTGGCTGGTGCAAGGAAAGGGAAACATAAGGTAGTGGAAGAGAGGAGAAAATAGAATGAAAAGGGAAGAATGTGAATTACAAATACAAAACAGCAAATACTAGAAAAAGGGCAGTGAAAGCAAAGAAATCGACAGGGCAAACATGGTTGCCTTTTATTCCTGCAGCATCATTGGTTCTTTGCAGAACCCAAGAGAAGGCAGCTGTGATGGATGTTGTTCATGTAGTTCCTTGTAGTATGTCTTATTTTAAGACACAAAACAACTCCTGGACTAGGGTCACAGGCATCCAGGTGGTCTCCTCTTACATATATACTGGTTTACATAATAAGACCTTGGTCACAAAGAACTGAACTCTGAACAGGACTGATTTCAGTGAGCACATTTAACTTTTCTCTCAAATTTGTTTGCAATGCTCATTTCAACCATGCCTGACCCTTTGGGAAGTTGGGAATGCAGGGATACCTGCTGAAGCTGTCTAATTCAAAGTAATCGTTGCTTGTGAGAATGTTAGCGGCTTGGGAGCAAGAGACAGAGCCTCATAACCTCATTCCCAGTTCCCCAGATCTTGCAATGTAGCAGAAAATCTGTGTCTCAGATTTGGATCCTTTCCATTCACTGTAGTTCCAGTACTGAGATTTTGGGGGATGACTAAGCTCTATTTTGCATAAATATAGAGCCTCAAGTGTGGCTGAACAACCCCATGCCATAAATACTTGTTCAAGTAGGACCTACACTGGCAAGGAGATGATTCTGCACGGAGTCATGTGCACAAAGTTTCTTGTGGGTCAGAGATCCTCAGCTATTTGCAGGCATGAATCTGCAAGCACTGCTGGAACCGCAAAGCAGGGTTTCAGTGCAGCAGTCATTGCTTGACAAGGTCAGCTCCCTGGTTTCAGATCATGTGTTTGTTTTAGTGAACTGGCCTAGTTAAAGGAAACAGTCCCATCCCTGGGCCACAGGTTCAAGCTGAAGGAGCAGAGGGGAAGTTAGGTCTTGTTAATTAGAGATCTAGAGAGCACTTGCTCCTTGGAGACATGTACAAGCTGAAGCACAGCAATATACCCCGTGATTGCTGCTGCAAAATGTACAGACAGTGATGTAAGGCCAAGTTGTCACATTCGCTAACTTTACCCTGATTTCGTTGCACTAAAAGATGTTGAAGTCTCATTTAAAGGTTTCTGAATAGAAGCTACAGTGACTCAGTGGCTTTAAAGAACTAAAAATTTTCCCCAAAGCTCATTGTCACATTGCTTACAAAATAATTTGGAATAATCATTAATAAACAGTACACTGTCCACATTTTGAAACCTTTCATGACTTCTCTGATAAGTGACTAATATTAGGGGATGACTAACCAGGGTCAGAGTATATCTGACCTGGCTTTTTTCAGTGACCTCTTTTGATGACATCAGCCTCACACACAAGGGCCTCACTCACAAGGAGACTCTATAACATCTATTAACTGTTTGACACCATGGGATCTCCAAGTGTTTACTGCAAATGACAAACTGATGAACAACAACGCATGGGAAGTACTTTGCCCTGTAGGCACTTGCTCACTGGCAGAAGCTGAGGAAGGTGCAAACACAGTGGGGCAAGCTCAGGTGACAACTTGTGGCCTGTCTCCTACTCCATGATACCGTCTAACTGGTGTAAATGTGATGAAGCTTCCCCGCCTGTGGAAGAGGAACAGGCAGCCTCACCCCCTCATTTACTCTGCACTATTTACTGAGGTCGTTGTCTATTGAGGTTGGCGACATCTGTGGCTGATCAGTACCACACTGTGCAGCAGCAAAAGGATCTGGGACGTTGCACAACAACAAGGAGCAATGCTAGGCAGTTGTGCTTGCAAAAGCAGGTACCTCATGGCAGCACCAGGCATTTCAGGACATCTGAATGATTCTATGATTCTATGATTCTATGATCTCTGCACAGTGTCAGGGAACATACGCAGACATACTCGCACTACCGTTGAGCTACCTGGCCTGGTTATTGAAGTCAGGGTGAAAGTGCTTTCAGTTGCTAAGTACTTAGCGTTCTGCTGCTGCAAATTCGTTATTTTCTGTACCCACATTAGCTAAAAATCATATAAAGCAAGTCTGAGAGCATGTACACACTGCAGCAGTGCCTCCCTCTTGCCTCCCTGTATGCAGCATAGAGTCTGCTGTTTTCTGGTGTGATGAAACTCATTAGCCTCTTGTGTTGTGTGTAGAGGAGAGCTAATGTTCAGCTTCCCACTGCAGGGAAGAAGAAAAATACAGCCTCCCCAGTACAACGAGGTGATAGATCCACTTCTTAGAAGTGAACAGAGGATAAGTTCACTTCTTAGAGGATGAGGGTTGAAGTCATTAGTAAAGGAGTCATAAGCAGATGAGGAGGTGGCTGTAACCTTGTATTCCTTCCCAGCACCTTTGGGTCAGATGCCTTTGTTGAGGAAGTCATCACTGGGTCAGGTTTAATATGAAAAATGAGATGTGGGGGGAGTCCCTTTCTCATTTTAACACACAGAAGGCTTCCCACACAGGGAAATGTGGTTCTTCTACTAACCCATCATGGGTCTTGCATCAGCAGGCAGTTTTCAATTTAGCAACTTTGATGCTAGATCTTCCTGAAGAGGAGACAGTTTTGATACTGGTCAGTTCATTTCATTAGTTCCAGGCAGACTCCTGGGTGGGTCATGGAATTTTGCAGACTAGAGCAGGTGCTCACTAGGAGCTGAGTTTGGAGTTTGTTTTTATTGTGATTTGCAGTAACAAGAGAGACAAAGCTCAGCAGAGAGGTAAGCTGACATTACATTTGTTTTGAAGTCTAAGAAATGGTTTCTATTTGTACCATGGTTGGTTCCAGCAAGCCAGTCTTGCTTCTGCAAGCAAGATGAGTAGGACACTGTATGACTGTAAAGAATAAAACACTGTGGAGGAAATATTTTTTTCAAGATCAGTGCCGTAATCAGCTATAGATCTGTGCCCGTCTCAAAAGTAGACTTTTTTTAGCTGAATATGTGTTAAAGAAAACTGCTTCCAAGGGCATGTCACAGCTCCCCTTTAGAATACACGATTGATCTTTTAAAAAAAACTCACAGGGAAACACCATAAAGAAACCAATGCTATAAAGCAGTTGTATCCATATAGATATTGTCACCTGACTTTCTATTCTGAGAAAGAACCTATTGCATACTGAAATAAGATTAAATATGAAAACATATGCTATGGAAAAAAATGTTTACTTACCCCTGGTTGGCCCTCTCTAGCAACATGGGGTGGTTTAAAAATGATTAAGCATTTAAAAAAAAAAAAAAAAAGAATGTGTTGTGCATCAAATACCAGACTTAATACTGTACGCAGTGAATCTGTAAAAGGCGAAACATTTTTAAAATGCCTCTGATAATGAAAAGATTTATTGTAAAATATGTCTTAAATGGCTTGAACAAAATGCTCATTGTGTGTACACAAAATGGCTTTATTCAGCAATCATTCTTGGATTTAGCCTTTGGTGGGGTTCAGATGCAGGAGGAGCAAAGGATTTGACAGCAGGGGAGCTGGAATCCGTAACAAACACCTTTTTAATTTAGGGCAATAACAGTGATGTGATTTGGTATGGGAGAGCTGAATTTGATTATTTTTTTCTGAGTGCCTGGAGCTACCACCACATGTGCTGATATTCTCATAAAAAATGTCTTTAGTGTGCAAGATGTTGAGGTCAGATACTGTACACCACAAAACTGCATGGCAGGTTCCACCTCTAGATTTGAGAGCTCCCTTTTTGTCAAGTGACCGCACAGCATGGGGTGTTGTCTCCTCTCTTTCTATCAACAGTTATATCCTGCTGTGTTTCCTCATTCTTTGCTGACTTTTACATGCTCAGGGCTCCTGCAAAATCAGGCCTTGTGAGTACTCAGAAGAGTGCCCAAATGCACGAGCTGCCTTTGGAAACCTGCATGTACAAATTTTGCTCCTGATTCCTCAGCATGAAAGTCCCTCTCACTTTTGCTCATTCATGCTCTGTAAAACACCCCAAAACAAAGAACTGTTAAATTTATGACGAGTGACAAACAAGAAAGAAGATGCTTTTTGCATGCTTGCTTTGAAAGCGATCAATTCACTTAAGAGAAAATACATGTTTCTGAGCAATGTATTAAAGCCTTTTTCCTTTTTTAAAGCTTTCTTCTCACACAGTCTTTTTCTGAAACTGCGTGTTTTTTTCTCTCTCTCCTATAACTTCTTATCCTTCTTCCTTTTGCTGTTATTGTTTCATTTTGTGGGACAAAATGTAGTACAGCTGGAAGGAGAGGAACTTCAAAAACTAGAAACCAGATTATAGATCCAATTAGCCCTAAAAAATGGGCTGGAATAACAAGTTTTGTCTCTTCTCTCCAGAGAAACAACTTTACTAGCTGCTGTGAAAATCTTCCAGTCCAACTTAAACTCCATGTTTTTCCACCCATTTTAGATATACCAATAGCACAGCCAGGATCATTAGAACCTGCATCACTCAGTGGGCAGATGACAACATGACTTGGGCCAGAAACACCTTCTTCTCGTTTTGGGTTGCTCTGGAGAGAGGAGTGCTACTTTTTTTGCAGCTTTGTCTCCCTTACTGGCTCCTGTACCCATATCAGAGACGGGAATTAGTACCTCTTCTTGTCTCTCTTGACAGCTGGGCTTGCAATCACAGCTGAGTAAATACTGTGACAGTCATGCTGAATGATAAATTTTGGTGTATCTACATGCCAAGAAAAATTATGGTGGTGAGTAAAGTGTGTCAAGGCTGTGCTCATGGACAAAGTAGAAGTGGCTGTGTCACCGCAGAACACCGCACAGACCCCCATTTGCTGTAAACTGTGGTGGAGATTAACACAGACCTAAGCTAATGGGCCCTAGCTATGGATCCAGCCTTCTGTTTCCCACCTAAAGATTTTATCAATCACCTGCTAATGCATAAAATTTAGGATGCTACAGCCCCTACATTTCCATTTCTGTGTTTATTTTCTTTATTTTAAGGTGCCATTGGCACATTTCTATGTGTGTGAAAAGGCAGCTTGAATAGAACAAGAAGAAATCTTCAAATGCAACATAGACCGTAGGGGCTTAGGTCATTATTACTTGTGGGTCATTCTGCTTGATTTTGCCATAAAAGGAGATAGCAATTACATAATAATGAAACAAAGTCCACCAGCTGCTGGTTGAAGTCCAGCTCTTGCAGGCTAGTCATTAGTCTTCTGCAACCTGGTGAAAATTGCAGTTCTGTGAATTTGGAAACGCTATCAGAATTCCTTAGGCAATAACACACATGCTGGAGGGAGATGTAGGTCATCTTGACACAGCCGACTGTGCTCCTGTTTCTGTGTTTCCAACCAGCTTGGTGTCATTTGGAAATGACCACAGTAAGAGGGCATGGTTATTTAGCTGCCACATTCATGTTCTGGAGATCCTTGCTTAGTTATTGTTTAGCCTGAGAGATATCTGAGGACCTTGATGCACAAATTTGCATTTCTGAAGCTCTTTAGGCACATTACCAGACAATCTGTATCTTAAAACACACTGGAGAGCCAAATGTGTCAGCCATGCCTGATCCCTGCTAGGCATTTCTGTGCTATTTGGATGCAGTAGGAATTTCACAGAACAACAGCTGTATGATGTGATGGAGTTGGAGACCTTCTGTTCATTAACCTGAACTTGAATCCCTCCCTCCTTTCTTCAAGGAGTTTGACCACAGCTCTCATTTTCCAGTTGAGTACTCTGACCACTGGGCAATGGCATACTCTCCAGTTGCTCTCTCTCACCCCTTAGGTTCAACGGCAGTGGAGCCGACAGACACCTCTGGTACTGAAAGGAGAGGTACCATCAAGAAAGGAGGCAGGGCTTAGGTTCCTGCCCTGTCTTCACAAAGTGGAGCAGCTCCAATGGGGGAGATTGAAATGTCTCAAGCTCTTTCATCTCTAACTCTGGCTCTGATTTGTGAAAAAAATGTAGCATTTTTTACATGTTTTAAGGATCTTTATGTGCTTAGAGCTGTGGTTATGATTTGTAAGCTGAAACAATGAGACATTTGACACGAAGACGCTGATGTCCTATAGGAGGGATATGAACAGCACGAGGCTCAGCATGGGACAGGTTGGATTGAAATATCTTCTCAGATATCCCTAGAGCCTAAAGAATTCTCTTCCAGAAAGGAAAATTTAATGGAGGTTAGGACAATAGAAAGGAACATAAAATCAGCAAAGTTAAACCTGAAATGAGGATTAATGGGAATTCTGAAGAATAAATGTTTAAAATTACAATCACTGATAATAAGGGTTTCTGGTACAGCAGAAACAAGGACTGAAAGAGAATTAGAGACTTTTTCAGCTTATTAAAAGCTAAAGAATCCATTAAAAAAGTACAGAGTCTGTAGACTACCTGGTTTCATTTTGCAACAGTTTTTGCTGGGTAATGTCGTAGTCAGATACTCCATGCTCACTATCGTCAAGCAACAGAGATATTGTGATCAACAGTTCCTATGAAATAAACAAACACTACTAGTTTAGCTGTACGTGTCAGGTAAGAAGACAAAGAGGATAGCTAAGGGATGGGATTGAGTTCTAGTTTGGCTATTCTTTGTTCTGTGCCATTGAAAAAATTGCTCAGTTTGAATTTATTCTATTAATTGCATGTGCTCATTCTCATTTCAGAGGAGTTGTTGGAAGGATTAACAAGGAATTTGTAAGTATTTTTGCTCTCTCTTTCTCTATGTTGAAAGACATGATTCTGGTCAGAGACAAAGGAGTCCTATCTCAATACATTGTTTCTGTAGACTTCCATTGGCCAGGAGGAAATCACAACCTTTCCTGGTTTTCTGGTCTATTGGAAAGTCTCCGAATACCACTGGAAAAGTAATCAAAACATTAGCAGTTTCTGACCAGGTTCCTGCACTTCATTGATTTATTAGTACTCTGCCTTGTTTCATACTGTAGCTGGGTGACCATGCTGGGTCATCATTCTTCATGCAATTTCTTATGAAATTCTTACTACAAAATAGGAAATAGCCTGTTAGGTTACAGGACTTGAGGTGTTCCTGTCAGAAGATTTGGGGATGTTTATGGCAAACTTGCTTGCTGAGATCAGATGCTCGTACATGATGGGTGCTCAGGGATGGATACATAACCACCTTTCCTGTGAACAGCAGCATTCAGTGACTGCACCTGGGTTGTTTTACTGCAGTGCTCCTAGGTATACTAGCTTGGCTTGGCAGTGGTGGCATGCTAAGTGAGACATTTTAGGGCTGCTTAGTCCTTTTGTAGCATCCTCTCAGGCACCGGGGTGACCCAAATCGAGGGGCATCTCTTCCAGGATCTTCCCCTGTTTGGGCCATCAAATAAGAAAGGGAGAAAGAGGAGAACTATGTTTTCCTTCTTGTCTCCCAAACCAGTGTGTCTGGTGAAAGAGGGTATGAGAAGGTCCTGAGACATGTCTGTGGTTCTCAGAAGTGGAGCTGAGTGCTTTTTCCCTGTAGTCAGTGGAGTTCAAAGGGACTGACTCCATTGATATAGTCAGGACAAACACATGATTAAGGGGGTGTATTGTCAATCCTTTTTCTTAGAGCTTTTCCAAAGCCTGCTACCCGTAGTCATGAAAGGACTTAAAAGTTTGGGTATTGCTAGCTCTTGCTACCCAGGGGCTCAGCATAGGGAGAGTTTTTATTTTGTTCTTTTCCTGTCAGAGAAGGGGTTGTGCAGATGAGCCATGCCGCGGTGTTGATTAATCCCTAATATTGATTAGGGTTTCATGTCTGGTTCCCTTACTTACACTCATTTAAAAACTTGATGAAGCAGTGAATTGGAGTAATAGATGCAGGACTTGAAACAGTGCTACAAACTACAAAGGAACAGGCCCAAGTGCAAAAAATTTTCTTTTACATTTTAAGGGGCAAAATTGTGACAATAGTTGCATTTTACATGTATTCAAGACAGAAGGTCTTTCGTCTCTCAGTGTTTTATTTGCAGTGTCATCTAACTTCAGTTCTGGGTTTCACACATGCTGATGTAGTCATAATCTGCCTCAGGGTCAAAATGACTAAGATTTGCACCTGAAAAAATAAGAAGCTGATATGAAAATTAAAGAAACCGATACATAAACATGTCAACCATTTAAATGAAAATATATTTGAATTGCAAAACCCAGAATTACTGAAAGACTTGCTTTCAGACTGTTGTAGGGGAAATCTCCATTAATTGTTTCTTGTTGTGAATCTGATGGGCTGGTGAACAATGTCTATTTATTTCTTTTTGCTTTCAGCTCCTATGTTAAGTTCATTTATAAGAACTGTGTTGAGTGGACACCTCTGGAAGGGAGAGAAGAGTACCCCTTCCTTCAAAAGCAACTGAATGTGCTCAAGGTGATATGGTACCAGACACTGAGAGATGCCCTGATACCTGTCTAGACTCAGGGGAAAAAGCATGGACCTTGCAGCAGAGACTGCTGAAGAGGGCAGGATATATCCAACAAGTTCAAAAGGGTGGTCTTATGGTGATGGACAGAGAAACCCCTAAGGGACCGGGGAGTCTGGGTAGACCCTGAGGTGGCTGAAGTCAGGCATGGAAACAGGGACCCTAGCACCAGGAAAGAATTAGTTATAAGCATCTTTACATTTCTGCTGACCTCACTGCTTTAATTTTTTTCTTTTCCCAATTCTAAAATAAAACTGGCTTCGTGAGTTTGAAAGCTTTTTGCATTTCTTTGGGGAGCTCATTATAAGAAAAATGTCTCAGCAAGTCCATCTCAAAGCTCTGGTGAGCTTGAGGTCTCATCACAGAAAGGGCAGCTGAGGATGGTAGGCTGCGTTGTTTCAGCTGTCCTCCACTGAGTCAGGCATGCTGTTGCTGAAGTCTTCGCCTTCCCGTGTTTATGAAAGAAAAATCGAAGTTGTTTCACAGAAGAAAGCCTAGTCATCACCAGTCATTGCTAGACCAGTACTGTTAGAGTAGTGCTCAGTCATTCAGAGCTACCTAAACCCCTGATGAAAGCGTTGCAGAGCCAGGTGCCAGACAGGCGATTCACAAAAGCCAGCAAGCCGGTAAGGCACCCCTAGGAAACTCTCTGGAGAGGAGGAGGCTTTGTGAGGTAAAAGACCCTAAAAGGTGCCAACCAGCTGGAAAAGTGTGTCTATTCAGAGTTCACATCCACAGATTCTTCCTGGAGTTAGACAAAGAAGCAGGATTGGGTTATACTTCCTTGGCTCTGTCTCTCTTCCCTCTTTGTCCAAATTCTCACCAGAAGTGTGAAAGACCACAGTTCAACTCTTCTCCTTCCTTCACCTGATTTTGACTGAATCTTGAAACAGTCCCCTCTCAGGAGGATGTCAGGTATTTGTCTTTCCTGAGTATCTCCTGCTGAATGTCCTCTGCTCTGTCCAAGATGTGGAGAATCTTGAGGCTGTCCCAACCAGGACCTGTGCTCTTATTTCTGCTTCTGTGTCATATTTGTGCTTCTCCAGGAAAGGGTGAAGAACTGGAAAACATTGGTTGGCCTCTCTACTTTTCTCCTCCCTTAACGCTGCTGTGAAATTAACATTTCAATAATAAATATTGACTAACATTTTTATTTAAGCTGTGGTTTTGTTTTCTGGTATAAACACCCACAGTTTACATGCCTCCTATAGCACTGGCTTGGGTATAAAGATACAACTTTCTCCCTTCTCCAGTGCCACAGCGATAGCTGTCATATGACTGTGGGAGGGAGTTCTTGAAATATTCCTGAATACATGAGATAAAATGTGCCTACCACAACAGAGTTAACTTTCTCCCTCTCAGTGCACGTGCTACTTCTGAGTCTCGTGGGAACTTCCAGAATATTAAGTACACAACCTACTTCACAAGTGCATCTAAAGGTTCATTTTAGCTAACCTGATTTTTGTGTGCCCTGTTTTGGAAACATCAGGATCAAAAGCTTTGCTGACAACAAAATATCAGAAAGGAGGAAATATTATGCACCTGCTAAAACCCATAGTTTCAAAACCAGAAGCACTCCCAGGTCAGTGGCCTCCCTAAAATATGCTTCCCTAAATGACTTGAGTAAAGCTGCAGACTTTAACAGCAACAGAAACAAGAACTCATGGATATTGTAAACCTTCAGTGTTGGCCTGTGTTAGTGGATGAGAGCGCTGCTCTGAGAATAAACTGTGAGTTAGTCTTTTTGTTTGTCTTCTTTCTTCTGTGAGAACCACAGATGAAACATTTCTCATTTGTTTGCTTTCTGGGTACATCTGCCATTGGATTAGTTTGCATTTTTCTTTCATTTCCAAAACTTAAGAATAATATATTGCTTCTAGCGATCTTTGCAAAATTATAATTTCTGCCAGCTAAATAAATATATTTAAAACTGCATAGCAGATGTATGTATATACCATCCCTCTTCTTGCACAACAAAGCGTGTAAAAGGAAGTTGCAGAGGTGCATTGATTTAAAGTGATTTGCTCTTTAAAACATTAAATTGGAGAATTAACAGCCTATTTTACTCATCTGGGTCTCAGTGAAGCTATGCCCACTCACTGCACAGATAACAACCAGATGACCATTCTCTTTTACACTTCAGCTGTTCCTTTCTCTTTCTGACCTGTGCCTTTCACATAACACCATCAACATGGGACAAATCTGCAGTGCTGTTACTCCTTCCTCAGCAAGTTCTTTATGTAGATGCTCTTCCTAAGCAGAAGACACTGAGTACTATGTCCATGTTGCTTTTGGCAGACAACTTTAAAAATGTCATTGCTTATCACCTGAATCACTTGCTTTCTATCCATCAGGCTGTCAGTCCTGGTGGCGTATCTGTAATACAAGGGTCGCGTGTGCTCAGCCTCCCAGGCAGGAGGTCAGCCCTAGGAGATGTTGAGGTTTTGCACCTCCTTATTTGAGGAGGTATGTAATCACAGACGTCTTTCGGAGTAACTGTTTGGGCAGAAGGATGGGAGTTATGGGTTGGAAGGGAGGACATGAGAAACAGAGGCTGGGAACCATTGTGGGAGCATAGACAGTGAGGGCAGGGAGGCTGCTCTCGCTGATGATCATATACTCTATTTAAGCAAGCATGCCAATCAGCTCCAGATCTCTGCCAGTTTAGCAAAGCCCTTAAAACTCCCACCTGCTGTCTGTTCCTTAGGGTTGTAAAATAAAAGGCTGTCCTCACCTCCTGTCCCCAGAAGCCAAATTGTCTGAGCTCTGGGCTGCTATCCTTCTTTTCAGAAATCCCCAGCACACCCGATTTTACCCCAGAGTAGTAGAATTAGAGTATTTCCAATTCTAGTCCCTCCTTTGCACTAGTTCTTACTGTTTTATCTTGTTTCCTCTGTCCTTGTTGAGAGGGTGCTGGTGGGCTTGCCTTCTTCCTGGCAGACCTGAGCCAGAACACATCCTTGAAAGGCTGTAGGGTGCTGCCTCAGAGCTGGTGGCCATGCCACTTCATGTCACTGTTGACATTACTCATGTAAATAGGTGGAAAATCACATCAGAGTGCTGTGCCGGTGTACAGACATGACTTTTTATGGGGCAAAAAGATGAATCCCTTAAAATCTGGATGGTGTCCAAGAAAGAGTACATGACCTAACTGGTCTCCCTCTAAGGAAACATGCAGAGACTAGCAGAAGTAATTTCCCAGAAGTACCAGCTCTGTCTGGGCTTGAGACATAGGGCTATTTCTGTCACCAGACAAGCCTGTATTTTCACTGCTGAGGGTGGCAGCACATGAAACAGGGAGGTGGCTTTGGCTGTGTAAGCTGTGTCCCCTTGGGGCAGTTCAAATGGATTCAGAGCAATATATATTCTGCTCACCGTTTTGCTGTAAACATGTGTAAAAGTTGCCCCTGTTTTCTCCTTTTGGTCAGTACACCTTGCTTTGGCTCTCAAAAAAAGCTTCTCATCTTGGGGCTTTGCAGTTGTCTTGATCTCTCACCCTGGATAAGGTTACCAGTGGCGTTTACTTCCTTGACAACATTGTCTTCATTTGGCAAATATTACCGTTTCCCCCAAGCTTGTAAAATTCATGAGCTTGAGACTTATCAGGGGAGACAGAAGCAAAGATGGACACAGTGCATAATAACAGTGACAATGATTTTCCTGTTTACACTGGACATACTAAAAGCTGTTTCTGAAAAAGGTTGAGGAACATGCTAAGAGATTCTATGTCACAGTAGACTGCATTAGAAACCTCACGAGGGAATTAATCAAACACAGTCTGTTCTTTTGGTTCAGTTCACTGTGCACCTGCTCTTATAAAATGGGATTCAGAGTTTGGAGTTCATTCTCTGCCCACCAGACTGCAATCATCCAGTGTATGGGTCAAACACTTTACTTTTCAGTACTCCTTTACCAGAACACAAACATGAGGTCTGAAATGATCTATCACATAATTGTGGAGGCTGGAAGGGACCTTGGAGGTCTCTAGTCCAACCCAATGGCCAATCAGGCTATTCTGGCCTGAGCTACACCATGGTGCACCCAGCCCTGTCTCCTGCTGTTTGTGGCTGGACTCCCTTTGTGAATCCCAGGACTGACTTGTTACCTCACCTTGTTTGGGGCTGCAGATGGGACTGGTCACTCTCACCAACCTGACACCTGTGGGCACTGCCTGTGCTGGGGGCACCCTGTTTGTGCCCACGATGGAGCTGCCCTGCTCTTGCTGTGCCCTCCTGCCCATCGATACCTATGAGGAGGTTACTGAGAAGAGAAAGCTGCTCCTCAGACCAGCAGCAGGAGGGTGAGAGGCAATGATCATAGACTGAAATAGGAGATGCTCAGTCTGACAATCAGGAAAAGGCTTTTCCCCATGAAGACAGCCCAGCAGTGCAGCAGGGGCCCAGAGAGGTTGTGCCATCTCCATCCTTGGAGTATTGCCAGCCCCAAGCTGGCATAAAAAGCATAAAAAGCCCTGAGTGACCTCATCTGACCCCATGGCTGAGCCTGCTCTGGGCAGGGGGTTGGACTGGAGTCCTCCCAAGGTCCTTGATGGGCTACATGAGTCTGTGGTCCTCAGTCACGTAGGCAGGGCGTCATGAGATGCTCTGCTGTGCTTCAGTCAGTAACAGGAGCATTTGCTTGTTCCTGCTGAGAAAGTCCGTTCCTTGCAGCCATGAAGGCTGCGCTGTGGTCTCAGCTGACGGCCTCAGGAGTAGAGGGTGATGTGGAGTAGCCCTTCTCCCTGTGGTGGTAAGGGCAGCCTATCCAATATGGACTAGAAGCTGCAAGTTTAAATGAACATGAAATGCTGTGCTTGAGTTATTTGGTAAGGGCGTGTTGTGGTTTAACCTCAGTCGGCAACTGAGCACCACACAGCTGCTCCCTCACTCCCCCCTGGTGGGATGGGGGAGAGAATCGGAAGGGTAAAAGTGAGAAAACTCGTGGGATGAGATAAAGACAGTTTAATAGGGAAAGCAAAAGCCGTGCATGCAAGCAAAGCAAAAGAAGGAATTCATTCACTGCTTCCCATCGGCAGGCAGGTGTTCAGCCATCTCCAGGAAAGCAGGGCTCCATCACACGTAATGGTGACTTGGGAAGACAAATGCCATCACTCCCAACGTCCCCCTCTTCCTTCTTCTTCCCCCAGCTTTATATGCTGAGCATGACGTCATATGGTGTGGTCAGTTGGGGTCAGCTGTCCCAGCTGTGTGGCCTCCCAGCTTCTTGTGCCCCCCAGCCTACTCGCTGGTGGGGTGGGGTGAGAAGCAGAAAAGGCCTTGACTAGTGTAAGCACTGCTCAGCAGTAACTAAAACATCAGTGTGTTATCAACACTGTTCTCACCCTAAATCCAAAACACAGCACTGTACCAGCTACTAAGAAGGAAATTAACTCTATCCCTGCTGAAACAGGACAGGGCAACAGAATTATTTGTCTGAAATCATGGGAGAATGATGCCTACTGCACTTTAATTCTGTGTTATCCTTTTTGCGCTTGCTCCCGTGGTTAGTTTTTGCAAGCAGTTTTGTCACAAAGTGAATAAAGAAAGGTCCTCCAATCTTCTTCATAGGTGCTAGAATACCAGGTCAGTTCCTTTTGTAAAGTGATCTGGTAGAAGAGGCAGGCATTTGCAAAGCATGTGAAACCGTATTTTAGTTTTTTTAAGCTTTGGCACAACTGAACCAGTGACAGGAAACCTCAAGCACTATATTACTAAGCAATAAATAGCAAGTGACTTTCAGTAATTCCTGGAACTCATGCACAGTATTACTACATGATATTTCTCAGTAATTTTGTGAAGGTATTTCCATCTGGCTGGCTTAAATTCTTCGTACTGGTTAAATCTGAAAACGAAAACTATTTACTAGAAGCAAATTTGAACACAGACAAAGGAAATGGAATGGAAGGGGCCTGAGCCTCATGAAGTAGAAGTTTTATATGCAAAAGCTGTTGGGTTTTCTCAGGAAGCCTCCAGGTAGGATCCAGCCTAACCAAAATAGTTTTCAAAATAATCACAGAACGGGATACTCACAGACTAGCAATGTTGCTTCAGAGTAGGAATATGGAGGTCTGAAATTGAATGCTTGGCTGGAAGGCTGCATTGCTCTTTTTTGATGTTGCAGTGTAAGAAGAGCACTATGTGAAGTCCCTGCAATCTTGAATGCAAGTCGTGGAGCTCAGTGACAGAGATGAGCCTTGGAGCACTCACAGATTGCAGATACTATTTCTAGTTGGTAGCATGAAAGACTGGAAGACATTTGCCTGCCTGAGGCCACAGCTAGATGTACATGGCATATCCAGGATTATGAGAACTGGCTCTTTCCCAGTTGGTAACCAGTGACAGCATCTCTCCCAGCTTGCTATGAGGTGTACCTCTCACATCAGGGAATGGAAGGAAAATAGTGCATTAGCCTAAGAGACTCAAAACCCAGTTGTGTAAAATTCGTTCTTGGAGACGTTTCTATGAACCAGGAAGGGTATGGCTTAAGGGCAGAGCTTCCTCTTCAGTTAAAAGGAATGCACTCACATCACATTCGTTGGAGAACTTCCTCCTCCTTCTGAAATGGACTTGTCTGGTACCTGGCTCTGCTTGACATGAGGCACTGGTCTTTTTTCTTAGATTTGGTCGTTGGAAATGCAAATCACCAAGAGTTTCTATTTGTGTCCAAAGACTTTGTAGGTGAATCATTTAACCCCTGTGGTTCATTTTACCCATTCATGAACTGGACACAGTGAAAAAAATACACACACACATGCACACTGGTCTCAGGAGTCATACCAGGCAAAAAGCAGTTTCAGGCTTTGGAGAAGTCTTGATTTTTTGATTCAAACCTAAATTTTCTGAAAGGGATAGGCTCCCCTGACCACTGTGAAGAGCCTAGGGGAGACCTGGGATTCCAGGCAAGGCGAGAGATATAACCTGCAGTATCTTAAATGAACTACTCCAAGCTTCAAGGAATTGCCCTTTACTGATAAACAGATGTTTTCCTTATTGTTATTTGTACTGAGCTGGTCGTTTTCAAGGTGTACTGCATCCTAAATTTGTTTATTTAAAATAAAATATTGAAGGATGTGTATTCAATACTAAAGCCAGCAAAGGCTGGCTTCAGAGAATTTCAACAGCTTTTGCAAGTGAATATAGGAAAAATGCTTCTGGCTGGAGTAATAAATGCCATGTACACATGTATAAATAATATGAGTACCATGGGGTAGCATAAAGCTATTTTCTAAATTTTGCATTTGGAATATTGAGGCATATAGAAGTAAATGACTTGTCCAAAGTGCATGAAGGAGTACTGGGACACAGCTGGGAATGGTACCCAGATGCCCTGAGTCTCAGAGTGATACTGCAACTGCCAGCTTTTATGGAGAGGGTTCAGGAAACTATCTGTTCAGTTTTATGTTGGCTGTTTGCTTTAAGTTGGTAGTCCTGTGAAAAAGCTAATGTTCTGTGTTTCGAAGATTTTGAATTGGAAGTCTGATGCTCTAAGCTTTTTAAGAATGTCATGTTACTGAAATCTAAGTGTCTTTAACACTGTCAGTGCAGGGAACCATGAAAGCTGCACTTCTAAAAGAATTGTGGAATTTTAATTTGTTCTCATCCCCTTTTCTAGAAAAAGTGGTTGCTTTAAGATGATCTTCGAAGCAATAATACAAGGATATATCCACAGGGAAACAATATAATTTCCCCCCCTCCCTCATATTTATGTTTCAGGTCCTTTACTCATTTTTAAGTGCTTTGATTTTTGATCTTTCTCTACTTTCTCCCTGTGATAGGGAATTTATTTCTTTATTTCACACAAAAATTTTCCTCCCCCACTCCAAGATGTTAGTATGGTCTCTGCACTTGGCTTCAGGCTTAAATCTTGGCAAGGAAGCTCTCAATTATTAGGCAATTTTTAAAAACAAACACAGTTTCAGCTGTTTTATGCAGGGGAGGCGTGCAAAATGCTAGCTGTTTTCCAAGACACTCTGTAATGCCCTGAAGGGTAACGGTTGAGAGCAAGGGGCTAAAATACATGAGTATTTCAAATCTGGCAGTATTGCTAACACGATTTTTATTCTGAGGTGGACTGGGTTTGCTCTGGACAAATGTATATCTGTACAACATGTAATACGTGTATCATTTACATCTGGCCTCTAATATAATCATATGTCAAACAGCCAAGAGCACACTTAACCCAATTTGTCAATTATAATCTGGGGCCGTGACCATTGCAAGATTTCATAGCTTACTTGCTGCACTGCACTAGGGGGCCCTGACTTTCGGTTTTATTTCGAGTGCAAATGAACATTCAAAAGACTTCTGATGAAGAAAAACCCTTAAAAAAGCTCTCTTTTGGCTTCTTTGCTCCTCTGCAGAGGAACAAAGTGAAGCGTACTTGGGAATGGAAAGCAGTTGAGAAAATACCCCTGGGGAAGAAGGAGGGGAAGAGGAGTGAGGGGCATAAGCTACTGCTGGTACTTTCTGGGGCTGGGAGAATGAGAGGGGGAGCAAAGGCTTGAGGGAAAGGTACTGATGGGTCATCTAAAAGAAATCCAAGGCTGTTAATGCATGGAGCAGGCAGGGGTTGAGCGAGGTTTATTAGATAAGGGTTGGTTTGGTGGGCCCATGGCTAGCCCTCCGTAGTGTGTTTGAGAAGGCAGCTTCCACCCTGCTGCATTTCAGCTCTCAGGTTTTGTTAAAGAAACAA
Source organism: Aptenodytes patagonicus (assembly GCF_965638725.1). NCBI lineage: Eukaryota > Metazoa > Chordata > Aves > Sphenisciformes > Spheniscidae > Aptenodytes > Aptenodytes patagonicus. The sequence continues at coordinate 72,278,885 of NC_134982.1, forward strand.
GGTAGAAAATCAAAACAGCAACATTTTTCAAGGACAGAGAGATCAGAGGGCTTTAGTTTCAAAGTTCTGTAATGGAAACTGAAGCTGCTTGATTAATTAAAAAAAATCCACCTTTAAATAGTGATTGAACATTAAAGATTTTTTAGAATAAATTTCCCATCAAAATACCACCACTATTTAATTTTTGACAAAGTACATTAGTTTCATGGAACTCTGTATTTCAGGAGGAAATGTTTTGGTCTACAGTTTGTGACTGGCTCCTGAGCTCAAGGCCATTACATCAGAGCCCATGTTGGGCTTCTCCTCATGCCTTGGGGTGTAACCACAAAGTAATTGCTATGGTTGTGGTAGGAATAGGCCTAGTGGATTTTATTTTTGTCACTGCAGTTCTTGAGAGAGGTGGATGGAAATCACTTCAGAGCCTACCACTGGGCAAAATAAAAGCTGAGGAGCTGTAATGCTCCTACGAGAAAGAAACCAAAGAACTGCAGGTGTTCAAGTGATGCCCCCAAAAATATGGCCTTCACATACAGGGAGGAAACAGCTTGTCTTGGTGGTCCCATGGTACCTTCCTTTCAGCTGCCCCAGTCCCATCAACATCTGATTTTGGGAAAGAGAGGCCACACACACCATAATCCAACAGTGAAAGATGGCATGGAAATGTTGGTGGCCATGGAGACCTTTGTCTAGCCAAGGAGAAATCCAGGCAGAAGGGGACAGATGAAGAAAGCTAGCTTTAGCTGAAGCCTTTTGGGGCCAAAGTTTGCTTTGTGGGATTCAGGCTCTGCTTTCATTCTTGCCATGTCTGGTTTCCATTAGAATGCAAACGTTACAGATATCCCTTTTAAATGCCAAAAAGGTGAAAGGCCTTTGGGAAGAGAGGAATAGCTCTGTACCCACTGAGTGTCCCAAGCAGGGGTCTGTAAAACCCAGAAGACAAAAAAGTCTAGGTTCTGTTAATGCCAGGATCGAAATGGCTCTTACAGTACTGGAGTCCTTAATTTAAAAAAAAAAACAAACCATAAAATCATAGCTGTTCTACTATAGGCTGCTAAAAAGTTAGTGCTATTTTGTTGTAATATTGGTTCAGGTTGCTGAGTTGAAGTCCGTTAATTTTCCTGTACTCGTGTGTATTTCAGACAACCCTCCCCAAGAAAGGATTTGCAGAAGTGGAGGCATCTGTGCTCTCATCAGCCACAGAACTTGCCTGTGCTGGGTACCCAGCTTTTTATTATGATAGCTTTACTTTTTTAATGGTCTTTTCTGTACAATTTTTGAATGGGGGGGGGGCAAAACAAAACATGATGAAGCTTTACAGTTTTACATATTACACAATTTATGTCTCAATGCAAAGAAGTGGTAGGGGTATTCTGAGATAAATGTGAAGTTCACACTGCTTAGGAATCTCCTTTTCAGAAGGAAAGAAAATGCACTGAATTACACCCACTCTTTCTTGGCTCCAAGGCAAGGGTGGAGCTTGCATTCGTTTGTCTGTTAAAATAAACAAAGGATCTGTTAATAGTTTTGGTGGCCACATAGTCTCAAAGCTTGTGGGCTCTGAATCAATGCTATTGAAAATACCTGTTTGCTCAAGAAAAAGGTAATTAAAACCCATAATTTCTGGAGCTAGCAATACTAAAGAACATTAAAACATCTGTCCATTGCTTTCACAGGTACATGTACTGTCCTCTTAACATACTTCTATTCGTAGAACTCAGTCAGTTCTTATTAGCCTGGTGCAGAATTCTGTAATTAAAAAATAAAATCCTGAATATTACTATTTGTCACTTCCTTTTCCTTCTGGCACTTGCACACAACAATAACAAGCACTCAAAAAAGCTTTAAATAAATTAAGTTGCTTTGCCTTATTAAAGCTCTGAGAAAATTACTGAAGTAAATATAATTGCACTGGATTTGATATGGAAATGAAAATATAATTTTGGGTCAGGAAACTGATTTGTCACTGGAGAACTAATGTCACACTATCTTAAAACATAGCTCTGAGGAAACAAAGGAGGAAAAATAAAGTTTAAAATAAAAAAAATATACTCCCAAACATAGAAGATTAGAGAAGATATGGTAACATCAGTCTGTGTGAAATAAAATAATCCAGATATCCTTTTTAATAAAAAGTGCAGGTATTACTTCAGGCTATTTCTATCATCAATACTGTTGTTTCTAAATGGATGCTTAGACCAACTTTTACCTTATGCAAGACTTTTTTTTTTAACAAGGATGTTTTTTGGACTGCTTTAGTGTGACACTGAGAAAGCTATAGAGATCAAAGCCAGTGTGTTGTAGGCTATGTGCGGCTTAAAAAAATATCTGCCTCATCCCCAAGCTATAAAAGCAAGCAAAGGTGCCATTTTCAGGATGCTTGTCTTCAGGTGTTACCTGCAGGAGTTCACATATTATTTTGGGTGAAATCCTGACTCCGCTGAGGTAACTGGTAGTTCTGGCATTGTTTTTGATGGGGTCAGCAATCAGTCATCTACATTTAGAAATTAAAAAAAAAACTTTAAATTGAAACCCTTGAATTTAAATTTCATTGTTTTATGTTTGCTCACAGGAAATTCAGTTTAGAGGGGATTAGTGACTACAATTTTGAAAATAAACATTGCATTTTTGTATTTGAATTTTTGAGATATTTTTATTACTTATGTCTCAAATACATGTATTTATGTGGACCAGTGGGTTATTTTTTAAATTTTCAAATAAGGAAAAAAGGTACTCTTGAGACTCCTGACAACAAACTCCCTTCCTACAGCCTTTTCTTGGGGGCTGCCAGTGGTCCAATGTGCAGGTGCTGTGCTGTCAGCAGAGGTGACCAGAACTGCAGTCTCTCCCTCTGCTATTGGCTCTGCCCTGACTTCTTTCATAGCCCTGGCAACCAGTTTAACATTCTTGGATATATAATTACCTGGTGTAAATTGTCATAGTGCCATGTAAGCCATTAACACTGGCAGTGAGGCTCTGCCTCACCATGCTTTGGTTTACTCTTGTGATGAAATGAGCAGAACTGGCTGTGCTTGCCAAGTGCATTGCACTGGGTAAATAACGAACAGATGTCAAATGCTCTGGGCTTCTCTGGTAGGGAAAAAGACCAACCACTCACCAACAAAAAGAAGCTGTAGGAATGGGTAGGAGTGGTGTTATATTCAGAAATCTTCACAAAGGTGGCAGGTGAATTGTTAGGAAAGTGAGCTGTGGTAAAGACTGGTTACACTTAATTCCTCATTAAAATATTTGCTTACAGATCTAAGTTCTTCTGAGCAGTTGTTTTGAAGGCATGGTAATGGGTACGTTTGACTCATGTAATGTTTAACTTGCAGTATTCTATTTGCTTAAGGTTTCGAAAGTATTATAAGTTCAAATGTGTGTTGTGGGAGAGAAAAAGTCAAACAATATCTGAATTCCAGTCAGGCTCCAGGAAGACACAAGACTCTTGCTTACCTATTAAAAAGTAAACACTTGCAGCTATATTTTGTTCACTACCAGTAGCTGCCAGCTACTCTTATACTGCATGATCTAAATTATATTTTTTCCCTTAGGAAGCTATCAAGTCTCTGAAAATCAGTATTATATATAGAAACCTAACCCTACATAATGAGAGTTACTTCTGCAAAAGGGCTTCTTGAAACTTAACTTTTTTGTGCTTAAATAATCCTTTTTGTATTACTGCGGTCATGTAGGATTTCTGGCTCATCTGTGAAGAACAATGCTATACAAGCTTTAACGAAGAGTTGCCATGCAAATGATAGCAAAAAAATGGCAAAGTAAGTCCCCTTTGCTGACTTCCATGGCTGCTTACACGCTTTATTCCTCATACTACAGCAAACTGAAAAGCAGAAGGAGCAGTGCTATGACTAGCCTGAGACGAGGAGGGTGCAAAAGGCAACAAACCCGCTGGGGAGCATGAGCTGTCCCCAACTCACAGAGAGTTGGGGTGCTGCTGTGGTGGGAAGGGGACTGTGAGCGAGGACGGGGGCTCCTGGAGGCATCCTGGGAGAAGGAGGATGGTCTCGGAGGAAACCTAGGGGACATCACCGGGCCTGAACCCCTGAACCTCTAGGGACTGAGGTTTTAAGCCTGGTAACAAAAATACAGCTGCAGGCTTGCAAGTGCTCAATTTTAGTCATCAGTGATAAAGTTATCATCTATTAAAGGAACTGTGGTTATGGGAGGGTAGGTGTTTAAAAACTCTTCCTATTTCTTAGAAGGCCAGACACGTTCAGCAGGCAGTGCCTTCCTCTGAAGTCAACCAGCAGCCACAGCAGAAAGTAATGCCATATCCGTGGGATAAGCCCGTGGAGGAGTGGGGCTGTTTTGTGCTCTCCAAGGTGAACACCTGCAGTGCTGTTACCCCACCATGGAGAGAGAGCTCCTTCCAAAATATGAGTCAGGGAACCTAACTTACTGCCCTCCAAATGGGTGGCAGCAGCTTCCAGCAGCTCTTCTTTGCACCCATGTCCTACATTTTACCTGATCCCTCTTCTGGCTGTGGCCCTGCTGATGCTGCAGGGTGCCCTTTGATTGCTGTAAGCTCTGCAAGGGTGTCTTTCTCCTGCACTAAGAATTAATTTGCAGGGCTGCACCTTATACAAATCATTCATGTGGCTCCTTCCTGCCTGCTTCCCCTTGCTCTTGTTAAATCTAAATTTTGTGAGTCTTCTGTGCCACCCTTCCTGAGGGTGAGCAATATCGTAGTGCTTGACAGGGACTGCTGGAAGGACAAACTTTGTTAAAGCTGTCAGAAAGTCTCCACAGTTTACAGTGGTTAAATGTTTGTTTGGCTACATCATTATTAATTCCTTGTCAAGGATCTTGGAAAAAAAATTTAACACTTTAGGCAAAAACATGTTTCCATGCAACCTGATACATGTTAGTTGTATTCTGTTCTCATAAATCCAAAGCAATAGTCTTTGCTATCCTGATTTACGCTCCCCCAATATTTAAAAAAAACCTGCTTGTACACAAGCTTAGAAAAACAGGGATAGAGCAAATAATTTTATTAATTTAATTAAGATATTTTAGAAAGACTTGAACCAAATGAGATTTCAGTTGAAGAGGAAAAAAACAGGTGATTTGGGATTTGGGATAGTAACTGAAGAGCAATATATCTGCCCTGATGAATGGTACAGGGCACATGAAGGGTTTACTGGATACCAGTACTTCAATAAGAAAAGTAGGATTTTAGCCCTTGCTTTTGAAGGCTGAATTTCCAACTATGAACCAGACGGAGGGGGCGCATGGGTGAGCAGGAGTCTTTTTCTGCCTGAGTGTAGCCATAAAACTTTTGGTACGCTGGAGAAAAGGTGTTTTCCCCATGTAGACAACTTGAGCCCTGTTTTGTTGTTTTTTTCCCCACTTGCTAGCAGGAGCCCATGTGCTAAAAGCCAGAGAGGGTCCTGTGTGGGTTGCAGGAGCGCATGGCCCTGGGAAGAGCATCTGTGCAACCCCTCTGTGGTGTGGGCACAGCAGCTGGACGGCCATGGGTGGTCCTGCGGCTGGGGGGGGGTGAGCCACAAGCTCTTGTCTCCACTGGGTCACTGGGAAAGGTCTTTTCCTTCATATGAAACCGTTTCATTCAGTTTCCCTCTGGTGTGCTGTGTTTACCCGGACATGCTGGAAGACCTGCATCCCTTCCCCACCAGTGTTTCTCGCTCCGTACCATCATCTCTCATATTGTTCCAGAAATTATATCAACAGCGCTGAGCCTGCAGGGAGGGGAAAGCTGGTGAGCACCGACTGCAGAAATGACAGTGGAGAGACCAGCTGGACTGGGGGATGCTGTGACCTGCTCCCACTCTGCTGTGGTAGGACCTTGGCTAAGCCCTTCCACCTCTCCATGTCCCTCCTTTCCCGTCCTTCCTCCAGTCTATTTAGACAGTGAATGACTTAGAGTAGGGCCTGTCTTTTCTCGACAGTGTGTATGTGTACAGTGACTGACATAAAAGACTTGTGATTTCATCTGGGACTGCTGCTCCAGTTCAAGTACACCCAAAATACATGTTTAAGCTCCAAGTACTTACTCTCTAAGTGGTATCTGCTGGTGGAAGGTGGAAGTCCCCTCTGTTATGCAGAAATCACAATTTCTGTTCTGTTAGTGCATGTTGGTTCCACATGAAACCAAACACTTAAGGATCTTTGAGAAGTTTGGTCTCAAGTGCAAAGGGTGCATGGAGAGGGGTTTATACTTTGAACATGTTGCTACGAACCTACTGTGCTCCAGCCTGCAGTCCCACGCATGTATGGCACACTTCCCTGGTATTTGACAAATTCTTATAGTCTCTTGATAGGGATTTTTTGATAAGACTTTGCATTCCCATAAAGTTCCAATTCCTCTCACCTTCCAAGGAGCACTGGACTAGGCAGAGGTATTTAAAAAAAACACCAATGGGTTTTGTTTTTCTCTCTCTAACTATGCCATGGCTGCGTCTTGTACTTGTGCAGAGTCTTGGTGGCTGCTCAGGGGACATACGTCCCATGCACTCCCTCAACGGGCTCCCCTCGGGATGGATGCTAAAGGCATTTTCTCCACATCACTGGTGGCAGATTGCAGGCCCTGCTGTGAACAGTGGCACCATTCCCACTCAGCTGAAATGGAAACAGACTCAGTGCTTTAGTCTCTGCAGTTAGTTTATCTCCAGTTTAGTAACAAATGACACCACCAAGTCTGTCCTGGAAGTTTTGAGGCGTTGGTTTTACACCAGGCCACCCAGAAGCCAGGCAGCGAGAACAGAAATGCCGCTGCAATGAAGCTTTCCTGATTGTTGTGCTTTGTGCCGCTGTATGGCACATGTAACACAGTGTCTCTCAGAAACTCTCCTAACCTCACCACCGCGAGGGAAATATTATCCTGATTTTGGCATGGGAAATGAGGGGATAGGAAAGGGAGTGGAGCTAATAACGAAGAGTAGCTGCAGACACATTAATCACCAGAGATACACAGACATCAGACTTTCTCCCTGCCGGAGGATACTCCTGGAAGACAGAGTTTTTGTCTGTCTTAATAGAGGATAAACGTAATTTTCTCCATCCTTCAGTTAAAAGTAGAAAACTGGGGGGAAGAAGGGGTGTCCTGCTGCCAGCATATCTAGCTGCTAAAGTAAAGAGTCTTTCAAAAAATATTTTCAATTTGCCATGAAGTGACAGAAAAGTCTGTCTGTATGAGGCAGCAGATCACCCTAGACATGTTACTCATTGCAGACTAATTGCCCGAGATTGTTTTGGTACTACAGACACACTGAGAGATTGAGCTGTGGATTAACCATGCATTAGATACCTGACCTGACTTGCCATCATCTCAAAACATTGTGATGTTTAGCTTGCCAGCCGAGCATGCAAAATGGGATTGCTGACATCAGGGTACAGTATGAAGAGGGACAGTCGGACGGGAGAGCAAGAGGGACGTCTCGCGTTTTTATGGGCTGACATCACATCTGGAAAGCTGCTGCCCTCTGGTGAGTCAGCACACAAAAGGCAATCATACGAGTCTGATCATCCAATCGCTTGGATGGAGGAAAATGTGCTGTTTCTGCCAGCAGATTCGTTATAACTAAGCCTCTGCCTTTATCAGGGAATTTTGACAACACTGCAAAGAGCCCATCAATAAATCTCCACCTGTTTTCCTTGATTGTAACCTCATTTGCCACTTGCAGGTTTTCTAAGCTGTGTAGCTGTGTGTTGCCTAATGAGCCTTTATCAGCTGTGCTTTTACTGGATTGGGGCAGGAATGTCTTTTTTTGGCTGCTGACCCTGTGTGGTCTTGTTCATGCCTGAAGCACCAGAGCCCTGCTCCAGTATGAAGGGTGATGGTGGGAATGATGAACATGGCATGCTCCTCTTTTGGACAGTCTGGATATAGTTCTCAATTCCTTTGCTGGTAGAAAACCCCAGAAATTCAGAGAAAGAGGATGAAAAGTAATTTTTTATATCTCCTCTCTGGTTTGAAGTCTGGAAGTATTTCTTGCTTCTCTTTTACTGCTGGCTGCCATAGCTCTTGAGATGTCAACCAAGATTTATTTTTTGAGTATCTGTTCTCTTATTCACTATGGATTTTACTAGTAGGGAAAAAAATGAGTTATTGTGGTGTCATAATGAATGCAAATGTCTACCTCTTATGGTCATTGTCACATCAAACAGGTAGAGCATCTCTTTATTGAGGTTTGCATCAAGCACCCTGTTGCTTTCTGCTACAAACACACTTGAGAATTACTCGTTCATCGGTTACCTATCACTGTCTCAAATATTCTGTAATACCTCCCCATGTTCCTTTCTCTTCCTTTCCATCTTTCAAGATGTGTGGAGAACTCCTGAGGAAAGCCCTAAAGATTGAGGCAAAGAGACTATTGTATATCTGGGGAGAAAAGTGGGTAACTACTACCATCTCCAAACAGCATGGACTATCAGATTTGCTTAGTAATTTCAGTATCGCCCCACAGTTGCACTTCAGTATGTCTGTGGAAAGATCAGTCGTATTTATCAAAAAGCTTTCACTGGCAGAGAACCAATCACCACCTTAGTGGCCAATCCTCCTCCTTTTAAAATATATACCTCTTTACTGTAGGCCTGATTCTGTTCAGTTTTCGCTTCCAGCCATTGAATGACATCACGTCTTTTTACTTGCTTGATTGAAAGAAGCATATAGCATTGGAAACGTTCCCCAAATGTAGGTACTGACAAGCTGTGACCAACTCACTGTTTAAGTTTTTGTTGCATTAATCAGTGAGATTTCTCAAGTATCTCTTATTACAAGGAAAAATATCAGGACTAAGGATTGTTCTTGCAGCTTTTTTGCCAGAATGTACTCTGAAGTGTAGATATCAGGACTGGACAGAGATTTCCAGGGTCAATCTGCAACTGCTGTAATATTTGTAAAAGTAACATAGAACCCTAACCCTTGCTAACAGAGCTCACCGACTTCTCGTGAGACTTAGGCTCTATGGCATTTCAGATATACTTTTATTAGTAAGAGTTGGCACCACCATTTTAGTGTGACTATAGCTTTATGAGTTGTATGTGTCTAGTTCTTAGGAAGGCCTCAAATAGCTATTTTCAGTCGGGTGGGACTTACAGATAGGAAATGCTAGTTACCGGGGTCTGGGGAGCGTATTAATCTAGTCTTAGGGAAAAATTAGAATCACCCTAAAATGAGCATTTAAGACAAATGGGATCAGCTGCCTCCTGAAAGTGACTGTCTCTGAATGCAGAAGAACCCTAAGCAGCTGTGGTAGCTCATTTCCTGATTTTCAGATGGCTGAAGGTGAAAAAAATCGCAAATAACGTTACTGTGCTGTGTTGTTCTGTGATTTGCATGGGGTCAAAACTTTATGTCTAATGGTGGTGTTTCTCTGTCACCAGTGAAAACAGGATTAGCACAAAGCATCCCCCTGCTCTAGAGTGGTGCAGGGGCCTGGTTTGCAAGCAAGAGAAATTGAGACTCTTGTTGGGGCTGGCGAAGTATTCAGGCTGTGAGCAGGGAGCATTCTGACCTTAGTGCAGATTCCCAGGCAGCTGCCTTTGCCTGAGGTGGCAAGACTTGCAAAAGGATTTCTCAGATATATCCTTCTCCTCCCCTTCCTGCACAAAAAACCCTGCCCAGCTGAAGCCTGTCCAGAGAATTGCAGGGAACAGGCTATTTTTATTTCAGCTGCATCCTAATAGTGTGCAGGGGGGATGACTCCTGCTGAATGAACAGGAAGGAAAGGAGGTTTGGCGCATGGCATTATCCCAAAGCATTTCTGGGCTGTGCTATTAACCCCTTGATGGCTGTTTTATAACAACCATCTCCTCTTCCAGTCTACATATAGCCTTCTAGCTCACCCAGATCTCTCACCATTTCACACAGACATGGGCTCTCTGCTGCCACAAGGTCTGAGAGGCTCCACTCAGTCATTCTGCAGATAAGTCTGAACGGGCTCTTGGCAGAGATGCATCCCTGCAGCTCCTCAGGACGGTTATTGCTCCAGGGCAAGGACACATGCAGGTGTGCCACAGCCAGCTACATGGGTATCAGAAGGAAAGCCGGGATGTTGAAATCTCTGGAAATGTGCTTCTGTGATCTGCTTTCTTCAGTGTGCCAGACGTGGCCTGTTTGAGAAGTTTCTTTCCCTAATGGATCTTAAGGGGAGTTGCAATGAAAGCTGGGCTGAGTTTACACCCACCGGAGCTTATGGAGCTGTTCTGCCTTAAAAAAAAACAACCAGAAATTGAAAGGTGGAGACAGATTTCTTTGGAAGCTCCCAGTGAAGATCTCATTCCTCTTTGAAAGCCTCTGGGAGCTCTCTCTGGAAGGCTGTTGGACCTGAATGAAACAGGAAAGTGCATGTGCAGATTCTTGCCCAGAAGGTCTCTAAATCCCACCTGAAATGTGGGAGACACGGTGGTTAGTAAATCATGTGTGACAGAAGCCTGTGTTTGCTTTTCATACTTAGCAGTGGTATAAGAGTGTTTTTTCACAAGGAAGGCAGCAAAGGCAAAAAAAATATACAGGCTGTTTTCGAAAGGAGCTTTCAATTCAGTGAAAGCAAACCCTACCATTCGTGCTGTTGGGAACTTCCTGGTTAACTTAACTGTTATCAGAGAATAGCAGGGAAGGTCACCTGTTGAGTAGGCAGGATGTACGGGATAGAGCCACAGCCCGCTCCTTCCTTACAACTGCAGGGTGATACACCTGATCACTCAGCTGCAAAGGCAGGAGCACTGCCGGTTTGTGTTGCTTGCAGTAGCAGCAAGTTGGGGATGCATGCAGTGATAACTGCATTAGCCATAGGAACCCTTCTCCTTCATACAGCATATTCATTTCATCACAAAGATACAGATACTAATGCTCAGTGGACTTAAAAAATATTATCAAATTTTGGGATGCACATGCGGTTCCACTGCACAGAGTAGCAAAGATCTTTGTTGTCTCTTCAGAAAGTTTGTATTCATGATTTGAAGAACGCCTATTATTTCATTCCAGTGAATAAATGCTTTGTTTGCTAGCAGATCAAAGATATTCCAGAGCAGATTTCTTTCCATATTGTTTGAGAAATTGTGGTTATAGACCACCAGCATTCATTGGCCATCTACCAGACAGACATTTATGGCCATTTGGCAAAGATGCTGGGAAAAGTATGTAGAGTTTGCTACTATTGGCAAAATCCTACTCCATCCTATTAAGTGTGGATAGCACATGAAAGTAGATGGTAATAAATACAATATGTGGGTGCATTAAAGCTGATCTTGAAAGGGTCTGAGTGTTTAGAAAAACAAAACAATCCAAACAAAAACCTATCTGAGAATTTTATAGCTTTATCAGATATAAAAAATTTGAGACTGGCCAAAAAAGGTAACTGTACACTTGGTGCTTTTCAGGAGTCAGTGGAAACTTAAAGTAGAAATCTACTGAAAAAAAAAAAGCCCACAGAAAATGGTTCATATCCTGCAATTTTCTTAATATAGTATCATAAGTAGTTGCCATCCAATCTAACCATGCTGCCTGCACATAAATCACATGCCTTTTTATGTGGCCTGGAGATGGTGTGGGGGGAAATCCTGTTGCTCCTGAATATGAACGTTCACCTCTGTTCATGGAACAAAAGATCCCCCTCGTTAAATACTGAATCTCAGTTGGGGATGGGAAGAACAGCAGTGCTCCTCCAAGTGCAAGATGCTTAGGGCAATACTGTTGCAATGTTAGTATGAGCCACTGGAATGCCAGTTAAACTTTAACCTAATTTCTACAACAAAACCAATGTTTTTGAGTGGTCAAGGCAGGAGACCAGGGACAAAAAAACTCCTGCCAGTTGGTGCTATTTAATGTATAGCTTTGGGATACTTTGATTAATTTCTGCAGGTATCTGAGCGTCCTCGTGATAGGGAGAGGAGAGAAGGGCTGAATACCTCAGTTAAAGCCTTAGCTGAATCCTTTGCCACAGACGGTCTGTGTGGCATGAGGCAAGTTGGACTGGCCCCGCAGCGCCTCCCTACAAGGCTCACTGCAGGGATCACTTCTGCTTGGGTCAGTTTTTTTGAAGACCAGTGCTTATCTGCAGAGGAGGACCCTGGGCTCTGTGTCCAAGAGGATGCGACTACCTGGTTGCCTCTGGGAACCTAGTGGCTGCTTTTGAGAAAGGAGTGAGGTTTCAGACACACCTTTCTGCATAGTGTTTGCCAAGCTACAGATGGTTTCCTGTGCAGCAGCTGGTTTTATTGCACTGCCTTCCTCGGGTATTCACTCCTCTGGTGCAATGCGCAGGGACCTTTCCTTGCTGTTTCTGGCCTTTTGGATTTCACTCCAAGGACTGGAGTGATACCGGAGCATTAGGTAACTCAGCATCTGACTTGAGGTTATCTTCAATCTTACATTTAATCCAGTCTTGAGTAACTTGTCTGAAGTTACTGAGTCCAAATCTCCCATGTTCAGGAGTCTGGCTTTATGCAAGCATAGAATAAGAACGATCTCTTTTCACTCACCAGATTTTTCACTGAGTTTTTCACCAGTACTGAATAAAAGATGAAGAGGACTCCAGCTAATGCACCAGTGGGTGCCTGAGAAAGCCCTGACAGCCCCTGCCTCCCCCTTGGCTTTTTCCCATCAGGCAGGATATACAGAGGAAGATGGCAGAAGACAACATCAAGCAAATCTGCAGCATAGTTCAGACTACCAAAAATAAGAGGCATAGTCACAGTTCAGCTTCTTAGGTGACAGAAGAAATTCTTTATAGTAAGGCAGACATTTGCCTCAGTAATATTGGGGGTTCTCTTGAAATACTTGATATATTTCCTAATGTCATTTTCCTGTTGTCTTCAACTTGTTTTCTTAGCATTTTTCAAACTCACATAAAGACAAAGAAATGTCTTCTGTTTCATGTTGTTCATGTAACACTGAACTGCTTGGCTAAGCCCATAAAATACAGATATTTATTTACATTTTAGGTGAGGATACAAATCTCCAAAGAGACTAGATAGCCTCTTAACTAAATTTCTTCCGTCCTCTCACACCCTGCTATCAGGTATTGGAACTTGTTAATTTAATGGAAATAGATGATGGTTTTGGCTTAATGTTGAAAGCTCAGTTTCATTGTCACTGGACAAACTTTTTACAGGGGACCTAGTATTGGGAAAATGAGCATGGAAATGGTCTCTCGGAAATGTGTGTATAGGTTATTTTTTCTGAGCAGAAGATCGTCTCAATAAGAAGCCTACCCAGGGCAACCTGAAACTTAGTATGTAAGTTTGATGTTATCAGAAGAGATTTTTACCTCTCCTTCTGGTCTCCTCTCCTCCCATTCAGGGAAGGTCTATTTTTCATTGCCCCTGCAAGCTTGGGAATGTGACAATGTTGCCTTTTGCAACAAGGACAGGAGTAAAAATCTTAAAAATGTGTTTTGAGCCATGTTCCTGAAGGACATTAACTTAGTTTGTCCCAGATTCTCCCTGTGGCAGGGGTGGGAGAAATTAAATATTGTAGTGAGTTGTTGGCTCTTACTTAACATAAGCGATGAGTCATTATACCCGTTCTGGCAGTGAATAAACTTAATCCTGGGAATTGCAGTTAACTAATCAAGGAAGGATTTTCTTGTTGCTCTTAATGACATACCTGTATGAAACTTGAACTAGCCTGTTACCACTGTCAGCCTGTTTGAAAAAGCAGGTGACTATGGGTGGGGAGTGAAAAAGAAAGTCTAACAGGTTGCTGATATGGCATTTTCAAATCACCTCCTCAAGCCTGTTAATTTTAACTCTTGGACTTTGTAACGTAGCCCACAGAAACCACACGATTTATCACCCTTGCCTCTTAATATTATTGCATATGAAAAAAAAAAAGAGAAGAAAATTATCTGCAGTGTGATATGACTCTTCCAAGTAGAGAAGGTGATAGTCCCATATCCAACAGCTGTAGAAGCAACCGTACCCCAAATTGCCATTTGAACACCTTCACTCAATGTCCTGGCAAGTCAGTATGTGAAGGGATCAGTTTCTACAAAGCCAAGAATGAAATTCTCTGCATAAACGAGTGATCATTTCAGGTCACCCCTCCCTGAGCTCTCCTCCCAGCATATGTGAACAGTGTTGTCCCAGGCCTCCAGTATCTTTGTCTCTTTTGTCACAGATCTGGTTGAAGTTGCTATCTCTGCCAGCTGCTCTGTGTTCAGGGAGAAGAAATTAAGCTCTTTACAGGCACAGAAAGACAGAGACAGTGAAAATGGCTGTACAAAGCAGCTAATCACATGGCTAGAGATGGGTGGGGAATGTTCAGATTAGACATCTGTCTTGGTTATTTGTTATGGGGCAGAAAAGGAAATGTTAAGTCTTCTGAAATGGAAGTTTTTAGTGGGAATGTTTGGAAATTTCCCATAAAAATGAGAAAGAGACATTCGTGTCAGACGTTTCTGCTTTCACAGCTATAGGTCTCTTTGTTTTTCTGTGTACTTTGGCAGGAGATACTGCAGATGATCACCCAGTGGTTACAGCCTTCACTTGAGGCATGGGGAAGTTTGGTTTGTCTCCAGGTCAGACCTGGGATGGCCAGAGACTGGGTCCAGAGCTACAAACTCTCAGTGAACAATGGCTCCGGAAACTGGTATTCAGTGACAGCAGATGAACAATTTTTCCTTCTCTGCTTCACTCTGAGTGAAACTGAAGGGAGAGGAATTAATTTTTAAAAACACCCTGTTTGAATTTTGGGGAAATACAGCCAGATTTTCAGGTTTACAGATCCTGAAGAGCATAGTCTTCCTTATAGTAATCACCCTTAAGACCTTTCCTCAGACAAATATTTCAAATTTATTGCAGTCAGTCAGTATACCTGTCACAAAGATAAGCACTGGAATTAAAATACCTATCTGGGTTATTATCTGATAAAACATTTCTTGGTTCAATAAACTGAATTGCAGTTACTTTCTCTTTATTTGTCAGCTGATTGCAGGCTGAGGAGATAGTGAGCAGCAGGAAGGATCTTGAACTGTGAACTTTTGCTTTATCGCATTGACTAAGCTTTTGTTGACTAGTTTGAACCTTTCCCTCCCCCTGAGTTACAAGCTGGACGGCGATCATTTCTGCACGTAAGCATGATGTTTAGGAGTACCCCTTACACTTGAGTGTCTAAACAGTAGACCTCCATCTTCAGAGCCACAGTGGGTAATGCTGCTGGTAACTCTGCCAGGGTGTGTAGGAACAGCCCTTTTGTTTGAACTCTTCTTTAGAGTCAGGCAAATATGGCCCAATTATTAATATCCAAACAGTAAGTTACAACTACGCCTGCAGCAAGGAGATGTTTGCATTTCAAAAGGGCATTAAAAAAGTCATTGGGGTTACACCTATAATGAGCTGTTTCACATGTCATTTATTGCCTTTTGTCTAAGATGAGAAGCTTCTTTTAAGAATATTTGCACTCAGCAAAACCCTCAAGCATCTTGTAGAGAGCAAAATATTGTTGTCTTCATATGCACTTCAGGCCAGAACTGCTGTAGAAATATTTGCGGTGTGAACATTAATCTTTATTTTAAATGCCTATTGTGGAACATGGCACTTGCTGTGAATTCAGGGAGATGCTTCTCTCTTTAGAAGGCACCCACAGGATCGGGTGCCATACATGGGCTTCTGAGGCCATATGGAGGTGTTAAAATGCTCATGCCTTGACAAGGCATCAGTTCATGATAATATCAAACTGCCAGATGATACTTGTTGTTTCCTAAAGTCCATTGACTCAAGTTTACGTTGGTGAAGCTGACAAGGAATATGTTTCTCTTCTGAATCTCAGTCGTAGATTTCATGTTTGAAGAAGTCATTTCAAGAGTGGTGAGAGGAGATGAGCAGACTGTGTAGCATCAGGAAGGAGAGACAGGATCTCCACAGGGTCTTTTTAGACATCCTGCAGAGGCAAAAGCCCAAACCACATAGTACAAGGAGAAGCAAGAGTTAGAGGGCATGGGTGGACAAGGAGCATTTTGGAGACCCTTGGGATAGGAAAGGCTGGAAGCTTGTGCTCTGTGTCAGCAGCAGACAGGCTGTCTTTTCATCCACAGGCCTGCAACAACCGAACAAAATTCTGGGACACAGGCAAGAAGGAAGCGTCATAGTACTGTTTAATGTGTCTATTGACAACCTGGATGATAGGATGAATGGCAGTCTTGGAAAGCTGGCAACAGTACCAAACTGGGGGGAGCAATCAATGTGCTAGATGGCAGGACTGTTGTGCAGAGGGACCTGGACAGGTCCAGAGAAGGGTCCCTGTGATGGTCAGGGTTGGAGCACAGGGTGTACAAGCAGAGGTTGGGGACATTGGGCTGGTTCAGCCTGGGGAAGAGGAGGGGAAGGAGAGATCTCTCTGCTGTCTGCAACTGCCTGGTGGGAGGGAGCAGAGAAAATGGAGCCAAACTCTTCCCAGTGGTGAACAGCAACAGGATGAGATGCAACGAACACGACCTGGACCATGGGAAATCCCCATTAGATATTAGGAAAAACGATGACAGTGATCAAGCATTGGAACAGGGCCCAGAGAGGATGTGGAATCTCTGTCCTTGGAGAAATTAAAATTTGACTTGAAAATCTCTGAGCAGCCTGATCTAACTGGACCTACTTCAAGCAGTGAGTAAAATTAATTCCAGAGGTCCCTTCCAATCTGAAATATTTTATGATTTCATTAAAATAATTTGGAAAGAAAAAAGTTGCATTTTAAAAGTAAATAATTAGCTTCCCTAGGTTTCTGTATACAAATTTGAATGGTTTTATGTGCTTTTAAAAATCCAAATGTTATCACCCCATTTTTTCAAATTTTCTAAATTATGCATGTATGTAAAAGAAATTGGAAGGCCATTATTACTATTGTACTGTTGTACATTGTTATTATTATATGTTGTTAAATGCGGTGAAAAGTTTCCACTTAAGTTAACATGCACTAGTAAACTGTGACATTTTTATTGTCATGGTATGTAGGACCATTACCCATGTATCAGAATGTGACAGTGCAAGGTGCTGCACAAATTAGGTCCAAAAAGACAGTCTATAAGCTTTTGAGCTCAATAGAAAGAATGTTTTTGTATTCTTAAGAAGGTTTGCAAGTGAGTTTTTTTCGCACTGAAGTTTAGGCCAAAAAAACAAGAGGGAGAACTGATGTGAAAGCACAAAAAAAGAAAGATATGTGAACTCTCTATATCAACACAAAGTTAGTTCTGAGAAACTTTGCTCATTGTGCATCTCCAGACATAAAAAAAAATCTTTTATTTGTGTCACAAATAAAGGTAAGTCATGCTAGTAAAGAGTCTTGTTGTCCATATGGTAGTAACTTAAATACACAACAACTTCTAGAAAAGTCAATGTCAAAATACTTCCTGTATCCCAAACTAAGCTACTGATCCAGAAGTCTAGCATTCCTGGAGGCAAGTCATAGCAAACTGTTGGGAAGACTTCTTGAGTAAGGGAGGCCAGAAAGTAATTTTGAAAACTTTCAGATTACATAGGTTTATTACACCATGAAACACAACAATAGAGTGCAAAGTAGTGGAAGAAGCACAACTACCATAATTAAAAAATAACTAAAACCAGGCATTATCTAGCTAGATGAGCCTTTGACTTTTTCACAGACTGTGTCTTCAACAGATATCAAGCCTTTTCTCAATGTACTTCCTTCCATATTTTCTCTAAAAAGAGGGAAGCCATGCTTTAAAGACACCTTCCTTAGTCTCACCGTTGCTGCCTGTCACCCACTTTAAAGCATCTCTCCCATGTGCCTCTTAATTTTCATTCACCTAGAAGACACACTCAGCAACTTACAAGATTTATTTTTGCCCTTTTGTGTAGCCTGCAATTGCTTTGAACTATAGCCTGCACTTACCCTCTCAGGTGAAGTGATTCAGCTTGCCAAAAACTGCTTCTTCTTTCTGTAACTAGACTGTCCTGGTCGCATAGCACCAAGGGAGTGGATGTCTGACTCATCTCTTTCTTACAGCTGCAGTTGCAAGGCTCTAATGAAAAACAGATGCAGAAAACATGCCCAAATACTTAACAAACCAAGTTGCTCTTCCCCAAGAGCCTTCCTTCGCCCCCCAGCAACAGCATGCCTGGTTGCAATTTGCACTGTCCCCACGGGAGTGGTGCCTGATTACCAGTGGTGCAGCTGGATCAATCCCCTGCCGCGAAGCTGTGCTTTATCTTTGTTATTGCATTTGCAGCTAACTTGGCCTAATGGTCCCCATCCCAAATTAGGTCTTTCAAGAGGGACTTTTGTGCATTACTGCTTTATCAGGGCTGCTCTGATTAGTTAAGTGATAGATCTGAAAGGCTTGGGGAAGGAGATGTGTGAGCAGAAAACAACACATAGCTCTTGTGCTCCTAACTGGGTGGTTTTGTAGCTAAATAATGACATTTTAAAGTTTCTTTTTTTTTTTCCAAAACATTTCTTTAAAAATCAAGGCTTGTGTTTTGAAAGATAGTGGTTTGTTTTTCTCCAGAACTTGTGGCTCCTGTTGCAGTATTCCATATGTAAAATTGTTTAAATATCCCAAAGAAATGGTACGTTTGCTCTATGTAGACAAGAGAGTATTTTCCACTGGTGACTTAACAGCTTGAATCCTGTTAACCTGCTTGTCTATAGTAGTCACAATTCAAGGGAAAGGAGATAGTAGCTGGGGGCTAGAGTGTATTTGACATTGTGGTTATGTGTGTGGCCGTGGCAGATAATTCCCAGAATTTTTACAAACAAAGTTGCACATTGTTTATAGGATCTAAGGCAACTTAATTCAACTTTATCTACCAGTTAGGAAGCATACATGAAGAAAAACAGACTTCCACCTTCCTTGTCCTTGACAGGGCCAGATACACATCTTAGAACAGTAGAAATAAATGACACACAGAGCTGCTGTCACACTAACTTCTGTACTGGTACATGCAAACAGTTACTATGTGTGGAAGGAATACTCATATTTGTCAATGGAGTTATACTGTGCAGATAATTCTCATGTCTTAGAAGCCATAACTGCACTCAGAATATAGCTGAACTAATGGTTAGAGAACTTCTAAGGCATGTGTGATTGTGGTTCAATGGATATTTGTGCGTATGCGTCTTTGTTCCTTGAAAACTTGTTCTGTGGTTTATCTCTAGCTTTTTGTCTCTTTTTTTTTTTTTTAATTCCGGCCTAATATAAAAAAAGTGTTGTTGTTGTTTTTTAACATTTGCTCAGTAGTTTTATAACCAAAGATGTTTATTACTATTCATCTCAGAAGATGTTCTTAGCAACAAAGCTGCTCCAGACAAAGTAGATAAGAATTCTGCAAACTGTTGAAGGAGAAAGAACAACTTGGACAACTACAATGTAGAGTGAAGGACAACTGTTTATCTGGTGTTTGTTTATACCCTTAAATGTATGCATGTGATTTCTGGTAAATTCAGTTGTAGTTGTGCTGGGTACAGTTTTATGACTAGCTTTTCAGGGATAAGCTAGCTGAACTAAAGAGCTGTTTTCAGCATGGAGTGCAAGACCTCTAATGGAGCTAAAATCTTTTTTTCCCATTACAGAACAGGAAGGGTCTTGGTTACAGAAGTCAGCTGTGGATTTTATGTACCGTAGCCCAGGTTTTTCACTTGTCTGCAGCACCCCCCTCCAGCCCTCTGTGTTAGTGGGTGTATAACCATAATGGGATGTTTGCTCAGCCACTAGGAAGGAGATATTTTGCGTATTTGAATGGAGTCCAGATTTACATTTCTGTCCCTTTGCATCTGAGGAGGGTGTTTGGGAATTGCATTTGATCCAGACAAGCTGTTAGTTAAGTTTGTTACTAGATGTTTTTTCTTGAATCAGGTACAATACCAATACTGGGAAACATCCATTAAAACACATAGTTTTTAATTCCCTGCTCTCCACCCGTTGCTTGATAGCATTGTGTCCCTGTCTGGCCAGACAGCATGAGTCAGATCATTACCTTTCAGAGCAGAATTGCTGGGAAGGAAAACATTCCACTGAAAATAATAGGATGCACTGAGTGAGGCACCATTTCATCTTTTTCCTTAAAATATGAAGTCTCTCCCTGAACGAATGACCCTTATATGGTAAAAGTGCAGCCTGCTCTTCTGGCCCTGCGATGTTTGAAAGCATCACCTTTAGGCATGTTTGGTATTAAGAGGTATCTGGAAGATCAGGTTATTTTCTCTTTAATCTCTCATAAACGATGAGTCTGAACACAGTGCGTGTTTACTTCCTGCTCATTCCTGAAAGGGGCATGAAAAAAAGGATTAACCAAACAGCCTGCTGTTCTTGCTGCTGCTGCTGTCTATAATACTTCCTTTCCTTATACAGTTGCTCAGTAGCTGATGGAAAATTCCTGTTCCATGCAATCAGAAAGAGACTTTCAGTTGTTTTGTGTACCTGTTCCACCAAATTCAATAACCAGTTACAGCCCTGTAAGTTGGTAGGGGACTTAAAAAAACCCCATCATCTACTAAATTCCATGAAATTGAAATCTGTAGGAAGTGTCTAGATGTGGCTTGGTTCTGTTCCGTTGTATAAGGTGATTCTCCAGAGCTGTTACTCTGAGAGGATTCCCATCCCACAAAGAGGAATTAATTAAACATGGATGACAAGCAGGAGGACATGATTTCTGACTGGGACATTGAGCAGTACATGGAGGGGTGTGTGTCCTGCTCACTGTGTGTGATACTGCTTTCTGGATGGAGACTGTTACTCCAGTCTTTCTCTCAGTGAAAATAGACTTTGCGAAGTCTATGTAAGCGGTAGCACTGATGGTGTTTTTTTCTGAAGAGAGAATTCATTCTGCTCCAAGAGAAAGGCAAAGGTCCCACGGACTAATGGGAACAGGCAGCAGCAGCAGCACTTCCCGGCCAGAGAAAAACTTCAGAGGTCGCTCAGCTGGGCTTTGGGTGTGAAGCTGGAAGTCTGTTTTCATCTGGAGGTGTGCAGGTGTCTTGCATAAGAGACAACTCATGTGGGTGTGAAGCAATGGAGAACATGTATTAAAGATGTGACTTTATGGTGTGAGTGAGCACTGGAATTACTCGGGGGCAGGGGTGTCACACTCTTTTGTCATTAGTGCTGTGTGAGAGTAAAGCTGTATGAAAAGTTACATGTTAGGACTCCCCTAAACGTGAAGCGGTAATCAAACTCATCACATGAATCGATTCTGATGAAAGTGTAATTAATCCAAGGTGCTGCAAAACAGGTATTTCTTTGTTGTGTTTAGTCACAACAGTATTTATTGTCTGTTATTTAGATATGTTGTTTCTTTTAAGTCTTTCAGGTCAGGGAAGCCTAGATAACGTCAATACTGATAAAAGTTAAGTTACAAGGCAGGCACACTCTGACTAAGCCTCTTGAGGAAGGAGTTTCCCATCCTGCATCAAAATTTTGCAATTTAATTTTCCTCTCCCTCTTTCTGCACTGAAACAGCACCCCCAAATACTGCAGAGCTTTTTGTGCAGAAGCCCAACTCAGACCTGAAGGAACGGCTCCTCTTAGAGGTGGTATATGAATTTCAGCAGGAAGTTCCTGTGACCTGGCCTTCCCCAGTTGCCTGAAAACTCCCAGTCTACTCTTAACTAGATAACTCGTGGTGAAAGCGTTTACAAATGTAAGGCGAGACCAGAAGACAAGGATTTTCAAGTGCATTTAACATTACTCCTATTAGCACAAGTAAAAAATACCGATAGCTATATCTACATTCTGCACAACTTTTTGTTTGCCTTATACAGGTCCATAGTTCATTTGAAGTATAATAAAAAGAATTACATGTGTTTTCTATGACTGTCCAATTACAAATCCTAGGCCTATAGTATCAAAGATCTTTAGTGTTTTTAGTAATTGGGCCCCTTCTCCCAGAATGTTGTCAGCCATATGTCTAGAAATTTGCTTAAAAGTGGAAGTCTGCAACTGGGCACACAAAAAGATGAAAATAAGTTGCATATCTATGCAAGTGGAGTAACTGCTTACATATATGTAAGTGGAAAGTTGAAAGTAAATCTATCTCTGAGCAAAAATGTGAGGCAGCATGAATGTTACCTTGGTTTGTAGGCTCTTAGTACACTTTGGTCTGAATCACACCCATCAGCCTCTGTAGTCAAGCACAGTCTCGACCTTCTAGGCTGCACACATACTGCAGAACTAACTGGAGGTTGATTCATCTTTGAAACAAAAATCTTCGAAGGCAAATCTTTTATCATACTATGAAATAGCCTTCTGATAAAATCTGTTCTGCTTAGCCTTGGTACCACGGCAATGTTCTGGTCATTAGTACAAGGTCTAAAAAGATTATGATAGTGAGCACGTCATAGATTTCTTTGAATCATTCAGTGTCTGCTAAATTGGCACAGTTTCAGCACCAATCCTGCCGCTTTGCTTCCTCAGCGCTGCCCTGCCTGCACACACACTGTTAATAGCACTGCTGGGGTTATTTTCCATTTTATTCACAGTGATGAGTGACAACACAGAATGTACCTGAAATGAAAAAGCCTATGGGAGCAGCGTGTTCAGACCTACCTCATGGAAAGCAGAGCACTTGAATAGGCTGCACTGACCTTAACAGATGCCTTAGTCCTGCACAAAGTTCCGGTCTCAAATTCTCTGTTTCCCCAAACGGCCAGTGGCTATCTGAAAGAGGAAGAAAATGCTTGCATGTGTTTTTTAAATTTACATAATGCAAAAAGAAAGCTGCAGTGAATGTTAACTGATTTTAGTTTGCTGACTTAAACTTATGCTCCTGGATTTAATCATACAGTAAAATCAGCAAACGTATACATCATTATTTATACACACATGCGAACAGTCTAGGTGGTAACTTCTCAGAAATTGTTAAAGAAAAACTGCTGTCTTCTCCCACCATCACAAAATGAAAAAAGAGAGGAATACAGGGAAAGTGAAATGATTTGTCCCTAAATCACACATTTGGAACATTATGGCTGGCAGTTTGTTTACAACATATGTAATGGGATTACAAGTCTCTATGTTCCAAAAATTAAAAAAAAAAAAAAAGGAAAAGAAGAGATGAATAGGAGCCGACTTGTTGCAACCTGTCACATATTCCTTTTTTACGAGTAATCTAATCGCTCCAAATTTATTCAGGCCTCACATGTTCTTGGTTGTATCCCATGACCTAATGAGAACTGTCAGTCTCTCACCCACGCATGGACTGCACACCTCCTTTCAGAATTTCCTAAAATACTCCTGGGCATGTCCTACCAGAAAGGTATTGGGGAACCTGCCCTTTTGTGTCTTAACAGGGTAAACAGCTGCCTCACTGCCTGCAGTAAAGCTGTGAGACAGACTAATTTGTACAACCATAGAACAATCCATTTTAAGCTGTAAAGACTTGAAGTCTATCCTCACTAAAGGAAAATAGTTTATATGTACTAGACTTCAACAGGCACAGACATATTTTCCACATAATTTTTATATGGACTACAAGACCCCTTTTTCTCCTGTTCTCCATTTTTGGAACACATCTAATATCTGCCTACCATTATCATTTTGCTCTGGCCAGGGCTAGTTAAGGGATCTTGGGTGAGCTCTTGGAAGTATGCACCAAGCTGGCATGCAAACTGAATGGTCCTCGCTCCTGTGTTCTACAGGGATGGGGGAAAGGCTGGGATCCTTCAATCCTAGCAAATGTCATTGGCCTATTCTTTTTGGAGACAGAGGCTTATGATCGAGCTTTGTTTCAAGAGCAAAGATGAGCTTGTCTTCATGGAGCTCATGGTGGCTGTTAACACAGGATTCTCCAGGGGCTCACCAGTGTCTTGGAGCAGAGAAAGACTTCAGGACAGGAGTCAAAACTTGAACATCTAATGGCAAAGTTTAAATGAGAAATAGCTTGACACAAAGCAGCTGATTCCAAGGAGCAATGATGGTCAGCTGAAAAAAGGCAGTGCCTGAAGGCAGTGGTTAAGCTTTTGAAGTCAACCAGCTTTGAGTTGTGACCTATGAACAGCTGAGGATAGTGTACAAGTGTGATACCTTGTTGCAAGGAGGGAGGAAGCCAACAACAACTTAGTAAATGATTTCTGATAGACAATCAAAAAGTTGGCCACTAGACAGACCAAAAAGCAGAGATGAGCCTGGCTAATATGCACCAAATGGGAGCTCTGGTATAAATAGGTAACTTCTATCCAGCCCACAGACACTGAAGTGTCCATTTACTGTCATGGACAGTCTGAGAAACTATGGTAATGAATGGCAGTATATATTTAATTATCTGCTGTACTGTAATCTATGAAATAGCAGGGAATATATCACCACTGTCAGGAAGAGCAGTGCAGCTCATCTGTACAAAGCCCCTTCCCTGTCTGCCTGCATCAAAGAAATGTCTGTCCCACAACCTCCCAGGACCAGAGCTGCAGGCTCTGTGGGGGTCTCATGTAAACCTGGAAGGAAGAAGAGCAGAGGCAGGACCATGGCTCTTCTGAAGCCTTTAAGGACAGAAGTATGTCCATACAGCAGTATGTTGCTTCACTGTGTGAGGTTATTTTCCCTCCTGAGAAACAGAGGGGCTCTGAGACTGACTGTGTCAATTATCAGCTTCTCCAAAGCTGAGACAATTGACAGCTGAGTCAATGAAGAGCGGTATCACAGTCTAGCTTTTACTGCCATGAGTGCTGCTTAGCTTCAATACCACTGAAGCTGGCTGCAGTTGGTCTGCAATGCATGGCTGGGGACTGCACTTGTTCTTCAGTTACATGCTCTCCTAATCTCAGACAGGAGATTACTATATATTTGTCAGTAACAAAGACAGAATTTCTGTCGCTGATCCTCTGCAGATGGACAGGGGTACTTCTGTTATCTAAAATACCCTGTGGTTTGATGCTCAAAGGAGAAGTCAGGGTGCTTGCCAGAGATATTATCACTTAGGTGGCCAATGTGTTTTTCACCACCTTTCTCCAGATGTCAAATGGAATAAAATACTAAAACAGATTTTCTGCACAGGAACAGATAAAAGAACATACCTTTCCCATGGTCAAGGAGGAACTGTGGAGATATATTAACATGCTAAGGATTAGGGAGAGCAACCAAGGGGGAGGCAGCTGGAAACTGAAGTGGATATGTTCACAATGGATGTATGTGTGGACATGGGGAAGAAGGACACTGCCGTTCTGACTGTGTGGAGACAGTAGTCTAATGATGTATGACGGAGAAGGCAATGGTCCACTTCATGCTCCGTGTTGACCACTCAGTGACTGTTGCAAGGGCAAGAACTTGTTGGTTCTTAGACTCTGTCCTGCAATGTGATGATTACCTTCAGAAAGACAGTATGTACTGAACTTAAGTGTATTAAAGTTACTGTCACAATACTTGGTGATATTCTAGTTAAAATGTGCTGTAAAGGAGTAAAATAGGAACACCTGTGTGACAGGAGTTTTCAATAGCCAAGCCTGCTATGAAAATTCCTGAGA
This sequence comes from Aptenodytes patagonicus, assembly GCF_965638725.1. Lineage (NCBI taxonomy): Eukaryota > Metazoa > Chordata > Aves > Sphenisciformes > Spheniscidae > Aptenodytes > Aptenodytes patagonicus. The sequence continues at coordinate 72,304,266 of NC_134982.1, forward strand.
AGGTAATATCATTTTTAAGCACGCAGATTAATATATAATAACAGCATTATCCCGTGCTTCAATAACATTGTGAGGTGACTCAGAACAGAGAAGTTGAATCTCATTAAGAAAATGAGCATGGTAGCAAAGCTATGAAAGAATTTTGTCAAGGTTAATTAATCATCTTTGGCAGTACACATTACATATTTCATTTTAAATAAGTTTCTTCTCTTTCATTTCCTGCATGCAATACTTCTAAAGTATGCACAGTCACTGGTTAAAGTCAATGTTTTAAAAGAACATACAATTTTTTTTCCACCACAGCAATAACTCCAAGTCTAGCAAAAAAGTGCTAAGTGGCATTGATATTCTTAATGCAGTGTCATGGCAGCAGTTGTGTGTGCATCCCACTGCTTTAGAATCTAATCAGGATTTAAGTTATCTGTAGGTCTGATATACCAAAGGAAATAAGAGTGTAGCATGAAATAACACATGTATCTATCTCTTCGTAATACAGTATTCATAGAATCATAGAATTATAGATGGTTTGGGTTGGAAGGGACCTTTAAAGCTCATCTAGTCCAACCCCCCTGCAATGAGTAGAGCCATCTTCAACTAGGTCAGATTGCTCAGAGCCCCATCCAACCTGACCTTGAATGTTTCAGCAGCTTTGTTTTGAAGGGCCTCACAGCTCGCTCCCCCCCAGCCAATTTTTGTTCATGAAAATGTCTTCTGGTTTAAGACCAACTAGAAAACCTAAAATTAAACTTTGTTTTCATCCCATTTCAAGATATAATCAACAGCTCTTTGTATGTCTCCCATGAAAAATCATGAATGTCTCAGGTCTTCTGAAATCTTACACATTCTTGCATAAGCATATTTCTTCTCCATTATTAAGATTACATAAATGTTTCATTACACTTTGTTATCATAGAGGGGACAATAGGGTTAAATAATTCTGTGTTAAGTGCAGTATACATATAAATGAGATAGGCAGTAATTCTTTATCTTTAACATTGTACTCAGAGGCTGAAGTTCTTCTTCATATCTAAACTTACTGTTTAGAAAAGGGTCTATTATGGAGCCCAGTATTTACTGGTTTGGCAATTACCTTACAAAATAAGCCTGACTCATGAGAAGCAAAGTATTTTTAAGGATAATTCCTGTAAAACTGAATCAGGAAACAGAAAAGTCAAGATGGATTCTTTCTTCTCTATGTAGAAACATGTTAAACTCCAGCATTGATTACAGCTATGAATCAAGCTGTCTACAAGTTTGTTTTGCAATAAATGCACACATTTGAAGACAGTAAACAGCTGACTACAAGAAGGAAGGCAGTCCAGTTTATATCAATGGGTAAATTTACGCCCTGATGATTTAGGAAGTTTTCCCTGTGGTGCCTTTCTAGCCCACTCTTATCAAAGGGAGTTTATCACTGGTTTCACATAATGAGGGTGACTGTTAAACACCCTTGGGCTGCGGTACTGGATTTTGCCTGCTCTCACATTACATAGAGAAAGCCATTTGCAGGTTTGATCTGTGAGATACCTTAGTGGAGACAACTGTGTTGTCTAGAGATGTCAAATGAACTAAGGGAACAAGCTTTATATCTAAATGTATGGTGCAATAATTAAGTGTGATTTAAGCTTGATGATTTAAATTAGTTTTGGATAGGACTGTAAAACTGTTTGGTAACAGCCAAGCAGAGAGTTAGGGCAGAGCAAGTCAATAATTCAGGAGCTTTTGACTACTGAATCTGCATTGAGTTTACCAGCGATTTGTGCCTCAGATCTGTGAGAAAAAATTATAACGACAGGTTCATGTACAGGACGGTGTTAAAAACACAGATAAGTCTCACTTTGTCCTAGACATGCAGTGTTCACATTCATTTTGAAGTCAGTCTCCTTCCTGAAGCACATCTCCTCTGGTTTGTTCTGGGAAGGATGATTTGAAGCACTGTTCTGGGAAATACAAGAGTAGGGCTCAGTTTTGCACTTTGCTTCAGATATCCTTGTAAGCTTTGGCACTTCTCCTTATTTCTCACATCCAAAAGGTGGAGATCATACTATATCCTCATTTTGATGGATAGTCTGACGATAAACAAACCAGGTTGCATTGGTCTTCTGTGATATGAGAACAGAAATGTACTCATACCTGAGTAGAACTCAGCTGCATCTCAGAGCAATTTTTATGACAAAAAATCACCTCATTTCCAAATGAAGGCTGTATTATCAATTTTTTTTTTTTTTTTTTTTTTTTTAACATTTGATCCATTGAAATTATTCCCCTTTAGTTGCTAAAACTACTGTAAAGTTTTCTGGCAGTATTTGATCAGTGTTGTTCACCTTGTAAACTAGTGGCAATATTTATTTGATAGTCTTCTACATTTACAATTTAGGGTACCTTTTAAATAAATTTAATTAGATCCATTGACTTTCTGATTGATAAGCAATGGCTTTATAAGCATTCTTTTCATACTTCTCAATTGCCAAATAAAACACTGTGGTTAGAAGGGGAAAATTTCAGGAATGTATGAAGCATTTGCAAGAAGAAAAGAAATCCTTTTTCTGTTTTGTTGACTGGAATAGCAAGCCATCAATCCTGTCCGTAGCGCATCTTGTGCTAAAAATAAAAAGAAGTTTTTTAAAATCTCAACTTGATAACACAAAAGAAATCAGAAAACCACAGGAATTTTCAGTGTTCAACTTGAGATAGCCTTCAGCTGATTTAAAGGACAGACAATTATTTAGGTGTGACTCATACGCCTGTTTTATTGATCTGTCCTATTATTAAAATATATATAGTAATATGTGCTTCTGGGACTCATTTGCTTCCAACACAAATATTTAGTAACATGTGCCAAGACATTAAGATTTTGCCTCTGCTATTCTTTCAAACTTCAGTGCTCTAAAATAGAAGACATCTCAACAGATAAGGATCACATTACATTATGCATAATGTATTTATCCTTTCTAGACTAAATAAGATGCCTTCCTACAGACTTAAAAAAAATAACTTCACAAGTCAAGCTCCTAATTTCTTTCACAGGGACTTGCTAGGTGAAGTGGTAAATCCAACAGTGCATACACAGGTCACATTGCTACCACCACATTAAGTGATTCTAAGAGGCCTTACCTCAATCACATTCCTGCAAAATCTCTAGTTTGAGAAATCCCCAAAAGAAAAAAATAACTCTCTTGTACACTGACTCTTTAACCCTATTCAGTCATTCAGCTCCCATTAAAGGAGCGTGTTTACCAGTTACTTGGCCAAACTGCAACCATTTCAGATTAAATATTCCATCCTAGCTTATTCCAGCTGGAGGATTAAGCTCACTTTTCACTGGAAATGTTTGCTGTCAGGCCACCCAGCTCCCCAAGCATACTAGCACAGTCTGTGGGAGTGAAGCATTAGGCCAATTAGAAACACACAGGTCCACGGGACCAGATGGAATGCATGCAAGGGTGTTGAAGGAGCTGGCCAGTGTCATTGCAAGGCTTACCCTCTGCCATCTTCATCTCCACCAACTTCATCTCTACCATCTTTGATTACTTTGATTCCTGAGGATGATGGAAAGGCAAATGTTGCAAACATCTTCAAGAAGGGCAAGAAGGAGAATCCAGGGATTTAGGGGCTGGTCAGCCACAGCTCAGTCCCTGGAAAGGTGATGGAGAAAATCCTCCTGGAAGCCACTTCCAGTCATTGGAAGTACAAGAAGGTGATTTGGAGCAGCCCAGTCAGACAGATTTACCAAGGGCAAATCCTGCCCAACCACCTTGATTGTTTTCTACAGTGACATGAGTGGCTGTGTGGAAAAGGGGAGGGCAGCATTTGTACACCTTAACTTTAGCAAGGCCTTTGGCATGATCTCCTGTAGACTCCTTAGAGGCAAACCAGTGAGATATAGGCTGAGTATGTAGACAGTGAAATGGGTGGAAAACTGGCTGGACTGCCAGGTTAAAAGGGTGGTGATGGTGGCATGAGGTCCAGCTGGTGGCCAGTTAGTAGTGGTATGCCTCAAGGACTGGCAGGGGGACCAGAGTTTAATGCCTTCATTAATGACCTGGATGATGGGTTGGACAGCACTCTTGGGGTGTTTGCAGATGACACCAAACTGGGGGCCGCACTCAATGTGCTGGAAGGCAGGGCTGCTATTCAAGCAGGACAGGTTGGAGAAATTGGCTGATGGGAACCTCACAGGATTTGTTGAACAAAGGCCAATGCAAAGCTGGGCCACTGGGATGGACAAAGCCCTGCAGTAGGATGGGCTGGGGCCAACCAGCTGGGAGCACCTCTGCAGAAAAGGCCCTGGGATCCTGGTGGGACACAACATGGCCAGGAGGCAGCAGTGCACCCATGCAGCAAAACAGGCCCCACACCCAGGGCTGCGCCAGCAAGGGGAAGGGATCCTACCCAGATGCTCAGCACTGATGAGGTCACTCCTGATGTGATCTCCCCACGTTTGGGCTCCCAGCAGAAGACAAACGCTGACATACGGGAATGAGTCCAGTGGAGGGTCGCCGTGATGGCTGGAACTGGAGCACAGGGCATATGAGGGGAGATGGAGGGCAATGGGCTGGTTCAGTCTTGGGAAGAGGAGGGTAAGGGGAGACCTCACTGCTGTTTCAACTGCCTTGTGGGAGTGTACAGAGAAGAGGGAGCCAGGCTTTGCTCAGAGGTGCACAGCAACAGGATAAGAGACAACAGGCATATGCTGGAATATGGGAAATCCCCATTAGGCACCAGGAAAAACTTTTGTTAACACGAGGATGGTAACAATATTGGAACAAGGCCCAGGGTAGTCCTTGGAGATATTCAAATCTCAAATGGACAAAGTCCTGGAGCAACCCGATCTAACTGGACCTGCTTCAAGCAGGGAGTTGGAATAGACAACCTATAAAGTCTCTTCCAATCTAAATTATCCTGTGATTACTTTTTAATGGTGAATTACTTCAGCTAAAGCAATTCAACCTCTTCGGAGAATAAATTTAGAAGAAAATTAATTCTTTAGTACAAGTTCCAACTGATAAGAATAAATTTGACAAATGTTTTGGGAGAACTGTTTTAAATGTATCAGACCAAATAAATTTGATGATACTTATAGGTACAGAAGCTTGCTCTGCTGTTAGGATGATGCTTTTTGCTAGAAGGGTGTTTTTCTCTTCAGCTAACAGCGATGCTGCGCTGTAGGAGACACCAAGATCTGTGCCGCATAGAGATGCCTAGAGAATCAAGGTACCCTTTGAGAATGTAGCCAGATAGGCAGAAGGCAGCACACATTTTATCTGCTCTTAATGATGGTGGATTTTTGCTTTTAACATAAATTGTACCTGTTAAGAAAAGCAGGTTCACTTGCCTAGCCGAACAGAAAATGCCAAACAGACTTCATAAAAGGAAAAGAATCATTTGTGCTGAATTCCATCCACATTTCTCTGATAACTGTTTCAAGCCACACACTGAATATATACCAGCTACATAAGAAGAAACAATTAACAATTTCCTTATCAATGTTTAGAGATTGTCTGAAATTCATCTACATAAGAGGAATGTACCACTCCCTGTTAGAGACCTAAGGTGAGGTCTCTAGAGTAGCAAAGTAATGTAACTGAGACTGATAGGACAGCTTCATGAAGCTCAAGTGCTTTGATGCTGTTTTGCTTAGACTCAAGGGGGAATGGGAAGGGCTGGCTAAGAGAAGAGGCTTTGGAAAAATGCCCATGGGTAGGAAAGGTTGGCAGTATCCCTTTTTCCTTGCAAGGGGAAGGAAAGATTTTCAAGTGGTTATGATCCTGAAAGTAGCCTGGAGGAAAAGTGAAGAGCTGTCATTGCACAAGTCCACAGAGAAGGGAATCTCTTCTGTGGCTCCCTTGACCAAAGTTTCACTGGATGAAGCAGTGATGACTGTGACCATTGGCATATATTAAAAGCTATACTAGCGAGTTTATCCTTTCCTCCTTGTTCTTAAGTGATAATGGCTGCAGGCTGCATTTCCTGCTGTATCTATGCCCTGTGGATATGAGTGATACAGCAAAAAGGTTGAGCCTCTCAGGGTGCTTATATCAAAGGGACAGTAGTTTAAGGACTGGTATAGTGTCCTATAGTCACTGAGATGCTCAGCACTGGCTCAGTGGCATTGCTGTGCACAGAAGCAGAACCACAGATGTAAAAAGAAGTATACTGGCAAACACACAAGTCCAAGCCTTACTTGCAACAAAGCCTTTAGATGTGGATCAGGGCGTATGCTCTTTCTCATTTCCTTTCACATGACATTGCTCCATTATTCTTGTCTTTAAAAGTAATTTATTGGCATAGTGCTGCATATTACTGCATAGTGGCAAAGGCACATCAGTCTTGAAATTATTTTAGTATAAATACTCTTCTGCAGCAAACACTCTTGTTTGAAGTGGATGTCAGTGATTCAGACAAGGCATTGGGAGCACAAGTCCATAATTCCTTGCACATCCTAGCAACCCATCTTCTTTATTACAATTTGGAAGAGATGTTTCATTGCTAGGTTTACAAGTGAAGATCTGATTTTTCATCCTAGTGTGTTCTCACTTTGATCTTATACAGCAGTTTCAGGGTGTACTTCCATGGCCTTTGCTGAACTCTCCAGACTGATTTTGTGATGATGCTCCTTGTCCTATTTAATTTTTTGTCTTGCCACAGAAAGCTATCCCAATGTGAAGAAACTGAAAAAAAGCCTCAACACCACACTGAAGGAAACTGGTAACCCTAAATGAAATACCTTTTTTTAAGACAAAGCTATGCCAAGGGGAGATGGTTGTCACAGATGAAAAAGCTTCCATTTCTGCAAAGGGATGCACTGCTTCATGCACAATTAATTCAAGGTTTTGGAAGGATCTTGAATGGGAGCGAGTGGTACTGTAGACTCCCTGCCAGTTCCCTCTGGACGGGGCCTCTTGCCCCCGCCTCACAGGCTGGCGGGTTTTCCCATCCCCGCTGTGCTCGGCAGCTGCCGGGAAAGGCAAGGGCGCTCCGTGCCTCCACAGGGTTGCACCTGACCCTGGCTGCTGCAGTCCTGACAAGACAAGCAAGAAACCTCCATCCCTGTTGCCCGGCCGCACCCTTTTAAAGGAATTTGCTGTATGTTCCTATATAGCAGCAGATTGTACAACTGCTGGCTTTGACGGTTGAATCACAGCGGCCTACGCAAAAATGAGACTGCCAATCTCAGTGAAACTCCCAAGACCTTCAGCTCCTAAGTGACTTCTATACATTTGAAAACATATGTGGTTTCCTGCAGCTTTCCTCCTTGCATGTCCTTTTGTCTGATGCCACTTGGGCTGAGAGGGATCAGGAATTTGGCATGCCACCAGAGGCGTTGCAGCACTGCAGAGCAGCCAAATGTGCCTAAGAAGAGCAAAATAAAACTTGTGTGGAGAGGTGTGACAGCACTTGTATATGTTTGCTCCTTAACACACACTTTGCAAACCCAGAGTAGTCAAGTAGAGGATGCAATTGCAGCCTAACAAGCCTGAAAGCCATGGATGGCAGGCCAGGTCACACTGCGCTTTAGAAGAGCAGTGGAGATACCAGCACAGTCCTGAAGGTCAAACAGTGCTCCACTGCAAAACTGCCGGTGAGGGCGATTCCATGCTCCTGCTCCACCCCAAGCTCCCATTAATCTCATCTCTCCATAAAAACTATTTTAGCTATATTTTGTATGTGGAAGATCACACATTGGTCTGTTTCTCCTCCTGCTGGCTATCAGTTAAATTACTGCTAATATTGAGATCACAGCACAGGGTTAAAACAGTTTGAAAGGAAGAGAGATCTGGTAGTTCAAAGTACAACTGAGAAATACTGAAATACACCTCCAGTCCAGATTTAAAAACTTTTTATTTGCACAGAAGATAAAGGCAGAGAGAAAAATGACCCAGAACTGAGATTTTCCTTTTGAATACTTTCTGAACAGCTTTCTTAAAAGGACATAATAATAATAATAATAATAATAATAATAATAATAATAATAATAATAATAATAATAATAATAATAATAATAATAATATTTCTGCAGACAAAACACTCCTGTCCTGTCAGAGAAATGAGACATTTTGCAGAGTAGCCTTTGTTATTGCAGAAAGGAAAGAGCTTGTTGGTCACAGTAGTCAGGAGACCCATGTTTTTACTTCCAGCTGAGCTGCACATTTCCTGTGTGACCTTGCAACTCCCCCGTACCTCCGTTTCCCGTTTGTAACATTGGATAATAAATATCTTGGTGAAGCAAGGCTGATACTCTGCTTGCAGAAACTATTTGCAGCTCCTTGTTCAGGTGGTGCCAGAAAAGTCTGAAATTTCCTTTAATAACTTGGACGGCTCCAGAGCTGAGGGGAAAGGGCAGGGGTATCCTCGCTTGTGCTGCGCAAGGAGGAGCGTGTCACTCTCTTTTTCACTGCCGCTTGGGAGGCTGCTTTGGGAGAAGTGTGGTCTTTCTGGCTCTCTGGGGTGCTAAGGAAACCGAGAGGTGGGAGAGGGTGTTAAAATTGCCTTCCAGAAGTGGGAGGTGAATGAAGGAAGCAGTCCCCAAGCCACTGAAACTGAAAATTACTGGGTCCCTTCCTAGCCCAGGTTTATTTTTTAGGCTCTTATCGACAGACCATTTTGCCTTTCCTTGGAGACAGATAAGCATACTGCCTTTATGTCTTGTTTAGTCTGCTTCCTCTGAACGGCATTTTAAGGGATGATGCCTTGCTGTCCATACACACCTGTGAAAAACAATGTAAAATTCTACTGCACCAGCATAACATGCTTCTTGCCTTCATTTTTCTCAGGTAAAAACAGCTCACTTCTATGTGAAGGCAATGGAAAGCCATCCTCCCAACTTCTCCATCTCACCAGATGTTCTCCCAGCTTCTAAGCAAGGGCTGTGCGTGGCTCTACTGGTGCAATGCAGCACACCTAGTGGGATTCCAGGGATTTCCCAGAGAAGTTTTTCCCAGCTTAAGCCCAGAACTTGTCTCCTGCAGCAAGTTTGGCAATCTGTGGCATATGTGCCAAAGACAATACAGTGGCAGATTCCAAGTGGCACTCAGCAGAGAAAACACATGGCCAGCACGCAGCTGGAGGCATCTAGACATAGGAAAGGCAGTGTCTCTCAGACTCTCTGGGATTTCCTTCTAGGGGACAGCAGGTCACGTGGAGGTTGGTGAGTACATCCAGCATCCCACTGGGATGTGGCTGGAGTGTTCCCCATGCTCAGCAGTACAGGGTACCCTGTGGCGGTCCCAAGGCTGAGGGATGGGCACAGCCACTGCCTGCTTTAGGGAATGGCAGGCACCTTGGAAACTGAGGGTGGTTCGCACACGCAGTGCCATCCCAAGAGAACAAAAGGTCATGGCATTGTAAATAAAACATAGTGCAGCATTCATGCCCACCAGCCCTCTATTAGGGTCACAGTTTGTGTTCACGACTTCTCAGGAAGGGCAGACAAAAACTGGGTGAAGATGTCCAGCTCATTTCACAGCAACTCTTAGCTGTTTTAAGCAACCTGGCAAGGAAAGGATTTTTTGCATTAGTTTAGGAGTACAGGAAACAGTTTAAGGAAGATGCAACCTGTAAGTTCCTGTGTTTCTTCCTGTTAAGTAAGGATCATGTTTAGAAAACAATGAAGCTGAAGTTCTGCTTCACCTATTTTAAACTGTGTTCCTGCTGAAGGGAACAGATCGATTCTCCTGCTGGAGAACTCATCCATGAAACCTGGCGTTCACCCCCTTCGCCATCCATCCCAGTGCTTCACCATGTCTGCTCTCCGCTGCTGAGACAGCGGTGTCTGGGGAGCCTACATCTTTCTAGTAAAACATGTAGCATAGCTGAAAGCTGAAGTCTGTGGTGAGACCTCTTCTGCTCCAGAAGACACAACCTCCAAAACGCTCACACTGACTGTGGGGTAAATTGAGGGTAAAATTGCTCGTGAGGAGCACAGGGTGTTTTCAGAACAGTGCTGGGGGCAGGAATCTTTCCTTGGTCCCACATGTCCAACCTGTCATGAAATGCTAGCTAAAACCACACTGTAAGTTAAGTGGTATTAAATAGTAGCTATGGTATAAATACACATTGCTGACCATCACCTATGTGGCTATTAAAATGCAGATGGTGATTTTAAGGGTAGGCAGCCCTGAACAGTGTTTGGGTGGAGGGATTTTAAATGTTTTTGAAAGGTTTCATGCCAGGAGCAACGTACAGGACTGAACAAGCAAATGCCTGCTTTGGGCTTCAGCCTCTCCGGTGTGCGAAACTTGCAGGCCAGTAGAGGTAAAGGGTTGGACGCTCAGTGAGCCTGGGTCAGGTTTTTCAGTAGATGCATTTTGGTCAGTCCTGGGAGATAAATAGGAGCCCTTGGCAGACAGTCCGCAGAAGGCAGCGGCAGAACAGCCCATGCAAGAATACAATGGCAATACTGTTTCCCATAGACTAAAATAATGAATCATGGCTTCCCCTTGCTACTGTCGTTCACATAACCTTTACAATAATTTATAATTAGATTAGTTGCCCTTTGGATAGGTGCACATGCTTTTTTTTGAAGGGTTGCTAAGGTAACTGATGATTTCCTTATTTCATCCTGTGTAAGGGGAAATTTTACTTCCTAGTGAGCCTGAACTCGAGACTCAGTGAAAACAGATACTTGTTTATCAGGAGTTTCAGTGCTTCTACAGTTATCAAGCAGAGGACTCTCAACCTGTTTTATGGGGGGTTGATTGTATTATTTCATTTTAGTGTTAAAAGAAGACCTAGTGTAAAACGTGAATTGTTTCACCTCAAAGATAAGGAGTGGAATTTTTAATTCCAATTTTTAAAAGGCTTTTGACACTTCCTTATAAACTTTTACTCAGCCTGTTTTCTTCATTATTTTCTTCCTCTAGCTAAAAGTGCAGCTACTGCTGTGCATACAAAAAAAAAAGGCAAGAGAAGTCTGTGTGGGTGGATGGTAGTGTGCCTCTGCTTGACCTGACCAATTCTCTCTTTTGAAGAGCAGAAGCTGAAGTTTTATAAATCAAAGAGCTGAGGGGAGAATTCTTTCTAGATTACCCCTCTCCTCTCCCACTTACACAAACATGAAGGCCCGAGAACAGAGGGAAGCTATGACAGAAGCTAAGTTGCATGTCTCTCAGCTGTGGGAAACCTAATACACACCTTCAAAATAAACAGCAAAATTCCCCAGTGTACTTGCCCTCTACCACTTTGTAGCACATGACAAAAGGAAAGAAGTTCTCTGGCTTCTGGGGAAAAAAAAAAAAATCAGCATACTAGATTCAGTGGCCAGCTGACTCCGTAATCCCTCTGAGCCCCTGCTTGCTGTTTAGCAGCAGCTCTCTCCACCCACAGCGTGCATACTGTGAGCAGCTTGCTCCCGGGCGGCCTGTTTGTGGTGTAAGCAAATGGACCAAGAGGGGCGGCAACGCCTGGGGAGGAGGCCAGCGATGGGTAACAGCACAAAGTGCCAGATGGCCTTGTACGGGGAATTTCCCTTCTCTCACTGAAACTCTCTTGTGCATCCTGCTATAGCGAATTTATCCCCAAATGCTCTGGCTTGCCCTCAGCAGTGGGATGGAGAAAGTCAGCCCCAGGCATCTCCCCATGCCCCCTCCAGAGCCTGCATCCATGGAAGGCATCAGTGCTGCCGGCAGCAGAGCAAAGAGCTCCACTAGCAGGTTCTTTGTGGCCACGTTCATGTGCAGAACTGGAGAAGTGTAAAAGAAATTTCTCCAGGAAATATTTAAAAGTAGTCTGTAATTTGATGAGTTAAAGGACAAAGGTGAGTACATTTTATTATTTAATCTATCAGAAAGTTCAATGCAATTCAAGGTTATTGTAATAAATAGAAATGTTTACCTAACCTTTCTCCATCTGATTCATCATGAGTTCTATGATATGTCCTCAGTGACACAGGAATGTATAACTATAACCAAGAAACAAGCAGATAAGACCTTTACAGTGCATATCTCTGGTTTTATATAAAACAGCATATTAAAGATAGGCATGTCCTGGGATGCAGGTCTATATGTATATTCCACTGACAGTGTGTTGCTCAGATGAGGTTTCACACAACAACCAAACCCACAGAAATTCTTCAAACTGTCATCCTGAGAGCTTCCACAGTTAACAGTTTTATCTCTATCTCCTCCCCCCTCTCTTGGTAAGGGTTTTCTATAATACTCTTGAGTAAGTGACACCAATATTGAGAACAAAATGGTTGATACTATTCTTCCTATTTGACCACAGCAGGAGATGTTCTTTTGAGTCACTACAGGGCAAAAGCCCCAGTTCTTCATCAAGGATAAAGATTTGTGTCAGAAGGTGTCTCAAACTACTTACGGAGTGTGAAAGTCTACACTGTGCCTGTTCTCAGGTCTAATTTTATTGGTAAATTGATATGGTTGATGGGTTCTGAGAAGAATAATCCTTTGTCAAAAAGATACCATACATTCTAACCAAAGCTTTTCATAAGGAAAAGTTATTCTTAAGAAAATCTGTCAAAACAAAATGAATTTGTTTTCTTTTTAGTTGACAATTTAAAAAAATCTAATCTTTATTTCTAAAAGAATTTTCATTTAAAGATCATTTTGAATTAAGTCTGTGGTTGATTATTTAGTTCTTAAAGATTATTGAGACTAAGTCTGTGGTCAAAATCAAACCAAAACTCTTTACAACATTTGGAATTTCCAAATTTCCACTTTTAATTTTTTTTCTTAATTTTTGACCTTTTGTCCTGACTAGGTTTGGGACTTTGTATTCTATGTTGAAAACTTGATTTGGAGGCAGGAACTATTTCCCTCTTGAGATTTCAAGTTTAAAAAGGAGGTATTTACTTGGTCAGTGCACAAAAAGACACACACACAGAGCAGCAGTAAGCAACCGGAAAAGTGACTCAAAACATCTTACAAATCCTGAGTTTCTTCCAAGACCTCAATTTTTTTCTTCTGGAGAGTTGCCCCTTTTGACATAAATTAATGGTTGGTCAGGACAACCAAGCCAATTCATTCTTGGGAAGACTGACTCTTGTTAAACGTGCAAGGAATTTTAAGCCGTCTATGATTGCCTGTTGAAGCAAGCTGCACATTTGGTCTCATTCTGGCTTCTCCAGGAGTCGTGGCAGCACAGTTTAATTGGCAGATAACCCAGCTGTCACCTCTTGGAGCATGGTGGTATTGTGGAGTGCAGTGGCCTCTCCAAAGCTAAGACCTTTGTTGGGCAAGGATAGGACTTGGATTGTGTGCAGAGTGCATGGGAAAGGGAGGTTGCTCCTGGAAGAGGTATGGTATTCCCACACTGGCCCAGGTCGCTGATTTGGTCTGTTGAAATGCAGTGTTGGAGCACGTCTGCAGCAGCTGATTCCAAGCCAAAGTGTGGAAAGTCACAGGAGGTAACAGTATGAGTAACCATGATTAAGCCCACATCTGCCAATGGGGAAGTAGAACATCGCAAACTAAGCATCATTTCTCTGTAGATGTATCTTTTAACTTAAAAAAAAAGAATCCAGAAAAGCCTTTTAGAAGTAAAAGCAAGAGTCCTTTTTCAGAAAGTTGGAGTCCACCTGGAGTACTTGGAGAAATAAATTGTTCAAACAATTTGAAATTATCAAAAAGCTAAGCTCTAACATGTGGGAATAACCTGGGATTTGAAGTTGTCTGACTAGAAACAGACTCATTGGATTTCAGAGTGCCAACATGAGAAGGCAATTTTTAAAGGTATGAATAACAAATTATTAAGGTGCAAAATAAAAGTAATACTGATTCTTGCATGGCAGAACACCTTGTCTTTGCTTTTTAAAGAATGTTAAGTCTTTATCACCTCAGGTGTTTCAGCTCTGAGAAATGGTACAAAATTGATGACATTTAAGCACTGATGTTATGTGGGCCTGTACAACCACAGTCTTTAAAGTGGCTAGTCCCTTCCTTTCTATAAAAACAAAGCAAAATAATGGAAGTTAAGGACACAGCCATTCACACAGAATTCTACTGGCAGGTCAACATTAAGAAAGGAACTGAAGACGTAGGGTACTTCAGAAGACATAACCAAAGCATGGCATTAACTTTGCCACACAGCATATGGAAAAAATGTATAAATAGAATACTATGCATCTATTTCATTTCTGCTGTCTTCTCTGATTTCAGTGCTGGTATACTACATAGATGCAGTTCATCACATGTCATAACATATACAGAAAACTTACTGTGTCCTAATTGGTATGAAATTAAAACTTTATTAATCATCTACATGCAAAGAATAATTAACATTACAATTACACTATTTACAATATTTTGAAGTGTCCTAGGCACCTAAACACATTCTACTGGAATAAATTACACATGAAATGTAGATTGCAAGCCATCTAAATCCAAATTTATACTGCATCCACAGTCCTTTATTTTGGCTGTGGTGTTTTTACACAGAAAAAGGAGTTTCTTCCTCTGAGCATTTTTGAATAGCATCTTAAAGATGTTAGGAATACCACAACAGTGAATCTATACAGTTTATTTGAATAAACACTTGTTGTGTTCATTTTGTTGTTGACATGCTTTTGGTCAACTGGTTCTCATCCAATAAGGATATATTAACAGAACTATCATCTCTTCAAGGTAGGGACTGCTTCTTACCAAGAATATGTAATAGTATCCAGAGGATATGTAATAACACCCAGAGCAAAGGCAAGGTAATGCTAACCAGGACTGCTACATGCTTTTGTAACACAAATAATAAGGTTACCGTGCAGACAGTGATTATGCCTTCAACCATGCACAGTCTGAATTCTTGCCAGCTCTCTTTCATCTGTACCTTTATAAGCAAGTGCCGGTTCAAATCCTACTTGCTTTTAAGACCTTCCATGAACCAGACATAGGCTGTTCCTCAGCTCTTCTCTTCTCAACATTCAAAACAGCATCCTCACTCCAGCGATGTCTGTTGCTCTAGAAAAGACAGTCTTTCTGGCATGCTGCTACTTTTGCAGATGACACTTACTTTCCCCCCCTTCCCCCCCAGCCCTTCCCTCTGCCAGCTAGTTATCATACTGCCTTTGGGTAGGAGGGCAAGGATTTTCCAAATGACCTCAGCACACATTTCATCCTCTAGATTTGCAGTGCTTATGGTGTGAGCATGACGGTGCCTCTGGGCAGGTAATAAGGGGATTTCCACAGTAGATGCCTTTGTACATGCTCTCAGTCACGAAGAGTGTGAATGTCTCACAAAGCACCTGGTTTGTTCAGACCTTAGTGAACTGGGAAGTGCAGGACAGTCGAGAGTCTTCTTGCTTCTGCTGCATTTCACCTGGCAGAGGGTAGAGTGGCGGAAGTGGAGCCTGTTTTTTCAAAAGGAGTATTTATGACGTGGTGCGGGGAACCTTGTATATTCAAGTATTTGAGGTGAGCACTGCGTAATAAGAAACCTTCTGACCCAATGTTCTGGTTTTGTCTATGAGCACAAGGTTTTCAGCCTTAATCTTTGCACCCGGGACCTCTCTTCTGTAGAGATTCAGAAATTTTCAGCACAAAAGTCTGGAGGGGAGAACATGTGCAGTCTGCTGCTGTGGTGGCACAAGTCTAGGTCAAGATCATGTTGAGGTGAAGAGTGACTGGCAGCTGACGGTGAGGCAGAAAACAGCACGTGGCACTCTCGCCTCTGCTTTATGAGATCACATCCCAGAGTAGGCAGAGGCATTGATGCAACGTGCCAGTATCACATCAGCATGTGCTACTGAAGTTTGCCCAGACTTGGTCTTGACCAAAGTCTATTAGGTTTGGGAAGACAGCCTCTATGCATTTTCCTCAGCCATTTCTAGCTATTTATGCTCTTTAATTAGTGAAATAAATACAAAAGTAATCAGCACGTAATTAGTGGCCACAATTAATTTATCAAGCTTTATGGATTCATTACTTTCAAGTGGATGGCCCTCTGTTTCAAAGGCACTAAAATCTTGCTGCTCCCACGTGCATTGGTGGGACTGAGTACATTTTTGGCCACTGTTAATGAGAAATCTTACATCCGTTACCACTAGATGAACTAATGAAGCCTTCCACTGTTAGGTTACACAGCCTAGACAAACTTCTGAGCAATCTGAAGCTGAGATATGTAAGGCCAAACAAGATAGACATTTGCATACAGAAAATCTGCAGGCAAAACTTTTTTTTCTCCTGTTAACACTGATTCTTCAACTATCAAACATTGCAACTTTTGACTTTTAGTATCAACTGCAGTTTTTCTCCTGCTTGCATGTTTCATAATTTCTCCTTGGCTAATCTTAGCAGTGTCCCTCTAATCAGACATTGCAGTTAATTAGGAAATGGGATTAGAAAGGGGTCCTAACATGTGGGCATTCATAGAAGACAAGAATGACTCTGAAGGACTGACCACAAGTCTGTGGGTGGCTGCATCCGTTTGTATCATTATTGAGAGACAAATATCCGGAGGCTTCAGTGGAAAAAAACAGTCAGGAGGAGAGAGAGAGTTTGATGTATTTAGAAGATCTGCTAAGTCCTCAAAAATTCTAAAGGAGTGATCCTCCAAACAGGTAATAAAAGGGGGAAATGAGAATCATTTAGGGATTTTTAGTGGTATCCTGTGATTTAGCTTATAAAACATTTATTTTTAGATAGTTATTTCATTATATATTTTTCTTTATATAGAAAAAGATATATATTTTCTCTCTATGTAGAGAAATATATATGTTGTCTTTATATAACCACTTTCTTATATAAAGAGGTTTTGGCTACCTCTGGCTTCAGAAATTTTGTCTTGCCAGGTCTGGATTTCCTTGATTCTGCCTCTGGGTGCATGATCTTTTAGGAAGGACAGAAGTTTTAGGATGTGTTATGAGCAATCACACTTTACACCAGGGTCCTGGTGTCTTGAATCTCAAGGAAACCCTTTCCCCTTGTGTGTAACTAAGGCTTAGAGTTGTATGAATGGGCATCAACAGCCAAAGCACCTGTGTTCAATAGTTCAGTTAAAAATGTTTTTTCATACCCAGTAAACAAACCATGTTTTCCAGTTGGCCATTGAACATCAGCAAGGAGAATCCATGGGTCATGATCCCCAGTCTTACATTCTCTTTTAACATGTGAGAATGAAAAAGATTATACAAATCTGGAAACTTCAACATTTAATGACTGAATGACCTAAATAAAAACTCTTTAATGCTGGAATTGCCTACACTTTGTATCACATGAATCTTTTTCCAAAAAATTAGTAGGGTATAATGACACCTAAGCAAAATGCACACGGGTTTGAGTTGGAGAGTTGTTAAGTAATCCAAATTATTTATATTTATTCTTTATTAGCTGGATTAAAACAGCCCCACACAGGTGGGGAACCTGTGCACATGGCACTGCAGAACTGAATGGCAACACACAGATAACCCCAAGCCCAAATCCTTTCGGTGTATAAGTGGATGCTGCCCATACCTTATGGCTATATAGGTGATTTACACCCTAGATGGCTCCAGAGAAGTGGCACTCCTAGGGGCTGATGAAAGCCATGGGCTGAGCCCTTGTAGCCCAAACAGCCAGAGAACAAATGGAAAATCAAGGCAAAGGGTTCATACAAAAATGTTATAAGATTTTAATGGTATGTCAAAGGTTATTGATCGTGAGTCATGTATGCAATGTTTTTACTTTCTCAGATCTCACCTTAATGAGGAAACTACATGGGACAAAACTGTGAAAGGTGCTTGTGGATAGATAAGCAAGGCAGTTTTGCATCACAGAAAGGGTATGTACATTGCGTGAGATGAGAAATGGCAGAATAAGAGAGAAAAGCAGATAAATAACAGCATTGGGAAAACTCTCACAACAGGAAGTAGGGAAAATTTTATAGTGGGGTTAGAGCTAACAGAACAGACTTGGAGATAATTGTAAGCCTGGCTTATCTTGACTTAGCATTTTGAATGGCCTTGGAGATTCAGAGAAAATCATATAGGAGGGATCTTCAGTATTCAGATTAAGACTTAAGGCCCCAACATGGGAGAGAATGGAGGGCAATGGACTAAATGAAAACGGAATGAAGGAATCAATGGCGTGTATATTCAGAGCAGAATAAGCCAAAGATATCATCTATGATATGGGAGAGGGTAAAGATACTAACAATGGCTGCGAAGAATGTCAGGAACAAGATGAAAAAGGAAACAAAACTTAATCTCTCTGGAACAGAGGCTAAGTCAGAGGTGCTTATGGATAGAATCAACAGGATGACAGAACTGATTTTATTGCCCAAGGAGAAGGCAGAAGCGCAGGGAGACAAAACAAGCTCTAAAGGACAAGTGCCAAAAATTGTAGGAGTGAAAGGTAAGCCTGTTACGCAAGTCAGGAAGGAGTAACCAGATGTGCACAAAGAAAGGACTGAGTCATGAAGGCCAAAAAAAAAAAAAAAAAAGAAAAAAAAGAAAAAGAAAAAAAAAGGCAAAATATCCAGCAGGTAATGATTGATAATCAAAGGAAAAAGTAATTTGGAAAGCTTTCCACTCTGAAGTACATAAACAGTATTTAATTATTGTGAGTAACAGGAAGAAAAATCCCAGGACTCTCTTTAAATCCAAAATAGATTGTAAATCCAAAACATAGGAAGAGGAAGAAAGCATGTACAATATTGTTTCCTAAATCAGTAAAAACTAGACCCATGAGATACATTGAGTGCAACAAGGCATTTGTTTGAATGAATTAAATTTGGATAGTGCATATTACACTTTCTATTCAGTTTGAGAGCTAACTAGCTAGTGTTTGCTTGACCTTCCTCTCTGCTATACTTGCTGTCTGGTCACACAAGTGTGCCATTCACAGAAATTCTGTATATTCCTGTCATGTCTGTACCTGCTCTTGACTGTCTTTGTGTCTGTCTGGATCTATATTCAACTCTGAATTTCACACAAGGAAAGCCAGTTGGCAGCAGACAGCTGATTTCAGCTCAATACATGTCTTTTTTTCCCCAAATGCAGATGTTCAGGGTGACACACCCTTTGCATGCTAGTACCAATGAACAACTTTTCTGAGAATCCACAGTGGTGGGAAGAGCATTGCATGTATTTCAGCAGCTAGAAATGGGCAGGTGTTTGATAAATCAGCTTTCATATGTGTGATTAGTCAGGGAAGTGGTTATCATCGTTAATAGTTATAATGACTGTCATTTACTCCAGCTTCTTAGACAGAAGCTTGATTTCTAGGGGTTGATTATAGACATGATAACCTTGCAAATTCAACAAAGCTCAATTTACTAAAGCTCAGGTGCAGTGCAAAGTGGGTGCCGAGGGGAAGGGAGTGTCTGTGGCTCTCGGCCACATGGCAGCATGCCCATCATTGCACCAGCAACAGACGCCCAGGGCATGGGAAACTACACCTGGAGGAATGGCTCCCACCACATCTCCTGTCCCTCTCTGTGCTGGGTGGAGACACTCCAATTTCAAAGCAGTGATGGAGACTGATGAGGGACTCAGAAGAGGGTAAGGCAGCTTTTAACACAGGGTGCAAATATTGAGGGAGAAGAAGGAGAAATTAAGGCTAGTCAGAAGACTAGTGGTTGTGGAAAGCCTGGTGCAGACTACAGTAAGCCAAGAATCAGACCATGTAAAATTTTTCTGTGTCAATATGTTTGTTTTTATTAAAAAATGAAGTCCTTTCTCAGTGAGCCCATTGACCCTCAGGAACCTGTAAGTCTTGATTTTGTAAGGAAAAGGCACAGTTTAAGCTGAGTCACAGGCCAGCCATGTTATGTCCTAGACATGGTCATGTTTAATGACATTCCTTGAAGGCACTCACCTTGTCTGATCACAAGAGTGAGTGAGACGGTGTAAAATATTATGTAGTCCAGAATTTAATCTGAAACAGATCAGCTGAGACCTTGATGCTGTTGTACTGGTTTTATACCAATCTAAGCAAATACTAAGCCTTGAATTTTTTTATACCTGCTTTTCCTATAGGGCACACAGTGCTTCAGTGCAACTACTAAAAGGTAGTTACTAATAGTTAACAATAAAACAGACTTATGCCATGAGAAGAAGTCTCAGCACAAATTGTCAAGAAAGGCAGATGTTTGTTTTCTTCTAGCAATCCCAGTGATAATGCTTTTTAATATATTTTTCTGACTCATCAAAACATCCAACATATTCCTAGATATATTGCTCTGACAGATGTGTATTTGTAAAATCAAAAAAAGCCTGTAAGAAGCTAGACCCATCTCTAAGTACGAACTATATGAATTAACTGGGCTTTTTTGGCATTGTCCTCAGTTTCCTTTGTGCCTGAATTATTGAGGTAATTCTTTGAATCTTACTGTGAGAGACAAGGGGTAGACCTCCTATTTAATTTGTAATGCTTCTGAAACAACCTATCTTCTGAAATCATGGGCTATTTCCTGAGATCATGGAAAGAGTCTTTTAAAATTGCCCATGGCCCCATCTATTAATATAAAATGTAGCTAAAAGAAAATATTTATTTTGAAAACACTGATTACTAATTAGGAAGTTCTTCAGATATATGCATAGAGTCAGATGCTCAGCCAAACCTTAAAGTGACTGAAACCCAATGTTTTTATAGATGTTTGGTTAATTTTATTTTAATACCTTTTCTTGCATTATTTTCTGGTTCCACCAGAAGCAGACAATTTGGAAAGTCAGTAATGCAAGTGTTGTCTGAGTCTTGAGCTAACCTATTGTTGCAAAATTTATCTGAATCATTGTCTACCTTTGTAATTTTGTCTGCCTGGAGGAAAACTTCACATCTGGAGGAATATCATTCATTGCCAAATCCAAATCTTTGGATGAATGCAAAAAGCATACAGGGAAGAAAAGAAGAAAGAGCCTCAAAAGATGCTTATAAGATAATTACATGAAGGACGGTGCTTTTCTGACTTTGCAAGAATTGTTAATATTTAGCAATTATTTGCATATGTAGACAGGTGTATGATGTGATGACAGTGAGCCTTAGTTACTAATTTCAAGATTTCTCTTCTTTCTTTGAGCTCAAGAAACATGCATCTGAAGCCAAACGATTTGCAGTGATACACAGGGGAGAGTCTTTAAAGTGGGTGTTTAGGTTTGTTGCTTGTATCTAGTGTAATAGTTCATGAAGCAATTTTGAAATTGCTTCAAGCACATGACAATACTAATGGGGCTCATTCTCACAGATCTCTGTGGATACAGGAACCTTAAAAGAAGGAGGAGGAAGCACAGTCTACAGACAATGGAAAACACAAGAAAACGTATTACCATTCATGAAAAAAAAAAGGCAGGAAAAATAAGCAGTAGGTTTGGCTACTTAGGTCTGTTGTGGACTTAATGTTAAAATTTTCAGGCGGAGGAAGTGTTTGGGGGCTGGTGAGAACAATCTTCAGAGAGAATAGTTCTCTTGTCCTCACATGAGGACTTCCTTGGTAAATATTAAATCAATGGGGACAGTTCTGTCTTCATGAGGTCGGTGGGATTGACCAACTGTGAAAAGAGGAACTTTTGCTACCCCTTGCCACCCACACACTTGCTCATCAGCATTGTACTTGATAACATGGTCTGTAAAAGACCGCTGTCTTCCCTGGACCCTTGCTGATAACAGCATGTACACCATACCCAGCACTGAGCTCTGCAAACCCTGTGAAGATGTGCTTTGCTCCCAGAGTTGTCTTAACAAACCCACTCTGTCTCACCACTCCTTGGCAATGATTTTCTTTGCTGTGGAGACCTGATGCCTGTCCTGTATGCAGAAAGTAGACACATAAACAAATCCTCTCACCTAAAAAAGCAGTTGAGGTGAATGTTCATTGGAAAAATACTCCAACCCTTTGGTGGCTGAGGTCGCTCTGTGCCATCAGGCATGCGGAGAAGGGAAAAGGGCCTCCTGAGACTGGAGGGAGCAGCAGGCTGAACGTGTGCTGGCATGAGATATCACATTGGTCATCCACAAATCACTGTGAGGAGTAGGGGCCTCTACTTCCAACACCACCTACACCTTTGGTAGACATGGACCCTGTAAATCTCCCACCACGCTGGCTTTGTCCAGCATAGCACACCTGCTCTTTCTGCCTGTATGGCTACACGCAAGCTGCAGGAAAAATTTTGCCAGGCAGTAACTCATGCTCTACACATTTTGCAGGACTTGCGTGCATGAACTCAGGCGACCTCAGTCTAAAAACCTTGTTCTTTGCTGGGCCTCACTGTGAGACTGTCAGTCTGGAAAACTCAAGCAGGCGTGTGGAAGGAGCAGGAGGAGGAAGAAGGAGCCCAAGACTCCTGTTTTGCTAATGGAGGGAATCCATGGGAAGACTTAGAGATGACTGTGGTGTCTCTGAATGTGCAGTGGGGTGGAAAAGGCACCTCTGGAATAAGAAAGGTGAAAACCAAACAAAAAGCCCTATCAGCTACTCTGGAGTTAACAGAAAGTACACACAGTGTTGGGAGCAGTTCAGACTTCCCCGTGTAGGCCGTGCCCCTTGGCTTTCTGGCTCACCCACACAAAACACTGGCTGCAGATATGAAAGACTGGGGCAAGGCTGCTGGTCCTGAGGGGCTGAAAAAAATAGTTGTGGAGTTTTACTTTGATTTCTCTGACCTAGTTATGGACTCCAGGCAGCCCCCAAGCAAGGAAGACAAGGAGGATCTGGTGGGGTCTTCACAGCACCCTGGTAGCACTTGGTGTTGAGAGAGCAGCACTGTGCTGCTGGGTGGGGTCTCTGCAAGGTGCTGGAAAGGCTCCGGAGGGAGACTTAGGGGGAGCGGGGGTACAGTTTGCACAGGGCTGTGCACTGTACATTCAACGGTGCTTTTATTCTGTAAGTGTTATTTGCAATTGCTATTAGCGGATATGTCCTGTTTGCAACTGGAAGTGGGCAGCTGGCTGAGTGAGTTTCTCTGCCCTCATGAGATGTTGTTCTGCAAGCAGGCACGATAAGGCGTGTGAATCATACCATCCCAAATGCTTGGCATCCGTGTGAGTCATTGTTTTGCTACCATATTTTACAATTCCTTCCTGTTTTGCAGCATCTGGGGGTTTGTTATCCTTGTGACCTGCCCACAGCACTTTGAAAACTGACCGAGGTGCAAATGTAAGAGTTGGCTGGGTACAGTATTCTTTGTTTCCTAGGAAATCTCACAATTACAGTCTGTTTCAAAGGAGAATGAAATAAAAGAAACCTTTGAAATACCCTACAGAAATGAACACTTTGAAAGCACCTTTGATGGACTGCTTTTTTTAAAATTTTGAGGCATTTTTGATACTAAAATATTTTCTTCTGATATTAGCTGTTTTAAGGTTTCTAAACATCTCCTAAATAAACATTGAAAATTGCTTGAACTGAAAAATCAGTTTCCTTTATTAAAATGTCAATGGCAAGTTTTGACACTACCAAAACACAACACTTAAAAAATCTTACCAATATGGGCCCTGTTTTGAAATGTGATTTTGACAAAAAACATTATTTCTGTCAAAAGGATTAATCAAAAGATTTTTGGGCTCTTTGCATATAGATGCAAATACACGGAGATATGCAAACACAAAAACTTGTCAGAAACAAAAGATGAAAATTCAGAAACGTAATCATGCAAACTGAAGATTAGCACAGTTATATGAATTCTGGAGCAGGTATTGAAATGCTTTTCTCATTTTCATTCCATTAAGCTTAAGTCTAACACATTTGCCACTTCTGTCAATTACTTAGAAAAAATAAATAAATAAAATGGCTAGTATTTAAAGTTTGCATAAGACAAATATTGGAGAATTGCTGAACTGTGAAGAGACTGCATTATGGGTTTAGCAATCTGATTTAAATATATAGATATGTGCAACAGTGTATGTTAGCTCAGGGCAAGAATGTAGGCGAAATTGTCTAAATGGGAACCAGTGACAAGATATTTGTGGGTGGTATGTTAGAAGTCCCCCCTGTAATGCCAGTGCCAAAATAGCTTAAGAAATCTACTGGGAAGTATTAAGTGGAAATGAAGCTTTGGCTTTTTTTTTTTTTCTCCTACTTTTTCTATGTGTGCCACTGATGCAACTATTTCTGTACTACTATTAAAGATGTTGATAAAGTACACAGGGTTCGTGGAGGAGCCACAGGGATGAGTAACGTCTTGAGAAACATGTCCCACACTAGGAGACTGAAAATAGTTGGTTTACCAAAGAGGAAGTTAGGAGATGATTTGATCACAGCCTGTCAGCACTCACATAGTGAGCAAGCCTTTGACTTTTATCTCTTAAACCTGGCAGATGAAAGTATCACAGTGAATGACAACTGAAGCAAGACAAAGGAAGATTAGAAATGAAGTGCAGATTTTCAGCAGCGAGGCTAACCAATCTTTGGAACAATGTATTAAAAAATGTGGCAGGTTCTTTAGCTGAAAGTTTTAATTTGGAATTTTGGTGCTTAAAAGAAAAAAAAACTGCTCTTGTCAGATAAAAAATAATGCAGAGAAATTTGGTGATCTGTGTTATTTAAGAGGCTAGCCCTGATGACAGGAGTGATTCCCTTTGGCCTTACATTCTAAAAATGCTTGGTCCTTGTTTATTGTCATCTTAATTCGGTGTGCTTTTCAACATGAAGGTGTGATGGATGGTGTTTGTGTTGCTTGGGTGTTTTCAGTGATGTATTGTGTTCCACTAAGAAGTGAAGAGGTTGGCTTCAACCCTCTGGAAGGAAAAGGAATGTATGTTGCTGTTGCCTAGGTAGGGACCAGATGTCCAAGCATCAGAGGGTTGAAAAAGGGAATTTCCTAGAGTATTGAGAAGAATCTACTGCTACTCAGAAAGTCAATGAGTTGGCTGGAACCAGCCATGGACATGAGGATCTGCCTGCGGAGGCACAGTGGGCATGGGAAGAAATGTGTATAAACCTTTCTATTTCTAGACTGTCTGACCTAGTTGCTTAGAGTTTTCCCAATTAATAAAGTGAAGCTTTCTAATTTTAGTTCCATTAAAACTAAGCTTTTCTCATTTTAATTGATTTTTGGTCTTTTTTGAGGATCTAATTTTGGATGAGGGTCTATGCACATGGCCTTCAAGACTGGTCAGATTAAGATATCCTCACAGCTTATCTTTGTTTAAACACCCCACTCCTTCCAGAAGTACTAAAAACTTTGCTACAGTGTGGTGCCCGTGTGACATGTTGGAACGTCTGGAGCAGGTTCAGACACAAATCTTGTTCATCTCCTGCTTTCTGAGAGTTATTAGTGAGGATTATTTGTTGGTTGTGTCTAAAAGAATGTTTGGTGGGGAGCCTTCACAGACTCCCCAGGTGACCTGAGCCATCCAGACCATGCCATTAGTGTCTGATCTCCACCTCCCTTAGTGCAGGTTCCCTAAGCTTGTCACTCATACTCTTGTCCTAGCCTCCCTTTAGTCCTCTCTCAAGTAGATGACTCCACTTCTTTCAGTCTTTCCTTATCAGCTGTATTTTCTAGCCCTCTGATCATCCTCATTCTTCTCTTCTGGTGATCTATGTAATTGTAGGTCTATTTCACCTTTCTTAAGAGAGGATGCCTAAAGTTGAGCACAAAAATAATTTGAAGATCTACCAGTGGAGCACAAGCAATTTCTCCCTGGGTCTCTCAAGTTAGACACCTGATCAAACGTCCCAGTATAAGCTCTTTGCCTTTCTTGCCACAATATAAGACTTTGGCTTGTTTGATTTAGAAACCACCTTCCCCCAGATGTCCTTCTGCAGGGCTACACTCCTCTATCATTTCCCACCCTGCATTTGAACCATTTGATTGCCACTGTTTGTCTAGAATTTTGCACTTGTCATTACTGAAAATGAACCCAGTGTTTCCAGACCTTTTCTTTAATGTTTAAAAATTATGCTGAACTCTAACCTTGCTCTCCATCACATCTAACCTTGCAGCTCATATCACACTGATTGTGCAATAGACACATTCACTCTTCCATCATCTAACTTCTTAACAAGAATATTGAATACCTGACTGGGATAGACCCCAGGAAAACTTACTCAATTGTCCTGGTTTCGGCAGGGCTAGAGTTAATTTCCCTCCTAGTAGCTGGTACAGTGCTGTGTTTTGGATTTAGGGTGAGAACAAAGTTGGTAACACACCGATGTTTTAGTTGTTGCTAGGTAATGCTTACACTAGCCAAGGACTTTTCAGCTTCCCATGCTCTACCGACTG
Organism: Aptenodytes patagonicus; assembly: GCF_965638725.1. Taxonomy (NCBI): domain Eukaryota; kingdom Metazoa; phylum Chordata; class Aves; order Sphenisciformes; family Spheniscidae; genus Aptenodytes; species Aptenodytes patagonicus. Next base: position 72,330,349 of record NC_134982.1, read on the forward strand.
AGCAGGCTGGGGGTGCACAAGAAGCTGGGAGGGGGCACAGCCAGGACAGCTGACCCAAACTGGCCAAAGGGATATTCCATACCATGTGACGTCATGCTCAGTACATAAACTGGGGAAAGCTGGCGGGGGGGGGGGGCTGCTGCTCGGGGGCTGGCTGGGCATCAGTCGGTGGGTGGTGAGCAATTGCATTGTGCATCACTTGCTTTGTGTATTATTATTATTATTATTATTATTATTATTATTATTATTATTATTACATTATTATTGTTGTTATTTTATTTCAATTGTTAAACTGTTTTTATCTCAACCCACGAGTTTTTCTCACTTCTACTCTTCCAATTCTCTCCCCCATCCCACCAGGGGCGGAGGAAGGAGTGAACGAGCGGCTGCGTGGTACTTAGTTGCTGACTGAGGTTAAACCACAACATCAATACACATGTCCTGTTTAACATTTGTGTCATCACTGCTTGAAGTGTGCTTTTGCAAAATGCTTAGCAACCATCTTAGAACAGTATAATCTAAACCATGTTCACTTAAGAGAATGTCATATAGGACTGTGTTTCAAAAGTCTCATTTAAATCCAGACCTCTAAAAAACTGAAATACATACCAGTGTACACCTAGCGTGCTTTTCCTTTATTTCCAGGACCTATTGTCCTGTTATGTCATGCACATACCCCCTTTTGCTTTGATATTAAGTTTACACTTCCTTCAAATATCCAGAATGATGCAGATTTTGAACTACCAAATGGGACATAGAAAACAGGGAACTAACAGCTGGCTCTGCAACCATAGCTTTTCATTATCTACATGAAAAGCAGGTTATGATTTTGGTTTCTTAGGAAATCTTTTACGTAGGGAATAGTTTGGATGGGAGCTTAACACAAATAGGGTAAAGAAACCCAATGTTCCAGTAATAATACTATGCATTTATAAAATTATTTTCTTCAATGCCCTTTATAGATCTTATGTACAAATTGCACCAAAATATGCCTGGGTCTACATGGATAAAGGAGAATGAATATCCCATAAAAACTTGGGATGGAGTGGAAAGATTTAAAGACAAGAATGTCAACAGGAAAAACTCATTAAATCTTTCACATATGGTGTTCTAAATTTTACATTGATATCTTAGGAGAATAATAAAAAGCTGTATCATTTGCAGTTCCATCAGCTGCCAATGCAACTGATAGAAGGAGGGGAATGAGCACAGTAATTCTCTGTGGGAGTGACAAAAGCATAAACTGTTGGATGTACTCATCACCCCAGAGAAATTGTCATCTGCTTTCCACACACAAATAATAATGGGGCTGTGAACTGGGTGGATAAAGAAGATGGTTATCATCCTCCGAAAGTGTGAGACCTCCTGCCTCTTGTTCTCACTGTACTCTTGCAATGCTTGTACTCTATTCACACAGTTTTTCTGTCAGCCACCCAGAGGTTCCCAACAAATATGTATCATCCTACCCCACAAATCCCTTGCTTGGGATCCCTACTGCTCTTTCCCTATTAGGAAATTCTGCCTATATGGAGGGTGTAGTCTGAGTGCTATAGCACCTACCTCTGTCCTCAGTAATGGAGTTGCAGTCAGTAAGGGGTTGGCACCTGGGATTTGGGGACTGCAGCATACACAAATTAACTTCAAATTACTGAAAGCAGTGTACTTGCAGCTGCAGAGAATGCAATTCAGGTTGCAAAACTTGAGGTCCTCTATAAGCCCATTGGTGTCTCACTCTGCATTTCTAGGACCAGCTCAGCAGCTCAGAGCTTTGCATGACTTTCATTCACACCTTTCCCTCAAGGCAGGCATTCACTCTTGTACAAGACATCAACTAAATCTAGTCTAAGAATTTGAGAACGCAGGTCTTTTGCTGGCCCCTGGTGTTTGTTTGAATCTGAAGTTTACTGTTTTGCAAACCATTCACACTTACCTGCTCTATTTTGCTTGAGCTTCTGCTGACTCATTTCCATCAAAGTCCAAGCCATGGCCTGAGAAATTACCTAAATTCAGTGCAGCAGATACTTCAGGGATGCTCAGCCTTTTCTCTGAGAAAGATGTGGCTGGACAGACTTCATTATTTACCCTGCAGTGCTATCTAGGTGTTAAAGAGCAGGTGAGTGTAATAGCATGTCTCCAGAGAAGCACTGTGGAAAAGGCCAAATGGCTTTACTGACGGCAACAGCATCAGGCTGTACTTTCACCCCCATGTATATTTGGTCTCACCAGACCTTTTTTCTTTAAGGTTTCCCTTAAAGTAAAGTATTCCTATACAGTACAGAGCATTGAGCTCAGTACTTCTACTTCGGAGAGGAGATGCTGCCACAGCTGTAGGATTTATCTTTACAGTTCCAAGAAGAGAGAACTTCACTTTACTTTTTAATATACTTTTGATGTTAGACCAAGAGATTGACCAGTTAGGAGCTTATTGTGATAAAGGTCCTATAAAGGTATAATAAATTACCAGTCCTGTCCAAAGAACACTCAAAATTTCAGTCCAGTCACTTTTTCTGCTGACCATCAGTCGAGAGTTATTACATCCTTGCATCAAAAAGTCAATATTGCGTCTTTGTGTGCAAACAACAGTTTCACAAGTAATTTGCTTTCAGCTGTGATTGTCAAAAAGTAAGCGTATGACAAACAGGATACAATCGGGCAGTTCATAAGATGGGCAAGACTGTCTCACTGGAAGGGTTACAGTGAGGTGAATGTCTCGTTGTTTCTAAAACTTTGTTGAAATATATTTATGTATGCTTAGTTTTGGGCTTTGGCAGGAAGCTTTAACGCAGAAACAGCATGCCCTTCCGTTCTCCGTGTGCTTGAAAGCTCTTTCAGTGTGAGTCATCAGAATCCTGTGGTTTGTGTATCCTGAGAGAAGGGCTCTCTGTTGTTATCAGACACCATGAAAAAATAGCAGTCTGAAAATAAAATGATAAGGAAATTCATTATTTCATAGGAAATGTCTGCTGATGGCTTTTTTCTTCTCCTGTAGGTTTACTGTTTTGTGTGGAGGTCTTGTGAGTATACACAGTGCTCTGTGGCTTTGCTTCACAGGCACGTATCATTTTTCAGAAGTGCCACTAGAAGGGGGCTCTCCTTACGAGCTGAAGAAAATAAGATTTAGAAAATGAGACTCCTTGAAACCAGTCATTCTGAATGGTTGTCCACAGGCTGAACTGATGTGCAGACCTGTGCCACTGTGTAATACCGTTCAGTAGTTGTCAAGGTGCATCTTGTCTCACAAGACACAATGGGAAGATGTCCATTGTTATCAACCTTCTGCTAGTGCCCCAATGACACATAAATGGACTAAACTTAATATTTTTCCCCAAAGTGATGTGGATTTCTTGTGGCGCTTTCTCAAGATGGTCCTTAGCAATTGCTGTTGATTGCTTTGTCTTTATACCCTGCTGAAATCAGGGGCCATTAAAGGGCCCTGTCATTGTGTCAGATTGTTGTGACAGAACATGTTAACAAAATGGGCAAATGGGATGCAGAATTAAAACTAAGTTTTTTTAATCTCCTGTTATGTCCAGAGTGAAGCTATCACTATGTGGGAACTCCAACATTTTACAAAACTATTTCACAAAAGAGCATTAGGAGAACGCTCTCACTGATGTGTTTGGGGTGTATTTGCCTGAGTGAACAGAAGTGCCCTTTGAGAAAACTCTCTTCTTCCTGGCAGTGGAGAAAAAAAAAAAAAAGGAAAAAAGAGGCATAAAATACCTCCATGGAACTAATTATTGCTGACTAGTTCAGTAAGCTTGTAAAGCTGAACAACTCGTTGGAGAATTGTTGTATGTGAGTTTATTTAGAAAAATTAAACAGTCTTGTAACCTTCTCAATGATCTTTCATCCCACAGAAGCAGACCTTCTAAAAATTTAGAGAAAATTCAAATTCTAGGAAGTGCCTGGAACACCCAGACTTGTGTAGTATTTGAAGGATGAGTTAAACAATCTGTAGGCTGAGCTTGAAGTGATGTTCTTACGATACTTTTCCTGTGTTTAAAAGGATTCTTTATAGATAGCAACCAGGTTGCTGTTTCACTGGAGAATGTGTGCATGCATGCTCCTATCCCCTACCCAAGCACATGGGCACACTAGCAGTAACAATAACTTTGTGAAGGAGCTGACAACCGGAGCAGTGTTGCAGTGGTATGGACTACACCACCACTCTGTTGGGTCTTGTAAGCAACAGCTGTACAGGTATTCGGAGCAACATAACCAAGTCCATGACATTTAAGTTTGGAGCAAAGCTAAGTAGGAGTCTCTTAGCATATGAATAAGACCAATAGCCTACCCAGTGTATTAAAGTGTGTTGTAGTATGAAATAATAACTGTTTTTCTTTGTGTACTGTGCCTTAGAAGAAGCTTATTTTTCACGTGACCTTTATCTTGACAGTCACTTTATCAGTAAGAATGCACATCACTTCTAGAAAATATGATTAGAGATTCTACTGATCTTAGAAAGAAGAGAGGGTTATAAAAGACTGCCAAGTCTTTTTATGGCCGTAGGACATAAATGAGGTCAGTCTCAAGTAAAGTAGAATATAATTTATGTGAACATCTGGGTGACATCCAGAGTCTTTGGTTAAATAGAATTACAATGAAGAAGAGAGTTGCAGCCAATAAAATACTAGTAACAACAAAGTTAAGTACAGTTGGTGAAATTCTTCTCAGCTGAGGTAAAAATGGCAGACTACCCTTTGATTTTCATTTGGGCAGTGTTTCACTTTAATTCTGAACCCAGCAATTCAGGGAAGAGAAACTTAAAAGATGGTTAATTTGGAAAAAGGCAAAAGCATTACCCAGGAGGATGAAGTTGAACTCTGTTTAACCCAGGATCTTGTGTAATTGGGATTCCATTACAGAGGACAGTACAGATTTCTACAGGATATTGATTCATTCTTAAATTTGGTAGGGACTCTCCATAAACCTCCCAAGGCATACACAGAAAAAGGTCACGTGCTGTGTTAGTCTTCTTCAGTAACTTTAGGAGCTGTAGCTAAACACTTAATTTCCCACACAGAGACTGATGCACTCGAAATGTACAGCAATATTTGCAGTGGCTTAGTTGTTCATTGTTCTTCTAAAAATATAAGGCTCACTTTTGCAATCTTCTAAACTGTTTGGAAATATTGTGCCATTGTTAATCACCTGTGCCACATGCATTGGTCAGGAATTTGACATGAAGTGGTTTGCAATCTATTTGACATTTTGGAGAAATTTGAAGTTATAAGCAAAATGACAGCCCTAGAAAATGAAGGCCTTTGATATGAGTGTAAAGGACTGTGGTTGATCTTGTGATATTTTATTGCCATGTAATTCGTTCTGAATCACAAAACACAGAGTTCCTATTTTGCACAAAGTATTTTCCTACGTTCTCTTTCCAGTATTGAGTGAAGTCAGGAGAGAAGCATAACTGATGTTTTCTTCACTACCTGGAACTTGTTTCATTGTAGGAAATTAAATAACAATGTCTCAGAAGAATTAGAAAACCTGTTTGTGTGCTGATTTGAGTAAGCAGACATGTTTGATTCAGGTTCAGTAAATATTGCATCAAGTCATGATATTTTATCAAAACTGGCCTCCTTGTTGACATTCTGAAAGATTAGTGAAACCTACTCCACATCCAGTCCATCCAAAACAGCTGACGTATGTTGGTGGGATTCTTTTTTGTTCCTACATCTACCAGACTGATATTTTTATGACTTCTTATTTCACTTAGAAATAGTATCCATGGAGGATATACTTGTCTTCTATAAATTTTCTCCTAGCGAAAAACTTTACAAGGCAAGTTACAGGCATCGAGTGTCTTGCTGAAATTGGAGAAATGAGATTTTACTCTTTACAAGCAAGAGGACATAAAGCACAAAAGGTGCCTGTAGCGAATGGCATGATTGCGCAGGCCTTCTGTTGGCTGATATGGTGTTGCAACCCACCATTTAGGGTTTTGTAGTTAGCAGTTGAAAAGTGGTCCCAATTGCCAGCTGATTTAGAGCTTCTGGAGAAGTCTTTATAGGTGTTTAGAAGGACAGTACATTTTTTTGGTAGTTATAATATGCTCACTTTTCTGTACACCATTTTGTAATCCCATAACATACTAAGTGCCATTTTTTTTGGAGGATTTCCTTCACAATGAGATTCCCCCTACCAGTAAAGGTGCTTTTCACAACATGCCTTGCAGATGGGAAGTGTGGCTTAAAAGCTATATTTCATATGTTTTTAAAAATTAACAGTATGTAGGAATAAGAAAATCCCACTAATTTTGAAAGAATCTCAACCAGAGCAGAAATTCTTCAGGGCATATATATACTTATATATGTACATATATATGTGGTGTTTAGGTTTTTTTTTCTTTACCTGGCCCTTCACTTTATTATCTGTGCTGGTAGATCAGACTTCTGATGGAATGTGGTTAGTGCTACCTTAGCACAAAGTCGTTTTATTAAGACCTCTATTTTCTTTAATCTATCGGATTTTCGTGTGTATTAGCAGTGACACTACACTCTGAACTCTTTAGGATATCAAATAAAAAATAATCCATATAGCTTTTATGAGCAGTAAAAGTGACGGGCATCAAGAAGAGAGCTATCTAAGCAGAGACCCATGCTCAGACATACCTGTCCCTCTACATTTCCTAAACTAGGCAGGTATTGCAGCTAAATTTCTGGTTGAAGCTTACTTTTATTTCATAAATTTAAGGAAGCAAACAATGGTGAAGCTCCTTTTCTTTCTTTCTTTCTTGCTCTGGCCTTCATGGCTGCTAGTTCTGGATGTAGAAGATGCATTTAATTTCTGTATTTTTTACTGCTACCTGCTAGCTGGAGAGCGTCTGGTGTTCCTGTCAATAACCAAAGCAAAACTTCAATGGAAGATTTTTTCAGACTTTGCTGATCTCTTTCTTATAGCCCTTCAGCTTCATCCATAGAGTGATCTTTAATCTGTCTTTGGTCATGGTCCTCTGAGAATCCCTCTTAAGCTCCCCTTGGATCTCTGTTAAATATAGAAATTCCTACTACAGCCAGGGCCATGAATATCTCTGATTTGGATCATCTGTCCTCCTCGTGACCTTCCAATCTTCTTTCTCTTCACTAGACATACCAAATTCATGAGTCCATGGATTCCTTTTCCTGCCTTTTCCCACACTTCCTCCTAGGTGTCTGACCAGTTCTCACAACAGGAGATATCCCTCCCTTCCACCACACAAACTGTTTCTCCAGGCTCTTCTTCAGTACAGTCTTCTGTACTCTTCTTCTTCAAAGCACCAGTCTTCCTCAGTAAAAAGCCATTTCCAACCTGTTCATTTGTGCATTGGACAGAGCAAGAGCAGGGCTTGCAGTTAAGTGCTGCATGAGACATGCAATGTCCAGAGAGATGAGCAGAGACAGCACCATGTACACTCTGTAAGAGCATGGAAAGGAAGCAAGAAAATTCAGCAAAGTGCAAACTGAGTTTGAGATGAGAAACCAAGCCAACACGGTTATTGCGAAGGAAAGTAAAGAGTTAAGTTCCCACTTTTACCCTGGGTGTCTGAGTGAAAATCAGTTTGCTTTATGATTAAGAATGTTCTTTTCAGGTGTTTTGAGAGAGGAATGTGAAATTCAGCAGTAGAAAGATGAATCAGAGCCTGTTGCGGTTAGTTTGTAAATTCCCATTGCATAGCGTAAGATAACAATACACCGAGACCTGAATTCCTCCACATTGAGGACACCCAACAACATCATCAAGGCAAGTTTATTTCTGCACATACGGATGTACATGCCTTGAAATTGTGGATCAATTTCCTTGTAAAGAGGAAGGTAAAGGTTATGTGAGAAAACACATGGGTCACAGAGAAATGAATATACAGTCCAGTGACTATGAAAGTGAATTATTGTGGGCTCCTTGGTAAACAGCAGTAGATATTTGTGGAAGATAATCCTTGTGAATAATAAACATGAAAGGTATTTATGAGAAGGATTTAAGGTGTATAAAGATGATACCAATTAGACCAGTCACTTGGCTTAAAAATGCAGGGCATATGTCCTTTCAATATATGAGCTGCTAACATTCACAATAACATCATATTTCTATTAATACTGTATTAATTGGTGCAACAGATGACTGAATGAATTTTAGCAGGTTTAAAATCTTATCACTAACTTAGGTGTCAGTGACCACAGCCCCTAGAAGCTTGGAAAATACAGATGACTTCCATGAAGATAAGTTCAGACACAAAGACACTCAAGTGAAAAGAACATAAAAGAAATAATTCATTAAAGAAATTTTCAGGGGGGTAATACAAAGATAAGATTACCAAACACTGGAAAACTACGTACAGTGTGTTAGATTAATAACCGTTGATTGTCTTCTCTTATGTCATTCTAAAACTGTGTAACTTTATCTTTTTTTGTTGTGTCCTGAAGCACCAAGTTTTTCAGTATAACAAGAGAGCCTGAGTTAAATGTTCAGTAAACATTAAACCTTAAATAGTCTTGAATCTCTTTGTCCTCAAATTTTGCTGTTGATTCTGCCTTTACAGTCTCTTCATTTTCAGTGACCAACCCGCCCCCCCCCCAAGAAAAGAAGGAAGACTTTGCATTTGGAAGTTGGTGCTAAGTCTAAAAGAATTATTCTGGTAGCTAAAGTGAGAACTAGATGTCACTTGCATACTGTGTCCTGTCCTCTAGCACCAAGTCTGCAAGTTTCTTGTATATTTTTACCTGAAAGTTATTAGGAACCAGGCACTGCATCTCTGAACAGCCCAAGACCAACCCTAATGTGAAGGGGGCTGTTTTCCATATATTTCACACCTCACTCAAGTCCAGAAATGGGGTATGTCTACTTTCCTGGGGGGATCCTGATTCAGAAGCTGCTCTCAAAACACACTTGAACATGTGCCATTGCACAAAAGGGCATGTACGAGGACAGAGAGGGAAAGGGACACGATGAGTGTAGCCTTCAGACAGAATAAGAAGGTATATCTTTCTTCCAAAAATTAGTCTCCATTTTATTCCAAATCTGTTTAATGTAGGATAAGAAAATTATAATTGCATCAGGGATAAGACACAGAGTTATTACTGGTCAGTTATGTATTCTTTATTTTCCACTAGAACTGTTTTGAGGGAGTATTTTCATTAAAATCGTGGAAGCACAAGAAAAACAAGGTATTGCACACTGTTCATGACTGAAATGTTGTGACATCTGTCTTTGACCTGTGTTTGGTGTTGGTGAAGCTGGGCAAAACACACTGAACTCTTTTTCACCCATTACATTGGTTTTGCTATTGGCAGTATTTACTGGCACAAGTCCTCAAATAGCCATATAACAAATAGTCTTTTGTATGATGCCACATTTTGCTTTCTCATCTGTTCTTGTTTTCATGTCAGCCTGTCTATAACATATAGGTCTTTTTATTGCTCTTATCAGGTACTGTCTGCTTCGCAGTAGTATGAGGCAACAATATCCCCTCCCCTTACCTAGCAACATTTAACCTGCTCAGTAAGGGAAAAGGCAATGTTTGCTTGATGCAGATGCACGTGGTGTGGCAGAGGCTGTGTGACACCTCGGTAGGATTTCAGTGGGAACCTGAAGTGCATCCAGAACTCATGGCGCTTGAAGTCAGGGAGATGCAGCAAAATTGGTTATCACCTCTTCAGGACATGGATCCCTGCACTTAGGTGTGACAAAAAATTTCAGTTGTAATTAGAAAGGTTATTCCAGGCTGGGTGATTAATTCACTTTTGTCATGCTGACTGAATGGGAGTAACTGCTGACTAAACAAGTCTCACTGAAACAGAACTACTTTCTGCAAAGCAAACCAAGAACTACACCCAGATTTATTTTGCATATTCCTCACTAACATCTCTTCCTTATTTCTAGATTATTTAACCCCATTCTTTTTTTTTCTTCTTAAATTAGGTCCCATTTAAAAAAAGAAAAAAAAGCATTTCAAAACTAGGAATAAAAGTGTTCTGTTTTGAAAAAGGGGAACAAATGTGAACCTTTTCCAAATGGAATACATGCTGAAAAGAAAATTTTTAAAAAAGTTTTAAAAATCTTCCTTTTTTTTTTTAAAGATACATTTTGATAAATTTGCTCATGATTTGTGACTGGTTTTTCTCCCTATGCTACTTCTTTTTCCAGTGAAGTGACAATTTATTTGAATGTTTTGTCCAGCTCTGTTCCAGCCATTTGCTTGCCACATGCAAAGCTGAAAGCCACTGAAGTATTGTCTGTGGTTCCTAGTTCCTTGGCTGTGGTGGAGAGCAAGAAAAGAGAAATCATCTTACCTAAAGAGCTATGTGTTAGTTATTACTAATCTCCTACAAAAGCTTAGCCTAAGCATATCCACTGAACCACTCCTACTTGTACATACTATTCCCAGCTCAATTGTTAGTGTTCCTGCTGCGCAGTACTTTAGAAGATGCTCAGACAGTCTGTCGAGCTTCAGGGAAACCCCTAGATTTCCTTGCCTACTATTCATGGGGATTTCCCAGTCTGCTGCAGAAAAACAGGGATCAAAGTGTTTTACATACTGACGGATGTGTCCAGCTTCTTCATCACACTTAAAAGCTTAAGCAAGTGAGTGGCCATAAATAGAATTATTGAAACAATAGAAGTGGGAGGAACACAAGCATATTTTACAAACTGTTTTATTAAAATAGCATTCATAACAGCTTAAGGCTTTAGTTTTTACCATACAACAGGGAGTACTGGAAAACAAAAGAAAGTGAATCTGTAGTTTTATAACTGTACTTTTTCTAGCAAGATAAGTAGGAGAGAGAGAATAAAGTTAGGGAGAAGTCTTAAAACAAAATGAATTAGAGATAGGCCTGAGTGTGCTGTTTGAAATCTATCTGTGTAATTAGCTTGTTTAAGGACAAAGTATTCAACAACATAGATCTTTCAAGTCAAACTGATGGCATTGGGCTAGAGTGTGCATTTGTGTCTGCTTTGTTAGTTAAATACAGCAGGAGAACAACCCAGTTCTGCAGTTTGCTCTGGGTTGCAGGAATCACAGGTCTCCCACCTGTGCACCTATGTGCCTGGCCCTGCCTCCTATATAGCTCACCAAGCCGTTAAAAGAAATGGCATGTTTATGCGCACATACATTTCCCTGTGAATGCCGTACCCAGAGAAGATATTTTCACATGTAGTGGGTAATTGCTAGTTTGTTTTCCAACAGCAACAATGTTGGAAATGCTGACTTTCAATCATTGCCAAAAGACAGTATATCTGTCTTAGGAATACTAGGGTGGAAAAAGAAATAAGCATAAACTTTGCCAGAACATAACTTGCATACCTTTAATCAGTCCATGACGTCTCTGGATTTGAAATTATTTGCCTATTCAACCTTGTCTTTGAGACAGGTATTAGTTACAGTGAGAGTAAATTAATATTTAAATATTTAAATAAATAAATGTATCAGTGTTTTTACAATCCAGTAGGGGTGGGAACTCTTTCAGGCAAAATGTAGGTGCACAACTTATTTGCTCATGCATTTAGAACAAAAGTGAAATCACGATGAAAGGAGAAGTCTATTTCCCACTAAAGTTTGATGTGAGTGGGACTGACCGTATCTCCAAAAGTAAGCACGTATGTAGTATTTGTTTACTCTCTACTAACTTAAAACTTGGCCTTTTTTTCAACAAGTCTCGTCGTCTTTTGCTATCAAGTTAAAAAACAAGAAATGCTGCATGCCTACACAATTGATCATAATCATTATCTTTCAGTTTTTCAGCAGTATAAGGATGGTTGCAGTCCATCTGAGAACTGTGCACAAACTCACTCGTTTGCCCTTGAATAACACATACATGTCTGTAATCACACCTAACTTTTTAAAATGTGAGGGATTTGAAAATGAAAGAAAGATAACAACTTTGACTCTAGATGAAAATCTGTCCCATAAGGGCTGGAATTCACTGCAGTCTGCTTGAAATATGTTGAGTTAAATGTTAGAAAAGAAATGTTTGCTTATATATTTAGGAATAAAAGTAGCAAATATTAAGTGACTAATTTTTGGCATATTTTGAGAATAATGGGACAAGTTAACCTTAGCAAGTCAGATTTGAATGGAGTTAATTATAGGCTGAGCTTTTAACCTCTTATGTTTGAGTCCTGAGTTCTATACGTTTAAATAAGAAAAGATTAAAGTTCTGTGCTAAAGTATTAGTGGAATTACGCAGGAGCTAATTGTATATATCTAGGCAATGTGAGGGCTTAAAATAATGCTCATCTATTATTTAATTATTTAACTTAGCTGCAAGGAATTCTTGTTTGTGCATTTGTCATTGACTTTCCTGCTTGGCTTGGTGCTGTCTTCTGCTATGTGCACAGTACAGTCTCGTTGGCCCTGTCTATGCACGTTTTAATCCCTTGTATAGATTTGTGTAGACACAGAGCAAACCAGGCTGACGTCTGTCTGCGATGCCTGTTGGTGGAGGTTTGTTCCAAGCTTTTATCTCCTTGACTGCTTGTCTTTAGACTATGTATAGTGTTAGAGCGCCTGGAAAGGGTCCCAAAACTCTTGGGGAAAGATGTAATAATGCATAATACTAATTCTTTTTTAATTTTGGCCTTTTGGTTTTTCTTAATTCCCTGGTCATAAGCATCTTGCTTTGCAGGATGGATTGAGGGAGATGGCCTGATGCACATCTAGCAACAAAGGAAATAAAACCATGGAGGGCATGAATTATGGTGTGACTTTAAGCCTTTCTGTATTCTTGTTCAAGACTGCTTGGGACTGAGATGTCTAAGAAATCAAACTACATAGTATGGTTCCAGGCTGTAGAGAGATACTGGAATGAGCTACCTCAAGGGCCTCTACCCAGAAGCGCCACAGGAGCAGGGGGCTCTCTGCTTTGGCTCATTTCCCTTCCTAACAGAGTCATTTAGACCCTCAGACCTCTGTGCTAATACAGTAACGCTGCTGCAGGGCTGCCCCTCCGTGGTGGCACCTTCTGAGGTCGCTGTAGTGGACAGCAGTGATATTGCCAGACTTGCTATCTGCTGTGAGGGGGACTGGAGCTGGGAAAAAGACCTCTCTCTTGCTGTAATGGTAGTTGCTCTGTGCACAAATGCACATATGAAATACACTGCTCATGCGAGACTTAGCTACAAAATATGCATGCATTCAGATGTTGTTCTAATGCTTAGTCTTCAGAAATCATGAAAACAAACCTCCTCGCTTCTTTACTTCTAAGTAATATAAATAAAGCGGAGAGAAAACTCTTATCCTTAAACCAAAGGCTTCATCAAGACCAGTCTGGACAGTAAGCGCAAAGCTTAGCAAAGCTGTCCAAGCCTGGCAGCTGCCTGATTTGCTAAAAGGTGAGCACTGAAATTGTCATGGCATTGTACATAGTTTCCTCGAAAAATGGGCTCCAGGATGTGTCATTTATTGTCATTCAGGTTGTTGGCTTTACACTTTGTTCTGATGAACGATGTAGTAACAGAGTCGGTAACTCTTCCTGCCACCTTTCTAGCTGTCCCACTGTGGTGGGACAATGGTTTACCGGGCTGGGTCACACCGCGCGTTTTCCAAATGCCAACGCTAGATGGTGTCCCTAAACCTCCCGAAAAACCACTCACCCTAGTCTGGGTTTAGACATCTCAGAAAGAGTTAAAAGACTGATGTGATGTGATGTGATGTGACGTGACGTGACGTGATGTGATGTGATGTGACATGATGTGACGTGATGTGACGTGACGTGATGTGATATATGTGTGTGTCTGTATGTGTATGTGTATGTGTGTGTGTGTCTGTGTCTGTGTGTTTTAATCCACACACACTATTTATGTGCTTAGTTAATGACATGTGAAACTATTTTCTCTGTTAGTCCCTGGTAATAATTATTTTAAGCAGGCACATGCTTCTCCTTTCCTGTTTTCCCTGAACACCCACACAGAACTGGAGGACAGTTGATTTGAGGGCATGTTAACGATATTTCCAGAAGACAGGGCAGATGTTAGCAGTTCTGGTCCCAATCAAGTGAGCACTCTCCATGTAAGGGGCAGCTCTCCTAATGCAAGTTGCCTCCTTGAATTTCATGGCAGTTTTTGTGTGTGTGTATCTTTGCCAGACTGGGACCTCCATGTCCACAAATGTCTCTTTAATACAATGTTTTCTGCACACCATGATGAATCTAATGGCAATACACACTTAAGGCTTGATTCTGCTCATACCTGAGAAAAACATACATAACTCCATTTGTTAGAGAAAAATCCACAGTCATGCTTGTGTCTCAAAAATTGGACATGAAGGATTTTTCACCCTGGTTTTATAGTGCTTAGGGTGTCGTGGGGGTTTTTTGGTGTTCGGCAAGCAGCATGGAAGTTGCAGAAGACGTGCAGGTTGCAGCTTGGACAAATGAGGAATAGACACTGAGCTTGCACTCTTGTTGCATCTTTCCTGAAGGTGCAGCACCTTTTAAAGAGGAGCCAGTTCAGTCTTAAAGGCTTGCAAAAATCCATTCTCTGTAACTCAAGGCACCCACCTGGACCAGTAAAACCAATTGGCTGATTTCCTTGTATAGACAATGAGCTGGGGAAGACAGGCATTTCCAGCAGGTGATCTTGAGAAGAAGCTTAACTCCTCTGAGTACAAGGGGGGAGCCCAGGGAGACAAGTTTCCAATTTAGCTGGCATGAAGTCATTCAGTGGGTGTGTAAACTGGGGTGAAATGACTGCCACTCACCCGATTACTCACCACAGGATGTATTCGTTACTGATGTTAGGCTTTACTGTCTGCTAGTACACTAGAACGGTAACTGGTGTTGCCCTGTGGCCAAATATTTCAGGTTTTTTGCAGGACATGTTGTACTTCAAGGTTTTCTTCAAGCCTTTCTTCCTGCAAAAGGGACAGTGTGACATAATCTCTTTTTTTTCCTATTTAGTTAATTTCCAGAAAGGAAAGGATCATTTCAAGTTTTCATGACTGGTTTGGAAGGCCTCTTAATATTTGAAAGGCGGGAGTCGGCAGCCAATATACTGTGAGTGCTATACTGTTTCACATCCCCTTGCAACCTCCTACGCCACCAACACCTCACCCCACCTCTGCCAAATGGCCCTGAGCACCTCCTGCACCACTCTGCAAGATCTTATCCCGAGGCTGGATCAGCCCAGGACCGCGTGTCGAGTCTGGCTGGTTCATCCGGGAGCTCTCCGCTGCCCGCGCAGCCCTGAAGGAAGTGGTGGGAAGAGGTCAACAGAGGTTAAAGCACGGGTAGGTCCTGAGCAGTGGCTCGCTATCGCCAGCACAAGTAGGTGGCACATCTGCACTTTCTTTAGCATCTTCACGGGCTTTTCTGTAGTTGTCTTGTAAACTGCAGGGCATCATCTGCTGACCGCGCAGTGGTGGGGCTGGGTGGCAGCTCTGGATGAGAGGCCAGAGTCATGCCTCCAGTGCCCATGAAACACAGCAGTCGGCAGTCCGGTCGGGTGTGTTTTGGTTCAGTTTTTGCCTCTGTGTGTGGCTTGCACTGGCGGGCATGCTGAGGGCTCCCTCTCCTGTTCCCACACACCTCAGTCGCGCACACCTTCCGCATGCCTGCACCAGGCGCTTCAAAGGGTGGTTAACTCCCCAACTGCTTGTGATCATGACGTTTCAAAAGGTGAGCTGTGCTGAGGCCAGGGTTGGTGCCAGCTGATTTCAACCCTCCTGCTGTTCGAACAGCCTTGCTCTTGGTGCTCTGGGGTTAAACTCCATCCATGAGCACTACTTGAATGAGATAATTGTTCTGGACCTCAAGGAGAGATGAAATAACTGCTGTAAGGAGAGGAAGCTGTGCAGCTGCTTCCTCTGACAGCATTCACTGCTGATGTTAGCAACTACAGCCAGTTTATATCTCTAAGGTTAAAGGACATGGTGAGCTTTAGGGTTAGATTTTTGGGAAGATAGAAAGTGTGAACCTGGGTAATTTGTTTTAGTTTTAGAAGGTGGAGTCAGATTAAGGTTGGGAAAGCAATGTGATTTGATCATAGCATACTTGGGATCAGAAGGTGTTGATGTCTTGTTGGAGGAGGTGACTATGCTAAGATGTTGGTAAGGACTGGCAGCCACCTTAGGGAGAGGGAAGGCATGAAAGGAAGAGGAGAGCAGGCTCGACTTACATTTCCTACCAAAAAGTTGTTTCCTTATTGCCCTCTCTTCCAATTCAGTAGGCGTGGTAGGTAAACTCTAAGGCTGGGATTACAGTCTGGGTTATTGAAGTGCTCTGAAAAGTGAAGGTAACCCTAATTCAGGACTGTTTCTAGTTAAGATCCTAAGCAATGGTAAGACCTGGGCTGAAATAGCTCACTATGGGTGAGCTATTTTTCCTTTGAAAGGGAGAACCATGGGGAGATGCAAGAAAGGGCTGGAAGGTGTCCTGGTGACAGTGGTGTGGTGTGGGCAGGGGAGCCATGTCTCTTTTATGGCTCTTAACAAATCACTGTGTTCCCTTCTGGACTTAACAGGTTACTTGGTGGGTTAAGCTTAGGGTAGGTTTAGGGTTTAGGAATGGGAAGAACATGGAGATAGGGTATTATGTGTTTGCAAACCTGGACCCAGACAGTTTTAGGAGTGGCACCAAAGAAGGTCTTCAGGGTATTCTCTGGGGTGGGCCAACTCAGCAGGCCCTCACTGATGCTTTTGTCAAAGCTGAATTTAAGTGAGCATTGGACATTGTTGAGAAAGGTCTATGCTGTGGTCAAAAGGGGCAAGCAGCCCTTTTTAACACCTGTTCCCTAAGTTTGCTGGCTGCTGTTTCTTTGTGCAGTTGTTGGTGGTTACAGTTGGGCCAAACTCTTATGCTGAGCATCTATTAAAGGAAAAAGTATGGAACTACTGCAGGAGTGTGTCTTAGATGTTGCCAGACTGTTTGAGGCTGGTTTGAGACTTGGTTTTTGACCTGTTACAACAATTCTTTTGGTGAAAACTGAGTGCAAAACTCTTGCTGTTAGGGGCTTTCACTGGGAAACAATTTGGGAGTTTTAGTGCTGCACACAATTTCTCTCTTTTTACCTATTACCTTTTGCTTATTTCATGGGGCTTATAGGCATTATTATGATAGTGGAAATTTTGAACTCTAATTGTAAGCCCATGCATTAATCACCTCATCAGGAGTACCACATGTGAAAGACGCATGCACTTGTGAGTCTGAGTTACTACCCATTGCACTAAGTTTTTAAGAGACCTTCAGAAAAGCATAGTAGGCAAAATAAAACCAAATATGGCAGGACAAGCAAGGAAAATTATCATTAGGAGAACTCTGTTGGACTTCTAGTTGGTTATACCATCACACAACATCGATCACCAAGCCCATTTTTTAACTTTTGTAAGTCACCAGAACACCTGCAGGTGTTATCTTTGTCATGCTTTGGAATATAGTGTTAGAATTTGATCATTAGAAATTAATTACCAACAATAGCATTACTTAAGCATCAATATGATGTGATTAGAATTGCTTGGAAAAAATAGGAATTGTTTGAGTGTTGTTTAATTTTTTTTGGTCAGAATTTGAACCAGTTTTTGATTGATAAAATATCTTAACAGACTTCAAAGGCATGATTTGCTAAATATGTGTATGCTGGTTGTCATTTGAGCAATTCCAAAATAAGGTTTTGTTTTATAAAGGATTCAGAATATGGATGGCTCTTATGCATGAAAAATGGGCATGCATATGCATGCAATATTCCTTCATACATGCAAGGAATATTGTTTATACAACTACTTGCAATACCTCATTTTGCCAACGGAGACCAAAAGGAAAAAGTTGTAACTGAATTTGAGGCTGTAAAACATAGCAGCATCATTTGGCTTCTTTGCTCAAGAGAATGGAGACAGTATGTCTTCCCTGTCTGACACCAAAATTGTAAGCTTCTCACTTCTCATAGTAAGGGGGCTCAAAGAAGTGCTTTAGGTATATTTGCAAAATGGGTCTCTTCTGCTGTGCTGAAAATTTCTGCATATATTCCCCTTCCACCCTGGAAAAATACAGTTCCAAGCCTAAGTTACTGAAACCAACTTCATTTCTTGTCTTTTGAACTCTTGGGTTGTTCTTGGTGGTTCTGTGCAGGTCCACAAAGACAGGCTTATCAGCCATGGACAAACCGAAATAATGAGTGAAATGTTCCTAGTTATACATTCCTTCAGAGAGTCAGAGGTGGTCTCTTTTTTTTGTTGAGTGAGACAAATGTAAATAGGATTTGCATTAATTGTCTATCTCTTAAGTCCACGTTTTTGCAGATTTGACTTATCAATGTGTGACTCAATAACGGAGGATACACATATATTCTAAAAAATCATTAAAGACTGATCAGAAATTGTGTGTGTGTCTCTAAATACAACCATGCACAAGGCAGTGACTCGTTTAAGGGCCTGAAAGGCCCTACCATCTGGATTTCCAAAAGTTAGATGAACAAAGAAGGGAATAAGAGAGAAATATTACACATTCTGAGATCATTACAATGGATTCTCAAATGGAAAAAAGCCAACTGGGAAAAGGTAATGTTTCATTAAAAATGTCCCATAACTTGTTTTTTGTTTCTCTGTGTGATTTCAAGAGAAATAAATAAAATATTTACAGATATATCTGGTTAGAGATGTAAGTAAAGAGCCATATTCTGCCCAATAGTGCCCAGTGAAAAGACAAGAGGCAATGGACATGAAATAAAATACAGGAAATTTTACTTAAACACAATTAATATTTTTTTCACTGTAAGGGTAATTCAGCACTGGAGCAGATTGCTTAGAGAGGTTGTGGAGTCTCCATCCCTGGAAATATTCAAAACTTGAGTGGAAACAGGCCTGGACAACCTGCCCTGTTTGACCCTGCTTTGAGCAGGGGACTGCACTAGGCAATTTCCAGAGGTGCTCCCAACCTCAGCCATTCTGTCATTCTGTGAAATACATTTTCATATAGAATAACTTTTATGATTTTAGACTAAAAACAGTAATAAAAAAGAAGAACACTCAATACACTAATAGTAAATTTTCAAGGGAGTTAAGAACCTAAAAAATTTAAAAATGTATGTTTGAGGTTTTAAGACCTAAGTGTCAGAAGTCTGTTTTGAGAGCTCAACATGTGCCCCATCTCGTTCTGTATTAGTTTGCAAATATGGACTTTGGCTCCTTGATCACTTAGCTTATTTTGAAAAACATACTTCAAAACTGCTGTTTTCCCAGAGTTGCATGGGAATTGAGCTTTACAATGAAGTTCTGCTCTGAACTACTCTGCACATTTTTCAGGCATGCTCTAATGGCTTGGTGTGCTGCCCACAAGCATAAACTGCTACTTGATCCAACCCTAACTCTGACAAAACGATTTCTCCTCACGCCACTTTATCACCTGATGTTGTGACATTTGAAATGATTAGCTGGTTACTCTGAGCTTCGTAATTTGTTCAGAAGAGCTTTTACAGCCACAAACTCAGCCAAAAGGGGCAGATTTATTGTGTTTCAACATTTTCTTCTAGATGTGTTTTCTCAGAAAAGTAACAAACTGGCTCTTTAATTTCACTTTCCGTTAAAAACTCAATGATGTCTGCTCAGCACATTAATAATTCTTGTAATTACAGAATTATAAAGTGAGGGGGTATTTTCCCATGTACAGTTATGTCTTTGTGTGACTGAGCAAGAGCTCTGTGCAATGATGTCATGGTTTCAAAGTTCAAAGTATTTATGCTGGCTGGAAAATAACTTCCGACTTTTTTCAGGGTGGTTAGAAGTATTACCTTTGAAGAAGACCCCTGCTTCAGTGCTATGGGATACATACTCATCAGCAATGTCAGTATGAGCAACATCGTACTTGAAACATGAAAATTTTAGAAATATTTCATTGTTTAATTCACGTTCCCAGTGGAGGGAGGTCCGTCACCCATGGGCAGGCACGTCCTCAGGGAGCATCTTTGCCAAATGGTGCAGGTGTGCTCCTGGCCCTCACCCCTGGTGAGACATGGGCAGGCCGTGCCTGCACCGTGGGAGCAGGACAGCATGGGAACTGCTGCCTTGTCTTCCCTCCCAGGTCCTTCAGATCTTCTGTGCTCACAGCTGATTTCTTGGCCTGTTTCCTGAGGGGAGGACCTTGCCTAGTCAGTACATTAAAATCACTTGTGTACAAGCCACTAAGACCAGCAGATACCATTGGTTTCCTAGTTTCCAAGTCCATAATCCATGACATACCACAGATTTCTGTCCAGCAGCCCACTGTGAACATGAATTAAATGATTAATTACTTCTGAAATGCACCAGCATGCAGAATTGGGTTAGCGAGTACAACTCAATGTCGGCAAAAACAAAATTCCACATGTTTTAATAGACTGGCACCCTGTTTTTCACAGGGAAGTTAGCTTTTATGCTGTGGCATTTCTGTAAGCCACCTTTTAGTGACCGGGCAGTGGGATCACATGTGGGAATTCATGAAACATGAGGAGTTGCTGGGTACGTTCATTTAATGAGAATTGTGCATTTGGGCTTATAGAGAGATATTTTGTTGGAGGATAACAACGTACGCTCTCAGGGTGGTACACCACAGTGCTGGTCATTGCTGAGGGACCCTGGGACTGCTTCTCGTCTTGCTGCTTGGGTTGCAGATCAGGGTTACATCCACTGAGGTCAGTGGTGTCACATCAATGGAAAGGTAGCCTGAGGGGATTGTCAGAGGTTAAAGGACTTGTCAGACCCACGTGAGTCATCCTGCGCTTAGTCCACTCGTGCTTTCCAGTGTGTCTACTACCTTTACTGTGTTTTAAGCACAGATGCTGAGACAACAATTCCCATTTCTGCAGAAATTCTTGGCTCTGAATAGATCACAAAACTTGACGACAGCTCTGGACATACTGAGATTTTTCCCTTGCACATTGGAAATAAAACCTGTTACCATCCTGTGATAAATATTGAAGGGAAAACTTAGATACTCAGGATAATGGCTGAAGGAATAACCAGCCACATTTCAATAGTGTAGCTTGCAGTTAAGTTCAGTTTCTGATTCAGGTCACTAGCCAATGATCAGTCAATGAATGAGCATCTGCTTAACTGTATTAAATGGTTACTGTTGTTATTTTAAATAACATGATTAATTTTCGTTTTCCATAAATCTGTTAATGGTTTCTGGCAAGAACAGGACAATATTGTCCTTTCCCAGGACAGCTCCCCTCAATACCTGAAATTGCTGCAGTTGTGAATGTACCAGGGAGTGAAATGTATTGCATAGTTTGGTTGAACTGGTTTCAACTAAGGCATAAATCAGAGAATGGAAAAGGTAAGTGGCAAATCATATGTGGATTAAAGGAAAGGGAATTAAGAAGACTTACGAGGAGTGGCTGAGGTCACTTGGTTTGCTCATCTTGGAGAAGAGAAGGCTGAGGGGTGACCTCATCGCAGCCTACAACTTCCTCAAGGGGGGCAGTGGAGGGGGAGCTGCTGATCTCCTCTCTCTGGTGACCAGCGATAGGACACGAGGAAATGGGATGAAACTGTGCCAGGGGAAGTTCAGATTGGACATTAGGAAAAGGCTCTTCACTGGGAGGGTGGTCGGTCACTGGAATAGGCTCCCAAGGGAAGTGGTCACAGCACCAAGCCTGTCAGAGTTCAAGCAGCATCTGGACGACGCTCTTCATCATATGATTCAATTTTAGGTAGTCCTGTGAGGAGCAGGGAGTTGGACTTGATGATCCTTATGTGTCCCTTCCAACTTGAGATATTCTATGATTCTAAGAAAAAAAGCCTTTTACCATAATCTGTGGATTGGAATCAAGAGTTTCCTGTAAAAGTTGGCAATATAAACTGATTTCTTTTTTTCATACCACTGTAAGAGGGAAACTATATTCTGAGACTAAAATATGTGTGTGCATACATCACTGAGTTGAACACAATGTAGTGAATTTCACACTTTAGGGTCTAGTATTAAAATTGAAGATCCAACATGTTATTGACATACGACCAACTTTCTTCCAGTTTTAAATATTTTGCAGTAGACTGAGGATGTTTGATCTCGGAAAAAAAATGTCTCTTAACATTCACATGGAAGTGAAAAATACTTTTTCCATTTGCATAATGAAAGAAGCTGACTACACTGACAGCTGCAATTTTCTGCTTCCAGCTTCTCATAACAGAAGCTGTACAGTTTGTTCTTGCTGTAAGTCAAAGCTGTGTCCCTCCTGTAAGCCATTGCATTCTAAAGATCCAATTACTTTATTACAGGATACAAGTCAGAAAATGGAATAAAAATAGGGGTTTTCATGAACTCTGCAATCAAATCAAGTCATTATTGACTTTAAAGCATTTATAAATGAAATATTTAGCTGACGAGTTGGCTGTCATGCAATTTTCTTAATAGGGCTATATAATAAAGCAATTATGCAGTTAATATAATTGCCAATATTTCTTTCTTTTGTGACTTAGTAGCAACAGAGGACATCTTGACTTTTCTGGAACCATTGGTGTTTGAGTAAGCATGTAGTATGCTTGCTCAATGTAAGCATTTTTCATTCATTCACTCAAAGATGAACCCAAAGGAGGGTTAGCGAGGCACAGTTATGTTTATACACATAGACTAACTTACTGACATGAACAGTCTTATTGTGTGAAGTGTAGCTGCCCTTGAGAAGGGTGGCAGAGCTCCCACTGACTTCTATAGCAGCAGGTTTTACCCACTGAATCCAACTGGATTATCACGTGAGCAACAGTATGGTGCAAACAAAACAGTGGCTATACATGACTGTAATGGTTGTGGCACTGCAGTGCACCTGAAGTCTGTGTTTGTTGGCTGAGCATCAGCCCTACCTATGGTGTCTGTGGGAACCAAGTGCTCCCATGGGTGCAGGTGGGCTTCAGTATCGTAAAAACACTTGATCTGCAAGAAACTTAGCCTAAATGCACCTATGCGATAAGCAAGACTGTGCAGAAGGGACACCAGACTATGAGTTGAAAATATGACAACCTATGTATTAGGATTTACTTAACAAATTGACCACCCATCAAGCCACAGGGTTCAGGCTGCTCCTCTTCGCATCTTTCTGTCAGTCTGCACTGTAAGAGGAGATAGATAACTTTCTAAATGTGTTCATGTCCTTAGATTGAAAAGTCTCACAATTTTTACACTAATTCAAATCCTTATTAAAAAAGAAAGAAGGTCATAGCATGGAAATATTACAGGTAGTTCCTGCCAACGTGCTTTTTCTAGGTGGAAGCTGATAGAAGTGATAATAATTTCTTTTTTCAGCAGATGCTCCCCGCCAAAGACACTGACCAGAATGTAGGTTCCCACTGTGTGGGACATGTCTTGGAGAAATTAATGAACAGGGCATTCTCTTTCTAAAGTCTGTTACAGCTAACCATGAGGTTAGCAGCAAATCCTCCCCAGTGTGTTTTTTGAAGCTTGGTTTTGTTGCTCAGCTGCAAGTCAGGCGTTATACACTTATTTTTACATTTTTGCTCAGGCCACAGGTAAAGTCCATGAGGTCTGACTTGGCTAATAATTCTGACTATTTCCTATTTATTACCTCACACGGGAGGGAGGCTTTTTGGCCAATCAAGCCTGTAAGCTCTTTAATGCACATTAATCAGTTGAATGTAATTGCTTCTTGCTACCTATGGGACATGTGTGCATTGAATAATGTGGGGAAGGCACACGATCATCCCAGAGATTTGCTCTCCAGTATGAGCCTTCTAATGAAAAAGTGGACAATAAAATAATTGAGATAATGAAGATTTTGGGTCCTTCAGTTGCTGTCAGTCATAAATGCCTATTATCATTCCACTGCACTACTTTTCAGGATTTAAAAAAATACATTGGACCAACGGCTCCTACAGTATTTTAGAGGAGAGGACTGTGGAGCACCAAACGCCTGTTGAAAAACAGGACCGAAATATCATACATGTTGGTTGACAGAGAAGCTTGAGAAGTCTTGTGAAAAATAAATTTCGCTCCCATGTTTTTTGGTGAGCAGCACTGAACAACACTGCTGGCAGCACTCACCGGCTCTGGTCCTTAAGCCACAAACATTAATGACAGTGGTCAGCCCCTGTGCTCTTCCCTCTGTTTTTTCGTATGTTAAACTCCCAGGTTTAGGTGTAGTTTCTGTCTCACTGTATCAGGACCAAAAGGGCTTGAGATAAAATATATTGGAATTAAAAAATATGTTAATTTCACAGGGGAATGCTGGAAGCATTAGAGGAGATTCAGGTCTTCTTCAAATGACAGTACCTTGAAGAGTTTCCTGGAGCCAAGGATAAAAGAGGGCCACAAGGCTTATTTCTCTGTTACAAAGCTACTTACGAACTGTGCTGAGTTCCTGACATAATACAGGCAAAGGTAATTTAAATAATCTTTTCTTCCATTTCTCGTCCTTTGCCTTGCCAAGGGTAAAAATAAGCTCTAGCATAATTTTATTATCTTCTAAGAGCTTTGCATGGTGCCTTCGCATGCCTTCGTGAATGATGGGATATAGAAATCTTCAGAAAAGAGAAACACTTTTTTAAGGTGGAGAAAACAATTTTAAACCACAGAGACCATGTTTTTCCCCACAAATGTAAAACGTCATGCCAAATGTCACTTTCAAAGGGCATTGGCTGCTCTTACAGGTTAACCCGAGGCTCAATGGGATCAAACGGAGGAGTCACCAAGGAAAGAGAACAACGGTGTTTGTCCAAATGCTGTTCTGGAGCCTTGGCTTAAAGCCAGAGACCTGTGAGGATCCTGCAAGTGGAGGCTGCTGGAGAGACATTAGATACCACGGTGATGCACCTAGTCCAGGTGCTGCAGCTTTTTTGAAGCCTACCCACTCATTCTGCAGTAATGAAAGGATTATGGCTTGCAGCCCTCCTTGTGTGTTGTCCTCCATCAAAAACTTTATGCTTTTCTCCTGCCACAATGAAATCTAGCATCTGGTCTCACACAACATTAATTACTATTTAATGATTAAATTTAATTAGTTTTTACTAATTAATTATTCTCTGCATAATTGACAGTTATTGAGGAACTTATAAAAATGGGCAGTTTTAAAGATCACCTTAGATTCATTCTCTAGAAATAAAACTATTTTCAGAAAGCTGCTATTAACTTGACTTTTAGGTCTGATACAAGTCTTGATCACCAGAGGGAGTTACAGCATAACTTATTAAAGCATTTCTTAGGCGAGGCTACAGTCCGTTCAAGTCTTCCGCACAAAACATGAGGGACTTAACAGATCTAATTAATTTTGTATCGATATTTGTAGTTAATATTTCTTAACTACTCACCATACATATAATAATATGCACTCAGGACCATCAAAGAGCTCTTTTGGATCTCAGTGCAAAAGAAACTTTCACTCCTGGGTACTTTACTTTTATCGGCATTAGGCATGAAAAGCCCAAGCAGGAGTCTGTGCACTTTGCAAATAGCCAAGGACACTGTGAGGAATGGAGGATCCCTGGGGAGCCAAGTAGGGATGGATATAAAGAGCCAGGCTGAGAAAAGGGCACTCTGGCTCCCACAGGGACCTTACCTGCTGCCAGATCCCCTTGTCCCTCAGCAGCCCCGCTCCTGTGTTTTGAGCCAGTCTAGTCCTTAAACAGAGGCGTCAGCCTGCAGGCAGCCCTTTTGCAAAAGACTACTATCATGGAAAGAAGGCCTCTGAAATTCCTGGGTTTTCTTCTTAATGTCCTTTTGACTTACAGAAGGGAAATCCAATTACCCATGGAAGACTTGCTGCCCCTTGCCCACCCTGTCGCTGCAATCCACACGCTGCTCTGGCTCATTCTGTCTGGCATCAGGTTTGCATGACAAGCCATGCTGAACGCTTTTGCAAAGCTCTTTAGTGAACTTTATAGCCCTCTGGGCTATCAGAGAGGGGAAAACAGCGCTTCCTTAACATCTGCCATTTCTAGCTCTGACTCTTTAGTCTTTCTCCAGAGGCAAATTGAGGTTTCCGTGTTTTGTGGCACAAGTCTCTGATCATAAGCTGAAGCGTCAAGTTTCAGCTGCCCTAGCTGAAGACAGATGGTGAAACTATGGAAATGAGGTCAGACATACAAATTTTAAACTGGTTTTAGTGCTTACTTGTAAAATGTTTCCGATAGCAGCTTGTGGTCCCTGTCTTACACCTGCATTCAACAGGACACTTTCTGAGAGCAGCTGGTCCCCAAATCTCTCTCTCTCAGGAAGGGAGCTGGGGGAGGAACAGCAGATGGAAGAGGACATACAGGCTACATGCCATCATCTCATCACCTTTTCACAAGCTGGCAGTATAGGTATCAAGCCATAGAGCAGGATTCATGGAGAGGATATATTCCACCTCAGGAAGCAGCAGTATTTGCCCATCTGCCACAAAATCGCTCTCCATGAGAGATGCAGCAATGAGCTCGGTTCAGAGACCTCTCTGTTACTTCTGATGATGTTCTTGTGATGCCTTTTCAATCATTGTGCCCTATGGTATTAGAAAACAATTTCTCAGATATGCTGATTAGCTAGTCCTGCTTGAGGTCTTCTCTCGATAAAGCCAATAGGATTTAGAAGAACAGTATTTTCCTTTTTTACTCTGAAATAACTAATATCACCAAACTTCTGAATTAGAACCATCGTTTTTCTGGTAGACAATATACAAATAGCAAGAAAACAGAAAGGGAATAATTTAGTAAAGGACATCAGTGAAATAATGGAAATGAAGTCTTGAGTCCTGCAATAAAGAGCAGTATACCATATTAGAGGTGAGTGAGCAGAATAAAAGAACATCAAGTTACTTCATTTGGACATGGATATATGAGAATATGTGTCCTGGTTTTGGCTGGGATAGAGTTAATTTTCTTCCTAGTAGCTGGTATTGATAACATTAGCGCTCAGAAATATAGCTCCAGGTCCTCAAAAGAATAGGAGGGAATGATAACATCAGTGTTCAGAAGTATATGTAACACCCTGTAACAGTAATAGGAAAGAACAAGGGCAAACCATACATCAATAGTTAACCTTTAAAGTTAACCTTTAAGGAAGACAAGAATGACTCAGACTGAAGGGTGCCGAACTGAAGAGGTGAGTAAAAGGACACAGTGAGGAAGACTACTGATGACCACCAGAGGACCCTGAGAGACCACCAATGAACATAAGAGCGCATGCATTAAAGACTTTTACATATGTTGATGAGTTCCAGGAAGTAACATGAATATGTTAATCATTTCTTGGAAATCTAATGAATATGTATATTCTGATTGTATATTCTGGAGTTGAACAACTTGGCGCGCACATTAGGTTGGAGTGATCCCCTGTGCACCTGGCGCCGCAATAAAGAATGCCTGCTTTCTAAAACTCCAAATTGAGTCTTAGAGAGTTTTTCATCTGCCAACTTACAGTAACAGTACAGTGCTGTGTTCTGGATTTAGGATGAGAATAATGTTGATAACACACCCATGTTTTAGTTGTTGCTGAGTAGTGCTTACATTATTCAAGGACTTTTTGGCTTCTCATGCCCTGCCAGCGAGAAGCTGGGAGGGGGCACAGCCAGGACAGCTGACCCAAACTGGCCAAAGGGCTATCCCATACCGTGTGATGTCATGTTCAGTACATAAACCAGGGGGAATTGGCTGGGGGAGGGGTGACCGCTGCTCAGGGGCTGGCTGGGCATTGGTCAGCGGGTGGTGAGCAATTGCATCATGCATCACTTACTTTGTATATTCTTTTATCATTATTATTATTATTATTATTTTCCCTTCCTTTTCTGTCCTATTAAACTGTCTTTATCTCAATCCATGAATTTTACTTTTTTTTCTGATTCTCTCCCCCATCCCACTGTCGGGGGGGAGTGAGCAAATGGCTGTGTGGTGTTTAGCTGCCTGACAGGTTGTGGTCCTGTTCCTTGTTTATCACGCTGAGGTATCATTTCATAGCAAGAGAGTCACTGTGAGTTATGGACATTAGTTACTGAAATTAGTATTTGTATCCTGACAAATGCATCCACCTGATAGCATGTGAAAGATGCATTTTTCAGAGCTCTAATTCCTCTTGCTCAACACAAAAGTCAGACAACCCAATGCATATGGCAAAAGGCATCTGAGACACTCATAAATTGTCATTTCCCTTCGCTACTTGTCCTCTTTATAAGCCTGCAATTCCCCAAGGCACACTGATCACATATTAACACCAGCATTAGGGTGCGTTACCCTGTGGGAAGGGGAATGAGCAGGTTCAACTGCCTGTGACATTTCTCCCCTTCATGGTCATAGGACTGTTATCGTAAGTCAGCAGGTGAAAAACTCTCTAAGAATCAGTTTGGAGTTTTGGAAAGCAGGCATTCTTTATTGCGGCGCCGGGTGCACAGGGGATCCCTCCACCTAGTGTGCGTGCCGGGCTGCTCAGCTGTAGGAGTTATGTACAATCAGAATATACATATTCATTAGATTTCCAAGAAATTATTAGCATATTCATGTTATTTCTTGGAACTAATTAACGTATGTAGAAAGTCTTTAAAGCATGCGCTCTTATGTTCATTGGTGGTCTTTCAGGGTCCTCTGGTGGTTGTTGATAGTCTTCCTCACTGTGTCCGCTAATTGAACTCAGTCTTTTCACCGAGTTGCACTAGCTGATTTCAGCATAACTTCTTTATCTATTCCACCCCTGTACACAGAGCTTCAAGGGTTCCTTTTATCTATGGAATGTCCAGTCTGCAGAACATTTAGCTACTTTGTTTCGACAAAGAAAATCGTATGTCTCCTTAGTATTTCGGTATCAGGACCATTGGACAATTTGGGCTGGCAGCGACCATGGGAGGTCTCCAGTCCAACCCCCTTCCTAGAGCAGGGTCTGCCATGGGGTCAGACCAGGTTGCTCAGGGCTTTACCCGGCCAGGGCTCAAAAGCCCCCAGCACTTGCTCCTGCTGTTTCCTGTGTGTCCCTGAAACTCTCCTCAATTCAGAATCCATTTCAGTTGCCACTGATAAAAGGGTTGTCTTTTCCTGATTACTGGGAGGATTTGTATAGGGCTAAGAAAAAAGATCCCAGCTATAAAGTTTATTGGTTAGGCAACACATCTTTGAAAAACTAGTAATAGCTTAAATGGCTACTAAACACATCACCATTATATTACTACACAATGATATAACTGCAAGTAATGCTGAGTTACAATTCTATGGCTTGTTATTACTATCAGCACTGATACAGGGTTGTATTACTGTGAAGATAATTTATAAATCAACCACAGAAGCAATGTTTCTATTTGTACCATTTCACTCCTTAAAAAAGCCTTTTTTAAGGCTGTTTGCAGCACATTGCAGAAATGTTCTTAAGATATCACCTTTAATTTACTACAGAGTAGTTTGATTTTGGTGGGGAGGAAAAAAAATCCAGGGCCACACTGGACTGGTACGTAACCCATAAGGCCGCTATGCAAAAATGTCAATTTTGTCACATATATCTACTGAAGCAAAATTTAAAATGTGCGTTATGGCAATAGCAGTTAAACATGGGTATTCATTGTGGCAGACAGTCCTCTTCCTGAAGACCCAGGGCTGTGACAGAGGATAAATAGATGAATTCCTTAATGGATACATGACAGAGGAAAGAAGGCTAATTGGGGAAAAAGTTAGAAAAATGTGACTGTGACTTAGTGGTGAAGAAGCATATAATGCAACTGCTGTGAAGATATGTGTTTATTGCTGCACTTGGCATAGCTGTGTAAAGCTAATTTATTAAGATGTTATTTTAAGGAAATGGTGAATATATAGAGCACAAGTTACAGGCAGAAGAGACGCTTCTGTTAAAAGCTCATTGCTGGTTGGGACTTCCAACCATAGCAAGAGTTGTGGTTGCATTAAACCTAGTTACAAACTAAGCACTTCAGTGTCAGAAAATGTTTGGCACTCGTTTTTTCTCTAAGAAGCTCAACGTCTTCACATCCAGCACCAGGGTTGCCACAAAAAAGCTACACTTAGATGTGGCCTACAGAAATTACCTGCTTGTCAGGATTTTCTTTCTCTTTGGAAAACCAGTAAAATATACAGTTTAATGCAACATCTTGGTCCAAAGGCCTTGGAGACTGAAACCCAGTGTTTATCATTAGGATGTGTGCTGAGGCAAGGGGCAGTGCAAGTGTCTTTAACTGCACCAGCCTATACCAACACTTAGGACTCACCATAGGGTCCCAGGCGAGATGGTGTGATGTGTTGGGAGAGGAGTGTGAAGTAAGTGGGAGCCATGGGTGGGGGAGAGCCAGGCTGTCAGGGCTGGAGGCAGGAGGGGGTGCGCATCCTCTGCAGGCACTTCTCCGTGCTGAGGACCTTGGAGCCCCCTCCTCTTCAGGCAGGGTCTGGTTTACAGCCCCCAAGGTACACTAGGTTTGAGGGATGGTGTTGGAAAGGGGGTGATTGAGCCATGGGGTTGGAAAGCAGAGGACTGAGGGATGGGGTCAGAAAGGAGTGGATTGATCGATGATGTTGGAAAGGGCAAAACTGAGGGAAGGGGCTGGAAAGGGGAGGCCATCCTCGATGGATGCAATTTTTGCTGTTGTTGGCACTGAATACATTAAACTATACCCTATGTGAAGAGTTGTAAAGTATTTCAGTTCTGGTTTAAGGGAAAATCTGTGCTGACTTCATAATGATCAAAAAGTGCAGCAATTAGTGTCTGTAAGTGATGCATGTGATTGAGTCTGATGTTTGATGTGTAGCTATTTACTTCTCTTTCTTTAATTGTAAATGAAATTTCTTTTTGACAAAGGAAAATGTCTGTTTATTTTCAGCAGTTCTTATTAGTCTTATTATATCTTATAGTTCTTAACCTATTCTTGTAGTTTCTTGTAAAGCTTGGACATAGTGGTCTATCAAATGTAATTCTAGGCATTTGCTTGTAAAATACTTTTACAAAAACCACAAGAGGGTGCTCATTGTCTCCAGCAATGTAAAAATAACAGTTCCAGACAAAATATGGCCATGTTCTCTTAACTCTCAGTTGACTTATAGAATTGAAATATGGGGGAATAATTCTATTTTATTTTAAACTGAAAGTTATGTAAAACATCATTATGAAAACTGTTGGATTTGAGTTCAGATGAAAGAAAACCCTACAGAGTAAAGCTGGGAAAAAGTCTGCTGAGATACCTGCAAGCATCTCAAATTCTAAACTGTGGGCCCTTCATCTATGTGTCTGACAACAAAATTTGACCTGAAATACAAGCACTGCTTTGAGGCTCATGCCAGTTGTGTGCAGACAATCTCATGAAGCTTTCAGCCTGGAGGGAAAATTCATGGGTTCAGTGCAGAATTGGACATCTGCGGGATATTTAAATTCTCAGAGATGGCAATATTTAAGGGTGATGCAAATTTTGGAAGAGATGTAAATGTTATGCTTCAGATCTGTCTAATCTCTAGCAGTTAGAGATCTGGATGAGTCACAGAGCTGTCTAACACGAGGGTTGCACCTTCTGAGGAAATGGTACTAGGTGGTGTTGGAGACAGGATGTTGGGCTAAACCAACCTGATATTTCATCTTACATAGTAACTCCTGAAAACTCTTTATTTTGCATTTTTTTTTAGACTTGAGCCCTGTGGTTACTTACTGAATGTTCCTGCATGCCTTGTTTCTGCACTTCTTTGACACCACCATATGCCTTTTTCCCAATCTCAGTTGCTTTGTGCATTCAAAATGTAAGTTCTCCAGAGCAGCATCTGTCTCTTGCCACATGGTTGTACAGTTGCTGGAGGTGTCGTACAAATGAACAGCAGCAGCAAGCCAAATTCTACAGTGTGTCCATTCATACTGTATTACAGAAAACTAAGCTGTAGCTGGAGGTTTCCCAGTTGAAATGGCATCCTCGTTGTTTGCATCTACCAAAAATTTTATGCTCTGGAACTTGCACGTCGATTGTTTAACAAATCGTAACTCAAGGACAGGTGTGTCAGTAAACCTTCAAACAGGCTCAGCACACAAAAGAGCTAGCACAGACTTCCTTTGAAAAATACATCCCATACAAAATTTATCCCAGTTTTTTCTGAAGGAGTAAATTGTGTCTTCTACTTTGTATTTTCTATGGGAAGAAAAGGTATGGCATTAGGTTTTCTGAGGTTTTTTGGCTTTTTTTTAAATAAAAGGTAACAATATGCATCATCTTAACTGCACATCAGTAAGGAAAATGAAACATATCACGCTGTTTTCTTCTAATACGTAACTCCTCCTCCCTGCTTGGATACTTTACAAGAACAGAGAGTTTTGAAATGGTCCTTGTGGCTGTGAGTGTGGTGCATGGGCAATACCTGCCATCATATGTCTCTTGCACTGAAGTAAAAGTGTCCCAGAGACATGCCCAGTCTGGTCAGTCGCACGTGGTTCAGTGCAGCCTGTCTCTAGGCAGCACACAGATCTGGATATAACAAGTGTGCTATTTCATATTAGCTAGTCGGTTCAATGCATAGAGTCATCTGCAGCACAGAAAAACCTGCTGCCCCGTTTGTTTTAAATCAGAGGCATTAATATTGAAATTCAAGGATTTAAAATCTGGCAGGATTTGAAGAGAGCAAGAGCATAATATTGTGCAAAAATTGCAGAAACCCAAACTCCTCTACTCCCCAGCATTTCTTTGCCTGGGTGATTGAATATACCTTACAAAAAAAACCCTTTTCCTTAGACAGACACTCTCAGTTTATTCCAGTGTGATTTCTTTTATGTACCTTATATACCACTTTTTTGACATGGTGGTGTCACTTCAGGTATTAAGTTCATTATGAAAGAACCCTCCAAATAAGCCTGATTTGTTTTCTATTGATTAAATAGTTGTGTTCTTCATATGTGCAGGGTTGGGGTGGGTTTTTTTATGAAATGTACTTAACGCACATGTAAGACAGTCTCTGGCAGCATAGTTTAGTTTGTTTTCATCCTGGAGGTGACAAAATTCAATCTGACCTACTCTGCTGAGAAGCCTTGAGTTGGCTCCACTCAGATACACCAGAATATAACTATACAAACACCTGGGCAACCTGGGGCTACAATAGCTGTTCCTGTGCACGTTGCACTTTATCGTACCCACAGAACAGATATAGTTATGCAAACAGATGTGACTGGGACAAGAACTGACTGAGAATGAATAAACTCAGACAGGCTCCAAACTATTACCATTAAGTGGGATCATTTATACAGACCTGAATGACGGCACTTGTAAAATGTATCGTGTGTGTGTCTGCCCTGCTGAAGTGGTTTAGGACTCATAAACCACTAAGGCAACAAAGCACAAGTTTATGTTTCTAGTCCAAACGGTGCAAGCATTTCTTTTAAAGATCTTTTGCAATTAAAGATAGGTTAAACAGATCTGAAAAGCATGTAGAGCGATTTTATAGACTGGCACGTGTTTGAGTAATGACCAGTAGACATAGCTACTTGCACTGCCCAGTTCCAAATGCAGAAAATTGAGTTCCATTTTGGGGAAAAAAAATCATTTTAAAGAAAGAATAATATGTGGTTGTGTAGAATTGTTGTAGACACTTTATTTCCTTTCCAGAAAACTATTTCATTCTTCCTTGGTGCATATTGAGGCTCACCTTTCCATTTGCCATTGTGCACCAGTGTAGAATTTAAAGTTCAGTGTTGTCTTTGCCTTTGCTACTATTTAGTTCAAAATAAAAACAAGTGGCAATTTATTTGCTAGACTTCGGTGCATTTGTACAAAAGTATTTAAGATATAAATAGTTGTTCAAATTACTTCAATAATCCATGCCTTAGTGTGGCTGTATGAACCTCCTGTATATACTACAACAAAGGTGAAATAGTAATACCTAATGAACTTGTCAGAAAATGAGGAAAATGAGGAAATGTTGGGTTTTCTCATTTTTTTGCTTTTGAGAGGAAGAAAGTGAAACATAATGTTTTATATCAAGCTTTTTTCCCCCATCTTTTTCATAGGAAAATGATATTTGCCATTCCTTTTTCAAAAGGCTTTAGCCATGCCTCAACTCTACAGTTTGGGGACCTAGGGAGACATAATCAGATCCACAATGAATTCTGCCGTACATTGTCATTACTTACACGGCCATTCAAGCCAGCTGTCTCCACAAAACACAAACTCACTTCTCCATCTACAGCAGGGATGATACTATTTCCTAACAATTAGCTTCTTAATCACAGGAATGAGGAGAGCTGCTGATGCATAATTAACAGTCTTGTACAATCTTAAATGTGAATAATGGTTTAGTTATTGCCACCTTCTATCTGTAGCTGAGAGACTAAAGATCTAATTCCTAAGGGTAAATTCTTCTCCCCTGTGGAAAAGGAAGTGTGTTTACATTGTGTGGATACTCCTGATAGCAGGCTGATTTTTTTTTTGAGGTTTTGGAAGGACATTTTTAACACTTGACCTTAAAATTCGTTGGCTGAAATTTCTTGGAAGAAAGGATGAGATGCTGAAATTTATGTTTTCTCTGTTCATGGTGAATCTAAATACATGTACCCATTAACCAATGAGAAAGACATCTCTGGAAATCATAAATAGGGTGAGTGTTTAAAGAACTGTGGTTTTTTATACTTATATATAAAGCTATTTTGTGAGAAATACCAAGACAACATTTATAAAACTTATGCTATACTTAGAATATAACATAAATAGGATATATACAATATCCTATGTATCCTAATTTTAAAAAAATATCCTATATTGCAAACTTTACAGATGCTATAGTTGCTATCCAATATCTGCTTGAGCTGAAGCTGAATTATGTATTTTGGCTTCTAAATCCTGGAAAAATTAAGCAAAGCTTTTGCTTATTTTTTAGATTTGCATTCCCATTAACAGAAGCTGCTGAGTCCATCTATGGCCCCTTGAAATGAGCAACCATATTTCATTATGCATCAGCACTGCTGAGCAGGTTACTACTGTGAGGAGGCACAGTGCATCGGAGCTAAGTCTGTGAATTTTTCTGCTGCTTGTGCCGGTATCTGTGTGACCGGAGTAACTCCAGACACCTCAGTGCTTGCACCACTATCTTTCTGTCCTAAGGAGGGGTGCTGGGTGACAAGAGCGCTATGAAGTCTCAGCTGCACGTAGTTTTTCATTTAATATACGATGCACACTTCACCAGAAAATCACACAATGTCCATCCTGCTAATATCATCCCTCAGTGCCACAAATCCCAAACATTAAAAAGAGCAAGATCTTGTTTGCTTTGACCAAACTGAGAGGATAATCAGAAGGGGAATTGGCAGAAAAAAAGAGAAGATTTATTTCAGTTGTAGTGATATGGCTTCTCAGGGTTTGTTCTGCATGAAGATAAAATTGCTCTTTGCTTTTGTTTTTTCCAAAATGAGGCACAGAACTTTTCCTGCAGTAAAGTACTTTACTTTTCAAAGTGCAAGAAGTTTTGAAAAATCCTAATAGAGTAAATTTGGTAGAGATTTTGACCATGTCACTATCTTCAGATGTGATGAATAATCGTCATTTGTGAGTCAGTGATGGTGAAATAAAAGATCTGTGAGTGGAAAGAAATGCTTACAGCTTTGTTTTGTTAGCAACAGAGTATTTCATTCAGCTCTACTGATGTGATTCGGTTTTCCATTCCATTACACCTAAGAGCACTTTTCAAACTTTGAAATAATTCTTTTGAGGAACACATTTTTGTGGTTTTTTTTTAATATTAAATTGACTTGGTGACATTATAGGGCTTGTTTTCACTGTACGAGTTAGACTTTATGTGCCCATGAACTGTAGTGGTGGGTTGGCCATCTGGAAAAACAAGCTCAACAACCATGTAATTTGTCTTTTGTCTGGCTTCAGGTACTGGGGGTGGGGGGTGGGGGGGGGTGTCGGATTAGCGCTGAGCAAACACTGAAAGGAAGCTTTCTTTGAAGCAATCTCCCTTCTCTAAGTGGCATCTTATTCAGTTACAAGTTAACAAATGGTGTAATGCTGCTAAAAGCTTTTCTTAACAGCATTTCTGTATAACTTGATTCCATGAGAGAAAACATGTCCTTTCCTTTCCCTTTCCTGTGACCCCAAAGCAGAAGTAATTCACAGACTTAACAGCTTTGGAAGAAAGATGTGTTCCTGTCTTGAATCAAAATGTGGCTGCCTGCCGCTTACCTTGATGGAAAGGGCTGAGAGGAAATTCTTAACTCTGTGCCTCTCTATCTTTCGTGTTAAAACAAATCATATTTAAGAAAAGAACATCTTCTGCATGGAATAGTGCTCCATATCCCCAGTGGTGACCAGACCTGATCAAACGGACGCACTGACATGGGACTTAAATGATCAATGTTTAATTAATTAGGTGAGACACAAAACATCAGAATTGGCTCTTGAGGGGATGTGGGTATTTAAAACCCAAATAGGAATGATTTAACTTACTGTCCTGGCCAAAATTCAGAGCTTGGCTCATTCTGTTCTTCCTAAGACTTCTAGTGTTTGTCAGCTGGAGCAATGCTCCCTCTTAGCTCTCAAATTAAAATGTTCCTGTTAAGCAGATGCCAAATTATAACCAAGAGGCTTGCATTTCACTGATGATTTTAGTAAATGTAAGGCTACTATATATGTTCTTGATGCAAAGACCAGAACTGACCATTAAGCTGATCTGGTCTGACATCCTGTAAAATGTAGGCTGAAGACCACAAATCACCTTCGCTTCAAGTCAAACACTTTTTATTTAAACTACAAACATGACTTTTGGGAGAGAGACATCCAACTTTGTTTAAAGACTTCAAAGTAATGAGAAATCCATATCTTCTCTTGGTAAACTCTTTGATTTGACCTTATTGTTAAAAAACAGGTTTCCTTACCCAGTGGATTTTTTTATTCTTCATTTCACTGTTATTAAAATTTATAACACATCCATCTGCAAGACTGTTCAAACCTAAGCTATTGCACATCTTTCTTAGGTTGACCAGAGACTCTGAAAAAACTTGTCTCAATTGGGCAACCCTTCCCCAGTGAAAGCTTGCAGCACACGTTTCTCAAGACCAAATTTTATCTATGGAGATGCCAAAAAACTCACTTACTTAAAAATATCCGCTAAAGCCACAACCAAATCCTACTCCACTTATGTCCTGTCCTAAAAAAATGAATAACATTTTTTAGGCTAACATGTGAAACAGAAATAAAATAACAATCATCTGTTTTTGTAGGATAGAGCAGACAAAGCGAAAAGATGAACAAGCAATGTCTTGTTACTTCAGCTGCTGTAACCATCTTTTTTCTTATGTCTTATCATCTCACTCTGCGTCTTGACCTAGCCTACGAAGAAGCTGCAATTACAAGAAACTAAGATCACTTTCGTCTCCCCTTCATCTAGGCTGACTTTTATTGTTTCTTCTCAGGTCCAATGAAGTCAGACTGAGCCCCAAAATCTTGGTTTTTTTAAAAAGTCTTAACTGCTCTAAATAAAGAGGTTACTCCTCATTACAACTTTGACATAGAGATAGGAGAAATGATCATTTGAGGTTAACCAGGAGCTAATGAGTCACTCAAGCCTCTAAAGTAAACAAAAGACAAATTAAGAATATATAGGGTTTTTTTCTTAAAGTTTGCAGTGTTTTACAAAGTAATCTCAGGGTTGGAAAACTTGGGATAACTCTTGTGTCTGATATTTTCCTTGTGTCTGATTTGCAGTCCTGTCTGCACCTCTGAACATAGATGAAGACATCGGTATAGTTTTGCATTTATCACAAAAGATCCTCATTTAAAATTTCAGTTGACTTTGTTAATTGGTCTGCTAAAGTCAAGACTGTGAACCCAATTTGCTGTTTTGTTATGCCTACTTCATGTCTGTGTCATTCGCTGATTTCACCAGTGCCATTCATTTGAAAAAAGAGAAGTGATGATACAGACCTGAAGTGGAACTGAAACTGAAATCTCAGCTCTTCCAAGTTGGCCTTCTTCAACAGATGTGGCATGTTTATTCTCACTTGGAGTCTCAAAAATAAGACTTAATGTCTTTGTAAAAGATTTGATGAGACTTTTCCACAGTCGATGGGCAAGAGGCAGGTATCACTGAACGTAATTTTGCAGGGCCCTTTATCCAGAAACACAAAGTACACTATGTTCATCAAATTTTATCTTCTGTTATTTCAACAGAAAGTAAGGAGGAAGTGACAAGGAATAGTCAGAGGAAGATCAAGCTTTCAGCAAGAGTAACTACGGTTTTCTCAGAAGAGATATATAATTCACAAACCGTTTCAGACATCATAGCCTCATCTTTTGATTTTTTTTTTTTTTTGACAATTGTTGTGCACTGCGTTCCTTGTGACTCATATTGGAAGAAGATGGTTAAATTGGTAGATGGAGAATTAGCAAAGCTCTTCCATC
Source organism: Aptenodytes patagonicus (assembly GCF_965638725.1). Taxonomy (NCBI): domain Eukaryota; kingdom Metazoa; phylum Chordata; class Aves; order Sphenisciformes; family Spheniscidae; genus Aptenodytes; species Aptenodytes patagonicus. The sequence goes on from NC_134982.1 coordinate 72,368,551, forward strand.
ACTGCTACAAACTACCTGTGGCAGCAAAGGTGACCCAACAGGTAGTACCTTACCCCTGTTCACAGACATGAAAGCTGGAAGCCACTGAAATGGCAGAGAATGCAAAATATGGACATTTATCTCTGGGCATTAAGTATGCCTTAGTTTCCTCTTTATAAAATGGAGGTGATATGAAAGCGCCGTGAAGATGATTGGGATCTAAAAAGTAAATCGGACAGAGAAACTGTATATTTTTTCCATCTACGAAAATCAAGCCATTTTACAGCTGGCTGAATATTCAAGAAATACTCAGTTATCAATCTTATGGAATAATTACAATTCCAGTTGAGATTAAGGTGAGATGTGAGTGCTCAGCCTCTTGGAAACATGGATGCAATAGCATCAAAAGTAATATTGCAGCTGAAGGAAACAATTCTCCCTCCCAATGAGGGATGTGTCTCAACCTGCACGCTCAGGAATTTTCCAGATGCTACGGAGGAAAAAACCCAACCCTATTGATTTTTGTCTGTAATGCATATAAAGTTTGTCATGTAAGGACCTGAATTGTCCTAGTGCTGCTTAGTATATATGTCCTGCCTTTACCATGAGGGTTAAGCGTAGCTGCCGAGATCTGTTCAATTTTTTGATCTGTGTTTCTCTCAATGGCACAATATGAAACCTGCTTCTTGAAGCAAAAGCATATATCATACCTCATTGTTTCTAAGGAGTACTCTTCTTAGTGTACATAAACGTTATTTATGTTGTCCAGGTAGTGTACACAAAATGGGGTACTTTCCCAGCAGCTGACAACCTGTTAGAAGAAAAAGAAACTTTAGCATTTTAATGCCGCTAAAGTTTGTTGTGGGACTGGAGTAGTGTTAGATTTTCCCACTGCCGGTTACAAAGACAATAATTACATGGATGTCCTTGACAGCATAGTAAAGCAGAGACATTCTCTTGATCGTGTTTCTTAACAGCTTGGCAGTGAGGGCTTATGAAATGAAAATGAAATTTAAAAGACATGTAGATGAGGCGCTTAGGGACATGGTTTAGTGGGTGGTGGTGTTGGGTTGACGGTTGGACTCGATGATCTTAGAGGTCTCTTCCAACCTTAATGATTCTATGATTCTATGATTCTATGATCTTGCCCAGAGATGAACAGCTTATAATTCAATTTTTACCAAAGCAAATTACATTAGCATCCTTGTATTCTGGTGGCCCAAGTAAGATATGTAGATATTAATTCAAATATGTAATACAGCAAAATGGTAAGGTTTGGGTTGGTGTTTTGTTTTTGTTTTGGGGTTTTTTTGCAGAATATGCCCAGCTGTTTATTCCTTCAAAGTGCAAAGAGGTACCTGAAGGTACTCACTTGGTACCTGAAGGTACCTCCACTTGGTAGAAGCTCCAGAAAATTTGCTGTTAAGCTTCAGCCTCCAAACTCACTTCACTTAGGTGCTAATCTGAAACTGAACAAATTGACCAATGTTTCTTCCATGTGACCACGTGTGCATGTGTTTTTTGAGAAATTTGGAAAGCATACCTGTACCCCACTGAATATTCTGTTGATACCAAACAGTAACAGAACAAAAGAGGCTGTCATGCCTAAACAAACCAGAAATAAAAATAAAATAAAAATTTATATCTTTGTATAAACTATATCTAAAGGAACAGACAATTACTGGGGAAGTTGGACACTCAGAAAATCATGGTGGGAAGAATACCCTGTGTATTTCCGTAGAGCCCAGTAGCTACTCCTACACAGTAAACTGGATTAGTCAAAGTTGTCAGGTGTAATAGAGTTAGTATTTGTAAGAGGAGGCAAGTTTTCAGTCATTTAGAGGAAATCTTCACTACAGTCCTTTCTGCCTCATCTGCTGTCTCTTCTCCTGCCTGCTTTTCCAACCTCACTGGCATTATTCTGTGGCAAGAATGGGGAGCAATGACTTTTGTGCTCCTTTCCTTCAGCTTTTGTACATACTGTCCAGGGTTTAGGGCTGTCTCATCATCTGGCTTTTAACTCCTGTCCTTAGTCATTGTCTGAAAATCAGCTGCAGCTTCCACAGCCGATCCATGACACAAGTGGGCCATGTAACATCAAGTGTTACGTTGTGTCTTGCTGTCCCTAGAGTTTCTGGGCTTCGGGGGGAGCTGAGGACAGATGTGAACTGTGCTGGTTTATATGGAGTATTTGCTTTAGACCTATGGGAAATTTTGACAACAAGGGGTGTAAAAGGAAGAAAATAATAGGGACACAGAAGGAAGATCAGCAGCCTTTCAAATAACACATTGTGTTTGGCAAAAAAAGTACATTTTTAAAAGCAACAGTGTAATTTAATTATTACACTATCTGAAGAATAAATTGTATCTTGGGTTGTTCTTTCTTTTTCCTGTTTAACATTCCCACCTCAGTAAAGCTTGAACACATGTAACTGGAAAAGGTATTCTGAAGGTAATCTTGCCCAAAGGCTAAGCTTTTACATCTATTGTTATATATTTGTTCTTCTTTACTAAATCATTCTTGAACTCACTATCCCTAAATTAGCTCTTTCCTTTATTCTTCATAGTTTACTTTGCCCCATTTTTATAAATGAACCGTGAAAGAATGCTTCTCTCCTCCTTCTCCTGCTTGTGTCTGCCAGTGTTTCAAACAGCAGGTTTTCCACCTTCTGCTATGACTACATGTTTGTTTAATTAAGGCTTGCAAGGAACAAGGGAGGGAGAGGTCTTTAGGACTAATTCACGCATAGTGGTGACACAGCAAATCTTAGATGAAGGTTGAGGGTTATATAAAGGATATACCTTCTCAATGTAATAGATGAACTGTTTACCAGGTCTTTTGTTTCTGCTTAGCCTGAAGGGAAACAGAGTTGATCTCTAGAGTGACCAATGCTAGTTTCAAAGGCAGAAGCTCTTTCCTCCTCATTTTGCAATATTCTGGCAGTTGACCCTTGTGCAACCTAACTGAAGGCTGCTTCTGCAGAGCATTTGGCCCATCTCTTCTCAGCAGAGCCAGTAACTAAATTAGATGACTGTGTCCACAAAGCAGGAAGGATAACGACACAGCAGAGAGCCTAGGTGGCGGGTGTTTAGCACAAGGACTCCCACGTTGCATTATCTGCAGAATTGCTCACAGCTATAAAACCAAATCACAGTTTATGACAAAATCAGTATAGAGGTAGGTCGGAGTCAGCTGTAAGTCAGAGCCAGCTCTAAATCAGTCAGCTATGAAGACCAAAGTCTGCAAAAATATTAGCTCCTATTTAGGTACCTAACTTCCAGTTTCACCTGAAGACCTCTGAAACATGCAACAGGAGTAAATTCACTGTCACCAATGGGTTTAAAGAGACCTGAACATTAAATAATGGAGCACTTGTGCCACTGTAGTTGGCTAATGTTATATTATTCCTTGTTCAGTAGCACCTGAATGCTTGCTAGCTGGCTCTTTATTTTTTTAAGTGTACTTATTTCTAATACAAGGAAATGCATATATTCAACAAATTATGCTCTGGAACATAGAATCATAGAATGGTTTGGGTTGGAAGGGACCTTAAAGATCATCTAGTTCCAACATCCCTGCCATGGGCAGGGACACCTTCCACTAGACCAGGTTGCTCAAAGCCCCATCCAACCTGGCCTTGAACACTTCCAGGGAGGGGGCATCCATAACTTCTCTGGGCAACATGTTCCAGTGTCTCACCACCCTCAGAGTGAAGAATTTCTTCCTTATATCTAATCTAAAACTTCCCTCTTTCAGTTTAAATGAAACTCCTGCCACAACACTCTCTGATAAAGAGTCCCTCCTCATCTTTCCTGTAGGCCCCCTTTAAGTACTGGAAGGCTACTATAAAGTCTCCCTGGAGCCTTCTCTTCTTGGGGCCAAACAACCCTAACTCTCTTAGCCCGTCCTCATATGGGAGGTGCTCCAGCCCCCTGATCATCTTCTAAACATCATCTAAACATTCTCTTAAAAGTATGTCATTAAAGTTTAAGGTAGAAGTGTGACACAGTATGTTTGTTAACCATACTGGAGCCATATTAAATCAAGAGTTTCACTTAGAAAGCTTCACATTCACTCAGGGGGCAAAACAACCCGTAAAGTCCTAGGAGTTCATAGCAAAGGGTCAAATATATCATTACTTTTGGCATTAAGAATATTTCACATGTCTTTCAGCATTGGCAGACCATAAAGTGCGTGAAGAAACTCATTCAAGAGATGGCAAGAGGAGCTGGGCTGTTTCCCCATCCGTCTGTTCTCTGCAGCCGCATAGCTGGGTTTTGTTGTAAGAATAAGTATGTTCTTTTTATATAGGAAATAATGTCCTGCTCAGGTGACTGCTTACCAGGGCCCCAAGGCCAGTGGTACACAAAGCAACATCACCAACACCACTGTTATCAGGAATCTTTATCTTCTGGATGTTCTTATCTAACAAAACTGAAGAAAATAGCTAACGTTTTGCTCCAGCCTGCAATAAGGAAGCTGCTCAAACTGTTGGACTTTTCTGAGGAAGAAGAAGTGCTAGGCAAGTCTCATGTCTTCTTCTGTAGACAAGGTGCTCCTGTGAGGCTATGGAGTGCTCCTGAGTGTGCTGTGCTTCATCTCTCTTACTTACATTCAGTGGGAAAACTCTTGAACAGCTAATGTGATTCATGTTCACTTTGAAAGAGGTGGAATTTTACCCAAAAGGTTCTGTTTTGGAGCACTAAGAACAACTGGTTTGCATTTCATAAAATCAAACCAAAACCACCAACACTGAATTTCTGAAAGGAACCTCCTCTGGAACTCTGTCTTCAAACAGCATATGAAGTCATAAAATAAATGTTGTGCTTCATACCTTTGTTATTTCACTTACCCCTTCTTTGTTGAAATAGAAACCACAAAACTATGTCATAGTTAGAACAGGGGAAGAAATTCTAAACCAAATCCCCTTTTCCTGCAAAGACATAACTGCACGTCTGCAAGAACATGAACAGTAGCAGTGGGTACAGTGGGACTGTTTAACAGAGCACTATGCGACAGCAAGTCATTCTGCAACTACTCCATCAAACTGCAATAACATTAAAATTACTAAGCATGCTCTCTTATTAAAAGTGTCCTTTCAGTAATAGATTGCAGACTCTTCACAAAATATTGGGAAATTATGGTTATCTTCAACAACTTCTTGTGTTTATTGACAAAAAAAAAATTAAAAATTGAGGCCTATTATTAGCCTAGAGAAAACTTTTTAGATGCATAGGAATTTGTGAAGCAGTATTTAGAAGGAATAAAAAAAGTAGCTGTAGCTTGAAGAGAGAAGAGAGGGGAGACAGAAGGAGTGGCAGGAGATAGTGACAGATAAATAAATAACACTAGCCCAGCCAAGAAAAAATAAAAGACAAAGAAAATCAACAAGTTATTTGACTTAAGCAGATTCAGCTTTATTTACACTCAGTGGAAGTCTAAATATATGGTCCTGAGTATTTAGGAACACCAAGAGGAAATTACTTTAAGTGAACTCTTCAAATCTATTGGCTAGCTTATATTAAACCTCTGTGTGGAGTCTCATTCAGCATTAATTCAGTATTCTATTAAATTCAGTATTCCATTAAATTCAGTATTCTATTCTAAATTCAATTTTCTTTAGTTCTTAAGTATGTTAAATTAAATTGAATCAAACCCATTTAATTTTGAGTAAGAGTATTCACAACAGTGTTTTGCTATACTTCAATAAATCTACCTAAAATTCTTATCTTTGGACTCACTTTCTCATCACTCTTCATGCTGACAGTTATCCATCTGTTTTATTTGGACAGCAAGATATAGCTACTATACAAATTTTACAAATCAGGATTTCAATGCTTTGATTGCAGTGGTCATAAGAATGTAAAGATGTTCTTTATTTAAAAAAAAAAAAATCAATTTAAGAAATTCTCCAGGCTTCTGCAGCATCCTCAAAGAAAGCCACTAATAGAGAACACAAATCCTTGTATGATATCTGTCAGTCATGTTAAATAGTTCACACTTTACCATCTTAGGACAAGAAAATAGTAACAAATAAATAAAAAAATTCCATGTCAGGTGCATTAAATGTGTCTAGATTCTGAAGTTTCTATTGCCCCCTGGTACTTGCCTTTGTGTTGTTAGTGATCACTACATACAGCCTGGGGGCAGGGGTAAGTTTAATTTCCCCTGTCTTTGCTTTCCTTCCAATTAAGAATACATTAACAGTGAACATCTCCGTTGGCATACAGTCATAATTAACTCATAAAGTTAAATGACAGTTGCCTGGGTCTTCAAACAAAAACAAATGTAAAACAATTCACAGCAGGTTTTCTTTGCAATTTGTATTGGAAAATAGTGAGACATTTTAGCAACTCCAGGATGATAAATTGCTGTGGAATCTCCTTTTTTGTGCACTTTCGTTGCCTGTCTCCTCAGGTCCCAGTGAAATGTTAGATCATGACATGAGGACGAAAGGTAAACAAACCAAAGACTGATGTGTGTGTTGGATTTTCTAATGTCACATTATTTTAATTAACTCTTACAAAAAACACTGGCCCCCGTCCCATTGCCTCGCTCTCTCAGCAGTTGCACTTGTGAGGGCAGGGACCAGCAGCCTTGCCGATAACCACGATTGCAACCTCCTAATACGGCTCAGAGATACCTGACAAATATCACATCACAGGGAGTGCTGGGGTGAGGGGAACCTCAGGGGCACACTATGTTCCCTGCTCACATGGTGTGTGAGGGCTAAAAAATGCCCAATTTCCAGGGCTGCCCAGCAAGGACAGCCTTGGCAGCCCCTGCCTCTGTGCACGGGTGGGTATCTGCACAGCCCAGCAGCCTCCACACCAGCTCGCCAGTGCTGCCAAGATGTATGATGCTGTCTTGAGGGAGGCAGCTGAATTGCTCAGACCCCTTGTTTGATCAGGGAATCATTCTGAATAGGAATGTCAGGATCTCTCACCTAACAAATAGCAACGTGAAAACCGTAGCTAAGTGTCCACTAGGAAAAAAATAAAAAAAACCAACCCCAGGATCTTAGAAATTAGCAGGAAAAGAGTAAAGAATAAAACAGAGAATTTTATTATGTCCTTGTACAGCTCCATGATGTGCCTACCTCTTGAATGCTGTAGGCAGGTCTGATTCCCCCCATCACAAAAAGATAAAGCAGGAATGAAAAAGGTTTTTCAAGTTCTCAGAGTGGCAACATGAAAACTCAAATTTGCAGGACTGTTCCCCTGGGAAAAGCAGACTATGGTCAAAAAAGCAGACAATAAGGGATGAATATGGTAAGAATCTACAAAATCATGAGCAGGATGGTGTCACGTCCCACCTATGAGAAGGGGAGAGTAACTGAGGTCTGCAAATCCCCTTGGTGTGGATTAAGGTGAGAAAACACTCAAGGTCCAAACACAAACATCAACTTTAATGGAACAAACACTCTGTAAGCATCAACCCTCGGCGTATCAATATATCACATAAGCTAAGCAGCTTTATGAGAGGTTGAGGTAGGCCTTGTGTTACTTAGCAGCATCAAGGGCAAAGAGCAAGGCAGGGGGGGGAAGGGGGAGAGAGATGGGGGGAGAGAGAGAGAGAGAGAGAGATCACCAATCCTGGATCCAGCGTCGGACCTGCCAACGGGGGGTGTCGGTGTGGAGAGCACCCCAAGGAGGCTCGTGTGCACCCTTATTTATTGTCCCCAGTCCAAGGTTTCTAGAATCTTCTCTCACCCCAGCTTCAGAAGTGGTTGAGACATTAGTCAGTCAAGGAGAGTGACACCGGGCCCCTCCCCGTGGCTGGCTTCTGGACCTCTCTCTGGGGGCATTGTCTGTGCTCACAGCACAGTCACTTGGGCCTCGTCCCTTACAGATGGAAAAAAGGAAAGAAAAAAAAATATTCTCATGTGTGGGAACAAGGGAACAGCAGGTGAAACCAAAAGGTGTCAGGTTCAAAAGGGAATGAAACAATTTTTCCCACAACGTGTTGTCAACCTGTAGAAATGATTGCCACAAGACGTTGCGGATGATGAAACTCTATAAGGACTCCAAGAGCTTTAGACAAGTTCATGAAAGAAAAAACATTGAAGACTATAAAACATACCACCTCTGGTGAAGAAGTCCAAGGTGCAGGTGACTGGAAACCAGGAGAGTAATACCTGAGAGGTAGCATTGTTTGGTTGCCTTTTTCTTACCCTTTTGTTTGCCATCTGCAAATGGCTGCTGAGTTTGAAAGGTCTTGTCGTCCAAGCAAATTCTTCTGTCAAAGATCACAAAAGACACAGGACAACCAAAAATCAGACCATCAACATGTGTTTTGGGCACTGGTGTCCCTAAAGTAGTGGCTTAATAAACCACCATGAGAATGAGCCAGTTTAACAGAGCTGTGTGGACTGTTTGCACCATGTAAGCAAAGGAAAGGTCTTGGAGATGGAGACAGGGCAACTGGACATGGACTTCCAGGGCAATGCCATACCTTAGAAGCACGTATGGCTCACCTAGAAGAATTAGTATCCCGAAGAGATTGATACCGAGTATAAAGGAACACTGAAGAGACATATGGTTCTCTTTATTGGAGTAATGTAGCCAAGTTTGATGTACTCTGTAGATAAGCTAGACCTTCAGTAGAAGTACCCTGTGAATGGATGAGCTAAACATTCAGTAGGCAAAAGAAGACCTTGAAGCTTTGTATCTTGGAGTAGAATAGATAAGGAAGCTATGCTGAAATAAGATAGTTTGTGTAAGCAAAATGCGCAACTGAGCCAAAGAACAAACTGCATCCGCGAAGACTGAGTTCAGCTAGCGGAAGACTATTGACGACCACCTGAGAGACCACCAATGAACATAAGAGTGCATGCGTCAAAGACTTTTACATATGTTGAAGAGTTCCAGGAAGTAACATGAATATGTTAATCATTTCTCAGAAATCTAATGAATATGTATATTCTAACTGTATATAACTTCCGTAGTTGAGCAACTTGGTGCGCACACTAGGTGGAGCGATCCCCTGTGTGCCCGGCGCCACAATAAAGAATGCCTGCTTTCTAAAACTCCAAATTGAGTCTTAGAGAGTTTTTAATTTGCCAACTTATGATAACAAGATAATCTCTTTTCTTCTCTTGCTTTTATCTGCCTTACAGGAACATGCAGTAGGATGCTCTCTAGGAGTCTGGCTTTGCTCTACAGACTGTTTTAGTACCTGATCAAAAGATTCACCAGTGTTAAATACACAAAAGATTCTCCTGAGGCTTCCAAAAATATGAGACACATGGGAAATCCTTAGTTCTTAACCAATTCATTAATGTTGCCAGGCTTCCAATATTCAGTCAACACTTCTTATACATCAGCAAAGTCTAAGCTCATAGAAATGCGATTTATAGGAAAATGCACAGGAGGATTCCAGGCACTGTTGCCATACAGCTATAGTGGCTGCTCCCTGGTTATGGAGATTTAAAATATAAGGAGCCTTTAAAAGAAGCATTGTTCCTTGTGTGTAAGTGTATTTGTATTCCAACAAAGAAAAGTGGTTTCTACTTTCACTGCTCAGTAACAAAATAACTTTCTTATACTGCAAGCTTTAAAAGAACTGCTTTTCTCAGACTGCCTCATGTGTTGTTCATGTGAATGATGTTCTGCTGGCAGGACACAGAGCTGGTTGAGGAATTTCTTCCTTCCAACAGTGTATTTCCATCAGGTGTTTTCTTCTCTTGGATTTACAAAACCTGAGGAATGACTGCACCTCTCAGCTGAGGATGGATGAGGACTGTGGGTGCTCTCTGCAGTGGCTGCTGTCATCACCAATGCTGAAGTGAACACGGACTTCACCAGAGCAAAGCCAGAGCTTTCCTGAGCAGGTATTATGTTGCTGCAAAAAGCTGGAATCAAATGATGATGGCACATTTGTGGTGTGATGATCAAGCAAGTGATAAGCATCTGCAGGCAAGTACTGGGCTGCAGAACATGTAAAATTCCTACCTCCCACCCCAAAACTCAAACATTTGAGATGAATAGTCTTTTGAGTAGTGGCATTTTTAAATGCTTAGTTTACTTAAGGTATTAGAAAGCAAGAAAGCAAAGTTTATTTTCCCACCAGAAATCAGCGAGTTTTAGTATGCTTTTTTAACAGATTTTTTTTTTCCAGATCTTTTCTAATCTGTTTCTGTACTCTTGTTTTTTTTCCCTGGCCCTTTTTTCCCTTGGTGTGTTTCATAGTTGCATATTGGAATACTTTTCTCATCATCTTCATTACTGATCAACAGAGATTTTAAGTACTAGTTCAAGCCAGTTTCATTTTAAAAAGCTGAAGAGTTCACCTATTAAAATCCAGTTCTCTTCAAATTATTCAGGCAGATCAGGATTAATTTTCAGGTGAGTTTTCAGAGACTCCTGTCAACATTTTCTTCAGTTTTATTCACGCGTTTGTTCACTAAGTTGAACTGTTAACCTAGTTCACACCAGTTCCTCAAATCCTCACTTTCATTCAGTTTTAATGATAAGCTAAAAAACCCCATGTATTTCTTTAAATGTTCTCACTCCAGATAAACACACTGAAAACCTGAGTTTCCATTTTTCTGTGGTGTGTTGTCTTTTAAAAATCTACAGGAACAATCTGAGGGGCTGAGAAGGGGAGACACAGCTAACCTCAAGGCTGAGGAACAAGAGTGAATGTTTGGAGAAGGCATTAGGAAGGCTGGCTGTCATGATTTGGGTGTCTATCACAAGAGATTTCACAGAGCTGTGAAGATGTATTTTCTGAACGTCAGGATCCAGATTCTGTTTAGCTTGTCAAATTGGAAGTATCAGAATGACATTTCAAAGTTTCTAATTTAGAAAATGGCATTTTGTTTCTCATTTCTGCTGTGGGGTCCTAGTATGACCTATTAAGATTTTTAGCTTTTTCAAATGTATGACATAATCTAAGTCATATTTCCAAGCAAAGAATTCCTTCATGCCACTTTAAGTACTTTTTACTCAGAGAATACATCCATTCCTTTGTATACAACATTACTGAACAGAACTATTTCCTTCATTATTCAAAAACACTTGATTTAGAAATTAATAAATCAAGATGGATTTTTTTTTTCCCATTTTGACCAGTGTGGGAAAGACTTGCAGAACTTACTTAACCCCTTCTAGTACTGAACTGTGCCTTGGGTTGCAAGTTTCCTAGTATAGAACTACAGACTTGTCATATTTTATCTACAAAGGGAAAATGTTACCAATATTTCTTTCCCATTCAATATTTAATTCTTATTCCCATCCTTTATTAAGGTTTGTATTGGCCATAATAACAATGTATTAGTGAGTTTCATCAGGGTTTTGTTGCTGTCTAAGGTCTAGTTGGGAAAAAAACTCCAACTGTTCTGATTTCACACCTGATTCTGACCTCAATTCCAATGGGAAAAGGCAAGGTACTAAAATATTATGGGACACACCCTCACCTCTGGTAAGTCAGTGGAACTTTACCAGGGGTATCTGGAGGAAAAAAGATGTCAGGAAAGGGTTAACTATGGAAGTGGCTGCTTCAGACAAGTCCTGAGAAGTGCCCACTGGAGTTGTGAGCAAGAATATTCCGTACCTGACACCTAAGAGATATGCAGCAGATATTCAACAGAAATCTCAATTTCTGAAGAACAGCCATAATACTGGGTTTGGTTAGAAGTCGTACTTTGAGGTCTGCTTTAGGCTTTTTTCTTGCCTATTAAATAACGTAAGCCAGTACAATATTTTAAAGCATTTCTCTTTATAGGCGTCGTGTTGTGCACCAGACCGTACTCAAACCTTGGCAAGACCTACAGAACGTGAGCGCCATCTCCTGCCCATTCCGGTTCACCGCAACTAGGTATGTCGGGTTTGTAAGGATTATTTTACCTGCAGAGCGGGAGGTGTTTCTATTACACTGGTACTCGAAATTTTCCTTTCATGATTAACTTACGGAGTTCCCAGTTGTGACTGGTTGTATTGCATATGAAAACGTGTGTCAAGGAGTGTTGATTATCAGCAAACAAGGTTGGTTGACGCAAAGGATTTGTGTGTGCTGCCTTTTCCTTTTTCTCCGTAATATAGCATTGAACTGCGGCTCTTGGGTGAGATCCCTGTAACTAGTGAAAATGCCTCTTAGGTAGGGTGCTTCGACATGTGTCATGTAAGTACTTTGCTTTGTGCATGCGAAGTCATGCTCTTCGGTGGAAGCATTTGTGTGAGCTAAGTGGTGTGCTCATAAGCAGTTAACAAGGTTGGAGACGCAAAGCTACGTCCTCCCTAGGGCTGTTAAGCATTCAGCAGTCACTGCACTTTCAAGCTGCTTTTGTTGTTCCAAGTAGAGGAAAAAGTGTGGGTGCGTATGTGTGAGTATTTAAAAAGCTTCCATAAACATCAGGACTTATTTTTTTTGTTTTTAACAGTTGGCCAGTTAGTATATCCGCCAAGTGTCGGGAATTTTGTAAGTGGTCAGAGGACTCAGTCAAGCAAAAGGAAAGTGTTAATGGGTTATGAAAAAGATTATATTTAACAGTACTTGTTAAATTGCATTTTTAAAAATTATTTCTTTTTACTGAAGTATGGAGTAATTTATTTGCAGTGGAAGGCTTGAATATGCTTTAGGGATGAGGAGTGATCTTTTGGTGAAAACCATCTAAGATGATTCAGTAGATGTTTTTACTCTAATTTTCTGATGTTTTAGGAACCACCAGGATTCCGAAATGTAGTTAAACATGTGCTTAGTGGGCACCTATGGCTGGGCTAAAGACCATTGTGTACATATATACACACACACACACACACTCCGTAGGTCCCTACAGTAACTGGCCTTACACGCTCAGTCTACCCAGTAAATGTCATTGGCCTGATACTGCCTTTCCCCCACTTTTCCCCTCTGAAATAAACAATCTGCTCCATTCATGCTTTCCTCATTTGCCCCCATCCTGCTGACTCAGCAGCCTTATTTGCTGACTCTACACCCGTGCTCAGCGACACCAGTAAATCAGCATTTCCCCCCTTTCAATATCTTCTGTCATTTGGTCACCCTGAGGCTCCCTGATAGTCTCCTTCCACACCTTTTCCCTGTAGTTTCTCCCATTACTGCCTTACTACTCCAGGGGCAGGTCAGGGTTGGCCACTTTTCCATCACGTTTGCCATTCCTGGTAGTTTCTTTCCTTGTGCTCCCATCAGTTTAATTTTGGTCTAAGGCTGGCCATACGCCTCAAGACCACCTGTGGTGCTTCCCTGTCTGCCATGTGGACAATTGCTTGTAACTCTCCAGGTGGTGATCCTGGGGGAAATCTACAGCTGGCAACCTGCAAAAAATTGGACCTGCAAAATCTAAAGCTGAGGACCACAACCACAGGCTCTGCTCTGAAAATAGCAGAAAAATGTGACTTGTGGACTACACCAGCAGCATTCCCCCCATCAGCTGCTGGACGGCACTCTAAAGCAGGATTTGGTGGGTAACCTGGGGACCCTTCCAAGCACCACAAGAGTTTCAGAGGGTAAACTAACACTTTTCCTACAACCTCACCTGGAAAGATCTCCAAGAAACTGCTCAGTACTGCGATGTGCAGTAGCATGAGCAAGTTAGGTTAAGGCATTACCTGCACCGCAGCTTGTTCTCACACTGCACAATGCAGCATCCTCCCAGCCACCGCAACCCACCGCTTGCACTGCAGCACCCAGACACTGAGTGCAAGAGCAGCATAAAACAGCCACCATGGACATGAGCGTGGGAAGTTCAACAGGCCACAGCCTGGCTCACTGCACCACTGCCCTGCAAAAAGGTAGACAAAAGCCTGGGAGAGCCTCCTGCTCTCACCAGGTTTATCTCCAGGCTGGTGGGACTCATCCCCACTCTCTGCAGGACCCAGCCTGGAGCCACTCTGCTCAGTAGGTGCCATCCCACCTCCTGCATGCAGGTGCTTTTTCCCTATGCCAGTTTTGTTTAAGAGCAGCACGTCAATCTGCAAGGCTGGAGAAGTGATAGGCAAGGACCTTGTTTCCCTCTTGCTCTCAGACAAAGCACAGGACTGGGTTTCTGCATGACAGGATGTTTTCTACCCAGCCGCAACACTGATTTTTGAGTCCCTGAACACACTCTCTCTGTGCTAGATGGAGCTTGAGTGCTAAAATCACTTGTTACTGGTAGAGTGAGAGCTGTAACAGGCACTTATGAAGTCAGCTGCTGAGCAGGAAATGCTCTCTGCTATATCTGTTACTGGCCCATCTGATAGCTACACTCTGCAGGGTGAGCTGGGTGACTAGCATGAAGGCTGACACTTCCACCCTGTTACAAGGAAATTAAGCCCTAAGGGATCTTCTTACTGCAGCAGACTGGATAAACAAAACCAAAAGTGATCCCTGAGAAGTCAAAGCAGGCTGTTTGCCACATCATTAGGCTGCAAATTAACCAACTTCACTTATTTTATAGAGGTGAACAGGAACGGTCAATGTCCTTCCTTTCCATACCAAATAAAGAGCTGGAAGGTATAATGTCAAACCAGAATCCCAGATTCATTACCAGACTAATTCTGTAATTGTGTATATGATTTATTCACTTTGAACCATTTATGTGCTCTTGAGACATGGAAGTGGCGCTTGGAGGTATACACAGAGCTAAGGATCAGGGTGGTCTGGGTCTCTGCCTGGAAATATTGGCTCTGCAGGCAGTTGGAAGGAGAAGAATAAATTTTGGGGTTTTGGAGGAGAAGGTTTGTGTTCTCGGTTCTAGGAAACCTGGGCTCCCCTGGGAGGGCACAAGGCATGATCAAAAGGAAAAATTTTTGCTCATTTTAGTATTAAACTCACCAGTTGCTATTTCTGTTCTTCTGTAATTGACGGCTGATGTGCCTTTCTGTGGAATTTGAGCTCAGGTACAGTGGGGTCCAGGAGCTCCTGCTTTGCTCACAGCACAGGAGGGGCACACAGGAGGGACGTAGAAAGAATGGAGAGGTGACTGATGCTGCCATTTAGGGCTTGTTCATCTGTCTTTTTCTTGCCATAGAAGCTGTCCTCTCCCGGTTGTTTGACATTTCCCCAGCTAGGGGTGGATGACCTTCAGCTGAGTGTGACATTACCTGGTCCATTTCACCATGTAGGGTTAATACTAAAAGTCCAAATGCAAGTCTTTCCTACCCTAGGGCCCTTTGAGAGGACAATGGCCAACAATACTACATCATGGTGGTACAGGGGATGTTTCAAATGAGATTTCCTATAATCCCTTTAGAACTGGGTGGAATAGACAAAAGAGCAGACTCAACAGAAAGAAAGAATATTAAATACTTGAGAGTAAAGATGGACTAGAACAGAGTAGAAAATGCGATGCCAATGGTAGCGCTTCCTTCTGCCTCCCCCCCACATCTTTCCAGTGCAAGCCCATCTCTCAGTGGCCTTGTGTTGGCACGGCTTTAGAAAGCAGGTATCTTGTATTGGGCCAGTACCTGTTAGTCATCTATTTGAATATGAGATTTATGAAGCTGCAAACAGCTGGATGCATCCACTGTGTACATTAATGGTTAGAGGGAAGCTCGCATATGGAGTTGACATGTTTAGCAGCACTTCTGAACTGTGGGTGCTTTCAGCTCTGCAACCTGTTGGCCCCCTTTGTAAGCCTTATCCTTTGGTGCTCACTTCCCTGCTACAGGGCAGTCAGGCAGACCTCATTTTGATGTTCCCAAGCTATACTAATGCTAGCAGCTGAGCAAGCACTTGCTCAGAGCATATAAGGGTCTTGCCTTGCTGTAGAAAATTATTTTTCAGTCTTTTAAAAACCAGGATACCGCCTGTAAATCCAGTTCAGGGATTTCTGGGGGCAAAAGGGAAGAGGGGGTAGAGCCATGCCTTTATTTGTATTACCTCGCTGTGCTCTCCCTCAGCCTGACAGCCGCAAACAGCTGGTCACAGGCTTTCCAACAGTAGGCATGCGCATATGCTTGCTTTTTTTTCTTTTTCTTTAATTTTTCTTTTGCCGAGGGCAGACGCCGGCGGAAAGCAGCGCGGTGCCTCCGCCGGCGGCGCGGCCGCCTCCTCCGGGGCCGCTCTCGGTTTCCCTTCTCCCGCCGGCCTGAAGTTTCTTTTTCCCGGCCGCTCCCTGCCCGTCGCGGGGAGTCTTCCTCTCGCTCTCCGCCGGCTCTCCCGGTGCCAGGGCAGGGGCCGGGCTCCGCGCCCGCGCCGCCCCACACGCAGCCGGAGCCGGGACGGGGACCGGGACCGGGATTGGGACCGGTGCCGCTTCGGCGGCGGTGCGAAGCCGCCCTTGCCATGACCGCGGAGGAGAAGAGGAGCCTGCAGTGCTACAGGCGGCATGTCGAGAGGAGCCTGAACCCCGTCTACATCCTGAGCGACGTGACGCACTGGCTGTCCGACGGTGCGGGGCCGGCAGCGGCGTGCTGCCCCCGGCGCTGCCCTGCGCCCGCATCCTTCCCGCTGCCGGCGTGGGCGGGGAGCTGGCGTCTCCCTGCCGCCACTTCTGGTCCCCTCCCTCACTCTTTGCCTGCTTCGGGGTTTTGCTAGAGGTGAAGGAGAGAGCCCGGAGGAGGAGGAGAAGGGGGTGACGGCGGCCGCCGCCCTGGTTCTGGATGCCATCCTGCAGCTGGAGGCGGAGGGCTGGCTCCGGGGCTTCCTGGACGCCCTGGTTGCAGCAGGTCGGTTCCCACTCGCAAGCGGGCTCCTCCGCTCCTCCCTTTCTCTGCCGGAACCACAGCCGTCGCCCGCGTTCAGCTGGGCAGACCAGCCCAGCGCACCCGGGATGTGAAGCATCGCTCCGTTATCCTTGGGCTTCTGCTGCCGGGTCTTGTCACATCAGATGAGATGCGGTAGGAAAAAGTAGGTTGACGGAGGCTGGAAATAAAACTTCGAAGGCACGGGGAAACGCCCGTCTGAGAAGCAGCTGGAACAATTTCGATTATGGAGAAAGCCAATGAAAGATGAAGGGATGCAGAATAAAGCCTCATTGAGAGGAGATTTGTCTGTCTCGGAGCGTTTAGAGAAGAAATAAGAAATTGTTCTCACCAAATATAATTGAAGGAAGCTAAATCCTCTGAAAGAGAAAGCTAAATGGGTTTCAGGATGTGCGTGGGGGTTAACTGGTAGCGTGGGATAGCTTCATTCAAGGACAGAGTCTTAAATTAGAAACTAATTTTTAAAAATTATTCAGAGGTCTTGAAAGTCTTATGTTTTGAGAAGTAAGTAACCATTAATAGTTTATAAATGTGATGATTGTTCCTCAGTAGCTATGACTGCTTGATGTGTGAGGTCCTATTGCAATTTCCTATCCAAAATGTGACAGAATTACCAGGATTTGCCAGCTTTCCTCTATACATGTAGGTTCTGTCATAGATTCTTGGTGATTTGTAGATATCTCAAACCCCAAAATCTCATGCCATAAGCCACTTTTGTTTCCATGCCAGAGCAACTTTTTACCAGCCTGTGATAGTCCTAATTTCTGAATTGCAAAAATATCTTCTTTGAACATGTTGACAGTGTTCAGTTTGGTTCATCTTCAGCAGGAAACAGAAAAAGTTAACCTGCTGACTCCAAGTGCTATCCCAAGTACTTATTAATTGGGCCCGAGATTAGAATATAGCATTACTCTTGTATTTGGCAGATGCAGAGATAGGTGATAATTAGATTAAAGACATTGTGGTGGTAAGCATCCACACTTCTCTCCTGCTCCTCCAAAAGAAAATAAAACATTAGGCAAATTCCTTCTGTTTGCCCACAGTTCCTCTGGGACCCTGACGTGCTTTCTTCCACCTCTGGAACCTACACAGCAAACCACACAAGTCCTCTAAATATGATTCCCTGCCACTGTCTGTCCAGGACAGTATTTTCAGCTGTTTGCTGACTGTCTAGGCTGCAGGTGTCTGGGTTGCTTTCAGTCAGGGACTGACTCAAATCCAGTATGACAAGGGTTTTTGAAGGAGGATGGAGCCAAGGACAGGACTAAAATGTAAGGGGCTGGTAAATAAAACAAAAGGACACCAAAGGTGTTTGTGATTCTGAGCAGTGTCCTGTGCTCTGGGAAATCCTGTGGAAGAGTATCATGGACTGCAGGGATCCAAGGATTGTATGGATCAAAGGAAGGTTTTTATGGTTGCTTCGGTGATGTGAGTTGTGACATTGTGTAGCTCTTTTTCCTCTTTGCAAGTGTTACTGCTCTTTTAGCATAAGGTTTTTCACGTTACACATACAAGTGCTGTAAAGGAAACCAGTCAGTCTATAAAAATTGTTTGTGGTTCACCTAGATTTTAGTCAGTTACAGCTCAAAATAATTTTAATTTCTCCAGTGTGGCTGAGAAAGTGTTTTTTAGCTTGTTCCTACCTATTCCAGCTAGAGATTGAATTCATAGCAACCATTTGTCTCTTTTTCTGAAAGGTTACACTGGACTGGCAGAAGTAATTGAAAACTGGGACTTCAGCAAACTGAAAAACTGGAGTTGCACAGACAGCTGTTGAACTGGATAGAAGCGTCAGGGCTAGAAATTGATCTGGTAGCACTCATGCCCTACATAAACACGCCCCTGATAGAAAGGGAGTGTGATGAGATCATGCAGGTAGTTAATGGTAAAATCCCTGTATTTGCCTAGTTTTGCTGCAGAGAAATGCTGGCTTGTGGGATGAATTGGTGCCCATCTGTCAGGCTGCTGAGTGAGGAGGATGGCCAGCCACGGTCCCCTGGGGAGAGACTTTACTTTCTTCTGCTTAGAGGAGGCTTTGCTGTGTGGCTGCAGCTTCCCACAGCAGCGCTGTCTGCGACACCTGCATGTCTCATTCTTCACCCCTCTGGCTCGGTGGATGAGGTGGTGTGCGAAAGGGTTGCAGGGCAGGGGAGCAGGATGGGGTGGCTTTGGCATTGGCAGTGCTCAGCTGTATGCCTTTGCGGAGTCCAGGCTCCCGTAAAGAGACCTCAGGGGCTCTGGAAGGTGCCACATTACAGTGAAATTGGTGCCTTGCTATGCCTTTGAACAGACCCCTTTCTGGAGCATTCACATGGCATTAATGCTCCTAAAAATACAGATGGAAGTAGGCAAAGTGGCATTTAGGTGTTGCCTAAATTGATTCCTGCTTGTCATGGGATTTGACATAGTCTATTACCTTAACTGTGGCAACCCCTAGAAACTTTGTGTGGCTCTTTGAGTTTTGTCAGCACCCAAAGGGGTGGTCACAGGGTAACATGAAACTTCTGGTCTGAAGTCATTAGCTAAATGCTGTGTCACAGAAGTCAACAACATTTTCATGGTCTTTGGATGTGAAGTCCCTGTACTGTTACCCAGGTCTAGCTCAGTGTCGTTATCAATGACTGATAATAAGTGATGCTACCATCATTTGTGACTCGTTGTCCTGGTTACGGTTGGGATAGAGTTAATTTTTTTCCTAGTAGCTGGTACAGTGCTGTGTTTTGGATTAGGATGAGAACAATGTTGATAACGCACCGATGTTTTAGTTGTTGCTAGGTAGTGCTTACACTAGTCAAGGACTTTTCAGCTTCCCATGCTCTACTGACTGAGAAGGCTGGAGGTGCACAAGAAGTTGGGAGGGGGCACAGCCAGGACAGCTGACCCAAACTGGCCAGAGGGATATTCCATACCATGTGACGTCATGCTCAGCATATAAAGCTGGGGGAAGAAGGAGGAAGAGGGGGACGTTTGGAGTGATGGCGTTTGTCTTCCCAAGCAACCGTTACGCGTGATGGAGCCCTGCTTTCCTGGAGATGGCTGAACACCTGCCTGCCGATGGGAAGGAGTGAAGGGATCCCTTGTTTTGCTTTGCTTGTGTGCGCGGCTTTTGCTTTACCTATTAAACTGTCTTTATCTCAACCCACGAGTTTTCTCACTTTTACCCTTCCGATTCTCTCCCCCATCCCACTGGGGGGCGGGGGGAGTGAGCGAGCGGCTGCGTGGTGCTTAGTTGCCGACTGAGGTTAAACCACAACAGCTGCGCTCAGAGTTATTTCTAGGGATGCCCTGGCCACCTTCTCTGGTCAGCCTTTTGTCCTTTTTATACCTCTGGGTACCCCTATTTCCATTCTTTACCAGGTCTCCTTTATTTCCTATTGAAAAGCATTTAAGGTAATTTTACAGAGGAGGTTCTGTGGAACATGAACACCACCAGAAAGAGGATATGGCTGCCTAAGAAAGGAAACATTTGTCTGTAGGGTTCCAGCCTCAGGAGCTGCAGTGGTGTGAAGGTTTGCAGAGGGGGAGATGCATGGCTGTGAGAAGAGAGAACGCGTCTCATGGTCATGAGGCCTAATTCTGCAGCCCTGCAGAAATCAATTCTGCTTTTGCAGGGTTCCTAAGTGGTATCCAGTAAGTGGCTCTTATCAACAAATTTGAGAGCTATAGGGGGTACAAAGCAGTGACCCATGGATGGCTATGCTCAAGATCAGCCTTGGTCTATCCAGCTCTGAATTAAAGGATTTTGTCTGTGCTTAGACTGGCTTTTGCAAACTGACTGGGGTGCCTTAAGCCTGTTTACCTCAGTTCTATACTTTCGAGATTTTTTTCCCCCCACTTTCCAGATATTGGAGAGTGAACTATATTCTGGGGCAGGAAGGGAGAATTAAAAAAACCCACCAAAACAAAAAAGCCACCCAACCGAAACCAAACCAACCCAAAATGCTTGCATCTATTTGAAGAAAAAATAGAGTGGGAATTTCAAACTGCACACTAAATTAAGCAAACACTTCTGAAGCTTATTTCTGCATCACAGTTCCTCTTGCATGAATGCCATTGGCTTCCCTTCCATGGACCTTCTGATTACTGAAGTTTGTGAAGCACTCAGACAGAGTATGTGTGTGACAAACAGGTTCTGACTAATTCTGCCTCAAGAACAGGCCCTTGGATAATATGCCTTTAAGTACCATGGACTGTTTAGCAAATGAATACTTAACTATTGAGTAGCTGGTAATTCAAAGAGAAATGCACGTGCAGTGTCTTGAATACTGTAGGCTTCTTATAGGATAAGTGTGCTTTATTTTTATTGCTAAAGACTCTGCAGGTATGTGTATGTACACAGATCCTCAGTTGAATTATACTGGGTTAATTTTAGCCTAACATCTGGGTATACATTAAACACAGGGAGTGAAGAAGACAGACCCAGACTCTTCTCAGATGGTTCCCAGAGGCAGGACAAGAGGCAGTGGACACAAACAGAAGTACTTAAACAACAGGAAGAACTTCTTTGCTGTAAGGGTGGTCAAACACTGGAACAGGTTGCCCAGATAAGGGAGTCTCCATCCTTGGAAGTACTCAAAATCCATTTGGACATGATCCTGAGCGACCGGCTCTAGGTCACCCTGATTTGAGCAGAGGGTTGGACTAAAAGTCTCCACAGGTGCCTTCCACCGTCAGTGATTCTGTGATTGTATCATACAGTGTTCTTCTGCATAAGCTTTTTAGACCTAACATTCATGGAAAATGTTATCTTCTAGCTAACTGTTCTGGTTATTTGTTAGTCAAGATGAACAAATGTTTGTTTCTTCCTTCTTTACTAGATACTATCTTTCAAATCAACAAGAATTATTTTGGAACACAGAAATATGAACACTGGATAGTTGCCACTCAGAAGAAATACAGACTGTTGCAACTGGCAGATAAGGAGGAGGAGAGCAGCATTTGTAGAGACCTTTTCATTTGCACTGAACACCTTTGGGTAAGTGCGTATCCTCTTTCCTTCCACGCAGAGGTGGAGCCATCCTGTTCCTTCTGATACAGGTATGTTCACCTAGGAGCAGGTTTTGAACCTAATCATTTTATCTGACACAGGCTAAAGGAGAGCATGTAAGAGTTGTGTCTTAAGATACTCACTAAGAACGCTATAGTGCAGAGGAGACTTTGTAATGCTTGTGTTGTGGTGCAAATGGAAGAACAACACAAGTTTATAATACTGTCCTGGTTTCAGCAGGGATAGAGTTAATTTCCTTCCTAGCAGCTGGTACAGTGCTGTGTTTTGGATTTAGGGTGAGAATAATGTTGATAACACACTGATGTTTTAGTTGTTGCTAAGCAGTGCTTACACTAGTCAAGGACTTTTCAGCTTCCCACGCTCTACTGACTGAGAAGGCTGGAGGTGCACAAGAAGCTGGGAGGGGGCACAGCCAGGACAGCTGACCCAAACTGGCCAAAGGGATATTCCATACCATGTGATGTCATGCTTAGTATATAAACTGGGGGAAAGCTGGCCGGGGCGGCTGCTGCTGAGGGACTGGCTGGGCATCACTTGCTTTGTATATTCTTCTTCTTCTTCTTCTTCTATTATTATTATTATCATTATCATTATTATTATTATTATTATTATTATTATTATTATTATTATTATTATTATTATTATATTTCAATTATTAAACTGTCTTTATCTCAACCCATGAGTTTTTCTCACTTCTACTCTTCCAATTCTCCCCCCCATCCCACCGGGGGAGGGAGTGAGTGAGCAGCTGTGTGGTGCTCAGTTGCCAACTGGGGTTAAACCACAACAAATGCTTATTCTGGCTAAATAAAATCTGCGTTCATCCCCTGTCCCATGGAAAATGAGGCTTAAATGTGTATGTCTCTCTTTCTGAGCAGAAATTCAACGATGCTCTCATCATCATTGAAGATGCCCGCATCGAAGATGCTTAGCCTACCTAACTGATTTTTTCACAAATGTCAAAAATGGACCACATACAGAGTTAGAGAAGCAACTGACAGCCAAATTTCAAGGTATTTCACACAGTACCTGTGACAGTTACAGGGGAGAAGAGGGCTTATTGTAGGATGATCCAAGTGTTTTCTTCAGAGTAAGTGCAATTGTTTTTCCAGAAACTTCACTTTCTAGATCTAGTGTCCACGTGGGTGCAAATATAGTGTTAGGGTAGGCAGGAGGGAACTTACTTTCTGGGACTTCAAGCTTCTAGTGCAGGAGTCTAGGCAGTAGTAGTAATTGTAGCTAGATGCTGTAGTAGGTTCTTACATGCCTGACTTGGAGATAAGGCAGTGGTGTCCTTAAGGGTGTGCCCCAGAAGTAGGCTGATGGTCTACAATCATGGATGCTGGTAGCATTAGATAAGGCAACATACACTGCTCAGTGCACTGCCTAGCCTCCTCCTACCCAATGCTCCCTGACGAATCCCAAAATTTTGGGAAGAAGTAGGTGGCCCTTTTACCCTTCTGATTAAAAGTTAGAGGTTGCAGTGTTCTCTAATTTCTGATTTAGTAGCAGTGTGCTGTAAACCAGCCTGTGATCTGGTGTGTTGCAGTGTTGACTGCGATTTTAAATCTCTGGGCTGTCTGCCCTCTAGTGTCAGTTGTTTCCTCAGAAGAAATAGCACCACCCTTTGCAAGAACAGAGTTTGTTTTGTTGCTGTCTTTTGGTGCACAGTACGTCACAGAGATCCTCCTGTTAGTTTGCTCCAAAATGTGAGACACTCAGAAATTTTTTTTCTGGGGATTTTGTTGCATTTAACCAATAGCTTGCTTTGCTTGCATCTGGAAGAATGGTATAGAAAATAAAAATACATGCTAAAGAGAATGCGGGTGGCATTTGAAAGTAAGTTTGGGTGAGAATTCTGTTTTCTGCATTGAAGAAGGTAAATTATTCAAGACACCGCCGTTTTCTTTGAGAGAAAAAGCCAGAACTGACTGCCCTTTCAAAAGATGAGTCAAATGAGAATCCCAAGCTGGAAGAGCTTGCTTGCATCCTGGATGAAGCACTCCGTTATAACCTACAGACTCGCACTCTTCTCTTCGCTGAGACAAGAGCCTTAGTAGCTGTAAGATGTTTATTTTCAAAGCTCCTAAAATGGGAAGTGAGAAAATATAATGCCTCATCTATTACCCTTCCCATTTTGATCTGGAAATAGAAAAATATGCATGTATTTGATCTTCCTAAGAAAATATTTATCTTTCTATGTCTTCCTAAGCACTGGTGCTCTGAGACAGGATGAGTTTTTTTTTTCTTTTTCTAAAAACTACAGTATAGGGGTGGTGTCCTTCATCACTTCTTCTTGCTACATATCATAGTTGATCATTAAGCCATCAGATTTTTACTTTAGGTCTGAAGTCAGTTTTAACAAGATGTGTTACAAAGTTTTTGGCTTTAATGTGGCAGTGTCGTAAACCAGCAGCTCTGCTCTATTACTGACTGCACATCAGGAGGTATTTATACGTTTCCCGGAGGATTCCTATGGGCCCAAAGGAGGTCTGTGCCCTAGTATGTGTTCTTCATCAAGAAAAAGGAAAGACTTTGTGGAGCAGATGTTCTCTGGACCCTTCTGATGCACTGGTCTTTTTCACACTTGCCTAGGATCAAGGGTCTAGGCTGGATGACCTTTTTTCTCTCTTCCAATACCTTGTTCCCAGAAAAAGTTCATGCTTGAAGTAAGTGTGCTGCTAATCATTAGCTTCAGTAGCTCTTAAACATTTACTGCAAGGTATCATCGTCTCTGGCTTCTGTAAACAGATTTATCAGCTGAGAGTCCCAGCCCCCATTTTATCCTTGGATACAGAAATGCTGGATGAATTGCAAATCAGAAAAAAGTTAAAGGCAGGCTAAAGTCCAAACTAACAACACCAAGCATCTGCTGGCAATTTTCCATTATAGATGCAAAAGCCTAGTGTAGCTTGGCTGAATTTTGTTCTTATGTAAGAGCAGTCTGAAGGTGCTACTTTCATTGTGCAGTGAGAAAGTGCAGTTTGTAAATAGCAACTCATTTCCTTTGGATCCCAGAGGTGCAGTATTCAGTGATCTGTTGGTCTGTAAAAGAAAAAGGCATACTTTTTAGCAGTGAAAGGCTGCTTGCTGTCTAGCCAGCCTTTAAGTTGCAGGGGTGGGAAAAGTGGAAATCAGTTGTGGCATGGTTGGATCTGGCATCATGACTGTGACTCTTGCTTTCTCACCTGTTAATAGATGTTCCCTCCTGACGCACAAGTTCCACCTTCTTTTCTGGTTTTGGTTCTCGGAAGTATTAATTGGCTAGGCAAGAATGGATAGGTTCTACCTATCTATCCCAAACTAGCATTTCATCTGGACAGGGTTCTAATTCCCTGATTTGCTTTCCAGGCTTTGAAGAGGTGAATAGAAGCAAGCCCTCTACTTAGCTACGTAAAGCCAGATGTGTTGATGTGTCGTGGAAGAAGAGATCAAAAAACAGGTACGCAGGTTTGCACTGAGGAATACCAGTTGCTAGACCTATGGTGGCTACGCTGCTAAAATTGTTCTACTCTTCCCGTGTTCATCTTCTGTGCTCTGAAACAGAGGAAGGTCATGCAAGTTTGCACTATGCCTCCTTCCATATCTAGAAGACCTTTAACCAATCCTAAGGAGATGCTTGCTTTTTCTGTCCAGAATCTTTGCTTAAAGCAGCAGTAACACTGTCAGTGACACTTTGCTGCAGAGTTCTTTTGCTAGTTCAAAAGAAGTTTAGAAACTGTTCGCTATCATCACTTCTTGTGATTACTTCTAGTAGTATTTTCCCTGTTCCTTTTACAAATCCCTCTCTTATTTTGTATTTGGTGGCACAAAGACATTTTAAGGTAGAATGGAAGCTACAGCCAAAATGAATTATGAATGGCTTAAGAGTTAGCTTGGGCTTAAAATAACTAAGCTGTATGGGTCTCTCTAATAAAGATAGGTGTTGCATCTGAAATGGTGTTTCCCAGGATGACAATTCTTGTGGCACATCAACAGGAATTTCTGTTCAGTGGGTATAGCATGCAGCCAGCTGGATATGCGAACTTAAAGTACTTTTCTAGATCAAAAGAACATGCTCATTTCTAATCACTTAAGTAAGAGCAAATGCAGGTAACCTGCTCAAGGAACTCTTCAGTGTTTTTTCCTGACACAGTTTCTTGGTACTGTAGGTATGACCCTCCCAATGCAGAAGGGTGTACTGGATGCATTCAAAACCGACAAAGACAGCAGACTGCTAATTGCTACATCTGTTGGTGACGAAGGCATTGATATTTCTGAGTGCAACCTTGTTGTGCTCTATGAATACTTCTGTAATGTCACCAAAATGATCCAAGTCAGAGGTATGGAATTTCAGAGCTATTACTTTAGAAACCTGTTTCGGCCTAGAAATGGACATAAAGTGCTAGTGAGTGGCACTTTGGAAATACTATAGTAATATGTGTATGTCTTGCTGTTGTTCCTGGGTGCCCCTGAGTGAAGTCAGATGAATGATGGCACCGGACGTGACAGATTTGTTCACAGAACTGAGTCCTTGATGTTGTGTGACTTTTCTTTTGCCATGCAAATTAGCCATGCTGCAGAAAGTTATTGAACTGTTGAGGACTGATCCCTCAAGTGGATATTTATAGATAGATGCAGAAGTATGGCTAGAAGAGCTGTAGTCACAAATAGGGCAAATCGTTCTGACTGTGACAATTTACAAAGGACTGCTGCAATGGAGTTTCATGTGTTGCCTTGGCTTCTGAAGACCTTCCCCTGCCCAGTGGCTTATTCCCAACCCAGCTACTCACAGGTACCCAAGGCCATTGCATGTGCAGACCTCTAACATCCGAGACAAAAAAAAAAAAAAAAAAAAAAAAAAGGAAACCCTTTTTCTGTCTTGGCTTGTTTGGGTCTTGAATCTTGGTGATTTTACAATATGGCCAGTAGATGGGAATGAAGAGCCACATTAAATACTGGCTTTTGTTTAACATTCCTAAATGTCATAAAACTGCCTACGTCTTTCAAGGGTGCATCTGCAGTATTTTATCATATCACCCAAGTAGTTAATTTCATAATTTGATGGGAAGTGATCTCCATTGTACTTAGTCCTCTACTTTCAGGGTTTGTGTCCTGTGATTTTCTTATTTTTGTCTTATAATGAAATAATTGGTCCAGAATTCACGTTTATGGGTGAAAGGATAGTGTTTGCTCTTAACAAATCATTAAAGACATAAAGAAAATAGGTTGTGTCAGTTTTAAACCACATAAAATTATGATTTTGGGCGAATGAGGAGCTCAAAGTTGCACCAGGGGAGGTTTAGATTGGACGTGAGGAAAAATGTCTTTACTGAAAGAGTGGTGAAACATTGGAACAGGCTGCCCAGGGAAGTGGTTGAGTCCCCATCCCTGGAGGTATTTAAAAGACGTGTAGATGAGGCGCTTAGGGACATGGTTTAGTGGGCATGGTGGTGTTGGGTTGACGGTTGGACTTGATGATCTTAGAGGTCTCTTCCAACCTTAATGATTCTATGATTCTATGATTCTATGAAAAGCAAATGCGAACATTTTTTCTAACTGGAATACTTCTAAACTGGTATGAGATCCCTGTAGTTCTTACTTCACCTGTGTCACAGCAGCAAAAACCAGGCAGGCAGTAGGCATAGACAGGTGGAGGGGATGGCACTTGCTCTTGTCTCTTTTCTTGCCAGCACTGTATTTCCAGTTCCCCAGGTTTTTTGTGATAGATTTTTTTTTTAAATAGACACCAATTAGCAGGGCAGAAAACTAGTAAGTAAGACTAAGATGAACTTTCCTCCTCTAGCTTTTGTTTCTACAAGAAGCAGCAAGATGCTGTACAATAACTGAAGTGTCAAGCATGCCAGAGCTTAACTGAGGCAGGCCACAGGAGTAGGCAATACAGCACTGGCTGGGGGATATCCATGAGGATACCTGGAAGGGGTGATCTCGTTCTGGCTTGTGATCAAAGAAGAAAGAGCTGAGAGAACGCTTTTTAGAAGCAGCATTATCTGAATCTGAACATGGGAAACAGAAGCAGCCACACAGAAAATCATTAATGGTCTTTTATGGCATAGCTGCCACTTCTGCACATCTTGTTAAGAGTAAGTAAAGAGGATAAATGCGTTGCTGTATAGGTCACGAAAGGGCAAGAGGCAGCAAGTGCATCCTTGTGACAAGCAAAACAGGAGTGGTTGAGAATGAGAAACACAACTGTTACGAGGAAGAAATTATGAATGAAGCTATTGAAAAGCTACAGAATTAGGATGAAGAAACATTTGCAAGAAAGGTTTGTACTTCTGTGGAATTTTCATACTCAAATCTACAGGCATAATCTGTATCAGCCTCCATCTACTAGGTCTCTATCTAGGACCAAGTGATAACCTGAGGAAAGTGCTCACTGTATTTGGTTTCAGACTAAGGCTAGATCAGCAAAGAAGGGATAGTGTGTACTGCTAGCTTGCAGAATGTCATCTGTACTGTAACTGTAAAAAACTTAGAAGTTGAGGTAGAATTTATATAAACTTCTCAGCTTAGACATAAAATATAAAGTATTCTGTCCACTGGAAGAAAAAGATTGCTGTGTCTGCTTGGGATAGTGGACAGGGAGATGGGAGATGCAAATGGTGGTGATAGTCCATCCATATTCATGTTCAGAAGCACTTTACCTTTGCTGCAGGCCAGTGCAAGTGCTTTTCAAAAGTTATTTGTTGTCATACCAAGTGATTGTTGATTTCAGAGCAGTGGTTTCTGGGAGATTTCAAGAAACCATTGCCTGGGACACTGTCAGGATGATATCTGGGTTTGTACATGCTCTTCTGCTGGTGACTTCTTTTGTACTGCCTACAGTACTGTTCATCTTTGCTTTAAGCAATGTCTGGCAGATCAACAAGCCTAGTAGAACACCTCAGCACACCTTCAGTGCTTTATATTAACCCTGCTGCATGCTGCACACTTACCAGATCAGAAAACATCATGAGGGTAGAAAGAAGTGTCAAGAACTTCTGGTGCTGGAGGTGACATGCAAGAGGTGTGTCGGGCTAAGCCAATGATGGACTTTTGGTCAGGCAGGTTCCGGCCCAGCACAGCAGGCACATCTGTTCTGTGACCACTCCACCTTCCCAGGTGCCCTTGCATAATAGGTACGAGGCTCTGCCAGTAGAACCAAACAACGACAAGGACGATAGTTCATCTAGCTTGGAGGTGTCACCAAGGTTAAGTCGGCCTACACTCTGCGTCAAAACTGCTTCCATAAAGAAAAAAAGACGGGTCATTGCCATAGGAGACTCCCTTCTGAAGAGAACAGAAGGCCCAGTATGCCGACCGGACTCACTTCCTAGGGAGGTCTGCTGCCTCCCTGGGGCCCAGGTTTAAGATGTGAAGAGAAAGCTTCCTACCTTGGTACGGCCCTCAGATTATTATCCATTATTGATTTCTCAGGTAGGCAGCGATGAAGTCGCACTAAGAAGTCCAAGGGCAATCAAGAGAGACTTCAGGGCTTTGGCATGACCGGTTAAGGGAGCAAGAGCACAAGTATTGTTCTCCTCTATCCTTCCAGTTGCAGGGAATGATGAGGGAAGAAACAGACAGAGCCGGCAGATCAACACCTGGCTCCACGCCTGGTGTCACTGGCAAAATTTTCAGGTTTTTGATCATGGGTCGGTCTACACGACACCAGGCCTGCTGGCGACAGACAAGGTACACCTGGCCCAAAGGGCGAAAAGGATCTTTGCGTAGGAGTTAGCAGGGCTCATTGAAAGAGCTTTAAACTAGATTTGAAGGGGGAAAGGCATAAAATCAGGCTCTCTAGAGATAAGCCTGGGGGTGACACGCCGATGTTTGAGGGATGGTGTGCTAGCGAGGTCCTTCGGTTTGCCATCTCAGCAGAGGTAGGGGATGGAGATCCATGCGACAGCAAAGACACAAGGGTTATTGATGTGTTAGAAACCACAGGAGTGCCTGAGAACAGTCACATAGGAATTAGGGCTTCTCCCCCCAAAAAGGTGGCGGGATCAATAGCCCAACTGAAGTACATCTACACCAATGCACACAGCATGGGCAACAAACACAAGGAGTTGGAAGTCGTTGTGCAGCTGGAGAACTATGATAAAGTTGCAATCATGGAAACATGGTGGGATGACTCGCACAACTGGAGTGCTGCAATGGATGGCTATAAACTCTTCAGAAGGGATAGGCAAGGAAGGAGAGGTGGTGGGGTAGCCCTGTATGTTAGGGACTGGTTTGACTGTCTAGAGCTTGATGATGGTGATGAAAGGGTCGAGTGTGTATGGTACGAATCAGGGGAAAGGCCAACAAAGTAGATATCATGGTGGGAGTCTGTTATAGACCACCCAACCTGGATGAAGAGATGTGAAATATTCTATAAGCAACTGGGAGAAGTCTCATGATCGCTAGCCCTTGTTCTCGTGGGGGACTTCAACTTACCAGATGTCTGCTGGAAATTCAATACAGCAGAGAGGAAACAGTCTAGGAGGTTCCTGGAGTGTGTGGAAGACAACTTCCTGACACAGCCAGTGAGTGCACGAACTAGGATAGGCGCCCCGCTGGACCTGTTGTTTGTGAACAGAGAAGGACTTGTGGGTAGCATGATGGTTGGAGGCTGTCTTGGGCACAGCAAACATGAAATGATAGAGTTTTTGATTCTCGGAGAAGGAGCGGGGTCAGCAGAACTGCTACCTTGGACTTCCGGAGGGCAGACTTTGGCCTGTTTAGGGGCCTGGTTGAGATAGTCCCTTGGGAGGCAGTCCTGAAGGGCAAAGGAGTCCAGGAAGGCTGGACATTCTTCAAGAAGGAAATCTTAAAGGTGCAGGAGCAGGCTGTGCCCATGTGCCAAAAGACAAGCCAGCAGGGAAGAAGACCGGCCTGGCTGAACAGAGTTTTGGCTGGAACTCAGGAAAAAAAAAGAGTTTATAACCTTTGGAAGAAGGGGCAGGCAACTCAGGAGGACTACAAGGATGTCGTGAAGTTATGCAGGGAGAAAATTAGAAGGGCCAAAGCCCAACTAGAACTTAATCTGGCTACTGCTGTAAAAGGCAATTAAAAATGTTTCTATAAATACATTAGCAACAAAAGGAGGGCTACGGAGAATCTCCATCCTTTATTTGATGCAGGGGGAAACATAGTGACCAAGGATGAGGAAAAGGCTGATGTACTTAATGCCTTCTTTGCCTCAGTCTTTAATGGTAAGACCAGTTGTTCTCAGGGTACCCAGCCCCATGAGCTGGAAGACAGGAACAGGGAGCAGAATGAAGCCCACATTATCCAAGGGAAATGGTTAGTGACCTGCTACACCACTAAGACATACACAAGTCTATGGGGTCAGATGGGATCCACCCAAGGATACTGAGGGAGCTGGCGGAAGGGCTCACCAAGCCACTTTCCATCATTTATCAGCAGTCCTGGCTAACCGGGGAGGTCCCAGTTGACTGGAGGTTAGCAAATGAGATGCCCATCTACAAGAAGGGCCGGAAGGAGGATCCGGGGAACTACAGGCCTGTCAGTCTGACCTTAGTGCTGGGGAAGGTTATAGAGCAGATCATCTTGAGTGCCATCACACGGCACATACAGGACAACCAGGTGATCAGGCCCAGTCAATATAGGTTTATGAAAGGCAGGTCCTGCTTGACTAAACTGATCTCCTATGACAAGATGATCTGCTTAGTGGATGAGGGAAAAGCTGTGGATGTTGTTTACCTGGACTTTAGTAAAGCCTTTGACACCATTTCCCACAGCATTCTTCTGGAGAAACTGGCTGCTCATGGGTTGGACAGGCGTATTCTTTGCTGGGTAAAAAACTGGCTGGATGGCCGGGCCCAGAGAGTTGTGGTGAATGGAGTCAAATCCAGTTGGTGACCGGTCGCAAGTGGTGTTCCCCAGGGCCTGGTACTGGGGCCAGTTCTGTTTAATATCTTTATCAATGATCTGGATGAGGGGATCAAGGGCACCCTCAGTCAGTTTGCAGATGACACCAAGTTGGGCGGGAGTGTTGATCTGCTCGAGGGTAGGAAGGCTCTGCAGAGGGACCTGGACAGGCTGGATCGATGGGCCCAGGCCAACTGTATGAGGTTCAACAAGGACAAGTGCCGGGTCCTGCACTTGGGTCACAACAACCCCATGCAACGCTACAGGCCTGGGGAAGAGTGGCTGGAAAGCTGCCTGGCAGAAAAGGACCTGGGGGTGTTGGTCGACAGGCGGCTGAACATGAGCCGGCAGTGTGCCCAGGCGGCCAAGAAGACCAATGGCATCCTGGCCTGTATCAGAAACAGTGTGGCCAGCAGGAGTAGGGAAGTGATCGTGCCCCTGTACTCGGCACTGGTGAGGCCGCACCTCGAATACTGTGTTCAGTTTTGGGCCCCTCACTACAAGAAGGACGTTGAGGTGCTGGAGCGTGTCCAGAGAAGGGCAACGAGGCTGGTGAGGGGTCTGGAGAACAAGTCTTATGAGGAGCGGCTGAGGGAACTGGGACTGTTTAGCTTGGAGAAAAGGAGGCTGAGGGGAGACCTCATTGCTCCCTACAACTACCTGAAAGGAGGTTGTAGCGAGGCGGGTGTCAGTCTCTTCTCCCAAGTAACAAGTGATAGGACGAGAGGAAATGGCCTCAAGTTGCGCCAGGGGAGGTTTAGATTGGACGTGAGGAAAAATTTCTTCACTGAAAGGGTTATCAAGCACTGGAACAGGCTGCCCAGGGAAGTGGTTGAGTCCCCATCCCTGGAGGTATTTAAAAACCATGTAGACGTGGTGCTTAGGGGACATGGTTTGGTGGTGGACTTGGCAGTGTTAGGTTTGTGGTTGGACTTGATGATCTTAAAGGTCTTTTCCATCCTAAATGATTCTATGATTCTATCTTCCTAGACCTTTGTAACATATTTCCCAGAGGAGACTGGAATAAGCCAATGGCAGCCACTACCAATAAAAATGCTTTGTACACAGTTCTGCCATATCCCTGTGAATTTGCAGATCACCCCATGTTTCCAGGCAAGCTTTCAGAGACTGAGCTGTGCAACAAAGGATGTCCAAGGCCCTCTAGCCTTTGTGAAGTTTCTTCTCCCACCTCTGAGGCTTGGTTTGGCTGCTCCTGCCTCTTCTAAGAGGATTCTGTTTCTGCATGAGCTGCAGGTTCCCAGCTCCAGGCTGTGGCTGTTGTCTCTTTCTCTGCCTGCAATTTCTGTGGTCTCTGGAGCCTTCTTTCCAAACCATGAGCTTCCTAGAGCAGCAGCACTACTTCTGCTGTAGGGAGTCTCACATGACAGTCTTCACAAGGACTTAACAGCATTATGACCAAAGGGGCCAGAGGCGGGGGTAGAGGGGAGGAAGGAACAGACAGCATAAATGCTGTCCATCCTGTAGTCCTATTCTAGCCTTGCATTCTTAACTAGACAAGTGTACCACGTTCTTTCTTTGGTATAAGTTGCTAGAACAAGACATGGCTTTTTTATTTGCTTTTAAGTAATAGGTTTCTAGATGTTACATATCCTGAGTCATGTTTGGACAGACATTGGGGCTTCTCTTAATTTCATAATGATCTTGGGTTTTATTTATTTTTTAAGTTTAAAGATACATGACCTGCAAATGAAGGAAAAGGTATTATGAGATTCCAGGAAGAAAGAAACAGGACCTAAGGTAGTGCAAGGGAACAAAAATCTCCTGTGTGGAAAATGCAAAGCATATGCCTGCAGTACAGATGACATCAGAGTTATAAAGATATGTCTCTGTATGGAAACCTACATCCATAAACACCAGGGAAGTCAGCAGTATTGAACTAACAGCATTGTTTATCAGTGTGGAAAGTAGGCTATTTTGTGCAAACTGGAGCAGAAAAAAATTGAGTAAATCAGTAAACCACAGGACCAGTCATAACTACTTCTGTAGCATGTTATGATGGTAGTTGATAATGTCTGAGGTGTGCAAACATGTGCTATGACAGGCATCAGTTCTGTTTTCCTGAACCCCTTCTGTTAGAAATTGATGAATTTTGTGGAAAACCATGTGATCTTCAGTGACATAACCTACTAGTGTAACTGCTGGATATTTACTTTCCCGATTAGCATAAGATTGGAACTCTTCCTGCAGTTGAGAGATTTCTCCCACCATTTCTGTTGACTGAAAATTATCCGTACAAAGTACCAAGATCAGCTCACTGTTTAGCTCTTTGGCTTACGGGCAAATTTTCTGTTTTGAAAGGCAAGGCAAACCATGGTTTTACAAAAGGAGTCCTTTCATTCTTCAATTCTTTAATTACTTTGTTTTCTATTCTTTAGGTAGTTCACATTGCTTCTATGTATCTCATGGGGACATTTTTATTGTACTCTTTCTGAACTTGAAGAATTTCTCTGTAGGCCCAAGAAGCCAATACTCTACACATGGAAAGTGGTGATCATGAAAAAGAGCCTTTTCTGGGCAATTTGAGCCTTTCTAGTTCTGAAATTTGTTCTTTTGAAGCTCTTCTATTTGTGCTGCTCTGAAAAGCGCAGTTGTGATGTGATAAGGGGCTTCAGGCCACAGCTGAACATTACAGAGTGCTTGCCTTCAGGCACTTCACTTTTTAATCAAGAAAGTTTTTTGGTTTTTCCAGCCGGTTTTGGAACGTAGATGGAGCTCGCTACTCCTCTGCACAGGGAAGGTCCACAGGCAAGGAGTTGGGAATAGCTCAGCCTTGTGAAAACCTAGTTACATTTCTTTGACAAATAACAAAGGATATCTAACATGCACCTCTTGACTGTTAGTCCGTTTTGTGCTGCTGGCTTATCACCTATACCTATGCAAATAGATCTGAGAGTTCACAAAACTCTTCAAAAAGAGGCTTT
Organism: Aptenodytes patagonicus; assembly: GCF_965638725.1. Classification (NCBI taxonomy): domain Eukaryota; kingdom Metazoa; phylum Chordata; class Aves; order Sphenisciformes; family Spheniscidae; genus Aptenodytes; species Aptenodytes patagonicus. The sequence goes on from NC_134982.1 coordinate 72,402,988, forward strand.
GCTTTATAGTCTGCAAATAACCCCTCACAATATTTTAAATAATCCCTACAAACTGAGTTCTGTCATAGTTCAGCCTATATATTTAATGGAAGTTGCATTTCCAGGAGGAACTAGTGTTTTCAGACTCCAGCCCAAATTGTACATATGCTTTCAAATAAAGTTGTTAAATTTTTTAATCTTTGATTGTATATATTATAAACAACTGTAACTCCTTTACCTTGTTAGGGTTACTTTTTCTACCACTCCCAAGTAATTGCATCACCCCTTGTGGAAAGCTGGGGTCATATAGTTAAAATGGGAGGCAGGAGTCTCTCAAGTTGTCTGTTCTCTGGATGACTTTGTTAGTTTTACGCACAAGGCTCAAATATTGCACGCATGGTTTTTAGAAAAGCTAAATAAGTTCAAATATGTATGAGCTGGTGACTGGTGATATATAGTAATTTTGGTTCTGGTAAGCCCAGGCCTGGGCCCTTTCTAGTACCTGGTATTTAATGAATGGGGACAAAAGAGCGATGAGCCGAGGGGGCTGGAAGGTGAGCCTCCCAAATGACAGGAAGCACCTTACCAGAGAAATGGTATTTGTGAGGGGAAGGGGAATGCCAGGAAAAAATGAGGAATGGTGTTTCTACCATTAAGCACTTCTGGCACGTCTTGTTTCAGGAATGTCATCACACTGTGCTAGGAGACACGTTCAAGGAGCGTTACGTGACAAAGCCTCACCAGAAACCAGTCCAGTTTGATTTTTTTGAGAAAAAAAGCAAGATGCATTGCCAAAATACTAATTGCCAACATGACTGGGGAATCACAGTGAAGTACAAGACATTTGGTAATCTACCAGTGATCAAAATCAAAAGCTTTGTAGTAGAGAATGTTGAAACTGGGACACAAATGGATTTTCAGAAATGGAAAAATATTAATTTTTCTTTGAAGAATTTTGATGTTGAAGAAATGTCTAGCCAAACTCAGCATTTTAGTGCATGCATCACCCTACTGCACTAAGGTGAAATAGTGGATGACCTATTTCCATGTATAAAAAAATTCTTGCTCTTTATGCTGTCTGATATGCTAGGCCCCTCATCAGCATCTGGTTAGATTGAAAAAGGCTAGTATGGCCACTAAAAAAAAATTGCTATCTAGTGAAATGTTTCACAAGAAGTTTTAATATAAGCATGGACAAACATGTGCCTAAACATCTAGATCTTAATCCTTGCTGCTATGAAGTAGTTGGTCTGAAAAAAAACAAAATCAAGTTGAATGACTAACTAAATACCCAATTTTAGGTGACAGGCCACAACTTCAAGCATTCCTGTGTGAATGAGAATCTTCTTTGTTACCAGTAACTTCTGGTTGGATTGCACCTCCATGCAGACAACATGGCTTATGCATACTGACACTTTAAGCACTACTTTAGCTACTTTTAAAGCTTTTTAAAAATTACTTTTAATGCTTTAGACATTTTGGTATATAGAAAATTAAGAGAAAATGTCCAGTAACTTTTCTGTAAGGAAGATATTGCATCTTTTAAACCCATCTTTAATAGAGAATGCTTCTTCAACAGTCTGAGAAAAACAGAGCCCTCTTGGAGGAGGCATCTTCTGGATTAAAATAGTAGCACTGTTTTCTTCAATCACTGTTGCTGAAGTTGCAGAATGGACACCTTTCTATGTGTTGCTTAACTGAACAAGCCCCAAGGGGGACAAGGCAGTGCCCTGTAAGATGGGTGAAGGCTTAACTTGGAGGGTTATTAGCATTTACTCTGATGTCCAGTCCCATCAATTGGCATCTGAAATCTCTCAAGATACTAATATTAATTCTGCAGATTTCCCATCAGAGCTGATCTAGAATTGGAACAAAGTCTAGGCACTAGCGTGTTTAAATCCCTCCTCCCCACCCAGATCCCAGACTTCTCTCAGAAAAACAGAAATTGCTACAGCCACAGTTATGAAACATTGTTAAACTTGTACACTTCAAAGCACTTGCTGATCCTACATATCTTCAACGACCTTAATCTTCGATATTTCTGGAACCAAGATCAAATATATTTTCAGTTCACTTTATGCATTTGATAGTGTAGTAAGGTATGTATGTGGAAGAATTATGTGTCTGAAACATTTGAACTCTGAAGAAAACAAACGACCTTGAACAGGAACCTAACTCGGAGTCCAAAAATTATTTAAACTACCCTAGTCAGTGAGACTTGCAGTTTTCTTTTAAACAGTGTTATGTGGCATTAAAAGCAAAATGCTTTTTTAAGCACTGCTTCATGTTCCACCCCAGTCCATACCTTTTACTGTGAAAGCTGTATGCACTGTACAGGAAGCCCAAATCTCAGTCCTGCAGTAACTTACTCTGTGCTTAGTTTTTACCTAGTAGATTTTGCTGTCCTTATAGCTGCTTCCAAAAAGGAAACACAGAACAATGGGTAAAGATGATTTATGGTCAGATAATGCCTCCCCTCCAAAAATACTAGGAACAAAGATTTTGAAAAAATCTGGTTTAGCACTTTCAAATTAAAAGTACATGGAAAATCACAGTCCTTGAGCATCAGTTTGCTGCATGAAAGGACCACCTACTTCGGGACTCTTGGCATAAAAAATAATCAGTCTTAAGTTTCACAGCGTATAGTAATAATTACTGGGAAGTTAAGGGATTTGAGGAGTTTTAGTCTTTTCCTGTGGTTTGAACGCGAGGATTGTAGACTAAAACAACTCCACAGTTCAGCCTAAATGAGTGTAATAAAGACTGATGAGATGACACATTAATAAAAATTCAATGATACAAGCCTACCTTCAGTACACAGTGGAGATGGGAGGGTGGGAAGCACACCAGCACTCTACCTGGCCTTTGAGAATATCTGAAAATTTTTTGCAATTGAACCTAAAGTTGCATATTTATTACCAAATAATGCTCAAGATTATGACCATATTAACAGCTCTCTGTTAAGATATTTCATAGAATCACAGAACAGCTGAGGTTGGGAGGGACCTCTAGAGGTCATCTTGTCACCTGCAGCAGTTTGCCCAGGACCATGTCCAGACAGCATCTGAACGTCTCCAAGGATGGAGACACCACAACCTCTCTAGGCAATCTCTTACAGTCAGTGCTTGGTCACCCTCACAGTAAAAAAGTATTTCCTGATGTTCAGAGGGAACCTCGTGTGTTTCAGTTTGTGCCCATTGCTTCTTGCCCTGTCATTAGGCACCACTGAAAAGAGCCTGGCTGCATCTTCTTTGTGCCCTCCATTCAGGTATTTGTACACAAACAGCAGAGATGTCCCTGAGTCTTCTCTTCACCAGGCTAAACAGTCCCGGCTCTCTCAGCTTGTCCTCATATGCAACATCTTAGTGCGCCTCTGCTGGATTCACTAGAGGAGCTCTGTTTGCTGTAATCAAGCAAGAATAGCCTGTTGCAGATGCAGTGCAATCTCTATCCCCTCCTTAAGCCTCTTGACTTCTTTCAGAACTATTTTCATTGTTTTTTTCCAAATACAGCTGGAGCCGACTGCACTGAAAACACCTTAGGAGATCACTTTGAAAGAATGTCTCCACTGTGTTAATTGCTGTGGCAGTTGCTCTAAATATAGTTAAGAGTAAGAATTAGTACTATAACCTTGTTTATCTCTGAGTAAGAGGGTATCTGTTGTCACTGTAAATAGATTCATGTGGTATTGTGGATTGGGCAGTCACTGACTTCAATGAATACATTAGTGTCATCAGTGGTTGCTAACTGCCATAAAAATTGCTGACAAGGATCTTGAAATTGTGGTAGATTGTCTTCCTGAGGACACAAAACAGAGGGAAGTACATCACAGCAGTATTCTGTTTGGTTACACACTGCCAGTATCTGACAGTATTTGTATCCATCCTGCCTCATGCAGATTATTCAAAGAAACAAGAATTAAAATATGAGAAGTCAAGACTTGTATGACTCTGCTCCTACAGGGACAATGAGAAGAGTTTAAAGTCAAAGCTTTGTTCTGCATTTTGGTACTGAAGATAACATGACAAAACCCACAAAACTTCTTGAAAATAAATTTAATTTTATCCATTAGAAATATTATCCCCAATAGGTCCACCTTTCCACAAAGGCTTACAAAGTTCACATTTTTTAAAATTAATAAACAGCTAAATAATTAATTTCAGTATTAGATTCAAATTCTGGTCAACTGAATAAGAAAGCAAGCCAATATCAGGTAATCAGGAAGGAATAAAAATTATTTTTTTATACTGTCAGTTGATTTTTGGACCACTGATATGAGCATAGAACTTAACTTCAGAGTCAAACTAAATGAACCAAATACATGAAATCAGCACATGATCTTCAACAGCTCCACAGATTCCAGCAGAATTTTAATGACTTTTGCACTGTATTCTAAGGTAAGTCAAGCCAACCACCATACAAAACAAATAATAAATGCTGTTTACTTTAATTGGGCAAGTGTGTCCAGTTTCCTGATACACAGAATAATTCAGTATTGTAAACAAGCCTTCTAATACAATCCAGAAAAAACTGTTCACTTTATGGTTCACACTTTCAAATTTATGATTACCGTAGCTTTTCTGTGGTCACCAGAAGCAGGCTTGTACCTGGATGTGTTTGCTTAATGTTTTTGATTAGGATGCCATTTTACGGATCATGTAGTTCAGAATGCCGCCGTTGTGGAAGTAAGTGAGCTCCACGTCAGTGTCAAATCTCATGATGGCATGAAAGGTTTTCCCAGTATCCAGCTGTTGGGGTCAAAGAAAGTCATTCAAGCAGCAGAACCTTCCACATGTTACATGATATCATAGTAAAATAGGACTACTATGATAGTTTCACCATCTTAAGAAATTGTGATAGAAAGCTAAAGTGAACAGGCACTGGACATCAGTATTTCTTTCCACACTAGACTACGGCCAGCTGCTTAAGAGAAAAGTGGTTTAAAACAAACGAAAATAAACATGGTATGGAGTCTCCTTGTATTGCATTTGCTGCCTCATCTAGATTTATTGTTGATATAAGCCTAGAGGCATGAAAGTTGACCATCCTTTCAAGTGGTTATACTAATTCTTGATGTTCTTCTAGTAGTCATTCTTCTGGCTTGGGTACAACAGCAATACTAATTTCATTAGCTTTCTTTGAGGCCTCGTGTTTGGGAATCAGAAAAAGCAAGTGCATGAAGTGAATAAAACTATTGTGTTTTACTGAAGACTCTTCCAGTCAGGTACTTCCAGATGAATGCACAATGTTCATCTGTGACTGACAAGCTGACCAACTCTTTGGGATCTATACTTTCTCCATTTCAGGGCAGTTAGTGAGGCACATGTAACAACTGTTGTTAGAAACTAATCCAGGGAGAACACCTGCATTAAATGGACATGCAGTAAGTAGATTGTTTTGCTAACTGCAGTAAAAAAGCAGACTTTGATGCTGTTAGGTTAAGTCAGTCAGTTTTACAGATGTTCCAATCAAGAATAAGGCAAATTTTTATTGTAGATGCTAATATTTTTCAAAAAAGGGCATAGGTTTGGAGGCCAAGCTAGACAAAAAGCAGTCTTTCAAACACAGGGCCTGAAGTTTAAGTAGATTTTATCCTGGGTATACTTAGATTTCACTTTGAATGCTGCAGTGTACAATATTGTCAGTTGAATTGTCAATGAATTATTTTAATTTTAAATTCATTTAAATAAATTAGTTCAATTTATTTAATTTAATACTTACAGTTAACTTTCTATTGTGCTTCAAACATGTAACTGAGACAGAAAAATTTACAGTGGACTTTGAAAGACGGGTCCAAAATACAGGACTGCTTTGTGCTAAATAAAACAGTTTGGCCAAGCTGCTTTTATATCCCATCATAGCAAACCCTATTACAATGACTGTTTTCATCCCCTCCACCATCTCAATTCTTCTCCCTTCCTCAAGTGAGAGGAGCTTACTGCCATATGAAAGCCTATTGTTTGAAGAGACAGTTAATTTTGAGTGAAATTAACAGTGATTCAGAAAATTCAGCCCTTAGGTGTCTCATACCTTAATCTGGACGTTCATCTGCGGTTTTAGTTGTTCAGGAATGATAATCGTGTAACGCTCCCGTCCAGTGAGTCCTAAAGTCCCTGCATCCTGTCCAGGTAAATACTGCAGAGGAATCACTCCCATCCCTACTAGGTTGCTTCGATGAATTCTCTCATAGCTTTCAGCAAGCACAGCCTTCACACCCTGGGAAACACACAACAGGTATAGTTATCTTCATGGTTCAGGACAGTCTTTCTGTGCTCATAGGAAGGAAATTGGTACATTTGTGGTCCCCTCCATTTCATTTACCAGCTACTGGTAGAGTCAGCAGGTCTGTCTGACAGCAGACTGTCCAGGATGACTTGATTATATGTTAACTTTCAAACATCTTTAAAGAAGTCTGATTGTCAAAAAAATTACATACGCTTTCTCAGGAACCCTGCATACTTCTTTAACGTGTCTTACATAGAGCACAACTAGTCATTTCCATAACTCTTGCTAATTCAGTATTGCCCTCCTACACTACAAGCTCCAGGATGCAGTTCAATTAATTTCTAAATTTTTACATGTTAATACAGTTAAGACAAAAAAATCACCACTGGAAAAAAAACCTCAAAAACTTAGATGAACGTAATCTTAAACACCAACTCTCCTAAAACTTTGTTTAATAATACACACACTATTGCCTTCACAAATTCCACACCAAGAAAGCTTGAATCAGAGTTCGGGCTAATAAATAGTGTCGGACAGGACAGACAAAGAATGAAACAAGTATTTCACTGTACGTGGATTTCTATTAGGCTCCTATAACAGTACTGCTAAGCATTCCTGCAATATGCATGGTGAAGCCATGCTAAATTTCATTTTCACTGATACTACTTTTCTCTTGCACTTTCCATCTACCCTGTTAAGTGAGCTGAAGGAGGCAGCTGGAAGCAGACCCAAGGTTTACTGGGAAGCAGAAGTAAAGAAACTGGCCTTTCTGGTGTAGCCCTGTGGATTTCTAGCTGAAGATCAGTCAAGGCTTCCAGTCCAAACAGGATCTATTAATATTTAAATAGCTTTTGTAACTCTACTGTGGCTTTTGGAGGCAGCTGAGATTTCAAGATAGCTCTTGCTACCAAAAGTGAGAATGAGCTACCCAGGATGTTGGTCATAAGCTAGTCTTCCTGACAAATGAATGCACTTTTAAATACTGTCCTCCTTCTAGTTTACTGTAGTCACTCACCAAGAGGAATGGTCCTTTAGCTGCCCAATCTCTGGAACTTCCTGCGCCATATTCCTTCCCAGCCAGCACAATCAGAGGATGGCCAGCCTGCTTGTATCTTTCTGCAGCATCAAACACGTCCAGCTGGAATGAAAATGCCAAACAGTCTATAGTTTTTGGGGGTGGAAGCACAGTTCCAGGGAAACAAGGAAAAAAGTGTCCCCACATAAATAGCTGAAGCCCACACTTTCCACCAAGCAGCACTTTAAGGATATTAATAATACAGCGCTTTGTGGCTTCTTAGCCTGATCTCACTCCCAACACAAACCTCCACCTTCCACTACTGCTTCTACAGTGGTTATACTCTCCACTGATATGCCTGATAGCACCACATTATGTAGGTATGTGTGACCTGCTTCCCTAGGTCAATACAGCTCCTGTCTCCTCATTAGCTTTACTTAAAAGGCATTTAAGTAAATGACCTAAGCTGTAAGAAGGAAAGCCAGTACTAATCTACTTTACTGTCAATGAGACTCAGTTTAGAGCAGCATGTGTACTTACAGTTTCCCCAGAAGGGAAATGGACAGTCTGAGGTCCTTGCTTATCAATAAATTTGTTCACCAAGCGAATGTTTGCAAATGTTCCTCTGGCCATGACAGCATCATTCCCTCTGCGGGAGCCATAAGAATTGAACTCTCGAGGAGTCAAGCTATTAAGGGAAAAGAAAATAAAGAAAAAAGGAAACTGTGTTGTTTTTAGACTGAAGCACTCTGTGCTTAAAAAAAGAAAGTAATGAACTGGTGTTTCTGAGGCAGATAGGTACATAGTTCCCATCATGGCAATAGCATCTAGTTAGCTGATACTTCTAAGATTTTTTTGAAGGAAAAAAATATTAAAAAAAATAGAAGTCTGCCTACAGCTTGGACACAGAAAACAGCTTCCATAGCATTCTCATCCCTTGCCCTAGAAAACAGTATCTGATAGTGATGCAAGGATATAGTTCATGTTAGGTCCGAAGATGCAATATAATTCTTTTCTTAACAGCTGGCTACTGAAAATCTCCTCGTAATTTACATTACCATAGCATCTAGAACAAAGGTAGAGACACCACTGTGCTAAACATCTAAAAGGCAGAGAGAGCCCCTGCTGCAAGTTAGAGCTACAGAAGAAAAAGTTCATTTGCAAACAGAGATATGGGAATGAGGGAACACTCCAGCCTAACCAGTAAAGAAAAAATGGTCTGGAATGTGACAGAAAATTGGACTGTTTGCACTGGGGTACATCCAAACAGCAGCTATGACACACAACATCTGTTTTGTAATGTGTGTAGGACTATTTAGATTTCAAAGTGACTGACAACAGAGGGCCAAAGAGTCCACAGCAGTTAGTTTTCAGTAGAGCACACTGTTTTAATCAATTTCCTCTCCAGAACTATTATGTCTAGTGAAATTTTTTTTTTTAATTATGTCAGTGCTGTTCCCCAAAACACCACTGAAGTTGTAAGAAGTCCTAAACCAGAGAATAAAAGTATTGTATTATCTGTGAAGACTGAGTAGGGCAACTCAGCAAGTCCTAGTCTTGCCTTAAGTTGAACCCAGAGTACTAAACTGACAGGTTGGCCATAGAAAAAGATCAACATTTTACAGCAGTTTGGACTCAAACTACAATAGCTTTGCCAGTTTTTGCAGCTGTGCTGAAACCTAAACTTCTGGATGTTCTGTAGGTCCTGATAGCCTAGCTCTGTGAAAGTTGCACATGCTAGAAGAAGTGGGTATGAAACCAATTTCTGGCATTAAGGACCATGATAATTTTGCTTCAACAGGGAGACAAATCCTGATTCGCTTATTTATGAATAGACTTACTGCAAAAACTAGCGTGAAAGTTATCTTCCTCCCCTCTCTCCACACAAAGGTCTTCAGCTCTCCAGTGCCACAGACGTGCACACTCTATGCAAGTTCTTACACTTGGTGAGAGCTGCTGAAACAGCAGAGAAAGAAAGGCTTTTCTTTCTTCTTTTATATATTCTCCAGGCATCCGTCAAGGTATACAAGCGTATGTGAACAGACAGCAGATATGCGTGCCTGTAACATGGTATAGTAGTTGTGGCTTGTTTCCTCTTCCCAATTTATAACAAGAGCAAGAAGTAGTGCTTACCCTCTGCTGGTCAAATAACGGGCTGCAGGACTATTTCTTGCTATATTCCCAGCTGGAGATATGTGGTCAGTTGTCACAGAATCCCCAAAACTCAACAGGACATAAGCATCTTCTATTGTTTTCGGGGTCTGAAGAGCCAAAGTCTAAACCATCATAAATACAAACAAAATCATTAAAATATGACACAGAATTCCTTTACTTTTCTCAAAAGTGCAAATTGCAAAATAAAGTTACCCTTTTTATACAAGAAAAAACCCCAACCCTATTAAAAATGTTTATGTTCTTGAACAAAATATGAAGTCCTGTCTGTCTGTCATCAAGTTCATGCATGAAGAAAACAGATGAGGCAAAAAAATTAGCTGAGGCTTCCTGTGGTACATGCATGAATGCAGACGAAAATCCAGGATTCCTAGTCATCTGCATGCATTGAAATCTGCATTTTCTTTTAAATGGTACTGAAATAGCAATCTGAATACCGGAGTATTTGGTGCAAAATGCAAGCAGGCAGAATTGTGGGTTTTGTTTCCTGTCCTTTTCCCTCACTTGCTTTGCGACTATTTAAAAGTATTCCAGCCTAAAAGGAAAAGGAGACTTTTCAAAAGCCCTGAAGTGGCAGGGAATCCTTACAATTTTCAGATTGACTCATGCCTTTGTATTAAAATGAATACAATAGTGTAATTCTAACATTGGAGAACCAAGGCCTCAATAGGCTATGATGGATGCTCCCAGGCCTGTTGAAGTGGCTTTGCTTCACCTTTAACGTTAGTCAAGGTCACTACACACTTTAGCTTGATTCAAAGGGAAAGCATGCACGTACCAGACCATCAAAGAAAGGTGGAGACTTGATGTAAGTTGACTTGGGATTCCAAGTATATAGTTTATCTGAAGGAGCATTTAAGGCATTCCAAGATTGGTTTACCGTCTGAAAAACACACAAAAACATCCCATTGATTTCTAAGTTTTCAAAAGCAACGGAATTACTTCAGAACCCAGGTAAAATTACAAATTTGATTTCAGCAAAAGCCTTGTGTATTTCTTAAGCACTTTGGGAAATTATTATGACAATATACATTATGTTTGGGTTTTTTTTTTTTTTAAATTATTCTATCTATTACAAGAGTTAGGAAAACCCTCACTTCATTACAAAAGAAGAGCTGCTCATCCAGTTTTCTGACAATACCCTGTATTATGTACACAGATAACACTTTATAATTCTCAACTGTATTTATCAGTAATCTTAAGAAGCTTTCCTAGCATGTAAAACTTAAGAATATTTTGTTTCAATACCTGAGAAAGGCTTCCAGGAAGACATTACCAAGTACAAGTTTTTTTCTGATGTGAACGTTATTAAGTAATGCAAATGAATTTTATGTCAGCTGAAAAAAAACAAACGTCTGTGAAGCTGGAATATCTCACTTTCTAATAACAGCCTGGGATGACTGTTTAAAACACATCATCTATATGTTACGTTAAAAAAAAATCATTAAGGAGCAATTTTCAGGACACAACTGTCTGTAAGAACCAATTAATTAACCAGAAGCCATTTTAAAAAAAATCTCATTTGAATACTTGTCGGAACAGGAGCAACAACAATAGAAGGAAAAGGTTTGTTTCATTATCAAGACCAGCTTATTTAACATCTTCAGAATAGCACAGTACATCAATCAAACTACTGCCCAGGGGATTAATTCACCTCTATTTTTTGGTAGACCTCCTTGAACATCCCAGGAATAACAAACTGGCGCTCAACAGCCTGAATCTCATTTCTTGTTGGCCAGATATCTTTCAGGAAAATCTTCCTCCCTGAAGCATTTATTCCTGTAGAAAATGGTATTTTTATGTTTGTTGCATAAATTTTCCATTGAGAAAGAAAGAAAAAGTTTATCGTGGTGTCCCTTAGCTATGTGTTCCTTCGAACCCTGTCAACACTCACAAGACATGCTTTATTTTGCCTACAAGGGCCTGACAGAAGAGGGCCTCACAGACTTGATGATGCCTGTACATACACCTTCTTTTGTGATTTTCAATGGCCTTCCAGAGTAATTTATAGAATAATTTAGGTTGGAAAGGATCTTTGAGGGCTGTCTAACTGAACTACCTGCTCAAAGAAAGTCTACTAGGTCAGGTTGCTCCTGAGAGACTGCCACCCAGGTATAACCAAAAAGATTCCCCTGTGGAATGAGAATACTGGTCAGGCTTGGCTTTCCCCTTTCTCCATCATACAGACTCCTTGTTGTTCTGTTTCTTAACAACTGCATGCTTTGTATTCCACAGGGACTCAGTCATTTGAAGCATGTCCCTAGGACAAATGTTTCTGAAGAGCTTAATTCCACCAGTTTAGTTTAGAAGCTGTGAAAAGTAGCATCCTGACGCTGTCTTACCCAAAGGCTCTTTCTCAAAGTCGATCCGGATAGTCCCTGCAATTGCATAGGCTATTACCAGTGGTGGGGAAGCTAGGTAGTTAGCACGGGTGTTGGGATGGACACGCCCTTCGAAATTCCTATTGCCAGACAACACACCCACCGCTACGAGGTCTCCCTGCAAGAGAGAGTTTGAGACAGAAGGTAGCTGAGGTGCTTGCAGACTCCACACGCCCAGCAGGTCTGCAGTACTGCACCGTGCTGCAACATCAATGACTGGACAGTCACAGAACTGTCTCCTTCCAAACAATTCCAAAGCACTTCCCACAGAAAAGAGAATATAGACTGAATTTACTTCACACACAGCTGAGAAGAATCAGTGCACAGTACAACACAGCTCAGAACAGCACACAACAGAGAACAGGTTACCTAAATAAGCTGCACAGGAAAAGCTGCATACCTGTGTAATGGCCTCAACAACAGACTCTGGTAGGGGTCCACTATTGCCAATACATGTCATACAGCCATAACCCACCACATCAAACCTAGACAGAGCACAAAAATCATCAGTGAACAAAAAGCTGTTTTGGAGCAAAACGTTTAACCTCTTAGCAGTTAGCTAGGGTTACTTTCAGAAGATGTACTGTTTTAACAAATTAATTGCTGCTGAAAACAGCATTTTTGAGAATGCTCAATTTTTATCATTGCAGTGACTGTCCATGCACACAGAATGAAGATCTGGGAAACGTGTTATCTAGCAAGATGAACAACAATATAGAGTCATTTATGCTATTTTAAAACCGTTACTCTTGAAAAAGAAGTAATTTTTCCTGCTTACGAACACGAATCTTCAAGAAGCTACAGCAGGCAATGGGACTTTTCCCTCATTGGCACAAAGTCAGCCAGCACAACAGCAATGCGTTAACTTATTCAGGATCATGCTGTAGGGTACCTGCCATATCTTAAACTGTACAGAGAAACAGTTATTCTATTGCATCGCTTGTTGTCAATGCTTTTAGTTAAGCAGTCATAGGACAACAGTAAGAAAAGCACTCTTACCCTAGTTGGGAAAGGTAACTCATAACTCCACTCTCCCTCAGATAGTAAGTGACAACCCCACTTCCTGGGGACAGGCTAGTTTTAATGTATGGCTTCACTGTCAAACCAGCTTCAACAGCTTTCTTAGCAAGCAATCCTGAAAAATGCAAAGGATAGTTGCAGTTTTTCCTGGAAGTGGGACAGTTTGGTGGATCAACAGGTTAACAGAAGTACCATTAAATAACTGGAAGACAGAAAAGGCGCCATTTTGAGCAATGAAATGGTACAGTGAGGCAACAGCACTAATTCCAAAATAACCAGCTAGAGCTCAAGTGTTGTGTTTAACTGTAGGTCCAGTCTGCAATTTCTGCTCCACTGGAAAGTTGCTGGAAGTTGCATTCAACAAGATGCACTCACACTGGGGCAGCACATAGACATTCAAAATTCAGATGGTTAAACGAACACTATTCGTAAGACAAGTGTCTCAAAAAATGCAATGAAGAATTGTTAACTTCCCACTTCTGGTGGTCTTGTGAGCCAGTGCTGAAGCAACTGCCAACATATGACTTGCTGCCCTCAGAAGCAGATGGCTATGAGAGCACCAACTCTGGCCCTTGTCACAAACAAGCTATCTCACAAGCTACAGCTTGTTGCAGGAGTGCTGCTTTAACACTCCTGGATTTGTAACATGCATAGAGATGTTTTAGTGGAGCATATATATTACCAGAAACATATTTATCCTGAATTTCTTCCTTTTAAATGAATTGTCCATACATTGATGAATGTTCAGAAAACAAGCCCCCTCCAGCCCTTTCCCAGGATGGACATAAAAGAAGCAGCAGCTATGCAAAGTATGCAAAACTTCACATTCCCATGCCTCATTCTCTCTCTCACACATCCACTTAGATAAGAAAATATACACCAGCTCTGCTTTGATCCAGCATGATCTCCAACAGGAAGACGTCATCAAATGTGTTTGGTTTTGCCAGCTGTTCGACAGCTCTGTTAGACATGACCTGGAAGCCTCTACTTTTAAGTGTTGTGTGAGAAGGCCTACACTGATAGATTTGGAGGCCTAAAGGTAGATACACGAATTTAAAAAAGCAGTCCTATTCCTGAAATTGCTGAGGCTTCTTAGCTGCCAGAGGAAGCTGTGGAAACTGGAGCTCCTGGGTACTTCTGAAAAGGTGACCATGAAAAAATTATCATCTTAGGACCCAAGAGCCTGACAGCCTGTTTGAAAGTGTTGGCTTTGGTTTTCCTGCCAATACCAGTTCTGAAAAGAACGCAAAGTCAAACTCTAAAAAATGGCAAGGAAATGCCAGAACTTAAGTTGCTTTGAGCAACCTTAATCCAACACCTTTGTAAAGTCAGATTAGGCTGTCAAGGCTACTACAGCATACACTCACTATCCCCATGGACACACAGTCCCTGCATATCATTTGGTGCGCAGGATATGCAGTGGTAGTTTGAAACAACTATTCGGATTTCGGATTTCTTTTAGCTTGGTTACTTAGAGTAGGAGCACTGTATGTTTTATTTACTTCCATTTCAAACCCTACTCTGAAAGCCAAATTACCATGTTTCTTGTGGCTATCTCCAAGGTTCTCAACACTGTAGTGTACAAACAGTTAACGGAGACTGACAGAATTACTTTTTCTCTCCTTGTTGAGGTCAAAGCATAAGCGCCACTGTACGGAAAGGCAGCAAAGGTAAGAGTACCCACTAGATCTGAGTGCATGTGTTGAGATCCTTAGGACTACATTCTTCAGGCTGCTGTGCATTAAGAAGCAGTAAATGCATTCAAAGTACCAACTTTACTTATATCTGCAGAGCATTCTACACCTTAAACCCATAGAGCTATAAAGCCAAGCAGGCTGAAAGATCAGCATGCCCACTGCCACAGACAGAGTTAAAAATGCATGCCAAACATGACTGAGAGCCAAACACTTGAGGAAACTAAATCCTAAGCAAGTGGCACAACTGAGGGATACATCCACCTAGAACTAAGGGAATAGGACAGAGCAAAGATAGTCTGCCTGGAGGAAATCTACTTCTTCATCCTTGGAAGAAAGAAACACAGCTCTATTTCTGTGATCATGATCAGGAGGGACCTGAGGAAAGAAGTATGCTGATTTGGCTGTCCTGTCAAGGGCAAGTGAGTTGGGAGACTTTACTCAATTCTATTCCTCTCAAAGGGGTAAGAAACAGAGCAGGTCTCTCCTCTGCTTCCCTTTCCACCCCACATCCTGGTTTATGATGGACTTTTCATTCCTAGCAATGGGGACAAAGACCTTTTGCGCCTGGGAAGGGGATGAGCTGCTGGTACTGTAGAGTATCCAAAGAAAGATGCTAGCACAAGAACAGGTGACAAATACTACATCAGCAAACTAAACATGAAGTGATTGTTGTCAGAAGCTGCCCACAAGCCAAGATCTTTCCAGCACCACACAGGAACAAAGGAGACAAATAACGTACGTGACTTCAACTAGTAAGTAATCCTCTCTGATCAAGGGCTCTTGCATTGCCCATTGCACATCCCTTCCAACCTTTGTAGAAAATAAGCCTGCATCCTACAAACAGTCTGACAGACTAGGAAGCCCTAATGCAGTGATAATCTTACAGTGACAGACAATGTCTATGTATATGTTTGCGGAGAGAAAGAAATATGTGAGCATATAGCGAAGCACCTGGGAAAGAGGACTGAACTGGGCTAGTATAGACTGAACCCTTTGAGCTCACTCTCTTCATTCATATTTTGTTGCCAGAAGCACACATTTGGAATGAGAAATTTTCTGCCCAGACTAGCCAGGTTAAAAATGAACAACCTCCTGACCTGAAATTTAACACAACCAACTCAGACTGTTTCATAGTACTTGAATGGTGATAAGCAAGAAAGTGGGGGATACAAAGCCCACCTCCGACCACTTCTTCGATGCAGTTAGGATGTAAATGACAAGGCTCTGAAAGATGGCAAGCCCTGAGAACACAATTTTCCTCCTCTACTCACCCCCCACGTGCCCTCAGACTCTTGCTTTAACAACTCGATACGCCTCTAGCTAACTGTGTGTTTTGTGCTCTGCTGCCAGATCAGAGCACCTTCAGACTTAAACGCATAAAGCATTCTTCACTGTCCCTCTTCTTGTGGCTCTGACTTTTGATAGCCTCTTCTCAGCTCTATGTAACAGCTTCTGTGCATTTGAACAAGAGTCATAGGTGCTGGTTAATTCAGTTCCAGCTTGCCCTGTAGAGAAGACAGTGCAGGAAAAATATATTTTCTTCAACCCACGTTTCTAACTACCATTTCCAGAATTCCTTCTGCTACCCTTAGGGACTAAGCTCAGTTTTAGCATTCCAAATGACAAAAACAGCACTGTGCATGTAGAATTACATCAGTGTTGTATTTGTCTTTAGGACACACAGCCAGAGCCATAGAGAAACTACTGCACATTAAGCAAATAAACTTACCGGCTCCCAACATAACTGAGGGGTTACTGGTGTTTGTACAGCTTGTAATGGCAGCAATCACTACTGAACCATGAGCAAGCTCGAAGTCACAGCCCTCAAAATTAAATTTGACTATGCTGGTGTGTCGGTCTGGGGCAATTTGGAATCCCTTGAATCCTTGCTGTAAGAGGAGAAAGTAAGAATCAAAAGGATGTGGTTAATATAAGTATTTTGACTGGAAATTAGTATGCACTGGAAATTTCATGAATGAGAAGTGTCTGCCAGTCACATCCATGCTTGCATTTTTAGGTCTGGTGGTGAAGGCTTGCATCTCTGGTCAGTCAAAGTGGCAGACAAAAATTATTTTTCTGGGGTCTATCCTATTCTCTGTTGACTAGTAAAAGAGGCAGCCTTTGCAGCAAAATGTATTTGTGTCTTCTTCCTGCATGAATACATACTACTTCAGATTGCTCAGATGTTTCTTGCTCCCATATGCTCCAGATTCCTGACCTCATATAGTCTTGTTACACAATCTAGTCCTGAGATTTTACTTGTAACGCGTAAGATATTTAAGCCATGAATATCAAACAGCTCAAATTTATACTAAGAGCTGACTTGAGAGGCAAAAGCCTGACAGTTGTAAAAAAACAAAAGAGTTAGAAGGCACTGTTCACACCATGAAAAATTACACTTAGAAATCTGAACGCATAAAGTCATTTAATGGAATTTGGAACATGTTACAAAACAAGAATTATTGGGAACTGCTGTAGTTTTAGTTTCTTGATTTACATCACTAGAGTTCTGTACTGCCTTTAACAAGGGCAGTTATTATATAAGGTAAGGATTCAGACTGATTTTGGAAACTTAAGGGTCTGGGCATATTAATTCAAATTAAAATCTTGCTCTTCTTTCAACGACCATTTTTGACTGGATGATGTAGAAAGAAGTCTTTTTTTTCTGTCTTTACCACCAACGTCAAAGAGTCACAGAGACACATGCAGTTCTGATCTGCTGAATAGATTCAATACTGAATGCAAAACTACATTGTGGAGCTCAGGGCATAACCTGCTTGGAAAGCTGAAGAGCTCAGTAGTTAGCACAGAGCTCAGTGCAGTAGCTACTTGGTCCACTTCACTAACAACACCCATCGTGGCTAGTTCAGAAATCCCTAGTGTATGTCGAAACCATGTTAGGCCTAAGACTGATCTAAAATCAGAAAGAACTACTACTTCAATAGGACATGAACACCTTCATGAGAGAGGAGCATCACCCCAATTTTAAACTACCCATTGTTGATGTCATCTGCTAAACTGCATTCAAAACATCCTCGTTTACTTTTCAATAGGCAAACAAACAACACAAAAGTTAACCCCAGAATATAGTTCCTGAACACTAGAGAACTTTTAGAAGTATGCATTAGTTTGTATGCCCAAATGTTCCTAGTCCCTACCTTGGCTCCCAGACAAGTCTCAAAGTCCTTCTTCATATCTGACACAGCAACTTTGTCCTGAGGTCTTTTAGGTCCACTGCAGCAAGGCACAACAGTATGGAGATCCAACTCAACCACCTATTCAGTAAGAGGAACAGAGAGTTGTTCAGCACTGCATGACAAGTTGAAGCCAGTTAAGCCACAGATATGCTTACCTATGCTGTTGAACCAAGGCTAAGTCTACACATCTTTACGTTTGTTTGCAGAAATTATCAAAGACATATGAGAAGGGAAACATCAGAAGAAAAGGAACAGTTCTACTTTTAGACCCTGCCAGCTCCCAGGTATGCCTCTCAAAAGTACCCCAGTTATTGAAAACCCAATGTTTAGATGCTTTAGTCACACAATACAGATGATTTTGAGAATTATGTCCTTTCACATGCTAGCAGCAGGATCCTCTTCAGAAAACAATGATGTGAAGAAATCGTGGTACTGGTATAAACCAAAGCAGACTATTCATCTTGGCCTTGGGGAAAACGTTCAGTCTATTATGAAACAGCTATTATCATATTTTCCTATTCCTCACCCACGTTTCAACTTTGGTTTTATAGTGTGCTGCATCTTTCCACATTTACTAAGGTTTTTGAATAAACATGCAAACCTGAACGTAAGTTACAAGATAAATTCTTACTGTAGGGAAAACCAGGAATATTCTTGAGTTTCCTGGACACAGAGTAAGATCTTGATTTTCTTGCATAGAAAACAGCTTGTGCTGTCTGTGCTTACCACACAGAGCTTCCAAGTGTCCTGATTCAC
This sequence comes from Aptenodytes patagonicus, assembly GCF_965638725.1. NCBI lineage: Eukaryota > Metazoa > Chordata > Aves > Sphenisciformes > Spheniscidae > Aptenodytes > Aptenodytes patagonicus. The sequence continues at coordinate 72,421,430 of NC_134982.1, forward strand.
ATAGTGAAATAAGTTGCTGAACAGAAGAAGGGTAAAACCGCGACAAGGCTTACACAGACAACATCCACACTATCTTCATAGCTGTGTTTGAGTCTGCACTGGACTTCTCAAAACTACATGGATCAAATTGCAGAATCTGCATCAGCTAGAGCTCAACTGAGAGCCGATCTATATCTATGCCCAAGTTTTCACACCTGGAGAGCCAGCTGACTCATTCCCCTGGGCCCTAAGTTAAGACAGCTGTGTGGACCAAGCCAAAGGATAAGGAGTCCCTTGACTATTTCTTAGTTTCTGTGAAAAACAGACAATTTTCACATTACAATAGGGCAGGGCATAAAGCAAGGAGCCAGAAGACAGAGTAGTTTCTAACCTGTGTGAAGTCCGGATCCTGAGAGGAGTTCTTGAAATCTCTTAGCATTCCCACAGCCTCAAGATACTTTTTTGTGCACATAACTTTCTCTTTATCACGGCCTAAGGTGAAAGCCAGATACAGCAAAAACAAAATGCAAATGAAACTGAGGAACTACTATGTGACAGAAGAAGAAAAAAATGCGTAACAGGCTATTTCACTGTTCACACAGTACATTGCACTACAAGACCCTTTCAGCACAAATGTTAGAGACTCACTAGAAACAAAGCGATTGAGCAGACTTAGTGGCTTTTGCAGAACAAAAACTTAGGTTCCTGCTTCTGTCATCTGGACAAGCTAGGTTCAGGCAGGGCTAAGCAGGCAGTTAGCTGTGAAACAGCCTAAAACTTGGCTCTTCCTAAACATGGACCCTAGGAGCAAGAAACAGCCTGAATAAGCAAGTATGGATAAAAAAAAAAATCACTCAAGCTCAGAAGGCTTCACCTGATTCAACCCCGTTGCTGACTACACCATACAGACCTGGAGTCCTTGCTTTCAATTACACTTTTAACTCGTGGTCTCTTCTTACACTCACCAGTTTGTATCAGGTACCCAATGCTAATATCATCCACTGGGAAATAGGCAGCTGTTGCTCCGTACTCTGGACACATATTGGCAATGGTGGCTCGGTCAGCAATTGACAGCTGGGCTACACCAGGACCAAAAAACTCCACGAATTTACCCACGACTCCAACTTGGCGAAGGTGCTGTTATAAAAATACAGTGCCTGTGTCATTGCTAGGTGTCAAATGACCCGAGCGTGTATGTTATGAAATCCAGCTTTCAACTTCAGGGAAACCTTTTTTGAAGGTTTCTATAGCCATTTGAAATCAGAAAGTTTTGGTAAACTAAATCACAAAGATGAACATACAGAGATGTAGAAGTTTCAATAATAATGTACACAACAGGGATTTATTCCTTCTAAACTTGTTCTTCCTCTCATTTAAGCTAGAGTCTATCTTAGAACAACTGTATTTTTCTCAACATGACTTTCTAAGGAGAGGAGAACAGTGCGGGGTCTTTAGCCAGCAAACCCAGGAAGATGGGGAAACAGGAAGAACGAACTGCACAAGTACACAAATCAAACTGTAAACAACTGAACACACACAATGTCTGGATGAACTCATAAAAAACCATTGGCTTTCCCCATTTGGAGGTTCTTTCTAGAGACAGCATCCCATGATGAACACGTGTACCAGATTTCTGACCTCCAACAACATTAATACTGACCCAGTAATACTCTTAATTCAGTCACAATCCACACAGGGAATAAACATATTATGAACATATGACGTGAGCCAAACACCTGCAGATCAAAGAAATCAGACTGCAGCACTTACTGTCTGTTTTCAGGTTTTACATTGCCTTATTTTAAGTGGGGACGTCAAAAAAGAAAGTCATCGTGTTTCTTTTGAGGCAGTAGAGAAACAAGATCCTTTTACAAGCACTGTTATTCCAAAACAGGTCTGCACATGAGGATTGAACAGGCCATGAGATATCAGCTCTCTGTTCTATTTTGTCTGGCTTCTGGGAAACAGATTTGCCTAGCAAATTTGCAGTTGTCCTTGGGCATCTGATTCCAATCCACACAGAGCGATAAAGCTTAAAAAAAGTCCAAATGACTACCTGGAAGCACACACAGGGCTCCTAAGCATGCAGTACAGTGGCTCTGTTCTACAGAACATGCATAGCTTCCAGCAGTAATGGCAAAACAGCAGACATGCTCATTACCTTGGTAATGGTGAGCACAATGTCAGTGGATGTTACCAGTGGATGAGGGTTTCCTAGCAGCTTATAGCCAACCACCTCAGGAAGCACCATGCTGATCGGCTGGCCCAACATCACTGCTTCTGCTTCAATGCCACCAACACCTGTATGCAACAGGAGTATACAATCTGACTATTCACAGAGATAGTAACATGTCAAAGATAAACCCATGAAGTACAATTGACTGATGATTACTTGATTTAAGGTGTGAAAGGGGAGAGAAGGCAGACAGCCAGAGGGCTTAGCCTTCTGCTAAGAGGCACTCCTCATCTTGCTTCAGTTTCTGCAAGGTTGAGCTTTTTAATTTCTTTCCGTTTCATACTTTCATCCTTGCTCCTCAGCCATTAGATAGGATATTAGGTAAATCTAAGTAACTTACTCTGAGGATGCTTGGCTTTTACAGTAACAGATGTAAAAGTTTTATTTAATGACTTAAACATCCAATGCATAAACAAAGAACAACTGACATGGCATTGAACATGGTGTGCTGTGAGTGAAATATATACGACCATGACTATCAGTCACCAAAAAAAACCTTGAAAGTTATTTTGAAGGAAGGAAAGATTATCAGACTCAAGAGTATAGACTGTGCTAAAGAATACTAACAGAAAAGCTAATTGTTAAGGCAGAAATACCTTCCTTACGTCTGTCAAGTTTCAACAGTGCTTGGGCCTGTGCAGGTGGGAACCTTTGTGTAAGCACACCCTCAGTATTAGAGGAATGCAATTCAAGTGACTACTTCATTTTGCTAATTTAATACGGTAAAGTATCAAGATGTCATAGTAATATGCAATCAAAAAAACCCATGATGTTTACTAGCAATTTGGCATTAGGCAGCAGTTTTATAACTTTTTGCCAGTAGAAAGTCCCTCTCATGTTTACCTTCCACTTTCAAACCTCCTTCTGCCTTTTGTTTAGCTTAATTAATATTGAGCTAGAACAAATTGCCTGTAATAGTTGCTTACGTATGCCAAACCACTACTCCTATCCTTTTCCCCACTTAATCTAATAATAATAGTTCTGAAAAATAATTTCCAATTTATTTTATGCAAAATGATATACCTATGTTAATTAAAAAGATATTTCTGTGGCAGATCCAATCATGTGACTCCTTTCACTAAGTGTTGAATCATTTTTAAACAGTAAAGTTAGTTGACATGACTGACGGGCTACCACAGACAGGCATGAAGCAAGTTCAGCATTACCAGCCACTAGCAAGAAATGCTGGATCCAAGAGTGTGCACTTTGAGCATGTATGGTATGGGCTATGCCCAGCCATACTTTTCAAATTCTGGACAAGAATGAGGTTAAGTTTACAGATGCACTCTTCCAAGCAGCTACTGATGTTGCGACATCACCTAAATGACGGCTCCATGTGTAAGGTGCAACCAAATACAGAGTAAGAGAGACATCTCTTATCCCAAAGATGTCATGGTTTTAAACAAAGTGAACTTGTCTACATTTGTATTCCAAGCCAGCAGGAATTCTTCCACCCTTGATAGAAAGTCTCAATTGACCAATATTGCTACAGTAGTATAGGTGGGATAGAAAAACCACAACGTCCTACTTCTATCACATGCGGTACTCAGAATTTGACAAGCATCTTTGTGAACAACTAGCAAATGCTGTTTAAAAACACAATGTCTTCTGTATTTTTGTATCTATTTCAATAGGGTTCCTATCACCATATCACAGGAAGATAAAATGCTCAACTGAAGTTTTTGCTACCATGTGTGGGATTATTGCAAATACTTTCATTTCATACCTACTTATTTAGTCAATAATTTAAACACTGCAGTTTGCCACTACAAGCAAAAAAGGAATTATTGGTATTTATTTCTGTAACAAGTATTCTGCAGACTACTGGTATTAGAACATACTTCATAGTGCTGTTTTTCACAGTGGCCTCTCTGGCCATATTAACTCACTCAGATTCAACTTTCAGCATCTTCAACCTAACAGAGCATTTGCAGTACTTTTTGATAAGGCAACACTTCGAAAGTAGCTAAGTGACTAAGAAACAAATGGATGTTCAGTGATGCTTCAACTCCCTTGCCTTCCTAAATGACTAAGATGCTTCCAGAAGTCTTATTTAATATTTTCCTTGCCTGCTTCCTTGTGATTTAAATGCAGAATAGAAAACATATAAAAGGAAAAAAAAGCAACACCACATGCACCAGAAATCATCTGAGGCTGTTATCAGAACAGGGAGCTTAGTCACAAAGTCTTAAATAACTGTAAGAGACCTTACCAGGTTCCTTGAATTGGGGGTTAGTCTGTGTACTGTGTCTGGCTGGCACGGAGGTAACTTTTCTTTAGAGCAGCCCATATAGTGTCGTGTTTTAGATTTGTGACCAAACCACGGCTGATAACACACCACTGTTTCAGCTATTGCTGAGCAGTGCTTACACAGTGTCAAGGTCTTTTCTGTTTCTCACTCTGCCCCTCAGCAAGTAAGCTGGGGTGGGCAAGACACTGGGAGGGGACACAGCCAGGACAGCTGACCTGAACTGAACAGAGATATTCCATGCCATATAACATCATGCTCAGCATTAAAACTGGGAGGTAGGGGTGGGGGGGATTTTTCCAAAGTAGCCATTGCCCAGGGACTGGCTGGGCTTTTGGTGTGCTGGTAGGAGGCAGTGACTGATTGTCTTTGCATCACTTGCTTTCATTTCCTCCCCCCGCCCTTTGCTTATTAACTTTCTTTATCTCGACCCATGAGTTTTTTCTTGCACTTGCCCTTCCGATTCTCCTCCCCCATCCTGCTGGCAGGAGGAGTGAATGAGTGTCTGGGTGGGGGCTAACCTGCCAGTCAGGGTCAACTCACTGGAGTCTGAAACACAGCTTAGTCAGCCAACAGACCATGCACGATACGCTACTGCACATACCCCAGCCAAGCACTCCCAAGCCATCTATCATGGTGGTATGCGAGTCAGTGCCCACCACACTGTCTGGATAGTAGTAGCCATCCTGATCCATCACCACTCTTGCCAAGTACTCCAAGTTCACTTGGTGGATGATCCCAGAGCCTGGTGGAATAATCCTCATGTTTTTAAAAGCCCGAGAGCCCCACTGAAACGGAAGGAATTGGAGTCAAAAATTATCAATGCACATGAGCACCGGAAGAACTTTTGTTCATTACACTTTTCTCCATGCAAATAGGATTAACTTTTTCAGTACCTTTAAGAATTCAAACCGTTCTTTGTTCCTTTCAAATTCCAGGTCCTGATTTTTTTGTAAGCTGTCTGATCTGCAAGTGAAAATAATCCAGCTGTCAGAACCAAAAGTATCCACCTGAAATTTATGTCTGGTCAGATATACCCAAAGGTTGAAAGAAGAGAAGAGTTATTAGCTAATGTTAATGCTGATCAATCTTATCTTTTTAATCTCACTACAGCTGTGAACTGCAGGCAACCAATGAAAAGGATTTAAGAAATCTTAAGAGATAATACCTGAAGTCTGGTTCAAATGTGAGTGCTAATCTGCATATTATATGGCAGGCCTAAAACCTGTAGCTTGGGAAAAGCTACACTACATGTTAGAGCAATGTGAAGTTTCCAACACCTAAATCAGAAGCAATCAGCAAAGCGGTAAAGGGAACTGGAACACAATTGCCCTGCAACTTCAGTTAAAAAGAGGTTATCACGATGATATAGTGCTGCCTGAAGTCCCTGCGTTTCAAAGCAGACAGGGCTAACAAACTTTTCACTTGAATCAGCTGCCTAACTTAGGCCTGAAGAGTTTCAAAGAACTGAAGCGTAGGGCTGGCCAATGTTCTCTCTGTATGTATATGAGCCTAACAGAAATAAAATAAGGCTTTGACCAAAGTAATTATTAGCAAAAAATTATCTAAATGAAGCCCTGGATGCTACTGACAACATAAACCGGATGTTATTAAAATAATACAGAAAAAGAATCATAATAGTTTATTTTGTTCTATGGTAAAGATTAAATCGTATCTTGTTCACAAAGAAATAAACTGTTTCACAAAGATCTTAAAAAATGATGTGATGCAAATTAAAAAGAAAAAAGGTTAGGCTTCCAGTTTAATAGATTAGTGCTAGAACACCCAGAGATCAGTCTTTAGGTCATTATTTCTAATTTTGCATCTGTTTCTAAACTCCTTAGTGTTATGTTAAGAATAGATACAGCATCTCTAGAAAAAAAGTTAAAGGGAGTTGATTTTCGACAGTTACATAAGTCAATTTTTTGGCCCTTTTTCTCCTCTGCCAACTATAAAATGGCATCAGTGAGAATTTGTATCCTTACTAGTCTACAGTTAAAGAGTAGGATAAAAGTTGTATTTGAAAACTGTCTGGCAACATTCTTCTATGAAGCACGCTTTGCAATACATTTCTGCTCAGAAGTTCAGTATTTTTATTCTAAAGAAGCCTCTAAATATTGGCACTGAGAAAGTGCTCTTTTTGTTCTTTAATTTCCACCTTCTAGGAATTTTCTTCTTTGCAGTGCTATACCTTAAGTGGCCTGCTTCAAAACTATCTCCTATAGAGGACAATAAATACACAGAGCATTTTAGCAGGCATGGGAACTGCAGACCAAAAAACTTCAGGAGTTTGGAAGATGGAAGGAAACCACCGAGAAACATGTAATTGCAGGATCTGTTTGGAAGAGTAGTTCAGTATGCCCATGTTTAGATACCACGGAGGGTAGAAGGACCCCTGTGCAGAGATCTTGTATTTCATTGTGGGTCTAGTGAGCGCTCGTCTCTTTGACGTATGCTGAGGATTGAATAGCATTAAGTTTCTTTCCTGTACTTGTAGGGGCTATATTAATCAGCGTCTTGTGCTCTTCTGCGTGGAGGCACTGAACTAGCAAACAGTTCCTCAGAGCTGGGCTAGGACAACTCAGGTCTATTCTTATATAAATAAGGAAGAAAGGACACATTCTCGCTTGTCCTTTCCAAAAAGCCCTACGGGGTCAAAAAAAGTGCATGTGGAAAAAAGCTATTTCTGAGCAACTAATAATAATGTAGTATTATTATGGAAAATTATGACCACCACAGGTCTGGACTGAGCCTGTTTCTATTAACATTTAGTCCAGGCTTGTGCTTCTGAGAGATGCACCGCAGAAAAAACAAAATTCCCCCATCTAATTCACAGCAACTGATACAACAGTCTAGCTTAAACACTTCTTAGAGTCTAGGATGTTATAGTCCAAATGCTAAGAATATCACCAATGGAACTACCTTTATTATCAGTAACTGGATCCAGCTTCCTTACTACCATTAAAAAGTAAAGAGTTATTTTGTATCCTTACCGCCTGTTAAAATCAACCTGAATGGAGTGATCTATCACTAGATCAGCAGGACAGATAGGATTGATTTTTTCAGGGTCCCCACCGAGTTTCTTCACAGCATCACGCATTGCAGCGAAGTCAACCACAGCAGGTACCCCACTAAAACAGAAGAGAAATAGGCAAGGTGAAACAATTCGGAAAAAAAACCAACAACAAAACAAACACAACCGAGATCCTGAGATGCAGAACACCCACCTACTGTCCCATACAAAGCAAACTGCAGCCTTACCCTGAGTCTTGGGATCATTACTCTATGGCAGAGACAGTACCCTTGGGAAGACAAAGTCGGAAGAGCAGAAGGGACAGAACTGTATCTATAACCTGAGCACTGTAAGAATGAAAAGCTAAAACCAAAATTCATGAAGTAACAGAAGCAGTTTAACATGCTTGGCTGGGAATCTGGAAACTTAGTCCTAGTCAGCATTCCTTTGGGACCTTGAAGCGGTTTCTCTTCTTTTGCTCTGCTCCTCTCTTTCCTCCCCAATCTGTTTAAAAAAGAAGGGGGGAGAGGGAAAACAACAATGTCCTTTCTTTGATTCTTTGCTATGTTTATTTAGCTGATTTTAAGGCAAGGGTCATCTCTTCCAAGTTTTGCAAAGCACAGGAGAATCTTCTCCATAATTAGGGCTGTTTGGTACCTTCCACACTTCAAGTGAAACTGGCAGAGCAGGGATCAGATTTCTTAAATTACAAAGGACATGACCACAAAACACCTTTGCAGAACAACTATTTTCAGAAGTGGATTTAACTGCCCTGGCAGATCACTGGACAAACACAAAAGGCAGAAATACCTTTCATCTTTACTACCAAATTCTTGTACTTACCACCGACAAAAGACCTTCACAAATGACATTCAAACAGCACGTTTTCAGGTTATGGGCCAACACTCACATTTCTGCCTTCTCACATATCTCGTGACAATCCTGCAAGCCCTTGAACTCCAAGTGACTCAGAAAAAAGTTAACAGGCCTTTTTCTCTATGTTTGTATGTCTCATTCATCCAAAACAATTTTTAAATTCCTAAATTAAGCCTTCCTTCCTAAGTGAGGTAGGTAAACTACACAGAGGGTCAAAGTAATGCACATGAGAGCCTTTCGTCCATCTTCCACTTCCAACCCAAGTTTAGTCATAAGCAAACAAGGAGTAGCAACCAGAAGTTCTGGCACTTCAACGCCCGTCTTAGCTAGTAGCTCATACACGTTTCCATATTTATTTTCACAAAGCTTCTGGTGCTTCTCAGCACATATATTCTCAGCTTCTACAGAAATATGTACTACCATGACATTTTTCAATCAGTTTGGGAAACTCTCTTGCATACCAGCCTATCTGATTTTGCTGGCTGCTGAGACAAAAAGAACTGTCTATGATGTGCTTGTAAGGATCTGGCATCATTCAGTAACCCACTGAGAACATGAAGTTTCTGCAAGAGCAGCCCAAAACAGTGAGAGTTTATGTTTTCAACTCTGATTATAAGGAAGGTATTACGATTTTAAAATATATCAGAAACAATGCAAGAAGTAGAGAAAAGGCTTTGTAATTCCTACAGAATTTTACCTTGAAAATCCTGAGCGTTTACAAAAACAAACAGAAAAAAGGGTCCACATTATCTAACCTTGACACAATTAACTGATGTTGTTCAGCAGTTTGAAGCAGTTGTTGTCCCAGGATAAGCATATTCCAAGGAAAATAGCAAATGCTATCTTACTACCTAGATGGATTTGGGGGAGGGTAGGGGTGGGAGGAAGGGAGTGGAAGAGTTATTTTGCCAGCTTACAAATGTTATACAATTGAAAAGGAACAGACACAACATCCATCTACAGCCTTAGAAGAACTCAGGATAATTACAGAATGATCAGATCTAGGAAATTCAGTAATTCTAATCCAGGACACATGAATGTAACTGTTGTATGGTTTCTGGAAAGTTGCCAAAGCTGCCTTTTTCAAAAGATCCCACTCAGGAGCCTGTTCAAGAGCTCATTTTTCATGAATGCAGCTGCTCTGCAAACTTATAGGCAAATTTTTAAAACCCAGCAGGAGAGTAGGGGGCAATAAAGAAGTGCAGTAACAAAAGGAACAACATTTGCTTCAAAGCTTGGCTTCCTCTGTGCGCCAGCTTTTTTAAATGTTAACAACAGCCAGCAGGCAAAAAATAGCTAGGAAATCAGGACTTTTTTCAATTGAGGCTTTGCCAATTTTTCCTAATGTCTTTAGAAGTTGAGCTGTACTGGGTCCGTAGCACCTGGCCAACCTTTGGGAAAATGCGAAACAGAAGGTATGACAGCTAAGACACTTTACTGTTCTGAGAAATAAAACCAACTCACAGCTTAGCAGCATGGGGTTTACCACGGATGAACTAAACTCTCTGACAAAGGTAGAGGACAAAGGTACAAGGACAGTGGACTTGCAAGTCAAATGCTGTACTGTTCCACCTGAAAATTGACTTTCCACATCTACCAGGGACTATTACATGCTGACACACAGGGACTAACCACACTGCAATAACAAGGCCCAGTTTTCAGAGTCCATTAGGTAGGAATCTCAATTCGCATTTCTAGGAAAAAGCAGACATTCATTTTTTCAATAGCAGAGAAGTCTTTAAAAATGTATTTGGAATAATAATGACTCGGAAGAGAAAATAATGATGTGGGTTATAAATGAGAATTGAAAAGGGTAGAAAATTTAAAGCAAGAGTCCATGGCGGGGGGGGGAAGAGACCCCACCCCCAAACAACAACAAAACCTCTAAACTCTGAATTCCCTCATTTGGATGCAATTTATCCATCCCATTTTCCTCCCCTCTGTTTTGAAGAGTTTCATAAAGATATTTATCTCTCCATCCCAGAAGCACTTCATTTAATGTTTTTATCATGAGTATTTGCCTTTCCAAGTGTTGTCTGTAGCATGACATCCAGGAAAGCTGGAAAAGGTCTTTCCAAACATTTCACTGCTATTCGTTCCCTGAGCTTGCCCGTCCACCCCAAGCTGAGCATTGCTGCACTTTCAAGACCCCCTCTTCCTAGCTTTGCAGAGCATCAGACTTACGTGAAGTCTTGCAGAATAACTCTTGCAGGCTTAAATGGCACTTCAACATTCTTGTGTTGCACCACTTTCCAGTTGAGAATATTCTCAACATCTCCCTTCTTCACTAGGAACTCATCACAGTTACGGATCGCTGCTTCCAGTAGGACTCGAATAGAAAATGGCAGGTGTGCTGCATGGGTAAGAGGCAAGAAACAAATTCAGTTTTTACCTTAGGGCGTATGTCAGCAAGTGCAGAGTTCCACAGCTGGGGCAGATGGGTCCTCGAGTGCTGTCCCCATATTCTCACAAGGCTTTATCCCAAATTATCAGACACCCTTTTCTAGCCTCCAGCTTTGTCAGGAGGTCACTGCTAACTGACCTGTTCCACTCAATTCTTTGAGTAGATTTATTATCTCAGTCCCTGTGAGACAGTAGACATCTTTGCTGAAAGGACTCTTTTCCACAGCTCTTCCATCCTGCACAGCAATACTACTATGAAAACATGCTGTACTTGCCTTGTTTCTCTGCAGTTTCCCCTCACTCTTGCCACTGAACACAGCCATATAAATGCGCTAGAAAAATATAATTTTCTACCTGACATGTTTGAAAGCATAGCTTTAGTGGTCTAGACAGTCTCTTCTTCTCCAGAGATGAAGAATGAAACTGAACGGCAGTAAGACTGTGCATCTGCTAATCTTCTTTTACTTCAAGATAGAAATACTTATAGAAGGTGACACAAAATATTATTAGAGCAGTCCTGACAGCTTTACTACAAGCAATGGGTGTGAAGAAAAAAAATAAAAGTTACTTTGTGCTTCCTCTCCTGGTCCACTGTAATAATAGCTGTTTGATTTCTTCTCAGAATATTTACATTCAAAAATCTCTTGACAAGTTTGTCCCAACTTTCTACACAGGGCCCCTAAGACACAAAAGTCACTTAATCACAGTGAGATTTCATTACTGCTATCATAAAAAACCCCCAACTATTATTCAGGACACAGTCATTCAGAATCATTTGGAGGTTTCTGGTTGTTTTTTGTTGGGTTTTTCATTGTTGTTTCGGTTTTTTTTTTTAAATCTTCCCCCCATCCCCCCCCCCCCCCCGCCCCATTCTGTTGCTAAGTTATTCCATATTTCTGCTGGATAGTGAGAATTGCATCCTTTTGTCTTTAAAGAATCTGGAGCTCATCACTCTCGGAATCCTAGAATGGATCAACTGGTAATACCATACATGTATTTGTCTATTTCTTAAGACTCATCTCTGCTTTTCACACACCAAAGCCAACATAAATTGATTTCTCATTTACACACTATCTGAGCCTGCAATGGACATGCATTGCTGACGTTCAGAGAAAATGTTCCTCCTCTTGCTTCCTGCATTCTCCTTAATCACCTGTTTCCTTTTTGAAAGAGGAAAAATACCCAAACACAGCTCTAAGCTATAGATAATCACTTTCTAAGCCAGTGGCATGGATTGTAAGATTTTTACCAGTGCCACATGGAAGATGCCTAAGTACATTCAGGAGGTGTCAGAGGAACTAAAGAAAAAGCCTCCTCAGAAAGGGTTTTCTAGCCACTACTCTTTTTAAAGCTGAACAATCTTTCTGGATGATTCAGTCATACCAGTGTTAGGTCCTTTCCAGCCTTTCACAGTAGCACAGCAGTGTATGAGAAAACTTATGCTCTTAGTTTTGCCTAGTCCTCCTCAACCGCTCAAGAAAAACAAGACTGCTGAGTGCACAGCATGCTGAGAAAATAATACTGTGATCTTGCCAGTATTTCTACATTTCCAGTATTAAAATTTTGCTAAGATTTTGTTTTCAAGAACCATCTTTTGAATTCATAGTTCTCTCCAGAGACCAAATACCATCCAATGTTGCAATTGGACTCTTCAGGTTCTGTTCATCAATGTTAACGAAATGCTTTCCTTATGTTGTCAACGTACCATATCTCACATCTTCCAATTTGCTCAGATTAAAGAACTTCTTCAGAGGCTGTTTAGGGTCCAGTGGCTCCACAATCCGTACAAAAGGGTTGCTCATGGTTATTCAAGACCCTTAGTGTCCCTAAAACACAAAAGAAAAATCAAAGCCATTTTCACGATATCTGTCCCGCATACAAAGTACATGTCCCACAGTCCCACAATGTATCTATCCCACATACAAGGCCTGTACCAGACAAAAAGGTACTGCACAGTCTGTGTTAGTCATGCCCTTTCCCTTACAAATCTACTTGTAACATGTCCTCAGAGATAAAAGGTCTGCGGGAAGATAAGAGCTTTGTGAAAAATATGGATACACCACGTGGTTTACAAAGGAAGTTCAATGTCTGCATTATTCTTCTTTACGCTGCTTCTAGACAGCGCTTTGTGCCTCTGTGATCCATGAACCACCACGACAACATGGTCCCATTTCTTAAGTGACATTGGTCTAAAGCTAAAGACAGGCATTTGCATCCAAAATTAAAAACAATTCAACTAAAACAGAAAATATGATAGTTTTATTTGAGCCAGAAAGTGTTACAGACTAAGATTACAAACCCTGACTATCAGAGACGCAAGGAACCCTCCTGATTTCAGAAAGATTTGTTAGGGTCGCTTTAAAAAAAAAATTAAAGTAGACTTTATCATAAACATCATTTTAGTTTGAGATCTTTTCTTTTTTGTGGCTATCCTAATGGTTTACTGGATAGAGCATTCCACTGGGACCTAGGACTTTTAGGGTTCACTTATACAAGTTAAAGTTCCCCGAGATATTCCCAATATCAAGGCCAATTAGCATAGAGGGGCCTAAATTCACTCTAGAAACATCTCTCAATCTCCAGAAAAGATTAACTGCATGCAAACTGCCTAATGGAACAGTTCCTAGGACACTCTTAAGACCTGACTTCTGACCAGGGCTCTTTTGGGAGCACTGGCTTAGGCCAACACATGCCAAGGAGCAAGCTAGTGATTTAACAGTAAGGACAATTCTATTCCAGTGCCTGGCAGCATTCCCAGTCACGATTAAAATTTTTTTAGAAGAGAGATAATCACAGGCCTGATTTCCAGATCTGTTGTTGTTTTCCCACAGCACTGTTCCTGTCTTCATTCAAGTAACACTATCTTCCCTTGCCCCAGTTTTTCAAACAAAAAAAAACCAACAGCAAGGTATGAGATGCACATCCTTTGACAGGCCTTGGAGACTGTTTGGTGCAAAGGGATGTACAAAGTCCAGTATTTGTTAAAAACAGTTAATGCAAGGCCAAAGAGTGAATTAATTTATCTCACCTGTCAGTCTCATTGACTGTTCAGGGAATATTATTATATGGAATACATTTATGGAGGGTTTTTAAAGTATTCCAGCACAAATCACATTTCATGTATTTTGAAGGCAACAACCAAGTTAGAGGTTAGATTGAGATGGAGAGATAGCACAAATGGTGACAAAGGAAGGTCCAGGGTGTAAAGCAGCAAGATACTGTAAAAGAAACGAAAATTTCCAGAATTCTGTCCAACAAAACAATGGAAGTTTCTAGATAAAAAGCTGAATGCCCAGGGAAGGCAGAAAGGTAGGCAAATGAACAGACTGCAAACACCACCACCCCGCTCCAAACATATCACGTCTCACATTCCCATCTACAAGTTATTTTCTGAAATTCTTCTTCCTAGCTTTGCAGATACCCATCCTGCACACAAGCCCATCAATTTTTAGATGTCATCTTCCTTAAACAGCATGAACTACTCAGCTATTCCTCTTCTAAGCAAACTCTGTGCTTCTATGATTGAGCATGATCAAAATAAACTGCTTCCTTCCTCCCCTTGCCAGCTATGCTCCTGATGAGCTTTATTGTCTGCCTTCCAAGCTGAGACCTTTATTTTATGCATATCCACTTCTCATGGGAAAGTCCAAGGGTAGCTGAAGACAGAAAACGCTGGGATATCCCCTGACAGATAAAGCAGATCATTATTTTGATATGACCATAATGAGTCCACTGTACTCAGTTCACATATTCTCACTTAAGTATAAATTGCAGCTATAACATTTCCCATCCGAGTCAGCGTCTTGGCAAACCATAGCAGCAATTCAAGATGCTATAACACATTGTTTACTTGTTACCATTTCTTTGCCAGACATCACCCTCTTCCCCGAACACCACTTTTTTAGTTCACAGTATGAGATACTTCAGTACAAACTTGCTTTCATCAGTGAGTAACACAAATATGCCAAACTGTGGGGTGACCAAGGCCTAAACACACGTTCTATTCACCTGCCTGGTCACACTGATATGAACAACTCTGTTACAACCTTGTAAGCCATTTAGAATACCCCACAAAGAGGTAAAGTATGTAGAAAAAATACCAACTTGCAGCATTGCTGTAGCAATTTCACAGAGAGAGAAGCCTCAGTCATATCAACTACTACTTCCAGACAGCAAATTATAAACCAAGTGGCCACAGCACAAAACTCAAGCTAGTGATCTGCCAAAAAGATGCAAGGGAGCAATACTCTGCAGATTGAGTACACCAATATTTTTTAAGTAATCGCTGCAATAGATACAGATTAACTTGTGATTGCAGCACAGAACATTTATTCATGTTTTGCAGGCACTGAAATGTAAATATGCAAACAGGCTAGCACGCAGGGGAGCCGGCATCTGCCTGCCTGGGATTGGCGCAGTGCACAGGGTCACATGCATTGACCATGGCCAGTGCCACATGACCACGGTAATAGCTGATCACATGTACCAAAGAAAGCACTTTATCTTCTGCCTAACAACCTCAAAACTGTTCGCGTGGAGGTCACATCTGAAATGGGATTCCACACAGTGACCCTCAGGAAGACAGAAGTACAGATTAAGAGGTTTCTAGTGGTAACAGCCACTAGCCACCCACACAAACAGTGCTCATCCTGGCCTTGGAAAACAGCAGCAGCTCTAGCCCAAGCTCTTCCCCCTCTCCAATTATCCAGACATACGTTCTTTAGTGTTTGTGCAATTCTGGACACAGCCCTAGGACTCCAGGGGTTTCAGCTGACTGAAATCTATGAAAATGGTTCAACTGGGGAGCTAAAAAAAAAAAACAAAAAACAGAATCTCATTACTGGAACCTTCTCAAAGGGCTGCATGACTTGTATAAGGTGTACCAGACAAACAATAGCTTTATTTTAGCACTTCCTGGGCGTACTAATACAATTCTGTAAACACTGATAATTTGGCTTTTACTAATGCTGATCATCTTTAAATCTACACTCAAACTATCAATATTGTTTTCCACTCACATTGTTACATCAGTGCAGCTGCTTAGCACTATGCCACCCAGCTCCATCTCTTACCAGAGTATGCCTCGAATTAACTCACTGCACACCAGCTCATCACAGAAAGTCCGATTTCTGACTTTTCTCTCTCCCAGCTCCACTTCTCTCTCCCCCAGAGAAGCAAAAGTGCAGAAGGATTCTAACCACGAATACCAGGAGAGGCAAATTTATTTGGACGAGGTCATAACTTTCCAAATATAAAAAAAAAGCTGTTTTTTGTGCATGCAACATTTGCCCTTCAGAGTAGAGAATGAACCCTTGGCTCTAACAGCTGTTCCATGCTGCCTGTATCCCTAGATATGACACAGGAGGGTTCAAATTTCTCCGGCAACACAAGTTTTACATTGTGATACTAGAACAAAGCATTTGCACTAGCAAAATCTGAGTACAACAACATTCCTCACTTTATCTGTATTGAGTGAGTCAGCAAACTCAGCTTTTACCATGAGAGCTCAGATGTTTACTAGCAACAAAACATCAGTGCAAAAATGCCTACTGGCTGTACTGTGTGCATGGATCTCTATGGCAGCCTGAAGGCCACACCATTTGACGATCATTACATAGGAAGTATGCACAAGCCCAAGGGGACAGAAGGAAAAAGGTGTCTGTACCCTCCTCTTTGTCTTCTCTTAAAAGTTAATCAACTAAATCAAATACACTCAAAGCGTATTAGTCTCATGCGGATCTCCACAAAAAGGATTAAAGTATGTAACTAAAATAAAAAAAAAGGGATTTTAAAAAAAGAACATTCACGGGAGATTTAAACATATGTTGCATGTGTTGATTTCAAATCTTAAGTTGATGTAACTTTTCTGAGTGTCCAACATAAACACAGTACTAGTGACATCACAACACCTTCTATTGGAAAAGGACTCAGTTCAGTAATTGAGGTATTATTTAAAGCATGTTCTTGATTGACTGTGGGTCATGGACTCTACTTCAGACCCCTTTAAAAGCAGTAGGGTGACTTGGAACAATTTCAACAAGCTGACATTTTACTGAAATGAATGGAATTGAGAAAGCATCCTGATAAATCCTGTAGTTTTCCACTTGCAGAAATTATCTCATGCAGACCATAGAGAGGGAAAAGGTGCGCTGTTTAGCCTCCCACTATATCTAAGAGACTCTGAAGACACCAGAGCTGTTCTAGACATCACTTTAACATATTATTCTACTCTCTTTAGAGCTGCAGGAGAGCCTGAAGATGAAAATGAATACAGCTAATAAGGCCAAAAGCAACAATCTCTTTCACACCACTAAAAAAAAAATTATTTTTTTAAAACGTAACTGCTCTTATCTTCATTTGTTGTACCAGATCAATACCAGCAACAATATTGTTTTGGGTTTTTTTTAGGAATCTCAGGGGAGCCCACTCATCTCTCACTATCCAGAATAAGAGAAAACCTTAGCACATATTTTTCTGCTAAAATACATGCTGATAGTAAATCACGCTCTTTCTGTAGTATATGACATGAGTATTGACAAAAGACTTCTGATTAGTAATAATCACATTTATTACAGAAGTGCCTGAGGACAAACCAAGGACACAGATTTATTTTGTTTGACCTGCAGAAAGGAAAAAAAGAAAAAAAGCCCCTGGATGAGACAACTTCTGTCTAAGCTTCAGGCCATAAAGTAGGAACAGAACAGGCACAATCATTCAGCATTTTAGTACAGACATATTAAACTCACTCAGGGAAAGGGAATATGTCTCCACACTGCCTTTTCTATTCCATCTTTGGCTTCTTAGTTGTCTTTCAAATTATGCGAGGGTGCCTACGTTATTAACAGGAAAAGTTCATTTTAAGCATCTATTCATAAAACTAAACACCTAATAGCTTGACTAAAACAGATTTCAAGTAGTAAAAGCTCTTTTTCCTGGAGAGTGGGTAAATTCTCAGCCACCACTGGGAAGAACACACTCAGGAAAACAGCAGTTTAATTTGAACACTCTACCAGACACTAGAAACGCTACAAAAGGTTTCGCTCAGCCAAAGCAAAGATGGTATTTTATCAGCTATCAAGAAAAGGGGGAAGGCTTAGACTTGCCGGTACTAGCAGAAAATCTGTGAAGAAACTTCCAACTGAAAACTGGGAAAAGGAGAGGTGAGCTGGCAGGACTGCTATGATAAAAGCCCTCACCCGGTGATAAGGCAGAGGACATAGGGAACGCTCATGGCCTTGCTTGGAAAATACAGCATCTTCCACCAATGCTGAATCTGATCTTACCACCTTCCATTGCGATTATCATTCCTACTCCTACTCCCCCAAGTTATTTCCCTTAGTTTTGTCCACTCAACTGATTGACATCGTGTGTGTGTGTGCGCATGTGTACTTAGCTGCTAAGTATATGACAAGCACCTCTAAATAGCAAAAGCAAGTAACTAAAAAATCTAAGGGGGGCTGCAACAGAGCAGCAGGCTACCGAGTTGTAAATCCATAAAGACACTATTGAGCATGCATTTTCTGACATTACTAAGAATTATATATAGTCGAACAGCACTTCCTAAACTGAGGGCTATTGCTCAGTTCCCCAGCAGAAAATGAGTCCCTGCAACTTACACAGCTCTGTTCTTCTCATGGTTTGACATTCTACTCAGCAATGGGCCTTAATTAAAAATGTTGATGACTACTTCCAGTTTACCTAAGTTATAGATCACTTAGCCACGAACAAAGATCTCTGGCATGTAGGAACTTAGCAGGTCTAGCATGTAGGAACTTCTGTCCTATTGGACTTGCAGCATGCTCTGCGTATGCCTACCTTGCTTGAAAAGCAAGGAAGGAAAATATCCATGTTAAGCATGTTGCCAGAAGTCTGCATTTTTGATATGGAAAGACAACCTCTCCAGTATCACAGGTGTCTCCAGTAGTAAAACTTTGGTAAGCAAATCCATCCATAATTCAAGTCAGTTTTAAAAAAAAACCTAATACAGATGTTTGTGTGGTAGAAAAAAATTTTAGTTTAAATATCCAAGTTGCCTAAGAAAAATGTTTTTGTTACCCTGGGGAAAAAAAACAACAACACAACAACAAAAAAACCTACACACAAAAAAAACCTGGCAAAAACCCCCAAAAAAACCCCCACAAATGCCCCCAGCATTTGGCTAGAGTTCACCACCACTACTAGAACAAGCAGAGTCTTGTGTTATAACGTATCTAGCTACCCTTCCATGTGCACAGAACAGATGAGTACAACTACTGTTGCAATAAACACAGGTTTCTTGTTTTGATTAAGAGAAGCTCTTACTATTTAACACTTACTCTACCTGTGACAGATAAGGCCACTATATAAGAAATATACACTGCTGCATTGCTGTAAGCAGTCAGTGACAAGATTTCAGTGCTAAAAGAGATTTGAGAAAGAATCTTTGTGTTTCTCAGTTACACAGAGAAGTCCATCATTACATACAGATCCTTAAAGAGAAGTCCACTAACAATTTGATGACTGAGCAACCACTCTGCTGGTATAAACTACACCATTATTGCACACTGGAAGAAAATGTAGTAATAGGGAAAGAAGTTTTTTTTAAACACTCTCTAAGCAAAGTTTCAGAGAGCCCCTTTAAACCGTAAGGCTCAAGAGGAACTCTGTACTGGAACACAAACGGGACTCTGGATTGCAGACTTTACTTCTTTCTCCTGATGCCTAAAACTTTGACTGCAATGCTAAAATTTATTTATTCAGAGCCATAATGTGCTACACTTCCAGTGCACTGGACAGGTTACTAAGTGCATATTCCTATAATCTGTATATTTCACAGGCTGTCATAAGCATTCTGACCATTTCACTTTGTTAGCAGCTCTGTACTGCACACGTAGGAACTGAAGATTTAGTTCAGAGATCAAGGTTGTGAAATCAAACCCTTAGGTCTTAAAGTAACCCCAGCTCCAAGTGAGCTGGAAGTTTAGATGTGTGCCCAGTTCCAAGATGTGGATATTAAATTCTCTCAAATCATCCCTCTGGAAAGCCAAATGCTACCTCCTCTTTCACTTCAACACAGTTAGTTCACTTACTGCTTAAAGGACAGTCAAACACTTCTCTTGTATACATCTTGCCAGCTTTTGGTGACCCAGGCAAGCACACATATCTAGTATCCTCAGACAGCCTCTGGAACACAATCTAGCCTTACAGTTAACACAATCCAGATCCTAATTAAGCAGGCATAAGTGTTAAGGGAATGCTGTGTCAGCAGAGTCACCACTGAGTGTCCTAGTTAAAAAGTAGAGACTAATTTTCTTTTTGCTGCAGGAAAATGAGCAGTATTATGCCTGAGAATACAGGGAAGCTTATTTGGAGGTTACAGAACACTGAAAAATGAAGCCTTGAATTTTTTTTTTCCCCCTGAAAGAGCAACTCTGAACTTTAACCTACTTCCTACCTCTGTACAAACTTGCTGCTCATTTCCCCTATGTTAGCAGTCTTAGACTGTTCATTAACAAATATGCAGCATGGACCAGTTTTAACAAAGAACCAGCTTTTAGTGTTAGTAAAAAAACCCAACCAAAATCCAGTGTAACACACAGAAACACGTTCCCACCGATAAGTTAACATGGAAGCGCTGCAAGAAGTCTGGAACACAGAGAGTGCATACAAAGGTTTGGTCTGAAATTTGGGTTCAATTTCAGTAGGCGGGATTAAAAGACATCTCAGTATTGGTCTGTTTGTTTCAAAAGGCTCACATAAAGGGGGACAGGAACGCTGCACAGGTGCATGGGAAGGGGAAACAAAATAGGAGTATTGTGAATCAGCCCTCTACTCACGCCGTTACCATTGTACCAGCTCTGTAAACTGCTCTTTCTGCACCCCTAAAACTCCTTTTGTGCAACTTGTCATCTGAACTGTTTCAGAGCTATCAAAGATATGTAGGTGGAAGGAGTCCTTTCGGGATGAAGAACTGATGAGAGGATTACTACTGTTGTGAAATGAATCTGGCATGGTGGGGAAAAAGTCCTAACTTTTCATGCTATTTCAAGACAAATCCTGAATTTGTGCTCTGGAAATAATGAAAGATAATTTTCTCACAACAAAAATTGCTGCCTACAATTGCAGCAGCTATTCAACTGTTCATGTAGACAAATCCAGCTTTCAAACACCCATGGCTTCGGTCTGTAAGCAGAACAAGTGTGTATCTGACAAGATTTCATCAAGTCCAGCTAGCTGTTACCAGAGTTCACTAGCCAAGCTCCCTGGGGACGCAAATTAAGTTTCCACAAAACATTTTTAATTCAACCAGCTTTTTCAGAACAGTTTTCCACAAAAAGGCTGGGGGGGGGGGGGGGGGGGGGAACCAACAAAAAAACCCAACCAAAACTAAACAACCTCTTTCACAAGCTTCTGGACTCCTGACCCTAGAATTGTGGGATGTCCCAATTCCTGCAAGGAAGTACCAAATACCTAGAGGAAATCTTCTGAACTAACCACTCCCTAAGGCAGCACTGAAGGCAAGAGCCCTGAAAAATTCTTACATCCTATCCACATAAACAGAGCAGACTTGAAATTAAGCCTCCTCCCTACCTTCCCTCTGTTTCAAAAGAAGGAAAGGGACCACTCTTCAATTCATATCCTTCCAGTGATCTTAAGTGGATCGTTACTCCAGGGAGGGAGAAAATTTCCAGCTATTATGTGGTGAAATCCTACACTGAGAGTCTATGTTGGAAAACACTAGCAAAAGATATTTGCTGCTATTCTTACTATTTAAATATCAATAATATTTCTTCTGTGTTTTTCTGCAATTACTGTTTCAGCTCTTCCACCATTACTATAGAAATTTCATTGAATATCAAAGTGGGAGTGTATTACCTTCTGGCTAAAGGGAACCAAAGAGAAAGAAAGGTGCCAAGTTACAAATGTGGTACGGCAAAAAATGCAGTTTGAAAGCCCTAGTCTTCAGTTCAGAGGTAGTCTGCATGATATACTCTGCAAAGAACCGCTAAGTGATCAGACTTTCATACACTGAAAACCTCTTCAGGAAATTCCTCTATCTTATAAAGTCCAGGATGAGTAAAGTATTGACAATTTTCCGAGTAACTCCTCACACACACCACAGATCCTGGAGGGCACAAGAGTCAGCTGCACTTCCTACTCTACGCACATTAAATTCTTCTTACTTTCTTTGAAGAAGTAACAATCCCCAGAAGTTTATTAGGCCATTCTGATGGAGCACAATTGCTTTTAAGCAAAGCAATACTAAATAAACATTCCAGTGTTACTATTTCTCTAGGGTGGTCTTCCTTTACTTCGGTATTGTGGATTGATAATGAGCCAGTATGAACAATAGCAACAGCACTGAGTGCTCAGAGATATTAATTCAATTCCAATCGTTTGGCAAGAGAATCCTCTGTTTTAGACCAAGTTTCCTGCTGATACTAAAGAATACTGAAGTCCAGACTTCTCCGTCTTTTCCTCCCCTCTCACACCTATGCTAGCTTTAGAGGTGGAAACCAAGTATCAAAGTACAACCTCCAGTTAAAAAATAAGAGGAAACTATGGTGGTGTTATGAAACATGGCAATGCGCTGAACAGATACACAGGGACTAATACAAACATATACCTAATCCAGATTCTGAAATCGGGCATCTCCACAGCCACAGTCCTCAGCCAGGTTAGGCTACAAGGCAAATATCTGCATGTGTGCTACAACATCCATGACTGTTATTGTTATGGAGCACATGCACCTGCTGTCTGTGCCATGAATGCAAAACAGATGATTTTGTCACCCAAAACAAAAACCCAAAACTATTAAAACCTGTCACTTTACCTTAATATAGGCTTCACCTTCTAATGCTTTTCTTCCATCCCTTCTCTATCTTACCTACTTATGTTGCAGTTTTATTGGGGTTTTGCAACACAGCAGGGTTGCTGTGTGCCTGATATGTACACGATGCACTATCCTCTACTATTTAGATACTACTGCAATACCAACAGACAAGGCTGGAGTTGTTCCAGTAGGAAAATTAATGAAAAAGCTTTGCCTAGATGAGGATAGGGCAGCACAACTTCTTTTCCATTCCCGCTCTTCTCCTCTAGCTAAATCTATTCTTCTTTCTCAGCTCTGCAAAAGCTGACTCCTGTACCTGGTGTGAACAGGTTCAAAGCCGGGTCTCGGAGAGACCAAATTTCGGCCAGCCGGGGCCTGGCCCGCCGCTCCGCTCCCTGCCCCCCTGCAGCGCGGCGCGGAGGTCGCACAGCCTGCTGCTGCTCGGAGATGGTGTCACGAAGCCGCCCGCTGGGCTGCTTTGCGAGAGCCGCCTTCCCCCCCACAGCACCGAGCCGCTCCAACGCCCACGTCCAGCCCCCACTCCGTGAGCCGGGGCCGACCACCCCCGCCGCCGCCGCCGGGAGGCGGCACGATCCCCCATCCCGCCGCCGGGCCGGCCTGGCCTGGCCTGCCTTGCCGCCGATCCCCGCTCTCGCCCGGGCCCGCACCCGCCTGAGCTCTCCCCCCGAGGGGCGCCCCTCAACCCCCCACCTTCCCCCGCGGCCGGTAGGGCCCGGCGCCGCCGGGGAAAGGGGGCGCCGCGGCGGGGGAAGCGGCTTCAAGGCGCCCGAACCGTCGCCACCGGGTGGGAGGGAGGGAAACGGCGGCCGTGCCCCGCCGGGGCCCGCACTCACCAGGGAGCAAGGAGGAACAGACCGCCGCCGCTGGCCGTCAGGGGCCGCCAGGCGCAGGGAGAGAAGAGGTGGGGGCGGGCTGGCTCCGCCCCGCCGTCCTCAAGGCCGGCCGCGGCGGCATGACGGCCGGCCGGCCGAGTGGAGAGGCAGGAAGCGGGAAGCGAGGGAGGGCCGACCGGCCGGCCGGCGGGGGTGCGGTGCGGGCCAGGCCGGGCTGGGCTGGGCTGGGCTGGGCTTCCCCTTCCTGCTCGCAGCCCTGGCCCGGGGTCGCCTCTCATGGAGCCGCTGTCTTTCTGAGCCGGCGCCTCTCCCCGGGGGGGACGAGGCGAGGGAGCTCTGTTCTGTGTGGAGGGGTGGCCCCCGAGGTCAGGGGGTGGGCAGGGTGGTGGCATCGGGGCCGAGGCCGGATAAGGTCAGGCCTCTGCTGCAGGCCGAGCCATGGCAGAGGCAGGCACTGTAAAATAGGCAGCGGGGCGCGGGCTGTGGTGTGCTTTGCACGTGCTGTGAGTGCTCCGTGTGCTCTCTGCCTGTGCGCTTGCTTCGGCTTCAGAGGGGGTCCAAGAGTCCCGTCACTGAGGCCAGGACCTGGAAACGATGGTTGAACGGGTCTCACTCAGGTTACCGCCTGATATGCAGGGCTGCTTCCTCATGGCAGCGTGATAGGGTCCTCAGGTTGCCTCTCAGGGCTTGGGGGAGAGCTCACTGGCCTGGCTGTTCGCAAAAACAGCCTGTTACTTATAAACTGGTCAAGATCAATATCGTGACGCCAATATTGAAGAACAATGTCAGAGTACAGAGTAACCTAGAGGACCCATTCAACATCACCCCCACAGCCAAGTGCTACAGGGTGTTTTTCAGTGTCCAGCATGCCCACAATAGAACAGCATATGGTTTAGGCCTGAATAAAGTCAATTAAAAAGCATCTAATTCTAGGAAAATCATTAGATAAATAGGAAACAGGGAGTTAAAGATACATGGGAGTTGTGTGGAAAGTATAGATGTGTCTCACAAGTCTGGAGAAGGTCTTGGAAACCTGGAGAGTGGCTAGGAGAATTGCTAACCACTGAGAGTCGGAGCTGGAGGAAGAGACGACTAGTAATGTTTTGTTTTTTCCCTGAAGAAAGCTCAGGCTAAGAGCAAACAGGGCTACTTGCTGGCTTTGCTGCAGAGGAGCAGGTCTCAGATGAGCAAGCTGATGCAGACAGTGAAAATGAAAGTGCTTTTCTCTGCTTGGAAAGAAAGATGAAACCTAGAAAATGCCCAAGGTGGCTCTCCTGGTTGGTTGCGGGTTGGATTCTTGCACACCGACCTGTGCTGGCAGATCCTCCTGCCTACACGCTGTCCAGCTGGAACTTGCAGACCAGGGAAAATCAGTGGTAGGATCTCAGGGTCTAGCAAACAAGACACATTGTGTAGGGTTTTTTTTTTAACTAAACAGTGAAATCCTGGCTTTGGCACACCTGCTACTGATTTTACTGGTACACTTAAGGCTTCTAGGGCCGCTCTGTAGTTAAACCTACTATTCTCTTACTTGATACCTCTAAATTTCCTGTCATCTACAAAATACAGTACTTTTGAGTTATCATTCAAAATCTTTTCCAGGTTGGCCTGTTTTCTGTTCAGCATAAATATCTCGTGGAATAATTCACATGCAGTAAGTTCTCTTTTTAGAATTGAATGAGTTTTTAGAACATATGATTTGCTTAACAGATGGTTAACTTGGACATGAAACTGGACATTCGTTCATAATATTCTTTTCAAACCTTTGGCCAGAGAGGTTCAAAAGACTGAGTTTTTCAGAATGAAGTCATATTTGTAGTTTGGCAGTGGAAGGAGAAGGCCCATGTTTTCTTCAGGACACCAGAAAATAGTAGATGACTCTGGTGGTATAAGAAGCCAAAGAATTTCTAAAACCTCTTAGTGCTTTCCTTAGAGTTTTAGATGTTTCATTAATTGATAGAATTTTTTATTTTTGTATATAGTTAATAGTAATAAAAGCATTTCAGTATGTTCCTCTTGGTGAGATAAAGTCCTGCAATAGCTCCTTAGGTCACTTCCTTTTAAAAAAAAGGATTGTGATTTTTTTGTTGTTTCTAACAGAACAGACTTCCAAGGCCCATGTGTGTCACTGAGTTTTGAATCATGAATAAAATCCTTCACACCTAGATAGCAAAGCAATGGCTGTAGGATCTAATTGACCTAAAATCTCTTGGGCAAAGAGCAAAGACTAGTGAAATAACAGGTCAGCAACAGGAATGGGAAATCCATTCATCAGCTCTGACTTCTCCCAGGGAGTATCTGCAAGGTTTGTATTTTCTGATCTGTGTGGAGGGGAGGCCCCCGAGGTTGGAGGGTGGGAAGGAAGATTTCTTACTGCAGAGAGACAGCACTGCTGCAGCATTTGCTGCTTATATGTAAGGACATAGAAGCCATGATGGGATTGGAAGATGGGCTGTTCATTCAAGGGTTTATGGTAATACTGTCTGAAGGTTATCGCAGGCTGGCGCTTGCAGCACGAGTATTTGAGGCTGTCATTTTTCTCAGCATGGCTGAGTTTACAATAATGTGGCTTATTTAGCAGATAGATAATTAAAAGTTTGTGGTTTGACTCTTTCCCAAGAGTGCTAGGAGGTGAGTACTACATTAGATCAATTGTTTGCAAGGAAGATGTTTACTGAAATGGGTTCTTGGTTTTAAGATCAGATTGCAAGGACGTCCTACAGTTTTCTTGGGCAATCATGCATTGTGCTGAATCAGGGTTAAAGGAAATGACTTCCAGTTTTTGCACCAAAGAGGGACGCAAATAGGAGTAACAATGCCTTTCATGTTGCAGTCATGAGTGTCCCAGTGCTTGTGACTTCCTGTTTTTTAGGGTTTTTCATTAAATTATTTCACAGCACATGAGGACCTGTGTGTCAGTCCTTTGTCCTTTCTGTCTTACTGGGGAAATCCATTTACAAGAGGCTTGGTCTAACCTCAGATTCCTCCTAGAATGTTCTCTGAGGTTATTCACCAAGCAGTGTCCTAGAAGTCCAGGGAGTGTATCATGTCTGTTCAATCCCTAGCTGATTTCACTGTCGCACCTCTAAACATATTTCACTCATTCTGATCCTATCAAGAAGTTACAAATACTCGGGATTCCCAAGGGGCACCTTTCAGCTCATTACAGCCGATAAAGCCTTAACGTACAGGAGTTAGTAGACTTCTGTGTTGTGGTAATCCTCCATGAAGTCTCAGCTGATGACTGAGGTTGCAGCAATCCTGTGATTCAGTCTCAAATCAGTCTCAAACTGGGCTAGGACTGGGATGAGGTGGGAGACAATAAACTAGAGCTGTCAGTATAGAGGACCAAAGGCTGCTTGCCCTTTGAAGTAGTCATCCCGAAGAAGTGTCCCTCAGTAGCACAATCTGCACGTTTCCTGCTTTTCCTGGCTATCTGCAGCATAATGAAATCGCCTGATGAGGTTTGCTCTGAAGTGCTGCGTCCCCACAAGCAGCACCTAAGGGTACATCATATAACATACTATGATGTTCTGCAGAGCATGACATGAATTAATATTTTCAAATTAAGTCACCACTCAGTAAAGGTGTTTCACTCCAGGAAGCCATCTGCAAACAAGCTTGGGAACTGGTGAGGTGGTAGCTTGCAGGTTATGGCCTACAGTTTGTCCTGAGTACAGGAAAATAAATTTGGCAGCTTACAAAGGAGTTCATGCTCAGATTTCATTATCAGTCATATACACCCAACTGTTTTAAGCTGTTAGAATTGTCACTGTGCAACAGTAGTACAAGTCTGAAAAGAGAGAATCTAGTATCTCAGAAGACCGGTTAGAAATACCAAAGCAGGTTCTGGTTATTTAAATAAGTGAGGGCTTGCTGCTTCTCTATCTTTAATGAGATGATTGTGCATCCTCTAAAGGAAATTCTGTGGTCAGCATATTTTAATAAATATATTATAATTTGCTTCTGGTCTTAGCACTGATTTACTTAAATGTCTTTCTTTAAATGAGTCTTCAATTCATATAATTGCAGTAATGCTTATTGAACTTCATAGTTTAGCTTCAGTTTCAAAACAAAGATTTAAGTTCTACCATCTACTGGTTAAATGGGGTTTAGTGGAGGCTTGGTGTCATTCACTACCAATAAGAGGGCATTGACTTGGGAGTGGAGATCCTGATTTTGCTCCTGAGTCAAAATTCACACAGGTATTCTGTCAAGGAACCATACAGTTCTCTTGCAGAATGAAAGCACTTGTTCAACTCTGCCACATGAACTGAAGAAAAGGGAGTTGAGAATGGGATTATGTACCCAAAATCAAGGCATAAATTGAGACTGAGACAAGTAAAAGTGCTGTCACTTGAGTGTCAGCACTGTGCTTTCAACACCAGACTACATAACACTTTTGCAGAATTTCTTCAGAAGTGGATAATCTCTGATCAGTTTATAATCACTGTACTGAGCATCAGAAAGAAAAACTGTGTGCACCATGGAAGTGGGAGTTCCTGTCCCTATTGAGAGAAATGATATAACTTGCAGTAAATGCAGAAGTCTTTGCTGGCCAGCAGTGTATTTCCCTGCATAGCTGGAATGGTGTAGAGGACTTTAACCTGGACTAGATTCTTGGGTATGATCACCCTAAACCAACCCATATTCAAAATATTCTTTAAACTGTTAGTGTATACACAATATACAATACCCTTGCACACAGTTAGGCTGGATTTGTGCTGTTCATAGTTTGCATCGCAGTTGCCCTAACACTCCCTACTGAGCTCAGGACTCTGACAGAAAACTTTATTCATCTGATACAGCTGAAAGGGGATGAAGGGGGGAGTAAACTAATGCAGAAAAGTTGGTAGAAGAAACAAACTCTGGAGCCCAGGCTGCTATACCATACGTCATGTGGCCAGTCTAAGCAAGCTACCTGTTTTCACTTTGCAGCTGTACCAGCCTAAAGAACTTGCACACAGTCACCAACCCCTACCTGAGAGGCATCCGTTTCCTACTACATGCTCACTGTCATACATTTGGTGACTGGTAAATGTACAGCCTTGAGCGTTCACCACAGCACTATCCTTCCATTCCCTGTACTGACTAGTAATTATTTGTAGTTGCCCTGACATCCAGAACTTGGTTTACCCACTTCCTGTGGGGCCTATTCCAGTGAGTTCTCTCACTTCTAAGAAGTAAGTTGATGGTGAATTTCTTTTTCAAAGCTCACAATTCAGGAGTCACTCCACTTATATAGCAGGGAGATTTCTTACAAGAATAGGAAGGAGAAACAATAACACTGTCTTTGCTTTAATTTATATTTTTGCTGCAATGTGGGAACAGCTTCACGTTCAAAACTCTGAACTTATGTGTACGTACAAGCAAATTCTGGGTTAGGACTAACTGGTATTTAAGAACAGCTTACAAGAGCTGCATAATTGTGCGGGTTTAGCCAAAGTGATTTGCTGTTTTCACGAATGAATAAAAGCACAGAGATGTCAAAAATTCTGTGCCTTTTCCTCTTAAGAGACAGTGGTTTTCAAGCATCAGTTACTCCCAAGTCAAGGAGAAGAGGGAACCTTTGTGACCTACCTTTAGCAATGCAGCTGGAATCAGTGCAGTCTCCAGTCTTAAATGCTGTATTAACCCAGGGTGGTGGAGGCCTAGATGTTTCATCTTAAATGTGTCTTTCTGCAGCTCCAGATAGAGGAAAACAATTGCTGATTCTGCCCTTCTGAGTTCTGTGAAGCATTTTGTGACTTAAGATGTGGAGCAAATTGCCATTGTTATGCTGACTTGAGTGTAACAGATAATTTTTACGAAGAGAGGTGATGGCCACACCTCAAATTTTAGAATAATTTCTGCTTTGCAGAGAAGCATTAATATAAAATCTAGATTTGTTGGATGCATTAAATATCACTGCTGCAGTGTTTTGAACTGGGATTCTGGGATGGAAGTTTTAAAGCTGTCACTGGTAGCAATTATGTAAAAGCAGTTTCACATAAAGTATGAAGGTATTAGGTAGAACACAAGGGTCATTTCAGAACAGTTGGGTCATTTGCAGTCAAATTAAGATAATTTTGAAGTCAATTACAGTAAGATTGTTCAGAAAAATAAACAGGTAATGATCCTCCAAATGAAGAACGTGAGAACAAGTCACAAGGAATACTGGGAGAATAAAAGCAGGTTAGAAAAAGAGGAAACTGGGCCAAAAAGAAAACGTGTTGAAATTCAAGACAGACACTGTTAGTAAAATGAGTAGGAAACCATTCATAAGTAAATAATACTATTATCATAAGAATATGGGTTAACTTCTGGATAGATTCTGCAAGGGTTAATATACCAGCCATAAATGATGGAAAAGGCTCAGAGTAATTCATTCAGCTAAAAACTCAAAGTCTGGAGTTGGACTTGATCAGATCCACACTGCTGTAGCGGCTCAGCTTTTAGTGGAGCTGTTCTGACTTGCACTGACCAAGGCATACTGTCACTTTTCACATTTATAGACTGCTCAAACAGCACTTTATTGCTGCAGTGAGGGACTTAACATGCAAAATAATGTGCAAAACTTACTGTAAGCCTCTGGGAGGAGTACAGCACCTGGGCTGTAAATCAGGAGGCAAAGAGCTGTCTTTCCCTCTGCCTCTGCACACTAGCAGTGGTCAAACAGCGTAAGACTTCGCTAAGTAGAAAGGGCAGTGTTCTTCTTCCTGTATCCCCAGTTGCTAATTTCTGAGGGGAAGAACCACCTGGACCTGTCTTACTACCTTAGGGAAGGCTCTGCATTAACATATGTCCTCTGGAGTCCCTGTGGATAATAACTGTACTTAAATGGAGCAGTTAAAGACTTGCTCTAGTAACAAATAAAAGCTACTACATTACTAATGAAAGATACAAGGACAGCAGCAGGGAATATTTCACTTGCCTTAGGTGTCATTCATCTATGTGCATATTTAATCCACCTGCTGACATTAATTTCAGTGCTTATTTAGGCCTTATTTGCAAAACACTATTTTTACCCTCGGACAACTCATTCAGTCATAGTAGAAGGTTGTGCCAAACTTTTTCTTCCAGAACTGAGAGGAAAGCAGAGCCAGGTTCAGTGCAAAAGCTAAGAGCTGAGGCTCACTATTCTTTTCTGCTTCCTATTTCTTTGGAGATGGAGGAGGAGGAGAACATCTGGAAATAAATCTCACTAATCTCTCTAAAGTATGGGGGGTGATAGAAAAACTTGTTTTCAACCTGAAATTCATAATTTTCCAGCTGTCTGTCTGTCTCTCCTGTTATTATCCATTTCCATATTCATGTCAGAAGAACTTCTGATACAAGTTCTAATAATTTCTCCAAAGTGTGAAAATGGGAACGTTCTTCTGCTACTTTGAAATTAACTATTTGACACCTGTATCAAAAGCAAACACTTAATCATAGCTGTAAAAAACAGCTGGCACATTATAGAAGGCAATAGAGAATGTGCTCCTTGAAAAGCGGTCTATATTTTATACTGCCTATACATGCTTGTTTTGCTCAAAGAGCATTAAAGATGCAGAGAAAAGCAGTAGAAATTCCTCTGCTGCACCCTAATGGTAGGCTGTGTTTGTCCATAATATTTCACTTATCTTTATACCTGAATATGACCAATTAACTGTTCTTAACTTCTTTTCGATGAGAAGTTGGATATTGCCTATTTTTTCCCAAAATGGTTGTACTAGTACTTTGCTTTTTGATTTCTAAATTTTCCTGCAGAAAGTTAACATTCTGAATAAAAACAGCAGTCACAATTCAAGAATCTTCCACTTAGTTTCTTCCAAGGCTTCCTGACCAGACCAGATCACTTATGATACGGCACAGTCAGGATGGATGTTCCTCTGACATATTTTCCTGCCTCTGAGGGCAGAGAATAATGCATCCTGAAGGGTATACCCTGACCCCTAGCGAGAGCGAGAGCACGGAGCTAAATTACATCTCACACCAGGCACTGAAATATTATTTCTGTTTAAAAAGTTGTCTTTTTTGCCCCTTTGCAAGTAGTCCAAATCTTTCCATACAACTAAGCTTTAATTAAGATCTACTGCAGTGGTTGCACTGGACAACCAACAAGACACCCACTGCACATAGCAGCTGAGGATAACATAGTGAAGAAGTCAGAGGTTGGTGTTTCTTCTTATCCTGTTTCTTAGCACAACATTTAGATGCCACAAGAGTGGGTAATCGTCTACTACTGCTCTGTGTGCAAATAGTACCTCCATTGTTGATCCCTCTTTCAGTGAACAGACTGCCTCATTCACCACAGACCTTAATCAAAAGCTGTGGTTGTACCAAGAGCAATCTACCCAATGGGACTTACTACAAAATGTTAATTTGAATGCTACCAGGCTCTCAATGCTTCATTTCCATCAGTGAAATCCCATTCACCTTGTTTTTTTAATGCAGTATCTTAACTGACCATAACCACTGAAAATCTATTTTTTAGACACTGATGAGATATTTGGGCCACGTTCCCTATGCAAGCAGCTCCTGAACAGCCCGATTTAGTTCTGTGGTGCTTTCAAGATATACCAAGGCTAAGCTTCTTCTTAAATGTCCACCTCCTAAAAGCATTTAGTATTGGTGTGACGCAGCTCTTGTTGTAATTTTGCCTTTTAGGAGATTTTGTAAATGTGTTATTGTGACTCAAAGGCGCTATTCCACACTAGAGTCCCATCTGGATGATCTTGTTCCACACTAAAAATTACACTGGCAGTACTTAGTTTAGTCCATTTGCAAAGAAAACTTACCAAGGCTACAGAACCCTAGTTCTGGAGTAGGCATTCACATGAAAGTTAATGGAGGAGTATCTGCTGTGCATCTGCTGTGCTTTAACATTACACCCTGTTATTTCACATTCTCTTTCCTCTGGCTGCGCCCTCAGGCAAATGGCAAGCTGTCCTAAAATCCCACCCTGAAGTCTGCCTTCTCAACCTGAACATAAAGCTAACACACCAGAAGTAAGTGTTGAAGGCTGTTTTTCTCCATATGAAACTAATTCAGGATTAAATTGTCAAACCTCAGCAACTATTTGATGTGTCTTTGATCTTTGAAACTCTTGTTAATGAATAATTGTGACAATGCATTCAAGTATTTGATGGTAAATTGAACCTCTTAAGCTTTCAGAAGCAAGCATAAATGACTTTATATTCCAGTGTTCTGAGTGGGCATCTGGGAGTAGAGGAGCCTTCCAGGAAGATGTAATATGCTGCTTTATTTAAAAAAAAAAAAAAAAAAAAAGACAGTTATTGTACTTGTGAAGAATGGAGTGTAGCATGAGTGCTTTGGAATGTGATCATTAAAAAAAAGGTTAGAAAAAACCCAAGAGGACTTAATTTTCGAGAGAAACATTTTACTCGTGTGTGGGTTAAACCTCTCTGTCAGTACCCTTTATTTAAAGTAACTAAGCATACAGAGCAACCTAACAGTTACTGATGTTATGCATGACTTCCAACGAATCCCAAGTGCCTGCAATGGCACTGTCTGGGGATTGAACTATTTTTGAGGTTGAGTCCAACTTACAGAAATACTTAAGCTGAACTGATTCATCAGCTGAGCAGTGCTCATGAAAGGGGAAGAGGCTGACATAAAGCCTGGGAGTCCACCACAGCCAGAGGTCTTGCCAGGAGCAGCATCTTGGGCCAATGCAGTAGTTCGTAAGGAAATTCCTGGGCTGAAAGGCAATGGCTCTGTTTTGGTGGTCTCTGAGGGAAAGCCAGGCTGGATTCCAGTGCTTAGACATTCATGATGCCAGTGGTCTGGGTGGGAAACTGCAAGGTTCGTGGCTTTTCTGTCCCATAACCAGCCTTGTGCTGAATGACACCTGTGTGGGGGTCCCCGGGTTGGGGTTGTGCAGACAAGCTCTTGGCTTCTCTCCCAGGGGTTGCTTCCAGGCCCATCGCGACTTTGGTGCTGGAGGTGCTGCTGCCTGTCCCCATGCTGTGATGCGCAGGTGCAGGATCCCTGTTAACTTAGTTGTGGACCGCATTTTGATGTTGGGTGCTCATTTCCTCTGGCCCCTGGGGAATTTAAGGATATTGGCCTCTGCAGGGATAAGTGCCACTGCCACATTGCCTTCCCTGCCTGATGCACCGGGGTGTCACGCTGTTGCCTGAGCCATCGGCTGCCCTGCACACCTTGAAAGTTTCTATTTTACACCCATGACCGCCCACTGATCCTGTCCAGTTATGTCACAGCGCACACAAGCAGGTTTTTAATTCTTTTACTTGCAGCATGGATTGGAAAATTCACACTCTTCTCAAAATCTTGAACTGAGTTACACATTGTCAAGTTTTGTCTGCATAACAAGGTGATACAGCAGATCAGCAGCCCTGCTGGGAGAAAGCGGGGAACTGCTTTAGCACCGAAGTTGGATCTAACTTTGAGGTTGCCCCTGCTCTGAGCTCCAGAGACCCCTCCTATCCTGCATTATTCAGTGACAGAAACACCTACAAAACCAGTTCTTGCAGCATAATATATATATTTTATATATATTATATATATCTTGCAGCATATCATACTGCAGATACAGTATGTATCTTTCCATGAATCAACCCTGGACTGCACTGAGCAGAGTCCATTTTAGTTACAGACTTACTCTGTTATAGAGCAGAAGAAGGAAATGTAATGGTAACCAAGGGGAGCAAACAGGGACTTTGCACTTAACAGACCAGTTTTTTGTTGTTCACAGATAAAGATAGGCTTCTGCTCCTGCTTGTGTTTTCCTCATTATGGAGCACAGCAGCTCCAAGTCAGTGGTTTCCTTGTCAGGGGGTGTTTGCTCCTGTTCAGCTGGACCAGAGGAGAGCAGTGATCAGGCTGGTAAGGGGAGGCGGGCCTTTAGCACACCAGTAGCATAGCAGGGGACACCAAGGGGGCACAGAAATATTGCTGGAGACTGTGCGGGACAGCTGGAGCCAGCATGATAGCACGCCCCTTAGCACCAGCCCAAATGCTGCTCTAGAAGGAGGATGGGGGGGCCCTCGAGGTGTGGGGTTATAGGGAGTGCCTGGTGCTTCTTCCCAGAGCCGGGTCTGTGGTGACACCGGCCTCACCCATGGCAGGTCAAGGTCTGGCTGAGACGCAGGGCTGTCCAGTGCAGAAGCTGTGGGAGAAGGCCAGTGCACCACGTAGCATCATGGAGGATGAGCAGGAGAGCAACAGCATCCTTCCAAGGAGACGCTTGTGCAGAGGCAAGGGCTGGAGCCCTACGCTGCTGTGACGGGTGCACCCCCTCTGACTGAGTGAACAGCACTTTGGTTCAGGCATCACCAACAAGCAGGCCTGGCTGAAATCAGCCCTGTTGTGCCAACCTTGAGAATTGTGCTAGGCCATTATCTTCTCAGGAACCAAGGAGTGTAGGCCACATCTTATCAGGAGCTAACAGTACCGGCCTGAGCTGGGCCTAGACAAAACTAAAACTGCTATGGCTGCACTCCTGCACATACACCAAAGGGGGATTGACTACGAGTCAATCACTTTACGCTATAGATATCTGTAGCCCCCCGAGCCCATTGAGCTCTCCTGTACAGCAGCAGACTGCACGGTGGTGATCTCCCCTTGAGCAGGGATGCCTCTTGAGGTTACTCCTCAAGGCTGAGAGATCCCTTACCCGGCATCTGGTTTCTGTAACAAGGGAAGCAACATTTTATATTAAGGCTAAAAGTATATTGTATGCTAGCAACGTGTATATATCCAGCTATCGCTTGATTATTAGAAGTGTAGTAAGTAGTAGAGTGTTTAACCACCATCTAATCACTGTTTAAATCATCGTTTAAATCTTCATTTAAATCATTGTCAAATCATCATCAAACCACTGTTTAATTACCATTCAATTATTGCTTAATCACTATTTGATTACTATTTAATTATCATTCAATCATCAATTAATTAGCATTTGATCATCATTTAATCATCAATAAAACCCTTTTAGTTAACCCCACAATAATTCACCTGTGACAGCTGTGTAAGAGGTGGGACAGCTAAAGGCTGTGCTTGACTTTGTAGTAGGTTGGGACTCCCAAGGTGGGAAGGTTGGGAGCTTGTGATTCCTGGCAGCAGGAGAATGGCTCCTTCTGCTCATGCAGATGTGAACTGAGGGCACTCAGGTGCAACACCCTGAGAACAGGTGAGCAGGAACAAACTTGGTCAGGAAAGGCATCCGAGCCTGAAACACATGTGCCTTCATGAGGACAGAGTGAGTGATGGTGGCTGGAGACTCTACTTTTGTTGACCAGATTTACTGTCTCGGGAGGTTTGCTGCTTGCTGGGGCCTTACTGGGATGCTTTTGTCCAGCCCTTGGACAATCACCCCCTGTCATCCACATGGACACCAGTGACACTGCCAAAGGAGTGTCTCAAGCGTGACCACATCGCTCTGGAGTCTAGGATGAAGGGCATGGGAGCATGGGTGGTGTTTCCTTATATTCTTGCTGGTGAAGGAGTAGATGCATCCTGTGGGCCGACAGGTTCAATCAGATGTAAAGGGAAATAAGGCTTTATTTAATGGTGTTTTATATACTGGGTTTCTGATAAATGATTAGAGTGTAGTAACAGAAGCTGCAAAGTGGTTTTAACAACTTCAGACTTGTGTTACATGGAAAATTTTTTTTCAGTATACACAACTCTTACCAAACCTAAACAGCAATCTGTTATTCTATACATGGGTGTTTCTGCATATTTTGCAGTTCAGAATGCACTGAGTTAGCTACTCCATTCATAAGAATTGTTTACGTGTTCCCTAGGTCCAGAGACAAAACTTGATTAAATAAATTAAACTAACAATCCTTTACAATAAATAAATTAAGCCCTACTTGGTGTTTGGTTTGGTTTTGGTTTTTTTCCCCAGAGAAGTGATTCCTTAACTCTGAGCAAATCCCTTATGTTCTTTGTCAGGAAGTTATTTGTGCTAAAATGTAAGAACTGGAAATAAGCTATTAAATGTTAAAAATCAGTGTATTTGGAGCACAAATGGCTTGCCTGTCATATCATCATATTTGCTAGCTGATTGGACATAAAGCTTCATCCTCTTGACCTTGCTGTGTTACACAGGTTTTCTTTCCTTTGAGCTCTGATATGGTTTATTATTTACAAGTCTCAGTCTTGTTAGCAGAACCAGAGAAGCTCCTGAGATAGCAAGAAGTGTAAATGCTAAAATATGGTATGAGTTCTGCAGTTATGTCTGCCTGTGGTGTCTCTAGCTTTTTGTTAAACACTTACTAGTGCTGACTATAATGATTTTGTAAAAATAAAGCTGTATTAATTGATATTATCTCTGTATGTTTTTTCCCCACAGGAGATGGATGTATTTAAACTGAAGCACTTTCTTCTGATCTAAGTCTCTGTACCCATGTGTGGAGTGGTATATTTTATATATAAATATATAATTTATTTTTTGGAGTTCAAGAGGATAGACATTTTAATTTCCCTCTTTTTTTTTAAGCTTGTGTACTCTAATGTGTTCCTTATTATAATTTTTATGTGAAAAGGTATAATCTCTTAATCTGGCTATATAAAGAATCAAATCAAATATTGAAAGGCATAACAGCTATCTTACTGTGTAATTTGAAACTGAGCCAGAACTTTGTGTTGGCTTTCAATATCTGAGCTTTTGCTTCTCTTACTCAGGGGCAGTTGTTGGTGCTTTTAACCAACAAGTCTGCACTTGATTTATTTCTAGTGTGATCAGAACAATTGTTTTAAAGACATTTTTTTCAGGAAGTAAGCTGTAGAGCTACTACAAAGGAAAAAGAAAACTAATTAAATGCTAGCTACTTACTAATACTTTTTTGTAGTGTAAGTATAAGAAGTTGCATTTCTCTTTTGCTTTCCATTGCAGGCCGTAGAGTGCACAAACGTGATCTAATACTTTCCTTGTCTCTTCAGTTGTGAGATTTTTGCAAAAAAAATGGTATCCTATTTAAATGAACATTAGGATTTGCTTTCAGTTCAGACATCACCAACTTAAATTATGGAGAGGTGAAAAAGCTACAAATCTGAAACTTCTCTTGCCTAGGAAGCTGATACTTCATGAGCCATTTCTCCCAGATTATCCTTCAATTTCCAAATACTGATGTACTTGTTTAAACCAAACCAGACGCCCCATAGCCCTTCCTTCCTACTAGCTGCCAACAGTAGGACACATTCAAAGCCCTGCCTGTGTTTTAAATTCTTCGTTCTTAGAAGCCACAGTTTATTTTAAATTTTCCCTTCTTCCACATATACTTCATGTCATGCCTCTGTTTTAATGCCTAGTGGTAGGGAAAGAAATTCAGAAAATAGAAGTCAACAATATAGAAGATCCAGCTAAGCTCAGAAGGGCTTTTGTTCACAACTCAGCTGTGAGATGGCATACCATTGGATTTCACACCTCACCAATATGTAAAGAAAACTTTCTACAGAAACAGAAATTTAGCAAGCTGATCTGGCATTTGGGAAGCTAATGGCTCTCGCCCCTGTTCTGCAAGTGGAGGAAGGTGTTTGGAGCTCTCCAAGAAACCAGAAAATTGGAAGGCCAGGCGAGTCCATTTTTTCAAGAAGCTCCTTCTACCTATTTTAGGCTGCCACATTTGGTCCCACTGTAACGGGGGACGCTCAGTAAGAGCGTCAGTCAAAAGAAGGACTGCCAGTCTTGACTCTCTTCACTGTCAAACCTGCCTCACAAGACCACAGAGCTGTGGAGGCTGGCAGGCCTCTGTGGGGTCATCTATCCCACCCACCACTCAAAGCAGGGTCACCCAGAGCAGGTGACTTGGGGCCGTGTCCAGTTGGGTTTTGAGTATCTCCAACGATGGAGAGTCCACAACCTCTCTGGACAGCCTGTTCCAGTGTTTGACCATGCTTACAGTAAAAAAAGCTTTTTCTTAGATGTAGATGGAATTTTCTTTATTTCAGTTTGTACCCATTGCCTCTCATCTTTTCACTGGGCACCACTGAGAACACCGTGGCTCCATCTGCTTTCTACCCTCTAATCCCATATTTATATACCCTTATAAAGTCCTCCCTGTGCCTGGATCTGACCTGATTATTTATTGTCAGTTTTTTGCAGCTTGCTTACAAATAAATTGCTTCATGAAAGAGTTGAGTAACTGGATATCATTGTACTGAGTGTCAAGAAAGCAGTGGTACGATTTACTGTATTACTTAAAGGATAAAAATATGATGTGACATTGACAGCACATAAAACTCATTTAATCCTGTATATAAACTGGGGTTAATGTACCAGAACTTGAACTTCTCAGTCGTATCAAAGGCTTTCTATCTGTCACAGTATGTTCTCTCCCTAGATATAGAGAGTATTAGGTTATACAGAGAAGGTTACAACATGTTCAGAAGATCCAAGGTGTAAAGCTTGCTCGATTTACAGAATACATCTCTACCACGCCAGGAAACTTGTAAAAATGAGGATTTTCCTGTATTGCCTGCCCTAGAGTTGTATTACTTGAGTTTAATGAGGTTATAGCATACCAAGTACTGCAAAATGTTTACCTGGGTATAAAACTAAGTAAATGATCTTTTTAGAGGCATTAAATTTTGACCTTTTTACTAATCTTGTCAAAACATAGAAAATGGATGCTTTTAGAATTTTGCCTGTTTTCATCTGTGTGGCACTTCTTTATTAAAAAAAAAAGTATATCTAAGAAATGGTAGTTTGTTCCCGTTTGTTCCATCTTTCAGTTATCAGTCTGTAGAGCAACAATTCCTGCATGAACAAAAAACCCCTCATATTTACTGCAGCCTGGAGATTTATGAAGATCTTTTGAAACAGTCCATTGAGACATGATGGATATCTCATCATTTTATATATACTTATACATATATATATATATATATGTATGTATATATATAAAGACTGAAAGAGCCACCAAGCAGTATTTAACAAAGGCAATCCTTTGATCTCTGTCAGCTCTAGATTTCACAATTAAAGCATAAAGGTAGAAATTACTTCTTCACCTATTCATGGGTATCTGTAGTCTGCTAGAGTACGTGGGAATGTTGGTTCTGAATCGAAGGCTTCCTAGAATTCCACAAATCTTCTAAACTGGAAATGTTCCAGGATATTTATCCATGAGAATATAGGATTTTTTAGCATTAACCAAGATACTCAAGGTCAGGCTGGACAGGGCTCTGAGCAACCTGATCTAGTTGAAGATGTCCCTGCTTATTGCAGGGGAGGGTTGGACTAGATGACCTTTAAAGGTCCCTTCCAATCCAAACTATTCTATGATTATATGATTCTGTGTTTTTCCCCCCAATGTGCTTTGACTATTGATGACATTAGGTTATCTGAAACGAGTTCCAAAGCAGATCTGAATATAAACTTGACTATTGACTACAGTTTCTGGAGGATGACCCCCTTCAGATAGTCTGACCCAGACAACCTAGCATAGCTTTACCACAGTAAGCTGCCAGCCAAGAACACACTGCTGCTTAAAACAGGTGATAATTCTGTTCCAGCAGAACTGTCGGAGACAAACAGTACTTGCTCGACTTGACATAAATATGTTCCAGCTTCACATCACTAGGACTGTGACTATAACTGTGACCCTGACCAGTAGCAACCCTTTTGCATGCTTTGTTATGATCCAGCCACCTCAAACTGTTTCTTTAGTCCGGCTGGTTTTCTGGTTTGACACTTCTAAAACAGGTATCTGCTTTTATTCTTTTATTCTTTTTAGCTGCACAGGTTCCTGCCATGGTGAGAACACAGACAGTTACACTAGTTGCATGTAACTCTGTCCTCTTTGGCTCATGTAAACTGCTGTTTCTTCTTCAGAAAGACTTTAATTACCACTTTTTAATAAAGATCAGTATACGCCCTCCTTATAAAGAACACCTTGATAGCTAAAAAAAAAAAAAAAAGGGGAAAAAAAAACCCTGGAATTGCTTCCAAAAGCTGGCATTGCTTGGAATTGCTTCCAGCTATCTTATCATTCTTCTGTTTTTAGATGAGTATCCTGAGTGCAGACATGAAGGCAGTAGAAACCTTGCAGTTAAGATGACCAGCTATGAGTCAGGAGCTGATATCAAATCCCTCCCAATAATTCTTTACCTCACTCTTTCCCACTGTCTAGGACCACATCCCTGCTACACATGTGAAATGGAAAGGATGGCTAGTCTTCAACTGCTGCCATATTCCATGGCTGCTGGCAGCAGAGGTGGCAGCAGACTCGGCTGAAGACAATCATCAGATGGTTTAGGATGTTTTGACTGGTTAGACTGGTTGCTCAGAGGTAAGAAGGGAAGTTAAAGCACAACAAGTATAGGTCACACATGCCTATGTGTTACAGCATATAAATGTGTATCTGAGGAGTCAGATATTAAAAAACAGCCAAAATCTCACTTGTTCATTTACACCTTAACAATAAAAACTACCATTCCACAGGTAACTGCTAGGAAGGAAACCGTGTGACTACTCTGCACTGGCAGATGATGCAGTAATGCATCTGAATTACTTGTTAATTGAATGCATTTTCAGATTTCTATAAAAGGATGTATTGATTACTTCCTTAGGCTTTGAAACAGGGCCAAATTCTGATGCTCTTATAAGGCATATTTCCCCAATCATAGGAAAGATTTGTTCACATGAGCTTCAGCTTTCCAACTCTCGGGCCTCTGTCTCCTGAGCGGGGAAGGACTGTTAGATCCATACAAAATAAAGGCAGTTCAAAAGGACAGTCTATGTGGAAAAGAAAGGCAGGACAGGCCAATGGAACAGGTGAGGCAAGATGCTTTGTAGACAAGTTCTTGAAGAAAAGCGAGAGAAGAGGTCTCTACAGCTAGGTGAGAATGCAACAACATGGGCTAAGCACACAGGGAAGGGGCTTCCTCTCCTAAACAAGGAGGAATGTCCCAAAGAACAAATCTGGCAAACAGCACTGAACTCCCATCTAAAAACCACTGGCAGTTCTAATCTAATTATAACTTTTGTCATGATGTAGTCAAACTCAGCTTGTTTGAAAGCACTGAAACAGACTACATGGGAGTTGAGGCAAGCAGACAGCATGGCAAACAGACTGCTTTCATGAGTCTCAGTTTCCCTTTCTCCATGTTCA
This sequence comes from Aptenodytes patagonicus, assembly GCF_965638725.1. Classification (NCBI taxonomy): domain Eukaryota; kingdom Metazoa; phylum Chordata; class Aves; order Sphenisciformes; family Spheniscidae; genus Aptenodytes; species Aptenodytes patagonicus. The sequence goes on from NC_134982.1 coordinate 72,462,916, forward strand.
ACAGGAGTTCAAATGTACCTATAGTCTCTCTGAATTCAGGTGTCCTCTGTGAACATTTGCACTCTCAGCTGGTGCACACAGAGGTAAAACTCAGGGAACTATGTCAGCTTGTACCAAGTGACAACATAGCCAGATCTCTAAAAGAGAGAGTATTTGTGTGTGTTGAGGTCCATTCACATTTGAAATGGCTGAGTGTAACACTTTGAAGCATAGGATCACGGGATAATTCAGGTTGGAAGGGACCTGAGGAGGTCACCTAGTATAATTTTCCTGCTCAAAGCCAGGTCACCCATGAGGTCAGACCAGATTGGTCATGGCTTATCCAGCCATGTCTTGAAAACTTCCAAGGATGGAGATGTCATAAGCTCTCCAGGTAACCTGCTCCTCTGGTTGGCTGCCTTTAGGGTGAAAAGGTTTCTCCTTATATCCAGCCTGAATGCTTTGTTTGAAGTTCCACCCTTTGTCTCTTGTCCTCCCAGCATGCACCACTGTAAAGAGCTTTGCTCCATCTTCTTGAAAACCTCTGTGTTGGTACTAGGGGGCTACTATGAGGTCCCCCTGAAGCTGTCTCTTCTTCAGGCTAAGTCCTGCTTCCTCAACATCTCCTCACAGGGTAAGTGCTACAGCCCCTGGCCATCCTGGTGGCCCTCCACTGAACTTGCTCCAGTTTATCAATGTGCTTCCTGTACTGGGGGCCAAAACTGGATGCAATACTCTAATGAGTGCTGAGGAGACAGGGATAAACCCTTCTCAGTCTACTGGCTGTGCTCCTGACCAGCCGAGGATGCTGTTTACCCTGGTTGTTGCCAGGGTGCACAGCTGGCTCGTATTAGCTCACTGCCAACTGAGACACCCAGGACCTTTTCCACAGCGCTGCCCCTCTGCCTGTCTGCTCATTTCTCCCATCTCTCCAGGTCCCTCTGGATGGCAGTGTAATGACTGTTCCCTCCAGCTTGGTGTCATGTGCAAACCTGACAATAATGCTCTCTGTCACTTTCTCCATGTCGTTGATAAAGATGCTAAACACGACAGGTTCCAGGAGAGACCCCTGCAGTACTCCTCCCTTACTGGCCTCCGAGCAGAGTCCAAGTATTAAGCTGTTAACCACTACCTGCTGAGCCCAACTATCCAACCAGTTTTTTACCCATCTAGCTGTCCACCCATGCTGGACCATAATATTCCAGCTTGGATACTTGAATATTGTGGGACACCATGTCATAAACCTTGCTGAAGTCAAGGTTCCACTGGTCTCCCCTCCTACACAGATGTACCCATTTTGTCATAGAAGGCAATCAGGTTGGTTAGGCATCACTGACCCTTGGCAAATCCATACTGGCTGTCCCTAATCATTGTCTTCTCCTCCATGTGCCCAGAAATGTGTTCCAAGAGGCCCTGGTCTATGATCTTCACAAAGACCAATGTGAGGCTGAGTTTGTGGAAGACAGGACCTGTCATTACGGGCTTTGGCTCATTCATTGTATTCAGCAGGCACATGTCTTCAAGGGAAAGGGTTTCACACACTCTTCCCCATCATCTTGTATATTTGGGACTCCATAAAGCACTATAGTATCTTAGGTATGTTTTCTAAATCATGTTTATAGGAGCAATTAGAAATATTGCAAAGCTTTTGTATCTAACTCTCACTCTCCAACCATAAAAAGACATACCATGCTTTCTTTAGTCTCTAAGTTATTTTTACTGTTTCTCTTTGAACTGGTCAAATCCTTCTTGCTTCTGATCATAAATACGTTCATATTAACAACATGGAAGGGAGATGTAAAGTAAGATTAGTAGAAACTAGAAGATGCTAAGAAATTTTAGAAGGACTTCAGTGTTGATCTACAGGACGACAGGATGGTTTATTAAAACTTTCACCAAAATACAAATAAATCAGAGTTAGGGATGAAAATCTAAACTACTCTTTTCTTGTCTGTCATGGCTTAATGAAGGTAACTGGGCATTGTTTCAGACAGCTCAGTGGAGATTCTCACTTAATATGAAGCTGAGATCTAGGACCCAGTCAGACAAGTGGAGATATGGACAGCATACATCTATATACACAAGATCCAAAGGCATAGCCTCCTTTCTTGTCCCAACCTACTCCAGCCATGACAGTTTGCCTAATTGTCCTGGTTTCAGCAGGGATAGAGTTAATTTCCTTCCTAGTAGCTGGTACAGTGCTGTCTTTTGGATTTAGGATGAGAACAAAGTTGATGATAACCCACCGATGTTTTAGTTGTTGCTAGGTAATGCTTACGCTAGCCAAGGACTTTTTAGTTTCCCGTTCTCTACTGACTGAGAAGGCTGGAGGTGCCCAAGAAGCTGGGAGGGGGCACAGCCAAACTGGCCAAAGGAATATTCCATAGTATGTGACATCATGCTCAGTACATAAACTGGGGAAAGCTGGCCGGGGGGGCTGCTGCTTGGGGACTGGCTGGGCATCGGTCGGCGGGTGGTGAGCAATTGTACTGTGCATCACTTGCTTTGTGTATCATTATTATTATTATTATTATTATTATTATTATTATTATTATTATTATTATTATTATTATTTTCAATTATTAAACTGTTTTTATCTCAACCCACGAGTTTTTCTCACTTTTACTCTTCCCACCCGGGGGGGAGGGGGGAGTGAGCGAGCAGCTGCGTGGTGCTCAGTTGCTGACTGAGGTAAAACCACGACACTAATGTAGTAAGAGTCAAAGAAACAGAGGTATTTCAGAGGCAGGGGAGGAGACTAGCAACATGGAAACATCCCGGTGTGTGAATGTTTTCCAAACTAGCAACAAGAAGGTGAAGTGAACATAAAGGACAAAAAAATTGTGTTATAGTGGAGAGAGACTGCTAGGCAGAACCCTTTATCTTGTCTCATAAAGGCAGAGATGTTGAGAGTAGAAGGCAAAATCTACGGCAAACCATCTTCTTCTCCCAATGCATCATCAGAAAACTTCTTGTGATGGAGCTTTGTGCACTCCAAAATTGCACAAGGCTGGGGTAGTGAAACTATCCAGTTTAACGTCATGGTAAGAAACTGGAGGCCTTTTCAAGCTTCAGTTTTAAGTTGCGAACTGAACCCACTCCCTGTTTGTGATGAGACCTCCTCACAGGCAGGTCTTTCTTCCCTGCCTCAACGTTTCTTCCTGTGGCTTTGTCATTGATTGCAATGCACCGGCAGTAGCGGCGGGACACTGAAGTATGCCCATCTCTCCAATGTGTGTTTACCACCTATACCGCTGCAGACCAGCTCATTTTTTAACAGCCTTCCACCTACTTCTCAAGCGCTCACCTGGACCTACACGACCTGTGCATAATTCGCACCTGGCAGGAGCGGGGACACCTCAGGACAAGCCGAGACCTCACCAGAAACGCCTGGAAAGGGGCAGAATGGCGGTGGCCCTGACGGAGGGCCGCTGGCGTGAGGGGAGCCGGCGGGGCGGCTCCCGCGCCCCCTCAGGGCGGGCTGCGCGTGGCCGCGGCGCGGCCGGCAGGCGGCAGCGCGGCGCCGCCCGGCGAGGCCCTGACGGGGCGCCGCCCCCGCCCGCCCCACGCCGCCGCCGCCGCCGCCGCCGCCTCGGGCGGAAGCGAAGGCGAGCGGCGGCCGGTGCCGCGCCGCGAGGAGCGGGCATGGCGGACGGGACGCGCTCGCTGCGCGGCAGCAGCCCGGCCTCCAGCCCGGTGCTGGGCGGGCGGGGCCGCGCTGCGGCGGCGGGGGGGGCCAGCAGCCCGCCGGGCCACGGCTTCCGCAGGGTGACCCTCACCAAGCCCACCTTCTGCCACTACTGCACCGACTTCATCTGGGGTCTGGCCGGCTACCAGTGCGAGGGTAAGGGGGTGGATGAGGGCGGGGGGCGGCCGGGCGGGAAGAGCGGGGGCGAGGCCGGGCGCCGCGCCGCCGTGCTGGCCGGGGCGGGTGTGGGTCGTGCGGGACCTGCTGGGAACGACCGCCGCGTCCTGGGCGAGAAGGCGGGGGTGTTAAAAAATTTGTAAAAACACTACTACTGAAATCAATAATAATAATAAAATTATAATAATAAAATAATACATTCTACTAAAAATGTAACAATAGCAATAATAAAATTCTAGTAATAATATAAATTCTAATGATAAAGTGTAACAACAATACTACTGAAAATTCTACTATTAATAACAAATTCTAATAAGTTCTAACAATAACAATTCTAATAATTATAATAATAAATTCTAATAATAAATTATAACAATATTAACAATTCTAACAATAATTCTAATAACAAATTCTAATAATTATAACAATAATAATAAAAATTCTAGTAATAATAGTAAGATTTCTAACAATAATAATAAAAAATTGGAGATGTGGCACTGCCCGCTCCTGTGTGGTGTCACGGCTGTTTGCCATGATCCAGCACTGCCCTTGCCAATCCCGGGATGGACTGGCTGTGAGCCACAGACCACCCTGGCAGGCACTGCCGGGGTGGTCGGTAGCTTGCAGTGGGGCCGTCCCAGGGGTGCCCTTATCTGCCAAAATGCCCGATGGCATGGAGGAGCCACAACCTGCATGGAATTTGAACCTTTTAAACCTGGGCTGATGCCAGAGAGGGGAGAAGGAGTCGCTGGGTCTTCTTGCTGGCCCCCATGGCAGCTGAGGTTCCTGGAGGCGACAAAATTATGGCTTGTTCTGATGCAGCGAAACCAAACAGTGTCGTAGGGAAAAGACGGGTTCTCTGTGTCCTGCTTTTTAACAAAAAAACAACCCAAAACACCAGCTTGATGTCGTCTTGAGCGTGTGCAGCCCAGCTGGCTTGGGTTGCCATCTCCAAGACCATGTCTGGAGGAGTCGGGTTGTACAAGAGCCTCATTGTTCGGGTAGTATCAAGCAAGGCCGTGGGTGTAGAGCGAGTACCCTGCATTGCTTGAAATAGCTCCTGCTTTTTGTCATCGTGGTGGGTGAAGAGGGTGCGGGATTAAGTTGGGTGGAAGTCATGTTCCTGTGTGGTGCAAAAAAAGTCTTGCAAGAATGGTTTTATATTTGCTTAAAACTTTGCTGAGAGATGTGTTTTTCTGTCTGCATAGCAGAAAGTCACTGCCTACCCTAACAGCAAAAAAACTCCAAACTCGAGTGAAAATTTCTTAAGGTGTGAAAATGCACAAAGCTAGTCGTTTATAGTCTTTTATTATATCACTGCCTTAAAAAAAGGCAAATTATTTGAGTCACAAAAGTGGGCATTCAGGTGCCAGTTTTGTTACTTGAAGAGCTGAGCAGCTTTGATGTGTCAACAGGTAAGAAAATGTGAAAGGCTATCGTCGAGGATGTCTCACTTGTTTTTCCATTCACATACTATGTACATAAAGGTAGTGCATAGCTGTAATTTTAATTTAAGGTCTTTTCCTAGTTTGGAAACTGTGCTTGCAGTTTGTGGTCTGGAATTGTTTTTCCCCTTTGGCTTTTCAGGCTGAATTTTGAGTAAGGATCATTAGCACCACTGTCTAATGACCGTGTGCTAATGAGGCACTTCCAAGCTGCACTGTTAAGATACCTCTTTTAAACCAACAGCTGAAACCTCCACCCCAAACAAGTCGTGTGTGTGAGGGGTAATGAGAGAGAGAAAAATACTTTTAGTCTTCATTAGCTGTAACATTCCCTGCTCAGAGTGGGGGGGGAAACCCTGGAATGTCACCTGGCATGTCAGTGTCTCCTTTGAGTGAGGAACTGATTGTTTCTTTGTTTGTTTTGTTAGTTTGTCTGTTTTCAACCAGCTATGCTCAGGGTCATGTCTGTCTTTTCCAACAACTTGCTGCTAAACAACAAATTTCAAAAATATCTGATGGGTCATTTGCTGACAGTTGCTGCTTTTCACAGCCATGCGTACACCCTTATACCTTGTTGAATAGCTTGGCAGCTTGTTCTTTCCAAGTTATTTAATAAAAGCTAATATGATTTATTGAATGATATTTTAAGTAAATTCCATTTAATAATTACCTCCTTGTCACATGTGCTTTAACTAATGGAGTTTGATCATTGGTCTTCAGAAAATAATAAGAGTCATCTCTAGGAGTGCCAGGCTGATTAAAAATAAAAAAATAACCCACCCAGCTTTTAGTGAAGGAAATGTTTGCAGTAGACTGGAAAATCTTGGTAGCTATTCGCTATCTCCTTTTTATTCTCCCTAGAGAGACTAGGATTGCGGGTGTAATTGCAGCTGAGCTGACGTCTGATGTTTGGACTCCTTTTGATAAACCACCTACAGGCTTCGAAGTGAAGCTGTTGAGTGTCCTTTTACTAGGTGAATTTGCAATGGTTTCTGTTCCAAATCTGTGGGTTCAAGGTGTTCAGTCTCCTGATGCTGTTTGTGTTGATGTTCCCTGAAGATGGTCTTGATCAAAACAGAAAGTTTCCAAACTTTGAAGGGAACTGAGCATGCTGATGATAAGACTCTATAAGGGGGGGGGGGGGGGGGGGAAGCTCCTGCCTATCATTGTTTTGCGTAGTTGTGTGGCCTTGATGGATTGTTGGATTTGTGCAGTAGTTGTATGGATTTGAGTTTTAATTGTGATCGCACTTTTGACCCTTGGAAAATGGCATCTTCTATATGTGAATGATCAGGTGTTGTGGTTTAACCCCAGCCGGCAGCCAAGCCCCACACAGCTGCTCCCCCACTCCCCCCTGGTGGGACGGGGGAGAGAATCGGAAGGGTAAAAGTGAGAAAACTCATGGGTTGAGATAAAGACAGTTTAACAGGTAAAGCAAAAGCTGCGCACACAAGCAAAGCAAAACAAGGAATCCCTTCACTCCTTCCCATCGGCAGGCAGGTGTTCAGCCATCTCCAGGAAAGCAGGGCTCCATCACACGTAACGGTGACTTGGGAAGACAAACGCCATCACTCCGAACATCCCCCCTTCCTTCTTCTTCCCCCAGCTTTATATGCTGAGCATGACATCATATGGTATGGAATATCCCTTTGGTCAGTTGGGGTCAGCTGTCCCGGCTGTGTCCCCTCCCAACTTCTTGTGCCCCCCCAGCCTACTCGCTGGTGGTGTGGCGCGAGAAGCAGAAAAGGCCTTGACTCTGTGTAAGCACTGCTCAGCAGTAACTAAAACATCCCTGTATTATCAACGCTGTTTTCAGCACAAATCCAAAACACAGCCCCATACTAGCTACTGTGAAGAAAACTCTATCCCAGCCAAAACCAGTACATCAGGTCTATGGAGTTTTTTGGTAAACTTATCAACTATTCAGCAGACTGGCACATGCCCATGTGGCTTACATGGCTGTGTAGCAAAACCGTAAGAAAGTATACTGAATTCTTAACACATTACTGGCAGTGCAGGCCAAGACAACTGGTCCTTCCCTTTTCTTCTTGTGGACTCTGAAAAATGCATAGAAGAGACGCTCTGATGCTCTCTGTGCAAGGCACAAAGTGTACTGGATCTAATCCCTCTGTTTTAAAGTAAGATACTTCTTCCCTCTCCACTTCAGGGCCAGTACTGCTGTTGCCAGCACTTTGTATGGGATGGGAGGTACTCCTGGGGAGAATTGCGGCTCTCTTGCTAGATTGGCAAGGTATTTTAATAAGTGAAATTTTACAGGGAAGGCAGTAGTCTTCCTGTGTGTATTAGGTGTCCAGTTGGGTCTGAAGATGTCCCTCTATTAAGCTTTTGTGCCCATATTTATTGTAATCTCAGGCAACCAGGCTTGCAGCTGTGGTTTATTCCCCCCCCCCCCGCAAATTTGTTCTCTGTAAACCCTTTGTAAATGACTGTTTTTCTTGCCACTTTACTCTTTGTAGCTGTCACTTCCTTTGACAAGTGTGTGTGAAAGAATAAGTGATGTTTGGATTGTAACATGAACAATTACTCTCTTATATTGCTCTTGCTTTTCAAAGCCTGGTCATTCCAGTTTTGAGTGGGTTTAAGTTTCCTCAGGCTTGGCAAGGAAGAGGCAGCGTAAGTGACTGGGTTTCTGTGCTTGTGTGTGCACCTTAAAAATGAAAAATATTAAATATATGAAGTCTGTATAAGAAATAGAGAGTTGAGTTCTCATTGATAGTGCACAGAGGAACCAATTTCATACACTAAAAAAGAAGATAGCAGATATTTTAATTTGGAGTTTGGGATTTATTTTAGCCACCAGTAAATAAATTTCTTCTCACAGTGCTTTTCCTTTTTCTATAAAAGACTTTAAAAAAAAAAAAAAAAAATTGTGAATTTGTACATTTGGGGGGCTACAAATACTTCCAGTGCTATAAATCTTTCTAATGTGAACTTGATTTGGTTTATTTTAGCCAAAGGTAAAATGTGAGGGATTTAAGTAATAAGCAAGTTGGTTAGCAAATTTAACATAATTATTTAGCCATTTTTAGGTTTATATATATATATAGATATATATCTTTCATTAGAGCATTTATTGGAAGCTACTGTCAGGGACTTCTTGGTATGTTTTGTGTCTATGTCTACTAGGGAAATGTCATTTGAGCAGGTAGGGTCTTGATATGAAGACACTAAGTCAAATAATACTTTGGGAAATAGCATCCTTGTTTTCTGGTTTTGTATTTTGTGGGGGGGGGGGTGTTGGTTGTTTGTTTTTTAGGCTTTGTATTCTAAGGAGAACCTCCGAACTTATTTCAAGATGCAGAAATCCCTGTTTCTCCTAATCTGATTTAGATGTTGGCTGACAACACTGCAGCTTTTCCAGAATAAAATGTAAATGGTGAATTGGAGTTATGTTTATGCCATAGATCTCTGACTTAGAAAGACAGCTATAAAGTTGCTGTGGTTCATATAGGCATGTCCCAGACACGGGCAAGCTACGTTGTGCCTCATTGGTGTAGCAGAACCTGGAGATGTTCAGACAGCATCTCTGCAGCGGTCTGGGGATGCGCATTCTGGACGTGTTTTGAATGGAGTCTACTCAATTTAAAGACTGTTCTAAGTAATTGGAGTCAGGTAGGGAAGGTGTGTTTTAGTTAAAAGCTGGGAGTTAGACCAACAGGGAGTTTTTCTTTGTAGGGATATTGAAATAGTGGCAAGGAATAAAGGGATGAGGAGCAATCCCCTTGAACTCTCATCCTTTCCGGTTAGTTCTGTTGTTGGGACAGGCAGCTGGAACATCCTTGACCCTGCTGGTTCCGTTCAGCTCAGTTTTGAAGGAAGTGAATGATGTATGAGATTCCCCAGATAGTCTTAATGCTTGCAGTTCAAAAGGAAAACAAATTCTTCCTTCTTCTGACGAGCTTGGGTTGCTTTTGGTCCATTCTGAACTAAAAAGGTGCAAGAAGGTAAAACCGCAGTAAAATCTTGCTTCTATCCCACAATCAGTTTGAATTTTCAAGACTTCCTCACTTTATTCTTTAGTGGGTTCCTTGTCAGTGGCGGGGCCTTTCCGTGCAACAATAAGATGTTTGATGTTGAGATGCAGTGTGAGTTTGTGGTTGAGATGTTGTTGAGTGGATGTGACTTTGCTGCATTTAAAACTTAGATTGAGCCATGTGACTCTGAATCCATCTTGGGAACAAACACAAAGACTGTCAAAAAAGAAAAAAAAACACCAAAAAACACTCCCCAAAAGAAACCTTGACACAGAAACTTAGCTCAGTTCTGGCCAAGCGAAAACATATGTTGGGAAAAATGTTTGGAGGATTGACTGACACACTGAAAGATGCAGCTTACTTACTGGTCTGGATTTGAAGGATAATCCATTTTGTACTAGAGAATTTATGCTTTTCTTTTCCCCGCCTCTCTCTGACAGTGCTTCAGAGGAAAATATCATTGTTACCATCAGTGATGCAGAAGAAAGGACAGGGAGCTTTGCAAGGACACACACAGCTTTTGTAGCTGGAAGCTATATTTTGTGTTGATAGTGTTATCCCAGATTTCAGTCCAGAAACTCAGTTATGTAGGAAATAACTTACCCCAGAAAGTGCTAAAGCCAGTAATCCAATACCAGGCTTTGCACAGCACTTTCATATCTCATCTGTGTTACTGCCTCAGTCTGACTCGGTGATAAATGACAAAAGCAATAAAGAAGGTGCTCATCAATCCATCATGGTCTGGAGTGGCTGTGGCTTGCTCTCCACAGGTTTCCTTTCTAGATGATCTTTCATCTAATATTGCTTAGACTTAATATGTTCACATGTTCCTCAGCCATCTTCTGGGCTAGTAACGTCTGGTTCTTTCCACCTCACAACAAAATTTTTCAGTCTTCCTCTGGTAAGTTTTCTTGCAGTGCTGTGCTAGGGGTCTAAAAAGCGTTTTATTCTTTCTTGCAGTTGTGTGGGAGCTAAATGCCTGACTAGTTATTTCTTTCTGATAAACAAAGGACATTGAACTCTAAGGCTTTTACCATAAAACATTGTCGTGGTTTAACCTCAGTCGGCAACTAAGCACCACACAGCCGCTCGCTCACTCCCCCCCCCCCCCCCGTGGGATGGGGGAGACAATTGGGAGAGTAAAAGTGAGAAAACTCGTGGGTCGAGATAAAAACAGTTTAATAATTGAAAAAGAATAAAATCCTAATAATAATCACCATAATAGTAGTAATAATAATAATACTACACAAAGCAAGTGATGCACAATGCAAATTGCTCACCACTCGTGGACCGATGCCCAGCCAGTCCCCGAGCAGCAGCCCCCCCGGCCAGCTTTCCCCAGTTTATGTACTGAGCATGACGTCACATGGTATGGAATGTCCCTTTGGCCAGTTTGGGTCAGCTGTCCTGGCTGTGCCCCCTCCCAGCTTCTTGTGCACCTCCAGCCTTCTCAGTCGGTAGAGCATGGGAAGCTGAAAAGTCCTTGACTAGTGTAAGCACCACTTAGCAACAACTAAAACATCAGTGTGTTATCAACACTATTCTCATCCTAAATCCAAAACACAGCACTGTACCAGCTGCTAGGAAGAAAATTAACTCTGTCCCAGCTGAAACCAGGACAAACATTTTCTAAGCACTGTACTGAACCATTTAACAGCGTTTTCTTTAAAACTTGGGTAGAGTTTCAGTCAGAAGTAACCTCAGTACTTCATGGATGCAGAAGCACTTGCCTGTTCCTATTTTCTGCGATGTTTATGTGCATTAGCTGTGTGTTTCCCCCTGGTTCAGGTTTGGTTTCTTTTTGGGAACCAGTACATTTTGGTAACATCTCCCCTTTCTCTAGAGGTGGTGTGCATTCCTTCTTTATAGGTGTGGAAGTTCGTATTAAAATAGGATATAGCGCTTCTTACTCAGCAACGCACATCTCTGTGTGATTACTCTGTCCTCAAGTTTTAGTCGTCAGCAATTTTTTCTAGTAGTGATGTTACTTTTATTTCAATGAAATACCTGATACTATTAGACAGTATCCTGGAGTTTTCCATGTGAAAAAAACCCCAAACCATTATGCAATCACTTTGCATTGACAATTGCTTTATACCAAGGTACAATGGGTATTTATTACCCAAGTGTAGATGCTGATCTTGAGGTGGGGTCTCTTGCTTATAGTGCCATGGAGGATGACATGCAAGGTTTTTAGTTTTCATTCTCCTCTTGGCAGTTTGTAATGGATGTTTCTATTGATTCCCCCCATTCCCCCACCACCACTTTGTTCTGAATTCCAAGTCCTGGGATAAGGAATTATGATGCATTGTTTCCAGTGGGTTCCCTCTGGGCAGGGTCACTGTTGCTTGTCTGTTTCCTCCTCTTTGATTATGTGCTCATTATAACTCGTCCATAATGTTGCTTTTCTGCTTACTATCCCACAGAAACCTGGTTCTCTTCCTGATTTTGGAGCTCTTTTCTCAGGTGACAGCTTTGAATTATCTTTGAATCAGGCTGTCCCCAGATGACCTTTGCTTTTTGGTTACGTCACTAATTTCTTCCAGAGTTGTTTCTAACACTGCATTTCATCAGCTCAAAGTGTCTTTTCTTCTGGGCTAGTTGTTGCTCATTAGGACCATCCTGGGCTGGCTCAGGAAAATCCCTTTGGCGAAACTGCTTTTGCAATACCTATTGAAAACAGGTGACTAAATTACATTAGTGTAATTAATTTGACTCAGCTTCAGTGGGGAAAGAACAGGATGTATGTATACCATATAGACCTTTCTAAATGGTGAAATAATATGTGCTGCTCACCTCTGGTTCTTTTTTTTTTTTCCTTCTTTTTTCCCCCTTGTATTTTTGTTTAATAGCACCTTTCAGTTTTGAGAGAAGGCTTTTAGGGAACACTCTGAAGCAGAGAGTAAAAACTAATATTTGTGTATCACAATGTGATAAGGAACTAAGTGGAAGTGTGCTTCTTTTTTTCTAAATGTATTCTAAATGTTCACCATAGTATTCTTCCTTTTAAACCATATTGTTGCCTACTCTTTTCTTACTTGTGGAAGCTTGTTATTCACTAGAGTACAGTCAACCCCTAATCTCACTTCCTGTTTCTATTTAAATATTTTTATTCACTTGGCTCTGGAAGAATATGGGTGTGTGCATATGTGTGTATATATATTAATACACATATATTCATATATGTATATATAAATGTGAAGAACACGTGTTTGTATTTTTATATGTTTGTTGTTTTTTCTCTGTTTAAAATTGAATATGAGTGATTTACTTGGAAGCATGTTTAGGATTATGAATGTAATATGCTGATATTGCTCACCTTGACTTCCTTTTAAATACCACTTGTATGATATAAATGCTGTGCCATTTGCTATGTAAGAATAACGTTGTTTAAGATCTAAAGCAACTAAAAGTGAGAATAAAAATTACTGTATTTGACCACAATTTAATCTGTCCCTGGAGGTTTTATATACAGAAGACTTCTGGAGACATTCTGAATACTTTGCTAAACAGATGTGCTCGGGAGAAACTGAATTATTTGAACTTCAGGTGTTAAAATAGGAGCACTGTGTTGTTCTGCAGGGTAGTATTAAATTACAGTGGCTAGGAAATAGGACTTCCAGTTTAAGTGCAAGAATACGTAGCAAAAAAAAATCTCTGTTCCGCATTACATTTCTTTCTCCTTGGCAGAATGTGTCATATTTTAATGTCTTGGTTTGTTATGATGTAATTCAGGAAATGAGTCTGTCCTTTTTCTGCAGTACTTTCTCTACAGACTGTGGAGATAAGAACTGGTACACCTTGTTAACCAGTGAGTGTAGGATTACTCAACTAACCAGTTCCTTAAGTGTTTCAGACAAAAATACTTCCTCAGTGCTGAAATAATTGCATGGTTGGGAGCTTCAAAAGAAGGCAGAAGAATACAAGGAAATTGCTGAGATTCCTCTAAGCATGAAGAGGGCATGAGGGAAAGATCTGAACATGAAGTGAAAATGCTAGTCCTGTTTGAGACTGTGGATGCTCTCTTTCAGAATAAAAAATGCCTTTTGTGAGATGGAAGATTTTCTTCAGAATCTAGTTAGGATGCCAGAGTGAGTGTAAATCATCACACATACAAATTTGCATGGGAGACTGATAAGGACTAGCAATCCTGGCATGTATCTGCTGTAGAAATAAGCCCTTAGACTTGAAACAAAGGTGTGGGCTGAGTAGCATGACCTAGGAAAAACTGCTTTTTCACGTTAAACCTCTTCTCAAAACAGTGTTGATACAGAGGACCAGAAAAGCCGATTTCAAACTTCTTGGATATTCGCAAATATTTAGAGAATTTAAAAGTCTCAAGACACTTCTGCAAGTTGATGCACAAATTTTGGGTGGCAACGGATGTTGTTGGATATGCTGGTGGCATAGTACCACACTGGGACAGTTGTGCCTGGCAGGTGTGCACGTGAGTTGTGAGCAGAGTGTTTGCGCTCACTGCTGGAGGGTTGTCATTGGTATGTCAATGGCAGCCCTACCAAAAGTAATCACAACCCCTTTATCCTAGAAGGGGTTGAAACTTGAGGAAAATGGTGCTTGCAGTTATGCTTGGTGCTCCAACCCTCTGGATGATGGGGAGACTTAACTCTGCAAATAGAAGATGCTGAGTGAGAAACTGAGCATGTGACCCAAAATGAGGAGGTGTGAAAGCAGAGACATAACCTTAAAAACAAAAACAAGTGAAAAGATTCCTGATTTGGTTTCTGTGCTGTTGATTTACATGCCTGTAGTTTCTCTTGTGAAGAAGAGAAGTATTCCCAACAGCACCTGGGACTATCAGACCTTCTCAGTCGAATCCTTTTTCAGAAATAGGCTGAAGTAGGAGGTAAAAATGACATAATGTTAAAAATAGCCTTCAAAACAGCTAAGTATCGTTGTGTTCATTCTGGTTTTGACCTCTCTTATTCTGTTCTTCTTACCTTCTCTTTGCTCCAGAATAGCTCCTGTCTGGCAAGTGCCTTGAGATTTCTTGAAGCTATTGTATTTTTCATTCAAGCACTTTTTCTTCAGGAGGAGCAAATAGGTTATTTAAAAAATAAATCCTCCTCCCTTCCTTTTCCCAAGTCTGGAAGGATAATGGAGAGATGTTATACTTATTCAGTACTTTTGCTCAGTGTAACTTTTTTCTACGTAGGGTCTCATGGGAAGCCCTAAGAACCTTTCAGCATGTGTTGGTAATTCATGTGTATAAATTAATAGCTATGTTACATAATAAATTAAGAGCAAGTGCTACAAGAACTTGCCCTGCCAGTCTGATTGATTTAAAAAAACACACCAAACAACAACAAACTGAAATAAACAAAACCTTGAGGTTGTTTGGTCCCTCTTCAAGAACGATTTATAGTTTCTCAGGGGTAGATTTTGAATTTTGCTGTTTTGTGAACAGAGCTATTGCACCTCAAAAGTTCTGGTGTACTCATAAGTGGTGTATATAACTTGACACTGCAGCTTCTGTTCTCCAGATAGCTGTAAACGCTCAGCTTCTGTGAATTATATGTGATCTTACTCATGTGAAAGAGACTGTTCCTTAAATTCAAGATAAGTATAGTCAGTGACTCAAACCGAAGTGGTGGAATTGAAATCCTCACTCTTTCTTATCAGGAATCTTTTTAAAATGTTTGAAATTCATAATAAAATTAAGACTGGTGATTAAAAAAAAAAAAAGTAGCTCAGAGATTAGCACCTTCAGTTTGCTACCCTTTCTGGAAATAGTGCCTTGTGAGTGTTTTATTTTCCTCTGATTCACCACTGTATGAATCATTTGTCAATATCCTTGTAGCAACCACGTTGAAGAAAATACTGAATGTACTTACCCAGCTGGCACAGGACCCTGTTTCTTTGGTTTTTGCCTTTTTTTTTTTCTTTCTCTCTTCTTTCCAGCTCTGTTTTTCACTCAAATCCTATAGTTTTGTACACTTTTGTCTGTGATGCAGCTTGGAAATGAAGCCCTATAGGAATGAGAGGTAGAGGTTGCCATGGCAACTGGGGTGTGTTTGTTATTTTTTTTTTTCCTTCACTTGTTTTGTTTTGTGGTGATAGGAAGTGTTGAGATGCCCTAGATAATGCTGAGATCACCCAAGTTGAAAGAGGAAGAGCACTTATCTTGGGGTAACATATATTCATAATTTGGCCTATATTTTAATTACAATTACATTAGCGTTTCTTTTAAAATTATAACTGTGCTGTGGAGGTAGGTGGGTGCTATTGTAGCTAAGATTAGCAGTGGTTTTTATTCTAGTCTCTTCAGGATTTTTTTTATTACGTTTTTGTGTTCTGTGTTCAGTTTTTAAGAGGCAAGGTGGGAGGAAGTGCACCTCCTAGGTATTGCATACTGGTTACATCACTGAGCAGAGGAGGCTGGTTTTACATAAAATGCTGCCTGTCTCTCCTTCCTTGGACCATTCAAAGGCTTATGTGTGTTTTGGAGGGAATTCTTGGGTGTTTCCCCCGAGAGCACTGAGCAAACTCTTGGAGGCTCTGTGTGTGCGGGATGCCTGGGCGGTGTATGTTGTGTGCCCCTGGTGGTACGCCCCATAGGTGCAGGACAACATTACAGCTGCTCTGAATGCTGTAGTGTTGAGAATGTCTCCAAATCTTTGAGTATTGTGAGGGATTCCAGGCAACCGTGTCAACATCAGTTTTCTGCCAAAATGCCATCATGGCTTATGAAGTCCTACCATGCATTAAATTTTGCTATGATCCGCCCTGTTTATTTAAGTGTAACTCAAATTCTTCTTTTTCAAAGCTGAAGATGTGCTACTGTTATTTCCCTTTTTTAAGCGGAGAGGCATTTTGGCTTGAATATGTCTAAAATTGCAGAAGCGTGAACAGGACTGATTTTTGTAGGAGACATCTGTGTTGTCCACTTGCATTTTCAGTTATTGAAGTACGACATTGGCATTGTGGTGTGTGAAGTTATATGCGCTATACTGGGCAACCAGTGATAGTGATGCAGGAGGCCATGTATGTGAGGGCTGGAAACCCGCAGGGTTTATGTAGATTCTGTAAGCGTGATGAAGTTTGAGTTAGAAGGACACTTGCAGTAAATGTCAAATTGTTTTAGTGGATTTTCTGTAAAATTGAAGGCTGGGTCAGACTGCCTTGTGGGTTTTGTTGTGTTATTCTGTTCTGAATACTGTAAGCTATAGCTTTTTGTTTTGACCAGTAGCTGTGAGTCAGCTGGAGAGTGCTGATAAACAATTGACAAAGTTTCTCTTTGTAAAGCATCACCCTGAAAGCAGTGAATTGGAGAAGCTGTTGCAGACAACAGCTGCAGGGAACTCCTGTACCGTGTCTGTAGCGTTCATGATACTGGTCTGTGCATGTCCTACAGTAGGTGGTTCTGTGGTCCAGCTGGGTCTTCCTTGTCACTCTCCTGGCTTTAACCATTACATGTTTCTCTGCCCCTGCTGTCCCATTTCACTTGCAGATGCTGCAGAGCTGGCACCTCTCTGCTCTAGCCACTGTTTTTTATCTATGGTTCAGTTGATAGCATGGGGTGTCTGCAGCAGAAGACAAAAGAGGCTCCGGCTTAAGACAGAACCAGGGGAAAAGACTGATGTGTAAGTGGTCTTCAAGAGGCTTGTCTGGAGTGGTATCAGGTACTTGATTTTCTACTTAACCCCCGTGGCATCTTGCTGAAATTTTTAGCTGAGTGTCATTGGAAGATCTCACTTCTCCCTTCAGGGGTGTTAGGAGCTATAGTCTTTCACTGCAGGTGCAGTGAGGGTGGTCAGAGGTTTTTCTGTCAGACTTCAAGATGGCTTGACCCTTTCTAGCTGTGTAAAGGCTGCAGTCTGGAAGACCTGGCAAAAAGCCACGACTGTGTTACATGGGCTGGCATCTGGTTTGTATGGGCAACCTTCATCCTTTAGCTTGTACAAGAGAGATACTGGAGTGCTTAATTGTTTGCCCTCAGATAGACAGATTTCTGTGGTTCAGAGATGATTTCTTTTCAGGATCCTTGTCTTCAGCATCACTGAGTACCACTGCTAGCCCCCTGAGATTGGGAGCTTGACTCTCCTCGCTGGAAGGAGAGTCACAGCCATCCCAATGGTCTGTGGCTGTTGCATGGTGGGTGCGACTTCCCAGTAGTGCATTACCATGCTAGAACCATGCAGTGGAAAGATGAATTCAGTGAACAGAGGGCAAAAATGTGTCCCTCCAGGCTCCCTGTGCAACTCCACATTGTGAGTAGGATGCCTCTTCCTCTGGAGGATCTTCTTTGGGGAACTGTCAGGAGATGATTTGCTGAGCTCTTTCCTGATGTTGTAGCCCTGTTGGAGATGCCTGGTTTTCCATCAGTGAACCAGTGCCTTGTCCCAGGGCACTGTCCTGTCTTTGGCCTAATCCTCAAGAAAAGAATCTGAATGTGAGTTTGGCACTAGCCATCTTTCATCTGTCTGAAGAAGAAAAAGCTCTTAATGTCGGGGACCTGTTCTGTGCTAAAATCGCACGCCTTTGAAATTCTGTGCCCACCTTCATTTCACAGATGGGAAGTCTGATCCAGCTGTCTTTCAAGAGGGAGAAAGTAACGTCTCTGCAGAACTCACCTTTCTGTGTAAGATTAAGCCTGTACTTTGGCTTCTGTCATGTCAGGCACATGCTATGGAAGAGCAGGAAGAGAGGAGGAAATAACCTACTTAGTCTTGACCAAAATAAAACTTTGTTTTGATAGAGTTAGGCTGACTTGGCCTGAATGGTCTTGGTGCTGATATGCCCTTTAAGTCCCACTGATTCATTGTTTGGAAAGTAGACACTGTTACTGTTGTCTTGCATAACAGCTTTGAAGCTTTGGTTTACTCCCTGGCTTTGCTAGTTTTCTTGTTTGTTTTGCTCATCCATCTATAGGCAGTTGTCCTTCCTACTTCCATCTTTTAAGCGCTGCAGTAGCTACGCCTCCTGCACTGGGCATCCTTGCCATTGTGTGCATGGGTGTACTTTCATTAAACTAATTTGAGCAAGCTGATTCTTCCGTGTTCAGCTCTTCTGTACACGTCTTCCTTCCCCAAGCACTTGTAACCAGCCTCTTTATAAACCAGTGCTGCTGTTTCATGACTGCGAGCCCTGGCAGAACCAAGGTGGAAGCTAAGACATCTCTACGAATGCTGGCAAACAAAATGGGAATTTTGGAAGCCTTTCCAGGTCCTAGACTAAAGCAGTTTGGTGATCCACCGGAAGGCAGAGGGCCCTGCCGTGTTTCAGGGTAACCCTGGGGAAAGTGGCTGGACTGAATGGGTATTTGCATTCCCTTCCTTAATAAGAGGAGCAATAAGAGAACATCTTGTTTTCTTTTATTCTAGCAGTGATTGCCAGTGCTCTTAAAAAAGAGCTGTTTTTTCACTTGCTGAGCACTATCTTTTTTTTCCTTTGTGAGAGGAGGGTGAGAATAACCACTTGAAAGACTAGGTAAGATTTGCCACCTTACGTGGTTTTTGCTGTCCTTTCTGTTCTGCTGTCAGTAAGTGCCCAAAATAAGCCTCTTTGACTTGTTAAAATAACCAGCACCTTGCCTCACTAAGGTACCTAGCTGCAGCAATAGTTGCAAAGAGAAGGAAAATAAACAGTTCATGGCTGTAGTACACAGGGCAAGAAATGCTGGACATAATTTGTAATAAGGGAGGTTTGCTTTGGACATGAAGCACCAGGCTCCTAACTGTAAGGACTTTGGAGGACATAGAGTTGGCTGTGCAGAGAGGCTGTGGGTTGTCTCTCCTGGGTGGGTTTTTGGAGCAGGTTTGGCTGACACTTGTCAGGAACACAGAAGGACAGACTAGCTGAGCTCTTGAGGTTGCTTCCTGCCCAGTTTTCTGTAAAAATTAATGTGTTATCTATGTGCTTTCATTACAGTTACCTCTGGGACATACTGAGATTCATGCCCAAAGTAGTAAATATTTTTGTAGAAATTATTTTGACAGTGTAGGTATGTGGCACAGAAATAACACACTGTCTGAACTATAATGTGTGAATGTTTGACATCGGCTGAGCAGAGTTGTTACTACTCCTCTATCTTTCTGCTTGGAATGTGTTTTGGTTTGCAAATTTGAGAAGAAAAGGATGGAAATCCCATTGCTTCCCTCATCGTTTGGGCTCAGGAATGTCTTCATCTCTTCCTTCCTGGCAGGTGTCTTCTCAAGAGCAAATCATGCGAGACCTCTAAATTCCCACAGTCATTTGTTTTGATAAATGCCAAGACTTTTCTGTTAATTGCTGAATTTGTAGCATTCTCAGGCTTGGCATCTGGAGTAGGAGAATATTTTGTAATTCTGAGGAACATTCATATTCTGAAGAATAGCTCTGCCTTTGGGGAGAGGAAATGCCTCTAATTGTAGAATAGTTTGCAATAATGGCTTGATGTAGCATAGGCAAATTCAAATACTCCCTCTTCTTCTGGGTGGTTGATGCCTTATATAAATTGGTGACGTATGGAACAAAGATTTGTAATAATTGTGTCTGTTTAAGAGAAATATTTATGTTGCCAGAAGTACTGATGGATATCTCTTCTCATCACTAAACTTTACAGGAAGCCTGGGAATGTTATTGAGGGTATAATTTACCCCTAATTCATTCTTTCATCTTGATAAAAACAAGATGTATGTTATCTGGTCTAATTTATAATCTGGTGTATTGACTTGAAGTAAAAGAATCTTGGCTTCTGTAAATTGCTGTGCTTTAGCAAGCTGAAAGGAGTCGTGCTGATTTAGAGTCTGACCTTAACTCTTCGGACTACGTAGTTAGATGTACTGTACTCTTAACAGTAATGCTCTCTACTGGAGTTAATGAACATGAGAATTACTGAAAGTATTGAAAAGGAATTGAAAAATTCACCCTGCTGGAGTGAATTACCCCTCTAGAGTAAATGGCATGAGCCATTATTCTTTCTGTAGTATCTGTTGCATTTAAAACATAGTTGTTAGCTATGAAGCACAAGGCTTGAAAATGTACTGCATATCCTTTGTGCTGCCCTGAGACTGCTGCTAAACTTGATGGCTCTGATTTCTTGCCAAGGTCGGTGGTCTGTTGCACCCGGCATGTGGTAGTGTAAAAAGTGCCTGTGCTCTCACCTTCCCAAGGAGTTCACCCAACCCCAGCAGTTCCCTGGAGAAACAGCAGAAACAGCACCTGGAGAAACAACTCCTGGTACTCATCACCCTAGAGTTTGTAGCCAGGAGACAGGTGGTTCTTGGATCCATCCGCTAGCAATGCAGGCTCTGTCCAAAGTTATCACAAGGTACATGTCTGTGATCTTATCCTTTTGCCACCTGTAAGGAGCTGGACCTTTTGTGTACCCATTCTCTTCAAACAATTGCCACTCTCTTGGGGCAATGAAACTTCGGGGCAGTTGTGGCCTGTTGCAGTCTTCCTACAGCTAAGTCTGGCAATGTGTGGCAGGAAGTGTTAAGGGGCATGGTCCTGGTTTTTCAGAGACCTGCCTGCCTTCGATTGGCAGAAAATGTTGCTCCTTGCAGCTGCTGGGATTTGTTCAGATGGAAAAAGAAAAATTTGATTACAGGTAAGTTTTATTTGATATATAAAATGCAGTAGTGAGTTGAAGTTTGTCATGTGAAAAAGGAGGAGAGAGAATCTCGGGGTGTGGGTGTTTATGATAAAGAGTGGAAGTTGCCGTAAAGCTGGAGATGGGGAGAACATAATTGTACCACCTGCATCTGGTCCAGGAAGCTATTTATAAATGTGTTTGATTTTTAAAATGAATACTTCAAATTTTTAAGCCTAAAATACGTGTGAGTACAGAGACACATTCCAGTTCAGGGTAGGAGGAGTAAAGTTGCACTTTAGATACCTGATGAGGACTTTGTCAGTGTTTCTCCATCTACTGTGCTTCATCCTTTTTTAAAGATAACCTTTTAAAGATGATAAAAGATGTTTGGATCATTTATAACACTTGCAGACACCTGTTGTTGAAAAAAAAGTTGCCCAATATTTAATCTGGTAGAAGCTTTTTCTTTTGTCCTGTACAATTTCCATGCGCTCAAGAAAACGTAGACAAAGTTCCCCTGGGCACCCAAAGGCTGGTCCTGTGCCAGAGTCAGATGCTAGCCATAACCACAGCCTTTTCTTTGTCTTGTTTTTCTGAGCATCTTAGCAGAAGACAGATATAACTGAGGGTACTGCACATGGAAGGTTCCCTCTGGAACTGAAAGTTGGCATTCACGACATGTGAAGTGCTAAAATAAAACCACACTGACTGCAGGCCTGGGTTTGAGTGGCAGACAAAAGCAATAGAGGGAAGCAATGAACTTGAACAAGGTTGCAGGTGGATTTGTGGCAGCAATGTCTTAGTAGGGCGTATGCTACTCAACTGTCTTGTTAACAGGCCACCCCCCCCTCTACAAAGGCCTGTAGTGAGCTGAGAGTTCATGTCGGACATCAGCTGCTGAGGATTGCAGAAGAATCTTTTAAGTGAATTAATTTTAATTACCATTTTATTGCCTGAGGTCGATGAATGTAAAATGATGTGTATGATGGGGGGAAAAATACTCTTACAAGTTGATGAACCTTGAGTCAGCTTTTACAGATCAGGCAAGAAATGAAGTTAGATTTGTAATGATGCATCTAGGGAAATATATGCCCAGTGTGTAATTGTCAAAAAAAGGCAAATTCAATACTACACATTATTAGGAAAGGAATAGGGAGGAGTGGCACAAAAGCCACCTCTGTGCCATGATATAAACTCACAGTGTGCACGTACTGTCTCTGCAGTGGCTGAGCTGCTGGTGAGTCCATAGGAGTTTCATGCAGTATTAGGTCTTCAAGAAGGCCTTTTTTTTTTTTATAGCCCCCTTGTAATTCTTTCTTGTAATGTATGTAAATTTATAGGGCTTTTTATAGAGGATTGTAGAGTTTTCATTTATGTATACTCCTACAGGCCATCCAGTCCAGTAAACTCTCCAAGACAGGGACTTTTTCCAAGTTTTACATTTAACAAGATGCCCCAGAGAATTACTGCTTTTCATTTAGTTTTATTTATATTCACATTTATGAGCTATGTTCTTTAATGCATTGCACTTAAATTTTTCCAGAAATGAAAAATTTATTGTGCACTGATAGCTGGGGAAACAATTCTGAGTTACTAGGCCATTCCTGGCTGAGCTAATGGTTTGTCTTTAAAAACAAGAATAAGCCCTTTAGTTAACTAGGTCATTCAGTAATCTATAACCTTTGTTACAAGATTAGAAGAAACTTTGGCAGGTGCTTGCTGGGAGTTAAAATTTGTGCAGGTGAGCAAAATGCAAGCGAGTTGAGTTACGGCACTCACAGATAATGCCAAACAAAATGAAATTATTGTGTGCCAGGTCATCCAGACAATATCGAGGAGTTGTGGTGTTGTCACTTCATGTCAGGGTATGCGATTTTCCCAGTGCTGGCTCTGTGACAGGCACCTGGCCAAAACACCACTCTGTTGTTTCTTGGGAGTTACTGAAGTTTGCTGTGGGTCTGCCATGTGCCAGTGCATGCAAAGTGTGCATGGAGAGAGTGCTCGGCTGCAGGTACTTGCCTCTGTCTTTGGGTGCAGGAGCTCTCTCTTTTTGAGTCCTCAGTGTGACCTGTGGCAACGAGAAGAGTGATGGCTCCTGTGTTAGTACCAGACCATGTCCTGCAGAACCCGTGGGTCATGGCACCCTGCAGTGAAGACAACAGGAGGGAATTGTTGGAAGAAGGAGAGAGTATTACTGCTGCTTGTGGTACTGGTGCAAGTTAATTGAGATGTAAGAACGAGAGGCAGAGGGGTAGGAGATGGCTGGCAGGACAACAAATCCAGACAACAGAAGGTGGGAGGAGGAATTGCAATTTACTTTGCAGGTGCTTTTGTTAAGCTCAAAATGAGTGCTCACTGAAATGAGAGAAGTGCTCTTGGGTTAAGAACGCACATGTGAATAGGTCCACAGTGAGTCTTGTGTTAAACTGATCACGCTTGCAGGAGAGGATCAAATCCATTTTCGTCTTTGTGTTGACATTCCTTGATCCTCCTTGGAGAGCAATTTGGTAGCTCTACTTTTAAAAGTGTTTAGCAAATATGAAATTAGATTTATGAATACAATTGTTAAAGTTAAAAAATTAAATAAAGACTAACGTTAAAATAAAATTTACAAATTTATGTTTGAAAAACAGCAAAACTGAATTATGGTATCTCCTCAAAGAGGAAACAAAAATAATTTTCAACACCTTCTAGGATTTTGTTCAGGACTCGGTGGTCTTTTCAAAAGTAGGAGAAGATTATGTGTTAAATTTGGTATTTCGGAAGCGATTTTCACCCAGCCATTGTTTGCATGGGACACGGATACACTGCTGGAGTCTGTATGGGACATAATCCACGTTTTTCTTCTTCCCGCTTTTGGGATCTGCTTTGACATGTATCTTGAGGACAGAGAGAACAAGGGTTATATGGAAAAAGTGTGGCATATTGGAGGGTGTAAACAGCCCTTGCTTTGCTAGCAAGTGTTACACAGCTCTTGAGTTACAGTGATGCCCAGCTTTTATCTCCCGCCTTCCTCTGGAGGGCTGGAGAGAGATGTTTTCTGTTTTCTTGCAAGTGTATGTTGGAGAGCTACTGGCTCTCTGTTCACTGGGTGTTGCCGTGTGTATACATTACCTTTTTCTTTATTAAATCACCAAGTCAAACAAAATGTGATAGGGAAAGTGTCCCTGGGAAATGAAGGCTTATGGGCAGAGACTGCTGTAAAACCACGTCTCGTGCTCAATGTGGAGAGGGAGCAGTCCTGTGGTGCCTGATAGCCACCTGCCCTCTTGCTGTGCATTAGGAATATCTAATTTTTCATAAGAATGAAGTAATTTATTACTGAGTAGAGGAGGGGAGCAAGGGAAAGTTGTCAAATGTGGTTGCTGCTGTATGCCTGACCATGTAGTTAGGTGCTCAGGGAGACCACGTGAAGTCCCGCAAACCTGCAAGTAAACGATTTTGTGGATTCTGTCAATGTCCCTTGAAATCACATCTGTTCATCTTCCCTCAGTGCTGTATAGCTTCATGCAGCTTAAACCTGGATATAGGTGCCTCGTATTCAAAGTCCAGTTTGAAGGTTGCAGGTACTGTTTTCTTCAAATATACCTCAGGTGTTTGTCTCTCCCTTCATCCATGCTGGCCTTTCAAGCCTGACTCAAACCATCAATTTTGGATACAGTATCTGAGTGCTGCAATTGAAATTGCTTTGAATTTTGCATTTCATCTCCTGAAACTTCACACAGTGTCTTCTGGCTTGTTTTCCCTGGTTAAACATCACCCCTTAAAAAACACCAAACCTATCCTGGCTGTCAGAACTTCAGGCTTAATGGTGTTGCCTCTCTGGGACTACTGAGACAAATTCAGGATTCCTCCCCCCCCAATATTGTTCATGCTTCAGTTTGTCTTGCTGCCATTTTTTTTTTCTTTCTTTGGGGAATGTGGAAAACAAAACCAAAATGGTGACTTGTAAGAGTTAGCTCACCCCCTGAGGAATTTTGTGGGACAGGAAAAAGACACATAGCCAGAGTGCATCCTCCCTGCCGAATTTGAGGCATGTGACAAGCAGAGGAGGGGTGTGTGAGCACCTCCTCAAAAACGTGTGAAAATCTTTCATGGAGAATGTTACAATCTCTGGGCCCTGCTGATCTGCTGTTTGTCTCCTGATATTCCTTAATTTGATTCTTTGCAAATGCTTCAATCTTTCCCTTGAAATTTTAGGAAATTCATTATTTTATGTATTGTCTTTTTCTATATGCACTCAAACAATTAAAACCTTTATGCACCTTCCTATTTTACTCCTTGTCTGAAACCTTCATTCACCTTTTGATTTTACTGCTTCTCTGAAGTTGTCAGTTTGAATTCTTCTTTAGTATATTTTTCTGTGCCATGAGATGTTTCCTCAGGTGAACCATGAGATGCTCTTGTTATGCAGGACCATGTTTTGCTGCTTCTGTCACCGCAAAAGAGAAATTTGGGTGGTATTGTGTGGTGACTTGAGTTGTCTGAATACATGGAGAACATCTCTTCAAGTCCATGCCCATACCTCACTTCGATCGGCTGATTCGGAGCTGCCTTCTCTGAATTCCCTGAGGTGTTTGTGTAGGGCTTGGTTAACTTGTGTATTGAGTTACTGTGTGTGCACTTAAAATAAAGCTAGTAGCACTTGGAGGTGCTGTTCTTGCAGACTTCAGTTGCCTGCTGCTTCTTTGCAGATCATAAAATTTTTGGGAGCAATCTGCAGTGCCTTGCTCTGTTCTTTCCTTTCTAGTCTGCCTGCCTCTGGACCAGAAAAACAAGGGAAAACAGTGCCATTTCACTGAATTTCATTAGTCACTGATGTCGCTTTCTCCTTAACTAGCTCTCACCCCTTTATGAAGTTCTTGACAGCTGCCTGTTTATATTTGAAGCCTCATATTGTTGTCTTTTGTGGGTTGGAGTCGAGGAAACCTTTGTCACCATGCTTCTGCCTGCAGAGGTCAGTCCCCCTCACCTAGCCAGGTTCAGCTGAGCTTCGGACACAACCTGAGAGACAGTGAAGAGGCTGCCTAAACAAATGGCTGGGGCAGATGTCTTCTGGCGGTGGCAGGGCATATATGGTAAATTTCAGACTGGCTGGTAATGGGCAGGTAGCTTTTCTCCTGACGCCTCTGCAGACCTGCTCTCAGCAACCAGCTGACCCTCCTAAAAGCATCAGTAGAAATGTTGTGGAGACCTGAGGAGAGAGTAGGTTATGTCCCTCTATATCCATGTTGTGATGACATACGTAAGTGTGATAAGAATTCACCAGTTCTCTGTGTGGGGTCGTACCTGTTTTCTGGAGCAGGAAATGCATCTTTCCTCTGCCCAGACAATGACTTCGTTCTCTTCGGTCTCCTCTGTGCTGATGGGCTGTGTGCTCCTTCCTCCATAGTGACCACCTCCAAATGTGTTGGGCGTCTACTTTTTCAGCTCTGAGAATCTGCTTTATCATCCCTTTGTTGACTGTTTCCAGTCTGAAACTGGACTGTTGACTGTTTCCAGTCCCTTCATTGACTGACCCCTTGTCTGCCCCATTTAGTCAGGAATGCTGTCAACCTTAAAGATGCACATAACACTTTATAGCACCCAGCAGGTTTGGATCTGCTCTGTTCCC
Organism: Aptenodytes patagonicus; assembly: GCF_965638725.1. NCBI lineage: Eukaryota > Metazoa > Chordata > Aves > Sphenisciformes > Spheniscidae > Aptenodytes > Aptenodytes patagonicus. Next base: position 72,489,350 of record NC_134982.1, read on the forward strand.
GCTTTCTTTCATCGGTGCAGTAATCACTCTGTGTTCAACCATGGATGATGAATAACATGTTTGTACGCAGTAGTGACTTGCAGTGCTGTGTCTTTTTCTGACTTGGAGACTAATGAAAAACAAACATCTGCCTACTGCTCAGATTAAGATGAGCACCAGTGTGAAAGGTGTCATCCTTTTTGTGCCACCAAAAGGAAAGGTTACTTTGCATGGACTGGCAGTAAGCTGCGTAGAGAAGTGGACCTGGATTTTAATGCTTGAGTTGGCATGGGATAAGTGGTGTTGTGAAATCAGAAGTCAGTGAGCTGGGGAAGGAGGAGGAGAAGAAAACTGTCTGCTTTTGATGGCACTAGCACATATAATCAGTAATGGCAATGGGCTGCAGATGGGAAGCTTGAAGTGCATGGAATTTTTTTCAGTTGCTGGTGAAGCTTAGGAAGTGGTGTAGTGTGGGACGTGCAGAAACCTCCTCTGTACAGCAACAGTTGCCACTGGCAAGTCGTCTTCTACCCAAGCATTGGGAGAGGTCTGTACTTCCATGCGAGAGGTCAAGGCCCAAGCATCTGTGTAAGGCTTCACCCTTGAACTGGTAGAGAGTAATTCTGAAAGAAGGAAGCCTCTAAAGCCATAGCTGCATGGTTTTTTAGTTCCTAATTAATGCGAGGTGGTGGGAATGAAATAAAGAATCCCTTATTTTCTTTGCACAGCTTAACATCACGTAAATCCGTGGTAAGAAGCTGTGGAAAATATCACCCCCATGAGAAATAATTTTTTCAAACACTGTCTTGCTTGAAAGCATGCTTTGTGGAGCTCGGGTTTTCTAATTCTAATTCAGGAATTCTAAACCTGTTGCTTCCACATTAAAAGAAATAATTAGTTGCTCTTGACTTTCAAAGCTGCATGCAACTGGTGACCTTTAATTTCATCTCCTTCATCCATTATGCTCAGTGTGTAACAATACTGTGTCTTCTCCCATTTATTCCTGTCACATGCACTAGCTTGTAGCATAATTCACTTTCAAACATGTCCATCTGCTTTGACTACATCAAAGAGCTATTTTGGACTTCAGACTGTTTAAAATATCTTTGGAAATTTAAGAGCTCATTTTGGTGCTTATAGAGAGAGAGAGTGTGGGAGGGCATGACTTGCTGTAGGCCTGTAATGCATTGGGATAAACTCTCCTTCCTTTTCCATTGCCAACATCTTAGTGACAAAACGAGCTGGAGTTCACGCACTGCAAGAATTGTGACAGTCATGTATGTTCTCAAACGTAGGGGAGAGCAAATGTGATTAAAAAGATGTGTTCCTAATTGTATTTGACTCTATACGATTTTTTCATGAAATCCCTTGTTTGTGAAGACTTGCTCACAGTTCTTATTTTATTTCCTCAGTTTGCAACTTCATGTCTCATGAAAAGTGCGTCAAGCATGTCAAGATACCCTGCTCATGTATTGCTCCTAGCCTTGTAAGGGTGAGTAAGTACACACTGCCTTGTCTCTTTCTTGGGATAATAGCACAAATTTATCACTAATGAACATGGTGTAGTATAGTGGTGGCTTGTTAATATCGTAATACTTAAATCAGTTGTGTTAGTCATCACAGGCTTTTATAGCTGCTCAAAGGCAAAGTTACATTTCCTTTGAAAAGTCCCTGCTATGGGCGGCTGTGGATAGTCTGTCTTGGAAGAGCAGTTACTTGCATTCTTTAAATATTACTAGATGTTCTTACTTATGTGTCATTACCTGGAAGCCTTGCAATAATGGAGTGGGGTGACTGATTGACATCAGTGCTTTCAGAAAACCATACTGTGTGTCATACTAAAGAAGAACTCTGTACACCACCAATTTTTTTACAGCAGTTACATCTTACTGGGAAAATGCTAAAGCTTCTCTGCCTAGTGAAGGGGCTGTGTTTGGCTTCTATTGATTGCTGCATCTTAAGAATTTGCTTGTTTATTGTGTCCAGAGAATAAGGTCATTGCATTAGAAGCATAGGATTTCAAAGCCAAAAAATCAGAGGGCAGGACTTCAATTGATGGTAATAATTCAAATTTATTTATTTTGATAATTAATGAAGTACTTGCTTTCAGAGGCCATGTGACTTTTTCTCCCACAAGACTTCATGCTTAAGAGATTGCTTTTAAAGGGTGTGAAAGATGAATCAACTTTAAAGAAGATAAGAGGATGCAACTAAGGTATTAAGAAGCTAAATTGAGGAGAAAACAGAGTGTATTATCCACTTGGGAAAGGATGACAGAAAAGGGAAAAAAAGGGAAGAAGGAGATGAAAAACTTAGTGGAGAAATACTACAAATACCTTAAGGAGCCATATGCAAAAGTCAAATGAGACATGGCTGTAAAATCAGAATCATGTGCATTACAGACCTCACTGACTAAAAGCACATTTATGTGAACACATTGTGTAGACCTGGGAACCTGTGAAGGGGAGCTGATTCCCTTCTTTGAAAGAAGATATCCTAAAAAGCTTTACAAGTTCCTTTATGTTGTGAAAACTTATGTAGGGGCTGAGACGGGAAAGTTTAAAATAATATGTAACTTGAGTTACAGGAATTGGATAGAGAGAAATTAGCCACTCATTTTTCTTAAATTTGCTTTGTCTAGATGATAATGCTGTTAGGCTTTGCTACACGCTTCCTCTTCCCCACATACTTTTCATCTTGAGAGGTATAATTTAGGTGGCAAAAAGGTGTCTGATACAAAGAAAGTTACCAGTGAAATAGTAAGAAATATTGCTCTAAGTCTTGGAACCCACAGTAAAGGGATGTGTAGATAATGAGAAATGCTATTACTAAGAATTAGCATCTACTGCTGTTTCGGTATGCTGGCGATCAGTCATTGTAGCATGGGAAAAGGAACGATGAGTCAGATGATATAGGTATCTTTGCAGGGGCCTTTGGGGGGATGGTACAAATCCAACTGGGAAACATTCATTTAATTCAGAGTGTCAGAGTTGTAAACATTTGTGACTACTTTTGTGAGTTTGCTCTAAATTCAAATCATTGTTCAAAATAGTATTTGTTCCTTTGCTTTTGCATGGTAAAAATCCTTCATTAAACATATTACTCTTTCCACTTGCATCAGTCATGGATGTCAGTGTAGTTTTTTTCTTTTGCCAGTCTCCATTCTCTACCTGCCCCAAAACGTGAATTTTATCTGTTTATTGTTTACACATAAAATCTAACTGTCCTTGCTGTGCAGTAGAATTTGTTTTATCTGAGTGGTTTTGTCAGCCCTCAAAGCTGTTTGCAGCTCAGTGTTGCTGTATTTAGCTGCAAAGAGTCTTCTGCATTATCCCTGTTGAGCTATAACGATTATGTTTTGAAAGTACTGGATTGTGCTATTCTTTCTGGACAGTCTTGTTCTCCTTGACGTGGTCATCCAAGTTGCATTAATCCTGGTCTGCTGTGCAAGTGAAGTCTGCCATATGGGAGACGTCGTTTTGTGTGCAGGCTCTGTCGAAGTAAATATTGAACTTGGCATTTGCTTAAAAAACATAACAGAGCAAAAACCAAATGATAATCGTTTATAGAATGTGTGGAAAGTTTATTTTCTTAATCTCCCTGCTCTCCTTTCAGATTATTTATTATTTATTTATGAAAAGGTCTGACGTAGGAGGGAACACTGGTGGGATTTTTTTCTGATAGTTCCTTCTAGTATGTCAATGTTCAGTGTATTACAGAAATAAGATTTTTTTTTTTTTTTTAAATCCCCTGGATTTCATCTAGAGAAGATGGCAATTGTTAAAGCTCATCAGAATGTGTGTCATTTTACACTAAGTCAAACTGTCAGAGAATAATTTTTCAGCAGATGTTTCATGGAAACTTTTAATCCTGAGAGTAGGGTTTCCTTCCCAGGGTTAAGTAAAGGCTCACAGAGTCTCAAGCATGCCATGACTGCATCCAGCCTCAGATCATTCTTGATGAGTTCACTCTTAAGGCTGCCCTAAGAATTTTTTTGCACTATTGTTAATCATTATCACCTGCATTTGGTATTCCAGACTGGATCCAGGTCATGATGTTTCAGAACAAGACTTCATGGATCAGTCTTCTGAACAAGTTTGGGTTTTTTACGGTTTGCAGGGGATATGATTTGTTTCACTGGTAAAGTCTCAGCAACTTTTCCAAATTCAAACCCTCTCTCCCCTACATTCCCATAAGTATTTGCCTACTCTGAGGTATGTGTAAAACAAACAAACAACTCTCCAAAACCCAAAAAAACAGCAAAGCAAAAAACCGCCACCCCCAAAACACCCAACACCCAAGAAAAAACAAAATAACAGTGAAAACAAAACCTCTTTGATTGGGTGTGAAATGTGAAGTTTTATTTTCCCTTTTTAGGTTGGAATTGAAGGTGTATTACAAGTTTTTTACCCCTTAGATTTGCCATAGAAGTGTGTGTGTGTTTCCTATATAACTGTTCTTTGAAAACTAAATGGAAGTTAGGCATTTGCTATGCTTGTTTTTCCTTGTTGTTGTGTTGGTGCATTGCTGAAATGGTTTCTGAACATTTCCACTTCAAGAAGGGTTGATAGGCTGCTCATGAAACTTTCTTGTGTGCTTTTGCTCCTAAAGCCAGGTTGTCTAGAATGGAAGAATGTTGGTTTAGGTCATTAGCTTCTCCTGAAGCTTTCTATGCTAAAAATAAAACTTGGCTTTGTAGTTCTGAACATGGGTAGCCGCTGCGTTCATGGGTTGTGATAGTGAATGGGAACTCGCAGAGGTCTCTGCTTGGGCAAGCAGGTGTAGCCCTTGCCTCCTGACCTGAGTCTCTCCCTCTGGCTGCTGGATTCAGCTGTGTGCGGGTGGTTATTTGGGTCAGTTTCTCATGAACTGAAAGTAGAAGAGAGGAAAAAAGGATACTCAGGTTAGGGTAAGTCCCCCTAGCCCACCTTCTGATAATCTATTCTGTATTGGACACTTCATACTTTGTATACAGAACAGCAGCATCTCATTTTTCTGCAGCTGAAGGACTTCTGTACTGGGACACAACCTCTTTTTTGTTTACTTTCTCTCCCTACCTCTGCGCCCTGCCCAAGAAGCAATGGGAAGCTCCAACAAAGTGCAAGACAAAGACCATCAAGGTTTGGTTACTGCTTCACTTGCCTTGGAATAATAAATCCCCCAGTCTCATTCAGCTGCCAGAAATGTCTGATGGATTTTTGTGTGACTGCCTCAGAGAATTAGCTTTTAAGGAATGTTGTTGCAAATGGCTCATAGATGTTTTAACAAACAGGAAAGAGCTTGGCAAGCTGGGAAGGAGAATTTGATGTGGTTGAATTGGGTGGGAGTTCTGGAGACTATAGGGGAAAAAAATCAGAATCCAAATTTGGAAAATCATTCCTTGCTGGTAGTTGCAGGTGTTGGAGGTTTTATATCAACATGCATTAAAAAATGCTGCAATGAATGGTTGCTGGACTCTTACTGCTTCGCCCAGCAGGCTGTCATAGAAGACAGGCTGAAATGCAATGTTTGTGAATAAGCTGGCTGGCATATTATTGTTACATCTCATCTTCAAATTACTGTGTATTTGACATGCATCAATCAAGGGACTTTTTATTCTGCCCCTCTTGTATCTTTCTGGTGGTGGTGGTGGAGTTAGCCCTGTAACATGAACTTGACTTCACAAAATATGTGCTTAATATTTTTCCTCTTTTATGTTATAGTATAAAAACAAGTTTGGGAAAGTTCTTTCTTATCTGTCTTCTTCCCCTTTTATTTGTCTGTGATAAAGGGGCTTTGCTGGTGTAAGGGTTTTTTCACAGGGTGTCCTAACAATGGTTGGACCCCAAGCTGATCTTTTTAGCAGGGCCTGTTGCAATAGGGCAAGGGGTAATGGTTTTAAACTAAAAGAGGGTAGATTTAGACTAGATATCAGGAAGAAATTATTTACTGTGAGGGTGGTGAAACACTGGAACAGGTTGCCCAGAGAGGTGGTGGATGCCCCATCCCTGGAAACATTCAAGGTCAAGCTGGACAGGGCTCTGAGCAACCTGATCTAGTTGAAGATGTCCCTGCTCATTGCGGAGGGGTTGGACTAGATGACCTTTAGAGGTCCCTTCCAACCCAAACTATTCTATGATTCTATCTGGCGCTTGCTGGGTAGCCCTGACGATCTTCACCAAGAAGGTCTGTCTCTAGTTCTTCAACACTTGCAATGCAAACCTGCATTGTTTCAGCAAGGCAGTTGTTTGGAGTGTAGCAGCCACATGGCATAATTTAGAAGCCAAATGAGGTGTAAAACTGCTTGCTGGTAATCTTGGCACTGCACCAAGTTTTCCTCCTTTTCTCCCCAAAGTGATAGTCCCATTAACCCTGAGGTGAAAGGGAAGGGCTAGTACCGCCTAGTTCATAAACTCATTATTATGCTCTATTGAAACTTGATGCAAACTGCCTGGTAGCCTGCAAACTCCCAGATGAGCCCTGTAGCTGTATCAATGATTCTTCAGGTTCAGAAGTGGTATAGGATGTCACTGTGTTTGTTTCTTTTAATTCTTAATTGTTACCTTGATAAAAGGAGAACAACACTGATTTCCTCTGTAGCAATAAAAGCAAGGAGTGACTGTCTTTTGCATATTGTTTTCTCTTTCCAGTACAAAAAATGCTAGTCCAAGCAAGTTTTTAATTGCAGTGGAAAGCTCTTACACAAGTAATAAGTAAGTAATTGAAAAGATGTCAATACTGGGAAAAGTTGAATCACAAAGTTTTTAGCTTCTCTCAGAGAGGGTGTGGTCTAGGCACTTAATTAACCTAGAGAGAATAATCATGGGGTGTACTCAGATGTGATCACCATATCTACGTCCCTAGAGCAAAGGTTTTTGGTGTCAGAGCGAACCTTAGGAGCATTAGATAAGGAAGTACTTTTGCGCTGGAAACATCAGAATCCACAGAAGATGTTCTTGTTTCAGAAACACCATTTTAATTTGCATCAGCAATTTTTTTTGGCCCTATGTTGAGAGCAGTCTTTGTGGAAGACCCCATGTGACTACCCTTGTGGGCATTTAATGAAGATGGTTGCTTCAAAGATGGTTGTGCTTATCCTTAAAATGCCACAGTGTTTTTTAACTGGAAACTAGTGACCTTAAGTTAAATTCCTTTTGCTTAACCTTTAGAGGCTATTGTGAGAGTGTTTGTATCCTTAGTTCTGTGTACCCTTTCCTACTTGGAAGCTCATCAGCCTCACACTACTGTAGGTCCTGCAGCTCAGTCTCTCCGGTGTGTTTTACAAAGCCCTGGCAAGTGCGAGCCTCTCTGTTGTGATGGGGAAGGAGATGTGTGGGCAAAATAATATTTAGACACAGGCCTAGGAAAAGTTTTTTAGTAGATTGTTCTTTTTTAAGACTGCCTAAGACTGCAGCTGTCACTCTGGCATTTGGTATATCTGTATTTCTCTTGTTCCCCTTTGAGCCTGGAAGTTGTTGGCTCAGGATTCAGGCTAAAAACTTTCTTCTGCCTGAGTTGGTAGAAAAGCAGCTGTAGCTGGGTGAAGAATAGGCCTTCCTGGAGCTGTATTTTTCCCTGCTGAGGTATCCAGAAGGTTGCAGACCAGTAAGACTTGACCTGACCTGAGTCTATCCCCGAACCAGAGGGTTTGGGTGGTAGCTGGGTGTCGTGGTTTAACCTCAGTCGGCACCTGAGCACCACGCAGCTGCTCGCTCACTTCCGCCCCGCCCCCCCCCCCCCCCCAGTGGGATGGGGGAGAGAATTGGAAGAGTACAAGTGAGAAAAACTTGTGGGTTGAGATAAAAACAGTTTAATAATTGAAATAAAATTATAATAATAATATAATAATAATAATACACAAGTGATGCACAGTACAATTGCTCACCACCCACCGACCGATGCCCAACCAGTCCCCGAGCAGCGGCCCCCCCCCCGCCAGCTTTCCCCCAGTTTATGTACTGAGCATGACGTCACAGGGTATGGAATGTCCCTTTGGCCAGTTTGGGTCCACTGTCCTGGCTGTGCCCACTCCCAGCTTCTTGTGCACCCCCAGCCTGCTCAGTCGGCAGAGCATGGGAAGCTGAAAAGTCCTTGGCTAGTGTAAGCACTGCTTAGCAACAACTAAAACATGGGTGGATTATCATCAACTTTGTTCTCATCCTAAATCCAAAAGACAGCACTGTACCAGCTACTAGGAAGGAAATTAACTCTATCCCTGCCGAAACCAGGACACTGGGCTGCTCTGTATGTAGTGATTCCATCTCAGTGGAAGTGCACTTAAATTCATGATCTGCTGTTGGCCATATGCTTGATACCCTGTGGCATTTCAGGATGAGGAACAATTTTAAAAGGCACTACTGAAAGAAAACAATTCTATCCTTTCTTTTTCTTCTGAAGTTTGTATGTTGAGAGCGGTTTGTTGCTGTTCTTTCTGTATAATGCAGAACTGCTGTGCGCTTGCACAGATTGCACTGAAGGGGTTAGAATCTAAGTTTTAGGTTTCTATAGGATCAAATTTTATTACAGGCTGATACGAACTTTTACAGAAATGTGTTACATTCTGTAATGCTTTGGATTTCTTAACAGATGGCAGGAAACAAAATAGGCACTAGGAGTGTCTTGTCCATGAGTGCAAAGTCATTCTGGAGCTTATGCTGGAGCATTACCACTACACTTTCTGTCCATGGGCTTCTGATCAATACCATAAGGGCAATTAGATGTTGTCTAATGGTATTATTAGCAGAAATTTTCTGTTTTTTTCTGCAGAAATTGATTTTAGTGGTTTGCATAAGGTAATTTAAGTAGTTGTATCGGAAAAGCGGTTTTAAACTCTCATCAATTATTAACTTTCTCTCTGTAGGCCACCTTATGTGTCTGTACTTTGCTGTACTTACACAGGTGGATATAAATTAAAGATACAAGTAGATATAAATTAAAGAATAATACGTAACATTTCATATTCTGTCATGCTGCCTCACTGGCTTTCCCAGTCTGATTTTTGATTTTTTTTATGCATTGGGTGGTTAAAACTTGCTCAGCAACAAAAGAAATGTAGGGAGCTGCTGGAAGAAACATGATGAGTTCGTTATGTTGTACTTGCTCTTCTACCTTTTCTCTTTTTCCATCTTATTCCCATCCCATTTCCCACCAGGCTCTGCAGTGGTTTTATACCTGTCACTTCAAAAGCAAGTTAGAAAGACCACTCATAATAAACAAAGTTTCTTTGGCTTGTTTCAGAAAGGAAGAAGATGAAGGAACAGATTCCCCCCCCCCCCCCCTTTTTTAATCCCACCCAACATTTCAGTCAGCAAGCTGCTCCCTTCTTTTTGGCAGTGACTTGAGACTTCAGAGGATTGTCACCAGGGTCTGAACAACTGCAGAATTTAAATTTGGTCTCCTTCCCTTGAGTCTTCTAGATCAGTACAGTCAGACCCTGAGTAAGTTTGACTCCTGTCAAAGTCCTTTCTCACAGTCTTTCCCAAAATAAACACTGTTTTTCACAAAACTCCACTTTGATCCTTTGATCTACAGAGTATCCTTTTTCTTCAGCAGAACCTTTCTGTGACAATAATGAAAAGCCTGCATTTCTATGCCAGGTGTAAGATAAAATAGCCAGACTCATGGCCAGGGAAGGAAAAGTTCTGTGTTTCAAACACGGGTTGTTGAGGGGATCAGATGCTCATGATGGGTGTCCAGAGCAGGTTATTCACCACTCCAGAGCTAAAGACGGTCTCCTCTGCATCTGATCTCAAGGGGAATACTGCCGCCTTGGGGGCGGCTGCCTCCGTTGTGTCTGGGGCTGTGGTGGGAGTAGGGCAGGCAGGTGACTTGAAGGTGACACTTGAAATCTGAAGACAGGTTGGGATGTGCGGAAAAGCTTTCCTGAAAAAATCCCACCAGGGCTTTTCAGTATTCCTCACAGTTGCTGTGTCTGGCTGGGATTGTGCTCATGTAGCCATTCTCATTATCTCTTTCTGCACTTGAACTCATTGTGTAGGATGAATTTTGGGCAAGTGGCCTTCTCCCACCAAGCTGTGATTGGATTTTTCTTTTATTTTTGGAGCAGCTAGAGCAAGAAAACAGCTCTGGCACTTTACCTCCAGAATAGCTGAGCCAGGTAACTTGTCTGTTACTGTACAGGGAGGTTTGGTTTTTCCTTTCCCCTGAAGAAGTAGCATGAAAGTGCAAGAAAAGTGGGCAGGGATTATGAGCCTTGAACTTAATCCAAGACAGTTTCATTGAAGTTCCCCAGGCGCTCCAGAATTTTTTTTTCCCCAAGGGTATATATTCTTTTTATAAACATGCATTATATGACTAGAGTATTCTGATTTAAAAAATAAAATAAAATTATGCAAGCCAACCAGGAACTTTGTGTCAGTTAGAGCTGGAGGGCTGCAGAGAATGGCATTTCTGTTTGGGTTGATGGGAGTAGAACATGGACTCCAAAGCATGGTTTGTCTGTGTTTTTAAATCCCGAACTCGTACGTAAAGGAAAAATTTTAAGCTTTTGGAGGCAAGGATGTTTTGTACTATATCATGTTGGAGATACTGATATGAAATCCTTTTGGTAGGTTCGCTGGCAGCTCAGCGTGGTGGGGAGCCTGGGATCTGGACAGGCAGTTTCCTGGTCAGTCAGGGACCAAGGACTCCTCCAGACAACACAGTCTGCTGGAGTAATGAGCTGGCGACTCTGCGTGACCAGTCAACTGCTGTGCATGATCTTGTTCATGTCTGATAACACAGGCATATTTCGTACTTCTCTTCATCCTCCTTTACCTCCCAAAGATTAATTCTGAGGAAGACTGGAGGAACCACATGCTTTGCAGTTTGGGGGTTAGTGATTTTTCTTGATTAAACTTCCAGCAATGTTCCTTTCTCCTTGTGTTACATCTGGCAAAACTTTATCTCACTTATTTCATTGCGCATGCTGGAAGTACGGGATTGTTCAGTGTAACTGTCCCCATGCTTTCAGAGGCAGAAATGCTGGTGGGAATTAGACCTTTACAACTGGAAGCAACTTTCTGGGTCATCAAATTCTGTGTTCCCAGTATGTGTCAGATTTGCTGCTAGTGGTTCCCAGGAAGACCCTAATATACAGGGAGAAAAATTCAAATCCTGCTCAATAACTTTGGAGGATTGTTTACTAGTACGTCTGGGAGGAAAAGAAGCTATCTGTGACTACGTGTACTTAAGTTATTATTTCCAACTTTTTACTGGGAATAATTAATTTCATTTCACACCTAAATAACTATTTGTCAGCCTTTACTAGAAATATATTTTTTTTTTTTGTGATGCAAGAACCAGAAGATAAGTCTGATATGTTTGTCATATCAGGAAGGGCATGCGAGATGCATAATACTAAATACCTAAGTCATGGAAAACTTTTATGGAAGTAATTTGGATTCTAGAATTTTAAAGATGCAATTATGCTTCTTCTAATGTGAATGTCAGTTTAACAAAGTTGTGCGTCATGTAGGAAGAGTGGTCTCTAGAACAAGTATAAAGCTCAAATATGTTTCTTATTCTTAATTTTTCATCTTTTCTTCTGTTGTTCTTTTGGTACCGTCACTTCCAGTCTTCATTATTAATCACTAAACAAGAAACAACCTACCTTTTTAGGATAAGTGAATAGTATACTAGAAGTACTTTTGCTAAAACTGTTGGTACAGCTCTTGACAAGAGGATATTGAAATGTATCATCTTCCACCTACCATCAGCAAGAACCTCAGTATGGTTGTAGTTCAAGAGCTGGATCTCTGTACCATCCAGGCTTTGAACCTTTGGGTGGGGGGAGACCAGTGCCGTTGTCCTGATCAGCCAGATGGCTGGGCTGTATTCGGAGAATAGGTGAAAGCCATGTGGAGGGTACTGGACTGTGGCAGCACTGAGCTTTTTAAAATTGTCTTGAGTGTGTCTTTAGGGTATTTTGTGTACACATGCAACTATTACTCTTTAATCATCCTTGATTCAATTAAGAATACTTAGGAGAGGAACTGTGATTCCAGGTAAGTTGTGTGGCTCTGAACGCAGAGGAAACCTTTGGATTCATGGGACTGTGAATCATCAAGAAGCTGACTGGCACTTAAAAATATATACATTACATATTAAAACCCAAGAATTTAAAAAAGATTTTTTTAAAAAAAATAATTATTTAAAGTATTTCAAATATATTTTTAAGTATGACTTTTTTAAAAAAGGATGATTTGCCTGTATATTTGTTCTCAGGCTTAGTTAAGTTTACGTTGTATATACTGTCCTGTCCTGCATGATAAAGCAGTTTCTGTGAGTTGTAACTGGCACCTTGAAAGTTGTGGCTGATGATGTCTTACGCATTTTTCATTGGCAGGTTCCAGTTGCACACTGTTTTGGGCCTCCAGGACATTACAAAAGAAAGTTTTGCACTGTGTGCAGAAAGTCACTGGAGTCACCTGCCTTTCGATGTGAAGGTAACTTAAAAAACCCTACTTGTATAGCCATTTGTGTGTTACCCAGTAACGTACACTTTGCTTACATTGCATACCTTGAGGGTATGTGTACACAAACACACACACACGCGCGCGCTTACTGTGTTTGAGAGATTTTTGCGTTATCATCCACTCATTGATTGTGGAAATGTGTACTTCAAATTAAGGAATAATAAATCAATAACCCTCAACAAACCACAAACTTTGTCAAACATGTATGCTCTTTCATCTTTCCTCCACTTTACTTTGAGCAAGTTTGTGGTGTTGATGGTGTGCAATGAATCCATGCCCGAGATGTGCAAAGAATGAGAGGCTATTATAGCAAAAGAAAGATTTCTGCTGTTGAGGTAATTTATTTCTGTTTCCAATAGAAGCTTTTGATACAGGGAATCATCAGGTATTCATGTTTCTAAAACCTTCCCCTTTCTACAAAAGAATGGAATATAACTTTTCTGTGTTACTGGTCTCAGATATCTGTTGCTTGTAATGGGGATGAGGTGCCTTCAATGGAAAGATATTTGAAAATACTGTTTGCCAAAATAGTACTGCTCTTGAGTGTTCTGACATGGATTCGCTGAAAAAACAGTAAAGAAATCACCCACACACCAGAATTTTTATTTTAAATACATGTTGGCATGAGTACTTGCCTGACTGATTTTGACGTGGGGCAACTCCTTAATTCCCTATTGTTTCCCCTGTCTTGAATATTTAGTAGTAGTTGTTCAGTTGATGTGAGGTTGAATAGAATTTACTATTTTAAAGGAATATTAATGGTGAACTGTTTAAAAAGAAAAGATAGTCTACTGAGAGAAGAACCAATTCTGTAGGGATTTGAGATGCTTTCAAAATTACTGTTATGCTAAAGATAATGTCTTATTTAATATGGTCGCCTATGTGTGTGTGTAGGGGAAACATTTCTCTTTGATCAGGGCATTTAGACTTACAATGGTGCAGTGTTTTTGTTTCTGCTTTTGTCTGGTGAGTTGCATAACGAATCTAAACTATGTTCTTCTGACTAGTGGGAATCTGTCACTTAACGTAGTTACCATGTGAATTGGATGATTTGGTGGGACGGTCAAAGAGCTACAGATACCACAGAGTGATTTCTGATGATCTATATTAATAAGTCTCAGAACTTGTGTGGCATGAGATAAACATAGAGAATTTGAAAAGAAAATTTTCGCTAGCTATGTCGTCTTAACTCCTGAAAACAGCTTTAGTTTAGTGATCTATTTTAGTTAAAGCTTTCTAAATTTTGCTTTCATATTCTTACTCTCTTAATTCTACTGTATTAGCGTTGTACCCATTGGAAGGGAATACCTATTTTTTCAGACGTTTCCATTTAAATATTCTTAAACAAGAAACACATGAAATTGTATGTTATATGTAGGTATTACAAATGCCTGGACATTTTTTTTTTCTGGTTCAGTGAAGGTTCTGAATTGTGTTCCTCACATGGATTAAACAGTTTTCTTGTTTTGTGTGGTGTGACTTGTTTGCTATCCCGTGTTCTTAATACAAATAAGTCTATGACTTGTTTTTCTGATACTTTTCCAAAATGTAGCTTAAAAAGGGCAGTTGAGGTTCATAAAATGCACAAGGTTCTTCCTTTAACCTTCAAAAATACTTTCAGAATTTGTTTTAGAAGTCAGCTGTTTTAAGTTGTAGAGCTTTTAAATCCAAATGAAGATGTTGAACTTTCTTCCTTTTTCTGCTTACTTCTAATGACTTAGCTTAATAGTACAAGTCTAGTGTTGGTTATGATGTTCTCTTCTGATACTGAAATTTAAAGAACTTTTCCTGGAATCTTTGCCATAATTAAGATAGAAAAGAGGGTTAAGATGAAGTTACCTTTTCTAAGCAAATGATTGACATCATTAGATGTACTTCTAAAATAATTTAAATAACTTGTTTTGAACTCTTCATATCTTACAATAAAATAAATTCCTTGAAAGGAAATTGAAAATTTTCAGAGAAGTGCTAAACACTGTGGGTGCGTGGTGGGACATCTGTTCTCAGAAATAAGCATGCATGTATATTAACCCCTGGTGAGATAAGTACATACACTTCATTGGCAAAAATTACAGTATTTGGACTCCAAATTCTGCTGACAATTACTAATTGCTTTGGATAGCTATTTTTGCTGTAGAATTCACTGGTAACAGTTGAACCTGGACTCATGATGGTGGGAGTTGCTCTCCCTTTTCTTTCCAAGAAGGGCTGGAAAGAAAAAAGAGGAAAGGGAGTAACTCAAACATTTTCTTTTTAGTGTTGGATCCTTTACAAAAGTTTCTTATTAAGCATCAACTGGGAGCAGCAAATTTACTGGGGAGGGAGGCAGTTGACATTTTAAAGGTTATTTTGCCAAGTTTATGTATCTGAAATTAACCAACTTGTTTTTTTGACAATTATAAAGGAATCCACAGCACTTTCATGACTAGCTTGAACAGAAACCCATCATTCTGTTACGAGTTAAAGAATTGTGTAGATTATGGAAGGGCTGATAAAGATGACACTTCTTTTTGTAGGCCCTCTGATTTGACTTGATCTTTACATATTAAAAACTTCATCTTTCCTATCAGCGAGATAGCTATCTTAAGGGTTTAACTCCTGTGACACTGCCACCCTTCACATGCACACATTTTATTATAAATTCTGAGTTGAGTTTGGTGTTAGAAGCAGCACATGTGAATTAAACCAAGGGAAAAAAAACCCTCTGTGTTCTTACAAAGTATAGCCAAGGGCAGTGTGTGCCTGTGTTAGCAGAATTAATGATAAAAATCCCAACGCTTTTGTTAATTCCTTGAAGCCGTAATTTGGTCTACAGAAACTTTTACCCTTAGTGAGGGTATGACTCAAAGGATCTAGCTTGCCTGGTAGCTGAATTGGCAAAACTGTAAAATATTCCTGTTATATCTATGAATATGGAGAAATGTGTGTGGAGGAGGGACCATGTCACACCTCATATAAAAGTTCTTGAGCTCAGTGGAGGCATGCAGTATGGGGAGCTGTACGTGAAAGCTTGTGGTTGACTTAATAAGGCCCGTTAAAAGAGGCTTTGCTTTGGTGTGGTGGTAGATCATGGTCTGCTGCGATTATTTTCCTTTTTCTGACAATGAAATGGTGATGTACAGTATGCAGATGTAGCTTGGACAAATCTTCTCTGAGATTAACATACCAGTTTATTCTAGTCAGGTTTAAAATTAAATCCGTTGAGTGTCATCTGGCAATAAAAAAGATTTATTTCCTGAGTAAAACATGCTTTCTGGCTGTTGCCAGCTCCCTGAGAATGATGTTGTCCAGTCACTTTGCATGTTCTGACGTTAGCGTGTGTCGTATCACTTTGCAAACACAAGTGAGTCCATGCCGGTGCAAGCGTGCTGCATGGGTTGATGGCTGGTCCGACCTCTGACGCATCTCCCACGGGACCATGAGCGAGACAGGGCTCCCTGCTGTGAGCAGGAGGGGTGCGCTGCTGGCTTGCTGCTGCTTTGGCGGCAAGTGCCCCCTGCTTTGCTGGGGCTGGGGACTCGAACACGCCTCGTCTCTTGTTTCCTTGTGCTTCTGACAGCTACAGGGATCAAGAGAGGGGCTGTCCAGGAGAAAAGTGTCTGCTGTTTTGAACTCACTCGTGAAGTGCCCGCTTGCTCTGCAGTAGAATTTGGGAAGGGTTTTGTAAAGGGAATGGAGTATTGCTTCAGGAAGATCATTACTTTACACTTAAGACTTGGTGGTATTTAGATGCAGGAGGAGAACTTTCTCTGTTAATGGCTTCTAACATTCAGCTTTTTTTCGATTTAATTAAATCAAAGTAGACTTCAGGCACGATTATATTGCAGTAGGCAGCGGTTCCTGTGAAACTGTGAGACTAAAGCTGAAATAAGCCAAACAGTTGTTACAAATTTAACTTGCTGCATTGGAGGAAATATGGCAAGTGCTTATGAGCAAAATTAGCTCAGCCTTTCCTTATACTTGCTGCATCAGTTTAACACAAAGGAAATGGAGCAACACACAGGACAATGCTGATAAACTTCTTTTATTGCCTATACTTGCTGAACAGAAAAGAGTATGAAAGAAAGAAAGTACCCAGTATCAATACAGGCTGGGGGATGAAGGGATTGAGAGCATCCCTGCCAAGAAGGACTTGGGGGTACTGGTGGATGAAAAGCTGGACATGAGCCAGCAATGTGCGCTCGCAGCCCGGAAGGCCAATTGTGTCCTGGGCTGCATCAAAAGAAGGGTGGCCAGCAGGTCGAGGGAGGGGATTCTGCCCCTCTACTCTGCTCTGGTGAGACCCCACCTGGAGTACTGCGTCCAGCTCTGGAGCCCTCAGCATAAGAAAGACACGGACCTGTTGGAGTGGGTCCAGAAGAGGGCCCCAAAAATGATCAGGGGGATGGAACACCTCTCCTGTGAAGAAAGGCTGAGAGCGTTGGGGTTGTTCAGCCTAGAGAAGAGAAGGCTTTGGGGAGACCTTATTGCAGCCTATCAGTACTTAAAGGGGGCTTATAAAAAAGATGGGGGCAAACTTTTTAGCAGGGCCTGTTGCGACAGGACAAGGGGGAATGGCTTTAAACTAAAGGGGGGTAGATTTAGACTGGATAGAAGGAAGAAATTTTTTATGCTGAGGGTGGTGAAACACTGGCACAGGTTGCCCAGAGAGGTGGTGGATGCCCCATCCCTGGAAACATTGAAGGTCAGGTTGGAGGGGGCTCTGAGCAACCTGATCTAGTTAAAGATGTCCCTGCTCATTGCGGGGGGGGGGGAGAGGGTTGGACTAGATGACCTTTAGAGGTCCCTTCCAACCCAAACTATTCTATGGTTCTATGAAAGTATAGTGCGAAAAGGTAGTGGAGGAGGGGGGCTGGAGGGAGAGAGGGAGAGAGGAGCTGCAAAAACCCCGGTGTTTCCAGCTTAAAGAAGTTTTCTTGTTTTCATGCTTTTAGTTTGTGAGCTACATGTGCACACAGACTGTATCCTGTTTGCTTGCAGTGACTGCCGGCAGTGCCACCAGGATGGGCACCAGGACCACGTAAGTGCGGATGCCTCTGCAGCAGAAAGTGGTCACGCAGTGTGAAAACATGGGCTAGAGGAGGGGGAGGAGTCTTGGCCTTTTCTTTCGCATACTGCCAATTATCAAAGCACTTTTGTTGCTTATTGGCAGGCAAAAGAAAGATGGGGCTTCAGAATGTATCACAGATAGCGAGATAAACTTAAATTCTGACATATTCCTGATGCTTATTGAAGCCATGCTGAAAAGTCTGTGCAATGTATACAACGTTCTAATTGGGGAAAAAAAAAAAAAAAATCAAGCATCCTATCTAAAAATTTGCATTGCAGAAGCTGGCATGGAACCCTCTTTTTTTCTATATGTTGAGCTGTTGGCTGCATTGCATCCCTGGCAAACACTATTATGTTCCTCAGGCTTTCTGCAGTCTGTCTGAGGCAAGACTGCCATCTTCTCACTGTAGAATACATACATAATACTGACCTTTCAGGATTTTTTTTTTTTTTTAAGAATATTGGTTTTGGTGGACTGTGAAGAAAAAGAACTATGTGATAAATTTTTTGATAGTTTGATAAACAACTTTTGGTGAAATGTAAGATTGTTCAGGTTCATATTTATAGTGAGAAGATACTTAATGTCCTAGTCTGTGTTGCTGTTTCCTCAGAGCTGTTTGAATTGCTGATTTTAAAGTTAGGTTGAAGATGCTTCTCTGTCCGTTTCATATAACGCTAAGTCATGATGTGTTCCCCCAGGATACTTATCACCACCACTGGAGGGAGGGAAACCTTTCTTCAAGTGCTCGTTGTGAAGTTTGCAAAAAGACCTGTGGCTCTTCTGAGGTGCTCTCTGGCATGAGATGTGAATGGTGTGGCATCCTGGTATGTTGTGCTGTTGTGTATATTTGTGAGAACCATATATATATATGCACATGCTTATTTAAACATTTTATATAAATATACTTTATTTGTACCCTGTATAAATATACTTTATATGTACTTTATAAATACACTTCATGTATACACTTATTTATATAAATTTATATATATCTTTAAGAGTTAGATGGAAAATCTGATTTTTTTAAATCCCCCCCCTTCCCCCAATTAGTCATTAGAATGAGCAATTCTCAAAATCACAGTTAAACTTTATGTAAATCCAATGGAATTAAAATTTAACAGGGACTAATCATTATAGATTTCTGCTTAGAAGCCTGCAGTTACTTTTGCTGTGTGAAATCAGAATTTCTGTCAAATCATGAGTTCTGCAAGGTCAGAGTCTTACCATTCTAATATGCTTTTTCCTCTTTCAGTATAGAATAGTTCTTAACCTGCGTGGTTGTTTTTTTTTTAAAGATGTCAATATCGGTTTCTGTGTTTTTCCGTTTACATGATGCATGTTTAATTCCTGTGCAACATGATGGTACCCTTCAATAATCCTCATGAAAGCCACAGCTTTTCACATACCGATACACAGTCTGCTGTGTAGGTAACAATTGGTCCATCCACTTAATGCTACCTCTTATTGAAATACGATGAAAGTGCAAAGTAGCGCCAGATGGGGTGGGAAGTGAAAGGTATATGTAATAAATCATAAATTTGCCACTTAATGCAAGATGAGGTACTCTATGTAATAATAATTTAAAATTAAATTCTGAGGTTATTCAGTATTTCAGGTATGATTTGAATAACTTAAAATATTTTTTAAATGTTGTGGGGTTTGTATTTTTTAATCTGATTCATAATTTCTGAGGTGGGAGGGGCTGTCTTTGGGAACAGCCTAACAAATGTAACATGCTATATGGCCACACATACAAAGGTATGTGTATTCAATAATGGCAGAAGGTCTTTCACAGTATAAAGGCAGAAACTAGCCAGTCATGTTTTGGAATAAAAGTCCAAACAGTGTTATCTCTGGATCTGCAAGTGGGTACACCTGTGTAAGAGGATATTGCTATTTTCAAGCTATTCAGTATAACCTGCCTACCTTTCCCAGCTCCCCTAGTAAATATCCACGTAGAATGGAAGAGCCAGGGTTTGAGACCAAAACTTTAAACTTCTCAACATAGCTGTATAAAAACCTTCAGTTTTTAATAGAGCAGGTTTGTAGTACTTGCAGTTTCTTCACGTGTTAAGACTTCCCATTATTGGTTATATAAAAACTGAATGGAACAAATTAAAATCTAGGGTGAAAAATGGGTCACTCATTTCATGAAAGTGATTTACAAAAGGTCTATATATGTCCTAGCTTGAGTTTTGCAATTCCAGTGCATATTTTGTTATAAACAAATTTGTTTTCTTTGTGTCTCACTAAGTTCTTAATTGATGCTTCTATTTATAGGCTCATGCTGCTTGCTACATAATTGTCACACCAGAATGTACTTTTGGAAGATTAAGGAATATGATTCTTCCTCCAAGCTGTGTGCAATTATTTTCTCGCAACTTCAGCAAACTGCATTGTTTTCGAATATCAGAAAATTTGCAAACAGAATCAGGTAAAAACTTTCAAAGTTGAATGCAACTAATTGATGAGCATGTTTTAACCTAGTGTTGTAATTCACTGAAGCATGTGATTGCTAATTTTCACTGGCTTTTGTGGCAATACTATAACAACCTGCTATTTCTGGGACGGGATAGAGATTTTTTAAATGCAGACTGTGTGCAAAATGCTGAAACTTCTGTTTACTGATGCAGGGCAATTTGAAAACTGTTCTTGAAATAGTAAGTATGCAGAAAGTGAAAACCGAAAATCCAAAAATTTGCTTAGCAGATTAGTGTTATCATTGCTACAGACACTTGCTGATATACATGTTGGTTTTTATTTGGCATATCATGTATACAGATATTTTTATTTGCCTCTTTGATTAAGCATCTGCCCTTGTAAGATTTCTGTGCTGAAAGGAAATCATGTATTTAGCAGGGTAATGTTCTGCTGCCATCTAGAGTGTATGTTTGTTTAACAGCTCTTTAAGAACAAGAGAATTTCTTTAAGCTGCTGAAGTATTTTCTAATTTATATTTTGATTATTATGTTCTTGTAAAGCCTTTCTTTTGGTGCTCGAATACAATAGGAAAGCAAATAAAAGGTAGGCAAAATATAGGTCATAGAAGTTAAATGTTTGCAACTGCATTTTCTCAACCTGACAAGTTGTTCTTGAACTTTCTGCTTTGA
This sequence comes from Aptenodytes patagonicus, assembly GCF_965638725.1. Lineage (NCBI taxonomy): Eukaryota > Metazoa > Chordata > Aves > Sphenisciformes > Spheniscidae > Aptenodytes > Aptenodytes patagonicus. The sequence goes on from NC_134982.1 coordinate 72,509,944, forward strand.
ACATGCAGGTTTGGTTTTGGTGAAGGCAGTGGGTCGCTAGCAGGAGCCATGCATTCTCATGTGCAGAAGCTATAGCATGAGTCCCGCTACTGCATAAACTGCATGACTCTAAGTCTACATAACCTAGATACACTGAAGTGATCTATAGAAGTGTGAAGGGGGAGAGGAGGCGTTATGTTGCTTTTTTTGGTTGGCATGTTTTTTTTCAGTGAGTTATTTTTCTTTTTAATGAATTTGCTTTTTGGTGGGGGAAGATGAAGTACAGCACATACTTGAAAGTCATCGAGTTTTTAATGGTTCCAACATAAGAAATACCAGAGATGAACAATCAGGATGAGCTTGGTTTTGCTGGAAGACTCATTATGAACCTTGATTTAGGTCTATTGTTAGGTATTCTACAAGTGTCCCAAAGGCTTAAGTGAAGATGAGGTTGTATTATTATTAACAGAAGTTAATCACAAACCTTTTAAATAACCTCTTTGGGTGTGACTTTTGTGATGTTAACTAAGTTTGTCTTTTAAACAGTGGTGTGTTCTTTTAATATGTCAGACTTAAACTTTTTCCTTTTTTAATTTTTAAATCACTTCTAAGTAAAAATTGGAACATGGAGCACCTTAAGTGAAAGAATCCAAGGTTATAGCTGCACCTTCCAGTCTCTTCCCTCATTATTTTACATGATGGAAGGAGAATGTTTTCCATTTCAGGACTTAGGCTACATGCTAAATGTATGAGTTTGTTACGCATATTCAAGTTTTTTTTGAAGTAATAATGTTTTTTGCATTCCTTTAATTAAAATGTATGTCTTGGACTTTGAATTGAGAGAATGCAGTGCAGATCAGTCATTAGCCGGTGGTCAGAAAGCGGGGATGGTGAAATATTCAGTAACTTAATTTGGACCATTTCCAGTGCTTTAATGTGATATGAAAAAACAAAGGAAACCCACCAGATTTGGAAAGCCAGAATGCATTTTTATAGTGCTCAGCCTGCATATACCCAGATAAAATACAGCAACACCCTGAAAAATCTCTTTTCTAACACCAGATCTCTTTTCTGTTGGTCTGTGAGAATTTCTGCTCCTTGGGCTCAGCTCCCTGTCGCGTGGTGGGCAGCAGCCTGCCAGGGTGGAAGGGCTCCTGACACCAAGGGGAGCAGGGGCCGAGCCGTGGGGACGCTCCTCTTTCCTCCTCCTGCTGGTCCCACGTGTACCTCTGAACTTGATGGCTACCCCCAGCACTTGACATCTTCCTTTTTTTATGGTCAATGGGCCACGGTTGTGGCTCAGCACAAGGCATGGAGTATAATACTTGTGGTGCAATACCTGCCTTGTAGTCTGCTGTGCATAAGGCTTTTTGTTCTGTTTTTCCTTAGCCGATGATGGTATGTGACACTTGTTTTAGCACCTAGGTCCCTGATGCTCAGGTACAAGTCCAGTGCCTCCACGTGTGGCTCCTTGTTACACCATTCACATCTACTGAGGCTTGCTTTAAGACCTGTTGCTGGAGTTTTGCCGCTCTCAGTCGTCTGCTGGAGATCAGCTGTCTGCAAGTCCCTGCCAAAGGCACCGAATACCATTGTTATGCAGGTCTTTCCCTCTGCCCAGATTCTTCCTTAAAGGCAGAGCTGGGAATTGCCTTTAATTCTCACATTATCCTGCGTTGCAGGAGCTCAGTGCACTGGCCTGGTAGTCCCTCTTGTTACCCATGTTCACAGAACAGACCTGCATTTTCTTTCAAAAACCCACTAGCTCCTGGCACATGCCGAAAGTTACCAAGATGTGTCATGGGTCCAGCAGCTCCCTGACACTCTTCAGGATGTGTTTGAAGCTCCTCTGACCACGGAGCAGCTCGGGACAGCTGCCCTGGGAATTGCTGCCACTTTTCCAGGTGGAGGCAGAGGCTTCAGATGGCAGATCTTGTTAAAGATTCCATGCATGTTAGGGATGTTTCCGGAGAGCAAGGAGCATTTCAGCTTTGTTGGAGGATAATTAGCGCTTCTGTCCTCACTTCTGTGGGATGCGTCATGCAAGCACGCTTGTTCAGAAGTCCTCACACCACGGCATGCACAGAGCACAGCTCTTCTGTTGCCACAGCTGATGAAGGGCATCGCTCAGAAGATTGTGAAAAGACTGGTCTGCAGTATTGAAGAAGTGTTGGCAGTTGCCTGGATGAGTTAACTGCTGCAGGCACAGCTCTTCCCAAGCTGATGGCTGGGGAGTGCCAGATGACTTGTCCTAGACAGAGAATGAACACATCGTTGTTGACCTACTGGGGAGCATTTGTCCAGATTAGCTTTTGCCACTGAGTAAATGCTAAGCTTCGTGGCCAACATACAGTGAATATCTCTGTGCTTAAAGTGGCTTTTCAAAGCTCTTGGACTACTAGGGGAAGCAATGGTAGAGCAGTACCTCCCCTTCCACCAACTGACTCCTGTCTTAGTGTATTTCAAAAGAAGTCATTGAACTTCATTGGAATACTTTCAGGATGCTGTTAGTGTAGATTTCCCTACTGTCCACACTGAGGGAGAAGGTAATAAAAGAAAGATGTCAACTTCTTCCCATCTAAACTTAGAAAAAGAGGAGTGTTGGGAGCAATCAGGAATTCTTTCATTTTATTGTTGTATTTACTTATTCTTTTTTTAATTTGATTTTGTCTGAAGTGAAATTCAAGAAGTCATTCAGCTTCCATTTATTTCAGGGTGTTTCAAGACCATATTGTATAAATTTCTCTCTGATTTGAAACTTAATCTGTTTGTCAACTATAACAGGGAAAGTATTTCAACTCTTTTATATCTTAAAAACCCCAACTCAGAAACATTATTGTTGGTCTTTCTTGTAGTCAGTTGAAGCATTACCCAAATACTCAGTAAGTTACCTGGTCTCCAGTTTAGGACTCCTGCTAAGTACCCTTCTTGACATGCTGTGATGCTGCTTCTTGGAAGGTTTTCCTGCGTTAGGATTCTGACTTCCCTAGTACCTCTTTTGCTCTGAAGATTTGTCTTTACTGATTTTATTTTATTTTTTTTCTCTCTTGTTTTGTGCTTTGATTTCCTGCTTTGTCCCTCAACTGCAAGGCATAGTTTTTATAAAGGTGTTGCCTGGTTTATATCTTTTTGGGAGCTTTGTCTGCATCCCAGTCAAGACTGACTGGGAGTTTCAGTGGGTGGGAGTATGAATACCGTTATACAATTAGCACACTGGGTTGGCTTATCTTGCACGCTACTGCTACCCTTAGAGAAGAAGTATTTATCACGTTTGGATTTGCACCAGTCTTCCTGTATGGACCTGAATGGTCAGGAATGAGAATGCAGTCAGGATGTTATCTTCACAGAAGCAAATTTAGATGTTAGTAGCTTTTATTTTAATCTTAAGTATTCTATGTGTGATTTTACAGGCTGTGTTATTATCTGACATGTTAGCTCCTAGCTTTTAGTGAGAGCGATGAACTGCTGTCAAAGTCCTCTTCTGGAGCGCAGTAATTTCTTTCTCTTTGGGTGTCAGCGAATCTATTTTTCAGTTATGGAAATTATTTATATAATACCCATACTTCTGACTGGAAAGCTGTTACTGCAATTCCTGGACTGATTTGGTGATTTAAAACTTAATGGAAACCATATATACTTAGGTTATAGGCAAACATGGCAGCTTGAGGAAGGGATGAAATGCAGTAGTGGCAATGTTAAAGCTAATAGTAGAAGGACTTCAGGTATGCCTTCACTGTAGTTACACGACAATAGAGGTTTGGGTTTTTTAATGCTGTTTTTATAGCATGGATTATTATCGGAAAATAGGCAGAAGAAGAAAGTGTGCTTTTCTGGCTGGTTTCTTTTATGTTAGCTTCTTTGATGGAAACCATCCTTAAATGACAAACACTCCCCCTCCCCCCCCCAGTTCAAATTAACAAGAATCCTTTCTTAAAATGTTTCTGTTTTCACAGATGAAGATGATGATGTTGATGGGTCAACACAGGGATCAGCAAAAGATGTCCAAATTTCAACAGATTCAAGTAAGCAGAATTTTACTAACTGGTGAATAGTCACCCATTCCAGACTTTATTCATATAATCTTAACTTGTTTTGCCTTATGAAAAAAACATTAAAAGGTTATTTTTCTAATGCTAGGTATCAATTTGAGGTCCAAAGTTTTTGTCCAACACATTTATCCGGGGTCTTACAAATAACTCATCATTATTTTCCACTGGTAGATTGGCATAAATGACAATCTGTTCATTACCCTGACAAATAGATCATTCCTCTCAACGTGGTAATCGAAGAAAGTAAGTATGGTGTAACAATCCATAGATAAGCAACAAATTTAAAGGTTAGACAGCATGTCTTTCCAAAGCCACCTTCTTTTAAGATAGCTGGATCCAAATCTTGCTGAAGACACCAGGTGGATTTTTTTTCTTTTTTTTTAACTTGGGCATGTTGCAGTAAAAGTGTATGTATTCCTGTGCACCAGGATTGAGCCGGACTGGTTGCTTCTTTTGCGGTTAAATTCTTATGCGTGTGGAGTTTTCTGCGGTTGGTATTAGCCAAACTCTTACTTTTCAGAAGATTAAGCCAACCACAATTTAAGGGCACCTTACCCTCTATATCCATATTAGTGACTAGAAAAACATGGTACTTGCTACCTAACGTAGCTGCATGGACTGTTGTAAAAACCGAAATTTCAAATCAATAAATATGACTTTTTCCCCCCCCCTTTTTTTTTTTAGCCTAAAATTCTTACAAAATTAATAGGATAATTGTGCAAATGCTTTTTGGATTTTTAAAAAATCCAGCTCAGTAAATAATTAACTCAGTTACAGAAGTGATCTCAAGCATGCTCTTATTTCACTCCTTAAAATTTGAAGATAGTGTCTCTTAATGACTGGAAGTTATGATCTACCACCATACTCCCTTATTATGTGACCAGGCTCTGACTAACTGCGGTTTATCTAAGAAACTTTCACTTTTTCCAGTGGTTTAAGTGACGTAGTGGTTGAGTGTCAGGACTTTTATACTTCACCAACTAAGGCTATTTCCCTTACTCCTGACTGTCAAAGAGAGCAAATTACATATCCAGATATTTCAACTGGATTGGTTAAAAGTACTAGTACAGAACAGTTCAGCTTTAGACAGCCTTCCCAAAAGAAGGAAAAAAGATAGGAAAATTGGGGGCAGGATACAAACTTTAATGTCTTTTGTTCCTATACAGTGTCCGTCTGTGGACTGGAGAAAGCAGCAGTAGATGGTACATTTTCAAGACTCATGTAAAGAATAGCTACTTGTGTTTTAAATAGAACAGTGGCATTAAAACAAATTGCTTCCTCTTAATGCATTTGCACAAAATAGAAGTCAATGTAAAGGCCAGTAACTTGGCTATAATTTAGAAAGCTCAATAGGTAGGGAGTGATTCTAATGTCTCTTTAAAAACAAGGCTTTCACAAAAAAAAAAAAGAGGAAATGTTTGAAAGCTTTAGTTTAATGGTGTTAAGGGTCTCCAAATCTGGTACCCCAGTAGAGGTGAAGCTGCTGCAGCATCCTGTCCCCTCTGTGGCTGAGCAGGATGAAGGTCTGTTAGTGGGAATGTCTGTGTGTATATGTGTATGTATTCTGATACATATATATGTATATATGTACATGCATGTGTGGCTGTGTGCATATGTATATGCACACACACCCCCCCTCCCCGCCTAGGTCTCTCGGTGGACCCCCAGCCCCCAGTCTATCTAGGAGTCATCCTGGACCTCCTGGCCTCTCCAGTAGTCTTCTCTGCCAGGTGCCTCACTCAGAGATGCATGCACACGTGGCTCCCAGGCCACTTACCCTTGTGTGCCAGTAAGCCCAGCCTGATGTTTGCTGGTGCTCACAAAACAGCTATCACTCTGGTTGCTGGCACCATGGACACGTGGGTCACAGTGACCTGCAGCCCTGCTTCAGTTGCAGGAACCCATATGCACACATGCATGCAGAATAGTGGAAACCACACCCACAAAAAGAGTTAGAAATAGCATTTAATGAGAAGACAGGACAGACTGTACTGATCAGGTGCAGGGCATGGCCAGGTAGGCGCACCAACCAGCAACCTCTTTACATGCAACCAGCTTCTTTTATCTCCTTATGCCTCTATTTTCACATACTTGTTCCTCCCCAAACCGCCTTGATCCCTCCCTTCCCCTGCCTTTGGTTCCTCCACTAAACATCCCCTAACAACTCTTGTACAATCCCAGAATGCTCTTCCCATGCATCTCATAGAGCCCCGCACCCTGAGTGACCTCCTCAGTTGGTGAGGTGACCCACAGAGCTTCTCCTGCAGACTCACCTGGTGCGTGCCACCCCCAGCCCGTGGGGCTGATGCCTTGCATCAGGGCAGGACATGGCTTCTTTGATAACTTCTCTGACAAAGTTATTGGGGTTCATCTGCCAGCTGTTGTGCTTCTGTGCCTCTCTGTGTGTGGGGAGTCATGACCTATCAAATTAAACATGAGAGGGGCACGGTTATAGCGTGCTGGACCTCTTCCACCTGTCTCTAGATAATACCATTTGTGTAATATGGGTCAAGAGTGAGCTGCTCATTAGCTTCTGTGTGTTGACTCAGTACATCTGCCACATCTTTTAGGATGTTACTGTGCTCTCCCTCAGGAGTGTCTGAGCTGAATTATATTCCAGAATATTGTAGCCTTTCTTAATTCCAGCTCTCCACGTTTTACAGATGCATATTTTTAAAAACAGTGAAAACAAGTCAGAACAAATTGAATAATATTGACTTGTAAATACATGCTTTTCCATAGGAAAGAAGCCAATAGGAAAGGATGCAAAGTCTGTAGATTAATACTGGAAGAAAATTTGAATTAGTGGTCTGCATTCCCTTTTGTTTCTTTGCTATCGTAGTAGGCTTGTTGAGTGAAGTGTAAAGTTAGAAGATTTAAGTCTTATGCATCATAGATAGTGGTTGAGGGATGTTGCTTCTCCATGTCCTCAGCTTCTTTCCTCACAAAAGCTTCTGTTCAGTGGTACTTCAAGAGATAGTCATTTACAAGTTGAATTGCTGTACCTGGTGTAATGCTGAAAACGTTTTTTTCCCCCAAGACAGTTTGCTTCACCTGCATTTGAAGATATTTTGAAAAAGAGGATTACGCTCAACTGTGTTGAATGAACTAGTGGCTTAGGTGCTGGAAGAGATTGTGTATTTCCTTTTCTTGGCTGAATTGCCTGTAACCTACTAGGAAAAGAACAAATGAAAAAATGAAAAAATTCTGAAAAATCACACGTTACTTTTCTTTTGCTTCCTTTCCCCATTGTGCATATCCTCCTTTCCTCTCCTACCTCAACCCCCTTCATCTGCCTTTTCTGACACTTGATATTGCCCACTATTGTTCTCACTTCTCACCAGGTTGTGTTTTGTACTCTTCCCCAACTTGTCTCTCCCAGTTCTCCTCCTTCCCCAAGCACAACATTTACTCCCCAGTGTTGCTGCCCCTTTGGCATGGTTCCCTTTCAGTCTGCCTGTCCCTCTCTTGTTCCTTGAATCCCTTCCCCCCTCATCCTTAATGTCTCATACCAGTTGGTAGTGGTGATACATACAGTAGATGCTTGGAGAAGTTCTAAAAACCCCCCTGGAGGAGAAGGGTGAAGAGGTGGCTATCAGTATGGGAGGATGGCTATAAACACAGCCTTGTGCTTTAAAACTGTCTTAGAACTAGGGGGATTTGAGCTGCTCATGAAAACAAGTTCAGAGAAGTGACACATCTGCAAATGACTCTCCTGGAAGAGGAACAGCTAGAGAAAGGAAGAATATGGGATTCTGAAAGACCCTCTTCAAGACCAATACAAGAAAAAAATACACAGTTCTTACGTGCTTTATTGCTGCCTTGTAGGTTGTGAAAGGTAATACTGAAATAAACCAAAATTTGGTAGTCCACACTGTTGTAATTTGAAGAGGCAGTGACTAGAGAAGGAGAGCAGAAAGCATGTGGATAGCACAAGTTTTGTTGGGAAGAATGGTTTTTGGTAAGCAGTGTTGCTAGAATTTAGTCTTTTAAGAGTAAATTCCACCAATATGTTTGGTGTAGGCCTCTAGCTTTCTTCAGTGGCAAAAACATTCAGGACTATATCATTTTTCTATCTCTGCCACAAGCCGCACATAAGTCTTTTCGGAAGCTATGTCCTGTCTGTGGGGATTTGGAAGTCAAAGGACATGAACTTTGGATTCATCAAATGCTGTTTATCCTTCTCCCAGGAAAACTTGGTATCTTAGCCTCCGAAGTCAAACTCCGTAGTGTGGTAAATTATGCCTGGAGTTGACCTTTTTGTAGTTGTTTTCCTCTTGAAAAGCATAAGCATGAAGAACAGGGCTTTTTCAGCTCAGTATCCCATGATAAGAAAAAAAGTAATGTATTTTTCAGGAGAAAGTCCTGATACTGTGTAGTCTGATGCAACAGGAAAAAATAAAAGACATTCGGCAGTGACGTGTCAATATTATAAAACAGGCAGTAACTCCTTTAAATACCGAAATTTGTTATGTGCATCTGTTCTATATTAGCAAGATTTTTTTATACTAAATAGTGGTGTGTAGACTTCACTTCTATAACTGGGTCATTTTCTAATATTTAAAAATTGGAACAGGAGGGAGAAAGAGCTTTGTCTAACTTTAAAAGTGATTATAGTCAAGCTTCTTTCCAAGGCTAGTTAGGCAAATCAGACTGGCATAAGACACCCCTTAACTTTCATGTTGTGGATGTACACTTAAATTAGTTGGAGGTGTTTTTCTGGATGACTAGTTGTGGTCAAGTAAGTAGCTGTTTGTTCTTTTGTTAATGTGTCTCCAGAAGCTCATGTGCACGAAAGCCATCTTTCATCAGGTTGCAGTAAAAGTGACCCCTGTGAGGAGGACAGTGACAAAGTTAAACGTGACTTTTCACTGATAAATGGAGCTTGTTTTGTATGATGGATAGCCAGATTACCGTAAGGAAAGCAGGGCTGAGCATACTGTATATTTAGCTAAGGAACTTACTTGAGCATAGGACATTACTACTGGTCTGTAGATCTAAACTCCTCCTTGAAACCAGTTTTTTTTAAGAGTGAAGCCTACTTTTTGCAACATTTGGCAGGTTTTAAGAAGTGGAGAGATCATTAAAAAAAGTCCAGTTAAAATTGCTAGGGATTCTTTCAGGCCAGCTAGTATCTAAGAGAGCAGACTACAAAGGCAGTTCGAATGAAAACAAGTACAAAAACTTGGATGAGTGTTTTTATTCTCAGATGGTTGTCTACCCTCTGGATTGCTAGAGAAAACAGTAGAGATTTTGATAATGTTGTGAAAGTTCATACTCAGAACATTGGCTGTGCTGTCAGTAACCAGCGTTTGCAGTGTTTTCTCAAGTTGTGTTAGCCCTAAAGAAGGTCACCCAGGACACAGTGTGTCTTTTGGTTAAAATTTGTCTATGCTAAAGTCACCATGGAGATCACTCTGACAGAAATCTGTTTCTAAAAGAATTTCACTTTTTCTCATGTTTAATCCAGGGTTTAAAGGAGTGGATCACTTTCTGACGTGTGCTATAGTCTCAATGCAATGGCAATAGAGTTTCAAGGATACTTTAGAAGTGAGAGTTGATGATATTTAAATGTTCCTTATATTGTGACAAAAAAAAAAAAAGACAACAGACACAACCACTAAGTTGATAATTGGAAAACTGAAAAGCCAAATCCACCTGGTAATACTACTTTTCATATTTGAAAAGTAGGAGCATATAAGAAAGATCTAGAGAGACTTTTTACCACGGCCTGTAGTGACAGGACCAGGGGCAACTGTTTTAAACTGAAAGATGATAGATTTAGGTTGGACATAAGAAAGAAATTTTTTATGATGAGAGTGGTGAGACACTGGAACAGATTGCCCAGAGAAGTTGTGGATGCCCCATCATTGGAAGTGTTCAAGGCCAGGTTGGACAGGGCTTTGAGCAACCCGATCTAGTGAAAGATACTCATGTCCATGGCAGGGTGTTTGGACTACATGATCTTTGAAGGTCCCTTCCAACCCAAACTATTCTATGATCTTACTTATTCTGTCTGTCTTTCTGTCTGTCTTTCTGTCTGTCTTTCTGTCTGTCTTTCTGTCTGTCTTTCTGTCTGTCTTTCTGTCTGTCTTTCTGTCTGTCTTTCTGTCTGTCTGTCTGTCTGTCTGTCTGTCTGTCTGTCTGTCTGTCTGTCTGTCTGTCTGTCTGTCTGTCTTTCTACAAGCATCCCTTGTACAGGCTTCCCTTCACAGTCACAGCATGGCTGGGGTTGGGGGCAGTATGGAGATTATCTAGGCCAACCCCGTGTTCAAGCAGGGTCAATCAGAGCAGTTTGCTCAGGGTCATGTCTAGTCGGATTTTTACTGTCTCTGAGGATGGAGACCTCAAAGCCCTCCCTGGACAACCTCTTCCAGTCTCATAGTAGAAAAGTTGTTTTTTTTTTTTCCTTAGGTTTAAATGTAATTTCTTGTGTTTCAATTTGTGCCCATTGCCTCTTGTCTGTTCACCTTTACAGCCTCCTATTATTTACTTATACATGTACATAAAACATCCCCCCTCCCCCTGCGATCCTTCATTCTCCAGCATGAACACTCCCAGCTCTCTCAGCCTCTCCTCATATGAGAGATACTCCAGTCCCACCATCGTCTTCATGGGCCCTCCCTGCATTTGCTCCAGTACATCCATGTCTTTCTTGTACTGAAGAGCCCAGGACTGGGCACAGCTCTCCCGATGAGGTCTCAGCAAGGCTAAGTAGAGGGGGAATAATTATCTCTATCAACCTACTGGCGATGCTGTTACTAATGCAGCCCAGGATGCTGTTGGCTATCTTTGCTGTAAGGGCACGTTGCTGGCTTACGGTAAGCTTGATGTCCACCAGGACTCCCAGGGTATCTCTGCCAAGCTGCTTTCCAGCCAGTCAGACCTCTGCCTGGGTTATTCCTGTCCAGGTGCAGGGCTTGGCATTTCACTGTGTTGAACTTCATGAGGTTCCTGGTGGCCCATTTCTCCAGCCTGTCAAGGTCTCTCTGAATGGCAGCATGCCCATCTGGTGTCTCAAGCACTCCTCCCAGTCTTGTGTCCTCTGCAAACGTGCTGAGGATGTACTCTGTCTCATCAACTAGGTCATCAGTGAAGAGGCTAAACACTGTTTGCCCCAGTATCAACTTACAAGAGTACTCCACTGGTGACTGGCCTACAGCTGGACTTCATTCTTCTGTAGACAACCCTTTGAACACAGCAGTATAGCCAGTTTTCAGTCCACCTCTCTCTCCACTTACCTAGTCTGTACTTCATCCATTTGTCTATGAGGCTGTTAAGGGAGACAGTGTCAAAAGCCTTACTAAAGTAAATAAAAACAACATCCAATGCTCTTCCCTTATCCACCCAGCCAGCTCTCTCATCATAGAAAGCTACCACGTTGGTTAAGTGTGATTTCCATTGATAGGTCTGTGCTGACTACTTCCACTCCTTAATATGTTTAAAAATGGTTTCCAGGATTAGTTGCTCAATCACCTTCCCAGAGATCGAGGTCAGGCTGATCAGCCTGCAGTTCCTCAGATCTTCCTTCCCACCCTTCCTGAAGGTACAGCTGATACTTGCTTTCTTCCAGTCCTCAGGAACCTCCCACAAACCACCACGACCTTTCCAAGATAATCGGGAGTGGTCTTGCAACATCAGCCAGCTCCCTCAGCACCCGTGGGTGCATTGCAATAGACCCATGGACTTGTGCACGTCCAGTTTGTTTAAACGTTCCCTAGCCTAATCCTCCCCCACTGAGGGTAAGTCTTCCTTGCCCCGCACTTTCCCACTGGTCTCAGGAGCCTTGGGATTGCTGATGGCCGGTCTTACCAGTAAAGACCGAGGCAAAGGCGGCAATCGGTGCCTCAGCCTTCTCCATGTCCTTTAAGTCCAGGTCCCCGTTGCCATTCCCCAGCAGACCCACATTTTCCCTAGTCATCCTTTTGCTGATGACGTGCCTGTAGAAACCTTTCCTGTTGCCCTTCACGTCCCTTGCCAGAATCCGCTCCATATGGGCTTTAGCTTTCCTAAGCCCATCCCTGCATGTTTGGACAGTGCCTCTATATTCCTTCCACCTCACCCAACTCTGCTTCTGCCTCTTGTGCGTGTGCTTTTGACGGCAGAGTTAAGTCAGGAGCTCCTTGTTCCTCCTTGTGTGCCTCCTGCAACCTTGCTTTTAAAATAGTCACTTAAATAAGAGAGAAACTTTGTCATACAGTGGGCTGTACCAAACTGAGTCTTAACTCATCTTTGTGAAGGGTGAACCTGAAATCCTTAACTCTTCACCCTTTCAGAGCTGTCTGTGCAACAACCTGTGCTCCATGGTTTGAGCACGGATTTGATAAGGCTTTAGTGAAATGAAACACAGCAAAGGGTTGTAGTTCTTCATTTGCTCTACCTTCTTTCTTCTAGCTTTCCTACTGTTCCAGTATTTTCTCCTGTCGTCTGTACAGTTAACCAGCTATTTTAAGGACTTTCTTTGGAAGGATGCTCTCAGAACTGGCAGTGCTTTGGGAGCTGTTCTGAAGGTGATGGCACTCTGTCTTGGTTTTCAATCTGTTGAACTCCCCAGTAATAAATGCAGTCTTGAATGGTAAGGATGAAGAAGTGATAACATAAGCAGTATAGTTATATATAAACAGTTATATCAAAAGCCAGGATAAAACTATGATTACTTGAAATACTTTTCACGCTTTCCTCCGCGAATGTACCCGTTTTAAATTAATAGTAACAAAACAAAAATGAAAAGATTCAGCCTCAAAGCTTGTGATGAAGAAACAGTTCAGTGAGTTAAAAGCAGGTTTTTAATAGTTCCATTATATGCTTCCTATTCAGGTAGCTTTATGATTTGAGGGGTGTGTTATTGAAATACAATAATTGTTTCCATTCAGGTAAACAAACATTAAAGATATTTGATGGGAATGATGCAGTGAAACGCAATCAATTTCGACTGATTTCAGTTCCAAGGATTGCAAAAAATGAAGAAGTTGTGGTAAGATATCTGGTGAAGGTCAATATTCCAGTGTGATAAAGAGGCATATGAATGTATATTACAATAGTCAAAAGCTAACAGTTTTACAAATGTAACTCAACAGGAACAAAATCTGTAAATGAACTATAATATCACAATGTAATTTGACTTCTTCACGTGGTGCTCTTATTTTAGAGCATCTGAAGAAGTGGTGGCCTACATATCTATAGCATAATGGGGACCACAGCATATCACATGTTAAGCAGTCATTCTCCTTCCCTGTGTGACACTGAAGTCTGATTTTACTGATGTGAGCAATACTGGATAATGAGCTCCTTAGATCTTGCTCCTCTACTATAGCATTTAGTGGTTTGACGGTTATCCTGGACAGCCACCACTGTTGCACTTCAGTTAATCAGCTTTGAAGACTGAAGCATGCCATAGTTACCTCCACTCCTTGGCTGTGAAAGTAATGAATTATTGACCACATAGTGGCCACTCCCTAGCTTTTCCAGTGCTCCATCTGGGGTGGAAACTTGACTCAGTACTAAATCAAATGTTCTGCACAGATCTTAATTTACTGGGCTGGGCAGAGACCCCATGCTGTGCAGAAATGAAGCCCAGAGGGGATATGGGGTGGTGCACAGTAGAATTGAGCATGGTGGGGACTAAAGTCATAAAGGACTTGGCACAGGAGTCTGGAGAATTTATTACATCAGAATTTTGACAATTTAAACCTACCACTCATTAACATTTTTATCCTGATATTGTACTCAAAATCAACAGGAATTTTGAAAATGGTTTATAGTGTTCTGCATGTCAAAGATATTCAAGGAACATTGTGTACAGTGCTGAAAACACTTTTATTTAGGAGTGCTACTTGCCTTTCAAGCACATTTTATAAGGCTGCTGCTTATTATACCAGAGCAGGTTAATATCAGTTCTCATAAGTGACTTACTGGGCTGTATTCACTGCAGCATCTGTGTTAGCAGAGGTGCTGCAGGCGTGGGCCAGTAATGGATGTAGAATTCTGTGATTGCTTGCATCTTCCAAGGACAGCCTTTACCTTTCCTCTTCATAGGTGTGTGGGTTCAGGGCAGCCTTGTGGCTGAGAAGCTCACTGATTTTCAGCATCCCCTTAGTGTAAGAAGATTGAATATGCAGAGTTGGGCACAATCAAGTGTAATTTACCATTTTCCTTCTGGCGTAAATTTTGCATGCAGTGAGTGTAGCTTTATTGGTACTGAATTTTTACGTTTGATCTATGGAGTTAAAATGACTATAACTTGACAGAAATACTGTGGGCTGTGTTCAAGTCCATCGATATCTCAAGTTTTCTTTTTGTATCTTCCACTAAAATTTGTTTTCAAAACTTCACCCTTGTTTTGTTTTTTTGCCATTGCTGTTCATCCACTGTTCTGCACTTAAAACGCGCATTAAAGGTTGGTTCCATAAGTAAGGTGTTTATAAATGTCTATGACTATACAGTTATTAACGGTGTCTGGCTATACAGGTATTAACGGTGTCTTTTCAAGAAAATGTTAATTTATCTTGCTGTGTTGTAGGAGGCTGCTTTGAGGGCATACTACATAATTGATGACCAGCAGGAGTATGAGCTTCAGACCTTTACGCAGCAGGCGCTGCTGTCTGATGATGTTATCAACAGGAACGATGCTGCAGAGGACAGTAACTTGGGCTCAGTATTCCGAGAATCCGTTCCTGAAGCTTGGATCATCAGAGCCAAACCAAAGGACGAGGAAGTGATCAGAATTTATCCTGCCTGGCTGAAGTGAGTGTTTTCCTCCTTTATCACAAGGTTATCCTGCTTGGCTATATTTGTCCTCTGTAGTCTAGCCCGGTGTGTTTCAGTTATTGAAGTTGCACAAGTGTAACAGAGAATGTAGTTTCTTCTTCTGTATTTCAGGATTCTTCTGTTTATTTTTCTGAATGAGTAATATACATATTATTCATTTCCATGCCTGGAAACGTGCTTGTGGGTTTCTTTACATGCATGGAACATACTGTGCGACTTGTGTAGTTCTATTATTGTGCGTTTGGCCAAGAAGGTGCAACTTCACATTAACTGCATCTGTAAACAAATGATGACATACATGTCACTTGAAAGCTTGATGTTTTTTTGGAAGAAATATTAAGTAGGAAGAATTCAGTGTAACTTCTGATGTGAGTATAGGAGGGAAAAAAAGGAAAAAAATTCTGTTCCATTTACCACTGAGACAATATACGTTTTAAGCATATTTAGCAGTGGAAACAAGAGTGGCTGGTGACCTATTCATTTCTTAAGAGCAGTGGGATAAAATTTAAACATTTGTTCATTTTACTCATGCAACTATATTGCCAAATTTTATGAAAGACTTGCAGGTAATTTTGTGTATAGGAAGAAGCCAATCTGCAGTGCTACAATTGTGATGACCAGTTCCTTGAGATGAAAGTCTTTGCTTGTCTATGGGGCTAATACTGCATCTGCCATGAGCCTCAGTGAACAACTTCCTTCAACAAATAGAAATTTCAGCCTACCCCCATAGAAAATTTGCCACTTAGGTAAGAAGGGTACACACAGGATAGGTCAAATGATTGTCCTAAAATAAGTATTTCTTTTCTCTTTAGAGTGGGAATGGCATATGTTTCTCTACGAGTAAATAAGGATAGCACTACGCAGACTGTGATCAAAGAAGTGCTTCCATTACTTGGAAGGCAGGTAAACAAAAGGTCATAAGCATGTCCATATACCACCTGAGTGACCCTGAAGTGGGATGCGTATGTTTTTCTGTTTAGAAAAATTATAATCAGTCCATTCACAGTTAATGTGGATGTCATTAATGTTTGGTAGATGATCTCTTGTGACTGGTATGATGCTCAAAACTTTCTGCAGTCCTGATGGTAGACCTGGTTGCTCCATACTGGAAGTTGCCATCAGTCTTTCTGGGTCAAGCAGGTTTACTTGTATGAACACAATGATTCTTGGTGTGCAGTATATTTTTTCTGGTTGTTTATGTCTTGAGATATTTAAAATACATTTGTATGTAACTACAGTGCTAATCTTACCTTGTTGGGAAACTGGCAGTCACTGTTAGGATGATCATGCTTGTCTCCTACTTCTTTGTGCTGCTCTGCAAAGGAAATCATAGAATCATAGAATATCTCAAGTTGGAAGGAACCCATAAGGATCATTGAGTCCAACTCCCTGCTCCTCGCAGGACTACCTAAAAATAAACCGTATGACTAAGAGCATCGTCCAGACGCTCCTTGAACTCTGACAGGCTTGGTGCTGTGACCACTTCCCTTGGGAGCCTGTTCCAGCGACCGATCACTCTCTCAGTGAAGAACCTTTTCCTAATGTCCAATCTGAACTTCCCCTGGCACAGTTTCATCCCATTTCCTTGTGTCCTGTCGCTGGTCACCAGAGAGAGGAGATCAGCAGCTCCCCCTCTGCTGCCCCCCTTGGGGAAGTTGGAGACTGCGATGAGCTTGCCCGTCAGCCTTCTCTTTTCCAAGCTGAACAAACCAAGTGACCTCAGCCACTCCTTGTAAGTCTTGCCCTCTAGACCTTTCACCATCTTGGTCGCCCTTCTCTAGACACACTCTGATAGTTTGATGTCCTTCTTATATTGAGGCGCCCAAAACTGCACACAGTACTTGAGGTGGGGCCGCACCAGAGCAGTGTAGAGTGGGACAATCACCTCCCTTGACCAGCTAGCTATGCTGTGCTTGATGCACCCCAGGACACACTTGGCCCTTTTGTCTGCCAGGGCACGCTGTTGACTCATATCCAACTTGCCATCAACCCAAACCTCAAGATCTCTTTCTGCAGGGCTGCTCTCCAGCCTCTCATCCCTCAATTTGTATTTATAACCAGGATTACCCTGTCCCAGCTGGAGAATCCAGCACTTGCTCTTGTTCAGTTTCATACAGTTGGTGATTGCCCAGCTCTTTAGCCTATCAAGATCTCTCAGTAAGGCCTCCCTACCGTCAAGGGAGTCCACAGCTCCTCCTAGTTTAGTATCATTGGCAAACTTAGAATCATACAATCATCATAGAATAGTTTGGGTTGGAAGGGACCTCTAAAGGTCATCTAGTCCAACCCCCCTGCCGTGGGCAGGGACATCTTCAACTAGACCAGGTTGCTCAGAGCCCCATCCAACCTGACCTTGAATGTTTCCAGAGATGGGGCATCCACCACCTCTCTGGGCAACCTGTGCCAGTGTTTCACCACCCTCAGCATAAAAAATTTCTTCCTTCTATCCAGTCTAAATCTACCCCCCTTTAGTTTAAAGCCATTCCCCCTTGTCCTGTCGCAACAGGCCCTGCTAAAAAGTTTGCCCCCATCTTTTTTATAAGCCCCCTTTAAGTACTGATAGGCTGCAATAAGGTCTCCCCAAAGCCTTCTCTTCTCTAGGCTGAACAACCCCAACGCTCTCAGCCTTTCTTCACAGGAGAGGTGTTCCATCCCCCTGATCATTTTTGGGGCCCTCTTCTGGACCCGCTCCAACAGGTCCGTGTCTTTCTTATGCTGAGGGCTCCAGAGCTGGACGCAGTACCCCAGGTGGGGTCTCACCAGAGCAGAGTAGAGGGGCAGAATCCCCTCCCTCGACCTGCTGGCCACCCTTCTTTTGATGCAGCCCAGGACACAATTGGCCTTCCGGGCTGCGAGCGCACATTGCTGGCTCATGTCCAGCTTTTCATGCACCAGTACCCCCAAGTCCTTCTCGGCAGGGCTGCTCTCAATCCCTTCATCCCCCAGCCTGTATTGATACCGGGGGTTGCCCCGACTCAGGTGCAGGGCCTTGCACTTGGCCTTGTTGAACTTCATGAGGTTCACGTGGGCCCACTTCTCGAGCCTGTCCAGGTCCCTCTGGATGGCATCCCGTCCCTCTGGTGTGTCAACCACACCCCTCAGCTTGGTGTCATCTGCAAATTTGCTGAGGGTGCACTCGATCCCACTGTCTATGTCATTGATGAAGATATTAAACAGTACTGGTCCCTATACGGACCCCTGCAGGACACCACTCATCACCAGTCTCCATCTGGACATTGAGCCGTTGACCACTACCCTCTGGATGCGACCATCCAACCAATTCCTCACCCACCGGACAGTCCACCCATCAAATCCATACCTCTCCAGTTTAGAGAGAAGGCTGTTGTGGGGGACCGTGTCAAAGGCCTTACAGAGGTCCAGACAGATGACATCTGTAGCCCTTCCCATGTCCACTGAGGTCGTCACTCCATCACAGAAGGCCACTAGGTTAGTCAGGCAGGACTTGCCCTTGGTGAAGCCATGCTGGCTGTCTCGAATCGCCTCCCTGTCCTCCATGTGCCTTAGCATAGCTTCCAGGAGGATCTGTTCCATGATCTTCCCAGGCACAGAGGTGAGACTGACTGGCCTGTAGTTCCCTGGGTCTTCCTTTTTTCCTGTTTTAAAAATGGGGGTTATGTTTCCCTTTTTCCAGTCACTGGGAACTTCACCGGACTGCCACGACTTCTCAAATACAATGCATAGTGGCTTAGCAACTTCATCCGCCAGTTCCTTCAGGACCCGCGGGTGGATCTCATGAGGTCCCATGGACTTGTGCACCTTCAGGTTCCTTAGATGGTCTCGAACCTGATGTTCTCCCACAGTGGGCGGCTCTTCATTCTCTCAGTCCCCGCCTTTGCCTTCTGCGGCTTGGGCAGTGAGGCTCAAGCACTTGCTGGTGAAGATCGAGGCAAAAAAGTCATTGAGTACCTCCGCCTTCTCCGTATCCTGGGTAATCAGGTCTCCCGTTTCATTCCAGAGAGGGCCCACATTTTCCCTCGTCTTCCTTTTATCCCCGACATACCCATAGAAGCTTTTCTTGTTGCCCTTGATGTCCCTGGCCAGACTGAATTCTATCAGGGCTTTAGCTTTCCTAACCTGATCCCTGGCTGCTCGGACAATTTCTCTGTATTCCTCCCAGGCTACCTGTCCTTGCTGCCACCCTCTGTAGGCTTCCTTTTTGTGTTGGAGTTTGTCCAGGAGCTCCTTGTTCATCCATGCAGGCCTCCTGGCGTTTTTGCCTGACTTCCTTTTTATTGGGGTGCATCGCTCCTGAGCTTGGAGGAGGTGATCCCTGAATATTACCCAGCTTTCTTGGGCCCCTCTTCCCTCCAGGGCTTTGTCCCATGGCACTCTGCCAAGGAGATCCCTGAAGAGGCCAAAGCCTGCTCTCCTGAAGTCCAGGGTAGTGAGCTTGCTGTGCGCCCTCCTCGGTGCCCTAAGGATCTTGAACTCCACCATTTCATGGTCACTGCAGCCCAGGCTGCCCTTGAGCTTCACATTCCCCACCAGCCCCTCCTTGTTGGTGAGAACAAGGTCCAGCACAGCACCTCTCCTTGTTTGCTCCTCTACCACTTGGAGAAGGAGGTTATCAACGACGCATTCCAGGAACCTCCCAGATTGCTTATGCCCTGCCATGTTGTCCCTCCAACAGATGTCGGGCTGGTTGAAGTCCCCCCATGAGGACCAGGGCTTGTGAGCATGAGGCTGCTCCTATCTGTCTGTAGAGGGCCTCATCCGTTCGGTCTTCCTGGTCAGGTGGCCTGTAGCAGACCCCCACCGTAATGTCACCTGTCTTCTGCCTTCCCTTTAATTCTGAGCCATAAGCTCTCGGTTGGCTCCTCATCCATCCCCAGGCAGAGCTCCATGCACTCCAGCTGGTCATTGACATAGAGGGTGACACCCCTTCCTTGTCTCCCCTGCCTGTCCTTCCTAAAGAGCCTGCATCCCTCCATTCCAACACTCCAATCATAGAAGCCATCCCACCACATCTCCATGATGCCAATAAGGTCGTAGCCCTGCAGGTGTGCTCATGCCTCTAACTCCTCTTGTTTATTCCCCATGCTACGTGCGTTTGCACAGAGGCATTTAAGTTGGGCCCCCGATGAAGCTGTCTTACTGGCTGGAGTTCCTTCGTGCTGCTGGAGTTCCTTTGTGCTGCTCTTCAGGTGCTCTCCTGCTGACCTGTGATCCTTCTCCAGGCTCTGGGCATCTGTTGCTGGCCCTGGCATCAAACTGGTAGGAGTGGGATGGATTGAGGTTCCCCTCCCCCAGCATCTCTAGTTTAAAGCCCTCTTCACCAGCTTGGCAAGCCTATGGCTGAAGATGCTCTTCCCCTTCTCTGACAGATGGACCCTGTCAGCCCCCAGTAGACCAGGTTTCTCAAAGCGAGTCTCATGGTCTAAGTAGCCGAACCCCTGGCTGTGGCACCAGTCCTGTAACCATTTCTGACTCACCAGATTCGACTGGCCCTTTCAACCCCCTTCCCTTGGACCGGCAGGATTGATGAAAAAAACTACCTGCGCTCCTGAGTCCCTTACTGCTGCTCCCAGGGCTCTGTAGTCCTTCTTCATAGTCCTCAGATTGCTCCTGGCTGTGTCACTGCTGCCTGCATGAAACAGCAGCAGTGGATAATAGTCACTGGACTGTACGATGCTTGGTAGCCTCTCGGTGACATCCCTGATGTGAGCCCCCGGTAAGCAGCTCACCTCTCTAGAGAGTGCATCTGTTCATCAAATGGTGCCTCCGCACCTCTCAGAAGAGAGTCGCCTACTGCTATCACCCATCGCCTTTCTTTAGTGGCGCTGGTTGTTACACGGGGGGCAGATGGGGCTGCATTACTCAGCTCCAGCGCTTCTCCTGGTGTGACAGGACTTTCCTCTTTGGCCTGCAGAGCGGTGAAGCAGTTCTGCAAGGGCACCTCAGGCTTCAGGGGAAGTCTCTTCCTCCTGCTGGTCCTTGCCTTTGCAACTGTCCATTCTTCTGCATTATTGGCCCCCTCGCTCCCTTCTGCGTGTGCTGGTGGGGGAGTTTTTGGCTGTTTGGCCATGGGATGCGGGTCCACTGCAGACTGCGCTTGGAACCAGCTATCTAGCTCCTTCTCTGCCTCCCTGTTGTCTCACCGCCTCCTGCAGCTCAGCCACTGGCTGCAGGAGGTCCTTGACCTGGGCACACCTTTTGCAGGCAGGTCTGCCGCCTGTCCCTACCCCAGGAGAGAGGTCTAGGCACTCCCTGCAGCCTGACGTCTGCACCGCAGCCTCTCCCTTCAGCAGTTCTGTCTGCGTAGAGGCATCGGCCGCTGCTGGGGTGGATGGTGCAGACCACCCAGCTGGAGCCGCGGCCTTTACCCTCAGACAAGTGGTCACCGTTCTGCCTTGAGGGTCAGGTAGGATGAGTGCCCTTGACCTGTGCCTGAGTCCCCCACTTGGCCCATGGAATGTCTCTCCTTCGAAGAGGCGCCGTCCCTGCGTGCCCTCCCTCGCGAACTGCCACGCAAACTGCCGCGCCACGCCCTAGCTGATGCGCCACGCCCTGTTTGCCTGTCCTGGTCGCAGCACTCTGGTCGCTAGCGCTCCCTGGGGCTGCCTTTAGTGGGAATGGGGGGTGGCAGCCATTACTCTTGGTGCCTCCCATGCCTTGTCAGCTGCCCTTGTGAGAGCTGCCAGCTCCCGGCGGGTCTCTGCACTCCCCTCTGGGTTCCCCAGCTCAGGAAACCCCCCATTGCGGTGTATGCCACAATCTGCCGCTCCACTGCAGGACATGCCTGCACCGGAGCTGGTCACCTCTGCACACTTACTTAACGTGCATTCAATTCTTGCGTCCAGATCATTTATAAAAACAAAAAGAGGACTGGCCCTAAAATTGAACCCTGGGGAACCCCACTGGTGAGTGGCCACCATTTACTATAACCCTTTGAGCCCAACCCGTCAGGCAATTGTTCAGCCAACATATTGGACTTGTCTAGCTGCGTGATGGACATTTTGTCCAGAAGGATACTGTGAGAGACAGTGTCAAAAGCTTTGCTAAAATCCAAAACCACCACATCCACTGGCTTCCCTTGGTCAACTATATGGGTGACCTTGTCATAAAAGGAAAGTTGGTTAAGCAGGACATTACCCTTATGAACCTGTGCTGGCTATGACCAATGACTGCGTTGTCTCTCAAGTGTTTTTCAATACCTCCCAGAATAACCTTCTCCATAATTTTACCAGGCACTGAAGTGAGACTGACAGGCCTGTAATGACCAGGGTCTTCCTTCTTACCCTTCTTGAAAATTTGGGACATTTGCCAGCTTCCAGTTGACTGGGACCTCTCCAAACTCCCAAGACCGTTGAAAAATAATGGAGAGAAGTCCCGCAATGACATCGACCAGCTCTTTCAATACCTTGGGATGAATCCTATCAGGCCCCATAGATTTATGCACATCCAGCTGGAGCAGCAAGTCTTGAACAAGTTCAGGGTTGGCTGGGAGTTTATCATCCCCCCAGTCATGGTCCTCCAACACAGGGCTCTGGCGGTCCCAGGGCCCATTGTCAGTGTTGAAGACAGAGGTGAAGACAACCTTAAATGTCTTCGCTTTGTCTACGTCCCTATTTGTGAGGTGCCCGACCTCATCAAGTAACAGATCAATGTTATTTCTGACCCTTCTTTTGCTGTTAACTTATTTTAAAAAGCCCTTTTTGTTGTCCTTCACAGTGCTGGCCAGCTTGAACTCTAATTGAGTATTTGGCCACATGAATTTTGTCCGTACAGTGGTGAACAGCATCTCTGTAGTCCTCAAGGACTACAAGGAAGGACTCAAGGCTGAATGGCACCCACGTTCTTTACCATCTGCATTCCTTCCCACCTCACTGGAAATGATTAGATACATCTTGTAATCTTGTAGATGCACGTGTTTTCCTTGGAAGATGATCTCTGTTTGGTTTGCCTGTCTGTCTTATAGTTGGTGCCAAGATAGCATGACTTTTAGGAAACATGGTAGTAGAACTTGCAAGTGTGCCAGGGCACTGGCAGTCTCAGTCAGACACGTGTGGAGGCATGAAGCTATAGTGTGCACATCTCATGCAGCAGTTGGGGCTTGTGAGCACACCAGCAGCTCCAGGGAACAGCCATGCTCACAGAGGGTGCCCACCGCCTTTTGTGGTTATTTACAGGGTACATAGGAATATGCATGTGGCTAGCTATCTGCAGTAGGTGATAACTGTAGATTTCTGGCTAGGTGTACATAGCTATGTAGTGCATGCAGCTAATTTTGCGCCATAGGATGGTTCCAGGATTTGATTTCAGTCCTTTTCCTCAAGTGCTGTGGACCTTTTAACAAAACTTGGAAAGTCTTGTCTGAAGTCTTGTCTCATTTAAAAAAAGCAACTGTCAAACAGGATAGTCGGGTACTCTGGGAAAGATCTTCACATCTCTGTATTTGGGAAGCTAGTTTTATGTTGTAAGAGACTTAATTCCTTGGCTCAATTGCAATTTCTTTGATATTGATAGTTTTTTAAAGGGTTTTCTCCTTTTTCTGTATGAAGATGCACATACAGGAAATCTCTTCTTAATATCCAGAATTTGCCTATGCTGAAGATCCTCTCCAAGTCGCTCTCATCAAATTTCAGGCAAAGCAAATGTAGGCAGTTGAGGTTTTTAACACCCCTGTTCATGACATGTAAAGCAAGATCATTTGTCCTCTGAGTCTCAAGGCCAAAAATTAAGAGACTTCCTCAGTCCTGAGTGTCATGTGTTTCCAGGGTTGCAATAATCCTAGTAAGTGGTTCAGCTCCTGGCTGTGCCAGCTTTTCTCGTCCAGCTGCGAGGGACTTGGATGGTCCCTGGCAGTGTAGTTTGGAGAAGGGACTGTGGTACATAGGAAGAGGGTTTTGTTCCATCAGTGCCGGTGGAGTGCCCAGGAGATGGGGACCAGTCAGCCTGTTTTTGCCAAGCCTGGTTCCTGGGCCATCTTCTCAAAGAGCAGGTTCATTCCCAGTCCTGCATTTTTTCTCTGGAAGGACACTCTGGAAATATCCTAGTGATCCTGGTGGTCACTGAAGGGGAGTAGAGTTAACCGTGCTTTACAGGTGCTCCTTCACCATGGGGCTGCGAGGATGTCAACGTAGTTAAGGGCACGGGAGCCTGATGCTGTGTGTGGGAGGCTGAGTGTGTACAGTGAAGATTATTCCTGGCTCGGGAGGAGTGGGTTAGGGGAAGAACATCGTGGTTGATTTAAAAATGTTTAATTTTCCATGCTCTGTGTATGCAGTGTATAACATAACTTTAACATAAACATCTGGCAAAATTATATTTCATTCAGAAACTACATTTACATGTTGCATCTTTTGTCAGACGGAGTGCCTCCAGAATTTCAAATTGGTGGAAGTGCTTATGGGCAGTAAGCAAGGTAAGTGAAGGAGCATTGGCCAAAGGCACATCTGTAACTGATCTTCTAGCTTTTTTTTTTCCCTTTTACCACAGCCACAGTTAATTTTTTACAATAAATGCTTTCACAAATGAAACTTCACCATCGTGTTGAAATACTTAATCAAAAGTGATGTTGGTTCTTTTCGGTCTTGTGTGTCCTGTGGGAGTATGATTCCCTTCTCTTTCTTCATCATCACATAAAGGTTTATTAGCGGTTTCTGGTGGGTATTGACACTTTGGCAAAGAGCCCTGTTTTGGCGAGCTGCCTTTTAACTGACATAATTTTCTTAACTGCAGTTATTTAGTAAAGATTAATTGTAAAGTTCAGTTGTCTCCCTTCCTTCTCTCCTCTTTCCCCCCTGACACTGTCCCCGAACAAGAGCAAATTTGAATCCTTGATAGTCCAAGGAAATGCCAGTGCATTATGAAGTACAGAAATACACAGTCCGAGCATTGCTCAAGAGGTTTGTGATCCTGCAGGGGCTGAACTGGTGTTCTCCAAGTTCACATCCCTTTGTGCTTCATTATTTGTAAGGCTGCATGGAGAGAGAAATAAAGCCACTGAAGTAGTCTGGCCACACCTGAGTAAATATCTTTGTAGTTCAAATACTGGCCTGATACTTTGCTTTCTTTGCAAGCATTATCAGTAAGTTGTTTTAGAAGGTTATTGTAGCCTTGTGAATGTCTTACCTTGGTTGGTTTCTGGTGCTCTGTTTTAAAGCATCATTTACAACCTTGCTTTAGCTGGAAGTTATTACAATTGTTTTAATAAAATACAGAAGTTTGTTATTACTATAGTTGTCAGGGAATGTAGTTTTAAAGTCTTCTGTCAGTTAGCTTGTTACCAAAGTAGTGCTTGTCTTTTGAGTAGCTTCAAGCTGTTTCTGCCTTTTTTTAAAGGGGGGTGGTGTTGAAGAACTGTAAACAAAATCAGACTGTTCAAAGCACCTATGTGGTTTTTCTGTTAAATAATGAGTAGTCCAGGTCTGCATGGTCCTTTATGTTAATGTTAGCTGTATGCAGAGTTGTGAATTTTCCCTAAAATTTTTTGGTGTTTTTTTTTTTTTGTTTAATTGAGCCTGATAATAACTTACAGTGCTTTCAAACATGATTAATGTTCTTGCTGTCTCTAGTTCAGCGCATGGTCTTGGACGATCAGGAACTGATTCTTAACAGACTCAAGGACATAAGAAAGGTAAATCTGAAAAAGAAACATGATCCTTTTTTATAGCAAGCAGGGAGTCCCCTTTTTTTACAGAAAAAGTATGTAATCAGTTACCTCCCCAGCTGGCTCATCTGTAGAGAAGCTAAGTGCTTAGACTGAAGTTTGTTTCTGTTCATGATATTCTCTAGGCGTAGAGGACTGGTTTGCTAAGTTCAGAACTATTTGGGATTTTGTTTTACAATATCTTTTTGTCAAATGTCATATCATTTATTTTTCTTTATTTTGGTAGACTTCAATACGTCAGATGAATCAAACAAGATTTTACATTGTGGAAAACAATAAATCCATTGTACGAGTAAATTTATTTGTTGGTGGCCTTCCACCTCAGCTTTCCCCTGAAGAATACACAAATATTCTCAAAGATGAATTAGCTATCAAAAGTAAGTAAACAGGTGCATTTTGAGATATATTCATTTGTATAGAATAAAATGTAGTAGCATTTATTGTTCCTTTTTATTATTTTTTTTCTTAACTTTTTCTGACCTTACTTGAAAAATCAGTCTGCCTTGTACTCTAACAGGGGGCTTTTTTTATTCATTTTAACATGTTCATGGTTGCATGAGAGATGTGACAGCTCATTATTCACAGAATTATTATTACATTACTTGAGTTATGTGACCACACCATTTTTTTTTAGTGAAAAAGCATCACTTTTTAGAAGTGAACCGTACATACCTTACACCATTCAAATTATGGTAGTGCAGTTTAATTCCCTGTGCATCAGTGTGCCTCGCCTTTATTAACCTCTGACATTTTTTGCGTGGGCTGTCCTCCATGTTGTTCATGAGCTCTGTGCCTGGTCACAGAGGAGTATGAGCAGTGTGTGCACCCACATATGGACAAGCACTCAGTGAAAAGAACTTATTTTTCTTTTTCAAAGAAGTGTAATTGATTTTTCATAATACTCTCTCAACCAACGTGTTCTATAAACAGTGTCAGGAATGGGTCATGCTTTTTGTT
Organism: Aptenodytes patagonicus; assembly: GCF_965638725.1. NCBI lineage: Eukaryota > Metazoa > Chordata > Aves > Sphenisciformes > Spheniscidae > Aptenodytes > Aptenodytes patagonicus. The sequence goes on from NC_134982.1 coordinate 72,536,329, forward strand.
TCAGGAAACGAAGCATTTTTCCCAATTTTTTATGTAAGTTCAAGAGGAATGAAACTTTAAATGCCAGAAAGAATTCATAGTCACCTTTTTTGAAAATCAGTTTAGCTTTTCTAACTTGCAAAGTAAACTTAGGAGAGGGAAAGTATTAGCTGGAGGTTCTCCCTATATTTGTATAACTTTTAATATTTATTTATATTATATTTATGTAACTTTAAAAAATATTTTAAATATTTACTCTAAATGTACCCAAGGTTTTATGTGTTTATATTTTTACCCTTTGCAGCAAATGTAGTATCTGTGAGTCATGTTTATCAAGCACAAGGTAAGCATTAAGATTTTTAGTCTTGCAAACAATGTCTATTTTCAAAACTGTAGCCTAATACTAGAGTCTCTACGCTCAGAGTATGTTAGTCTTACTGCATAAGCAAAAAGCCCTTCAGATAAAATGTAACACGTTGTATTTATGACGAGCAGTGGATTAGTGTCACCTTATTAAAAAAAAAAAAAAAGGTTGGCTTCATGCCTCGTGTACCAGAAAGTGGTAATATTTCATCATAAAAATGAGTTTTGAAGTTGCCCTTCAACTGAATAGTCTTAACACCACTGAACTGTTAAAAACCCTTCAAGTGCTCTCTCTCTATTTTGACTTCTACAATACTAAAATTTGGTACTGCTTTTGAACTTGATGGGATTGTTTCACAGGCACTGTTTCTTAGCACAGTGTCAAGTGGGGGTTCAGTGGCTGGAAGTCTGAAGAAAATCAGTACATTCATCTCTGTGTTCATCCTTTGAGCTGTTGCTTTGCTTTTGCTGTACGAATTTTATTTCAGCGAGGTCGGAGAAGCCATGAGGCTTCTGAGAGCTGGAGCAGCAGTGGCTCTGTGCAGCTTTAGTGCAGTGGTCAGGTGGGAATCTGCGTTTGGTAAAACTTAAAAGTGTGGAATTTATCTTTTGTATGTTTAGGTGTCCATGTCCAAGATGTTTCACGTCCTTTGGCAAACTTAACTTTCACATGACCACTAAATGAATCTTTCTATAGCGTGGTTTTGAAGACTGATGCGTGCTTCCTTTGTGCATTTGCCATCTCCACATGGGTAGTTAATACTGACTTTTCATAAGGAAAACCATAAAGCTTTCAGATGTGCCTTCTCTTTTTCATATTTGTCAATGGAGAATAGTTGTTTTTGTGATACTCTTCCCATGTCACAGCTTCATTTAACCAAGTCTACCTGCATGTGTTTTTTAGATGTTTCTGCTTGTATGTGATTTTTATTGTTCTTTGTGGTTTTTTACTTTCTGAGTATTTTTTTTTTGTTTCTGGTAACTTCCTGGCTCTCACTTTTGATTGCAGCCAGGTTGTGTTACCAGCTTACATCTCATATGCTGTCTGTTATGCACTTTGATCTTGTCCTGCCCTGTTTTCCTCCTCACTAAGTATCTTAATTCAAACTAACTTGTCAGTATTTTATTTTCTTTTGTTTTTCCTTTTGTTTTCCCTTTTTCCCTAACTTCCCCATACAGGACCTAAGCCGACATAAAGATCTTAAATTGATTCTCAAACCAAATCTTTGCTTGTAATAGTTCTTGCTGAGATATTGTCAATGAATGGAACTACTGGATTTTTAATAATGAGATACAAAATGAAACCTGATACCTTTGTCACTTTTACATGATGAGAACAGCCTGTTAGTTATGATAAAGAGTATGGAAATAGGCCATACTTCCGAAGCCCAAAGGAAGTCTTTAAATATGCATCAGTTCTGTGCTGCAGTTCTTTTTGTCCTCGAACTGCTTTGCTTTAACAAAAATCTGGGGTGTGTTTGGGGGTATGAAGGAAGGCTTAAAAACCAAAAGAGCCCAATTCGCTGATACACTCTGCACACCACAAGTGTTGCAGAGTAACTTTTACTGAATAATGTCCTGAGTAAACTGAGTAAATTTTTGCTGTGATACGATGATACTGATTTCCTAATAATAATAGAAAATACAAAAATAGTTCTGATGCCTCTTTACAGGTGCTGTTGTACTCGAAATATCATGCTTTTCTGAAGCTGAAAGAATATATATGCTAGTTAAAGATACAACTGTCAATGACAAGCCTCTGAATGCCGTGGTGATTCCTGAAGTTACGGTAAGAGAAGGGTTTGAATTTAAAATATGTCTTTAAAAGAAAAACAACTACCTTAAGACTTTTTCTGCTGGAAGTAAATGAAAATACATTTTATTCAAAGGAGCCATACAGTGAGTTTCTGCAAGTAGCGTGATTAAAAGAAATACTTGAGAGCTTGTACTTCATGTATATGATATAATTCTGTGAGTTAAGTCACTTCTGTTACTGTTGACTTGTCAGGAATAACTACACAACTATACAACTGCATAACTATACAACTATAAAGGGGAGAAAAACAATTTTTTTTTTTCCTCTTTATTTCTCTCAATGATCAAAACGTTAGGTGGGGTTTTAGTTTTAGTTGGCGTGTCTTAAAATGCTTACAACTTTTTTTGGGGCACTAAATGTTTCCTTGCTAACCATGAAGTAAAGTACTACTGCTAATCTTCACATTTACAGTATCTTCATTTCCCCATAGCAGAGGGAGTTTGACCTTGTTTAAATGCTGTATTGTGGGTTTCAGAGGAAAACAGTCTTTTGAAAGAGTAATTTCACAAATTCAGGGTCAATTCTGATTTACTAATTTTTATGGTTACAAATCACTTTCCTATGAATTAGTTGGTTTAATAATAGGTTCCACGTTAACAAAGCAGATTCAGGGTGAAAAGAGGGAAATGGTTTATGGAGCAAAGTGATTTTTAACCAGGATGATGTAGGTTCTGTCCAAAAGAGAGTGTAGCCATAGCTACTTTCTGCTGAGCTGTTGTGTCTCTTGCAGTGACTGTCTTTCTGGAGTTGCATTATGGCCAGGAAAGTGAGGGTCTTGGTTTGACTTCTTAGAACTTCACAGAAGGTTGAAAATTTAAAAAAATACATAATTAGTGGGAACTATGAAACAGCTTTAAATGGGAGGGTCTCAAGTGCAATAGCCATAGTTGCATACTTACATGCCTGCTTTTACCATTTAAGGAGTCCTATGCCTGTCAAAGTTTTCTGAAGGAAAATTATTTTTTTATATAAGCAGATACTAGTGGCAGTGCTTAATGAAATTGGCAAGATTAAAAACTATCCCCCCTCCAAAAAAAGTGAGCGCCTTGTCCTTATGCATGCATAGGCATTTTGTTTTGTGAGATCCTTAGAAACCAACATCCCCTCTCATCCAAACTAGGTTTCAGAGTTCCTGTTATCGGAAACAGAAGGCAGCATGAAGGTGGGACTGCTTTTGGATGCTTGTTTTCAGTGGTTTTCAGGCAAATGCATTATGAGCCTAGGTTTGGTGCACAGTGTGAAGTTGAACATACTCCACTCTGTTGATTACGTGTGTCTGGTTTTCTGACACTAGATATGTTTGAAGTGAACTTCTTGATGCCAGGAAAATACAGATAATGCTATCTGGTATCTGATGCAAGATATTTTTTAGAAACTCCAGTTCAGGGGACTGCCAGGGATTAATTTCTAATATGTAAGAAGGAGAGAGGGGTTGTACATGTGCACATACATTTTGTTTCCATTTCAGCATGTATTGTTTATTTTTCGTTGTCTCACTGAAATGAGCCAAGAGTTAATCTAAATAATATTTCAAGTGTTGTGCATATGTGCTTTGGCCACCCAGCTTACGCCATTCACTAATTACCCAGGATAAACTAATGAGTGATTGTAGACCCTACTGTGGGTAGCAGTTGGACTAGATGATCTCCTGAGGTACTTTCCAACCTAGATTATTCTTTTATCCTATGATACTATTAGACTTTGTTTATACTTTATATATGTGACCATTTAAATACAGCACCAGGAAATACTTATACAGGAACTGAGCAGAATATTAAATTTATGCTGTGTTTGACATTCCTCTTGTGGGTGAAATACAAAGAAATTGGGAATGAAGGGCTAATGTGTAGTCTTAGAAGAAGAATGGGTGATAAAACAAAGGCCACAGTGTTTTGGTTAATGAATGATTTTTCCAAATTGCAACTTAAACAAACAAACAAAACAACCCTTCTTAAAAGTCAGTAAAAGCACAGAAGTAAATTGGTGGTTAGCAGGTTGCTAGTCCTTCATTTTCCTGAGGGTGAGATTTGCTTACTCTGTATCTGATATACCTTCTAAGGAGGAGGCCCAGTTCTAGTCTGGCATGGTCAGGTTTGCCAGAAGGAATTCATCCTCTTGTTATCATTACTGAAAAGTTTGAATGCAGAATTAGTTTGCACTAACTGCTTATTAGAAAGTCAAGCAATTAGTGTGATCAGATGTGTTGATCTGTTCTGCTGTTTCATGATCTCGGGCCTTTAAGAATTTAATTAAACACTTTTTCATTTCACAATATTCAAATAAATGAAAATACTCTCTTCATTGGAGTGTGAAAAAAATACAGTCTCTTACAAAGCTGTTTGGCTGCTGTGTGTAAGGACCTGAAGGGGCAGTTTGGTATTGCTCTTTGGTAGCTTGTCAAGGTGAAAGACATTGCAGGGCTGAATCTTTGAATAGAAAGCTAATTTACCAGAACTCCTTTTGCAGTACTGGCAAACAAGGAAATCAACAGAGAGTTGTATGAGACCAATAAACAAAGGTGACAAGTTTTTGTGGCTTTATCACTAATGCCACTTACCATTGGAGTGCCCTCTGACGTGTATTTAGGTTCCTTAAGAGTAGTAGAAAAAGATGTGGGAGTTTCCCAAATGGGTGAAACTCTTCATTTCATTCATTCCACTAATTCCTCACACAAATGTGTCCAACTTAAGAGCACGATAGTTTAATGACCCTCCTAGCCAAAACACCATGAAAGGTTACTTTCCACCCTTCTTCCGCTGCTGCAGTTCCCCAAAAAGTAAAGAAAAGGCTCGAGCTCCTGCTGTGTTGACCAAGCTGCTGCTCCAGTTACGTTGAGACACCTTGCACATCATTCCTCATCAGATGCAATGATTCCTTTCTGGGCAGGGTGGAGGAAGTTTGTGCTTGGGGCGTCGTGAGTCCTTGCGCATGGGAGATGCTGCAGACAGCCTGCTTGAAAGTGTTGAATTTTACTTGCCGCTAATAGATGTATGCAGTTCCTGGAGACAGCCCACCACCCTGGAAGATGTGCTGAGGTGGTTGTGCTGGCAGGCCTGTGGCACAGAATGCCTTGCTGTGCTTCACCGTGAGATGTGATTATACAGTACACTCAAGAGAAGGGGATTAGCATGGATAATAAATATCTTGCCCCAGCCTGAAGCTGCGTTGTGCTAATCCTGACAAATTAAGCAAGTCACAGTGACTGTCAGTGTCTAAATCACACGGCCTCCTTCAGCTGTCTCTAAAAAAAGAGCAATAAATTCCTTCCTGAACGCCAGCCAACACAAAACCCCTCTGCAGATTTCACTCCTCAAGCAGAGCACTGAAGCCAGGGCTAAAGGGGGAAGGGAGTCCTTAGGCTGTGAGTCACACATCCCATTCTGCCCAGTAACAAACTAATTCGTACGTCCCCACTGGGGCTTTATTAAGGGATTTAAAAAAAAATATCTGCAGCATAAGAGTGCTACCCTTGTGGCTGTAATCATAATGGAGCATGTACTTTTCAGAAAGCAATACAGCAGCCCTGCTTTGCTGTACAAACTGTCATAGAGTTTTTAACCCCTACTGAAAAATAATTGTTTTCTTAGAAGCAGGACTTTATCTAGGGATTTAGCAGTGTTTCTTACCCTATAAGTTTAATGAAGAGTGATGATGGGAAGCAAGTTAACTGTAAGGCTAAGCACTTTCTAGAATACTTCTGTTTATTCTACATAGGTGTGTTTAGTCCTAAATAGGTACAGTTAGGGATTTACATTAGAAGATACTTGAACAAAGATGGTTTTGAGTGGTAGGACTGCTCAGTTTACAGTACATACAGGTATTTTGTTAGCTCCAGGCGTTCTGCGCAGCTGCTTGTGAGTCTTAGTAGCATTCAGGGTAAATGTTTCACCTTTTTTTTTTTTTTGGTACAATATTGACACTTGACAATTAGGAAATTTAGATGGCAGTTTCGTAGAAACTGTAAATATGTATTTGCCACAATATATATTTACTTGAGTAAGATCTCAGATGACTTTCCAAAACACAGCTGTGCTTTTGAATGCCTTGGAGCTTATCACGTCTCAAAAATCATTGCGATTCCCTGAAGTTCCTTGTGAATTATTTTAGTTACTTGGTTTTAAACCCAGTGTGTTAGAACTTGCCTGTAAAGGCAAGTAATATAAAACATGTGTTCAATATGTCACTTCCAAATGTCCAAACCCAGTATTTTTAGAAACTGATTTCCTGAAGAAGAGAAGGTAATCAAATGTTCTTGTCCACATTCAAGTAAGGTATTTGTTTGACTTGAATGTTGGGCTGGTTTTCTCTCTCTCAGTCTTTTTTGAAAAAGTTCTTGTTTACTTTGAGCTGCAGAACTGAATATTTTTTTTCTATTATCCCCTTACCCACCTTTTTTTAAACCCTACAAGTTTCCAGGCATTGGACCAAGTCTGAGGTTTCAGATAGCCTGTATTGTTCAGAAAGTTGAAATGACTGGAGATGAAATTTAAGTAGTGAAAAAGCTTTAAAGAGGAAGAAATGGGAAGTGGTCAGGTGGGAAGGTTGGGCAGAGTAGAAGCTGGAACAAGGAGTGCAGGAAGGGAACAGTTTGCCCTGTTACCCCATGGGACGTGACGTTTCCTTTCAGAGCTGCTTTGCCTTTCGTTGCTTGTGGGATTTTTAAAGGACCATTCATAATGGGATATGGCAGATGATGGTGCAGGAACTGATGGAGTAATAAGAAGGGCTTCAATTCTGGAAAAGCCAGAGCTCTGCTTACTATTTTTATTAATGCCTGTGATGGCTCAAGGGGAGGAAATCCAATTCTCTCGTTGGGATGTGTGGGTGCTTGAGCTGTTGACCTTACAACTCAAGAAGTCCTTCCTTTTTGTGACAGTGGCATGCATTGTTTTCCTTAGGCTTCCTTTGCTGGCTACAAATATCCTTTCCATGTGCTTAACAGAAGTAAAGATATTACCCTTGTTGTGTGTTGGGCACGCTTTGAATAATCGCTTCCCCTTTTCCAATAAAGCCTGAGTATGGAGGAGAGGTATTTTGACCTAGCAGTCATCACAGTATAGCATGAAGGTGGTTCCTCTGGAGGAAGCTGTGTGGACAGCTTTGCAGCCTGTCTCTCCAACCTAGTTGTTTTGCCAGCAGTGAAACCTTCCCAGTAAAACAAAATTTTGGGGCTGTTCTGGCTCTTTGTCAGCCAAAATAGCCCTTTTTTGGCTTTTTTTTTTTTTTTGAGAAAACATACTTATTTTCAAATTGAATGTCTCTGGTAGAATCTAAAGGATGAAGAAGGAAGGGGCAAGAGGAGAAGCGTGTGCCTGCTCCACCAACCTTCTCACTTGCTTAGTGTTCCTCTTCCTGGTGTTTTCTGTTTGTGTCTGCGAGTCACGCTGGATGGCAGAGGACATTCTCATTCAGGCACTGACACAGAGGAGAAGGATTTTTATGTGTTTGCAGGTATCTTGACACATCTGGCAGGATGTGACTTGCAGAGGATTAGCACCCAGCTCTTTTAGGAAAGCAAAAATTGAGGAAATCTCTCAAATACTGGGAAACCCCAAACAACTGTTTGTTTTTAAGCGTCCAAATCGGCTCACAGGTAGACAATGGTCTGGGGTATCTCAACATCAAGCTCCAGTTTGCTTCCCCACAAAGTTACTCATTAATTTGTCCTGATTTCTCCATTCTTCACCTTAGTTCACGCTCTCTGGTGGTCGCTCAAAGACAGCAGCTGACAGGCTCTCCGGGTGCTGTCTCCTCCCCTCTGTAGCTGTTGGTATCTCTCCACATGTTTGCACACTGTGGTCATGCTGCTGCCTCACCGCCCCCTGAATCATTCTTGTCTCAATTGACTTATATTTAGCACTGTTGTTCTGTTCCCTGAATCCATCCTGTCAGCTGCATGACAAATTGCTGTTCCCTGAATGCTGTCCAATTTGTAAATACAAATTACCACAACTTAGGGACTGTGGCAAACATTTCTGTTTTGAAGCGTGCTTGTTGAAATGCCCGATGGACTTTTGTGGCGCGTACCTGCCCCACAGCCCTGTGGCAGGACGGATGAAAGGTGTGCTGGCGTTTTCTGATCTTTCTAGAACCATTTACAAATCATTTTATGCAATGATTTATGGGCTGGCTGGCTGAAAACCAGTCCTGAGGGGGTGCTTCTGGTGGCTGGAAGTTTTGACCTCTGGTGAGGCTGCAGGTACCCGCGCAGTTTATGGAGTACTCCAGGAAATCCCTCCTCTGCCATGTGCAGTGGCTTCCTTTGGAGTGGTTTCTGGATGGGTACCAGGCTCCCCTGCAGCACAGCCGTGCTTTGAGAGCCCTTTTAGCAGCAGCTTCAGTAGAGGTGTGAGAATCGTAAGATACTGGCACCAAATCCTCCTGATTAAAAATTCTAAATACATATTTTTAAAAGAAGCTTTCAGCCTCTTATTTCATGGGAAGGGGTATGCCAGTGTCTGCCCTGAACACCCTTGTTTTGAAATGTTTTGTCCTTGTAAATTAACATGTATTCTAAGATGACCACAAAACTTAAGACAAATGTTTCAGTTGTTTTTGGGAGAAGTTCTCTCTTTGCAAGGAAAGTGTTTGAATTGTACATGACTCTGGAAGGTAGCTTATCCCTCACACTATTCTTTGGCATAGACTGTTTACTGAAGTTGTGTAGGAAGGACTACTTACAGTGCCTTTGTTTTTAACATTAGGCTCAACTGCGTAGTTGGAGCAGGTTAAGGAAACTTCAGTTCCCAGAAAAACAAGATCAGCAGCTAACCTGTCCATTGTCTGGACATTGAATCTTTTTATTTATCGAATCTGGATTTTTTTACTAAGCATCAAGGAAGCATCAGGAAATACTTCTGAGATGCAGTAGTAATTTTCCTGCCTAGTCATGGTTTTGGCTAATCCTTTTTCTTGTCTTCTTTCAGGCTTCCAAGATACCACAGAACTGCTGCCCGCTGCTTGTGTTTGTGAATCCAAAAAGTGGTGGTCTAAAAGGCCGGGATCTGCTGTACAGTTTTAGAAAGCTGCTAAACCCACATCAGGTCTTTGAACTTACCAATGGTGGCCCGCTGCCTGGGTAAGTGATCGTATTTTTTAAATTTTTTTATTTATGTTGTTTTGTTATTTTTTGAAAGGATGGATCAGATTCAGTTGTTACGAAGATATAAATTACTTCTGTTCTGTGCCTGAAGACCAGAGCAGTGGATCGCTCCTTCTGACTGTGAAAACAGATTTAAACTTTGAGGTTCTCTAAAGAAAAGAGAATAGAGTAGTTCTTGATGTGTCAAGTCTAATAGAGTCCAGTCCTGGGAAAGTCATATGCACTTTACAATAACACGGATTTAATAATTATTAAAAGTAAAAAGATTTTATAATCGAATGGGGATGGAAAGAGAAATGTCACATTGCCCGATGAGGGCTTGTTTTTGCTTTTATTTCCTCTGATGTTTCAGGGGAACTAACAGGAAAGTATAATTTTTCTATCTTGACTCTTGAAACTTAGCCACAATTGTGGAATTAACAGGGCCTGCCTGATCACAGCTGCAACATTTCTAAATACAAGGAACAGAACATAATGTGCTTGTAGGGAGACAGGAACCAATTACTTGATTTAATCAACACCACTTGGTTACCAGCTTCATAAAACTGAAAGTGATGATTGTAGCTTACTCAGAGTAGCCTCATTCCTTCAGCGCTGCTTTAACAAACTGTCATGACAAGCTCTTCAGAACAAAAGCTTTCATGGGAGAAACGCAGCTTATGCAGGAGGCAAGAAGAACAAGCTGCACAAAGTTTTTTGTCAGAACTGTATAATTCTGTTGTCTTTCTAATGCAGTTCAAGCTGCAACTTCAGTAATTTGTTCATTTTGTTTTGCCCATGGAATCCTTCTGTAGCTTTGTGGCAAAATGCTTCCACTTGTTCATTGCTTCTTGTGCAATGGGAAATAAAAATTCCTTTGCAGGATATCTCAGTATGTAGGATGAAAAGCCACAGAAGGTAAGAGCGACCAGGAAAATAGTACTATGAAGAAGAAAATGTACTATGAGTCCTATGACTAAGTACAAAAACCCCAAAACCACCACTAATCAACATCTCCACTAGGATTTAGAAAGTTACAGATGTTCATACTGAAATTATGAATAGTTAGATCTCTGTGTCTTTAGTGAAAAAAGACGTGATTAACAATTTAACTCTAGCTGTGGAGAATCTTAGAAGAATGTGGTTTTCACTCTTTTTAAACAGCTTTGTCTAAAAGTTCCTATTTTTCCATTCACTTTGTTAAAGTTGATCCTGAAACTGATGGTAAAGGAGGGGGGAATCCAATAATAATGTGTTCTCTTAAATAGCATATTAAGAGGGTTTGCTTTTCCTGTACTACATTGTAACATTTCTTTTCCCCTTTGCTTTGTTTCTCAACGGAGGTTTCACACATTCTCTAAAGTCCCCTCCTTCCGAGTTCTGGTGTGCGGAGGGGACGGCACCGTCGGTTGGGTCCTTGGTGCACTGGAGGAGATCAGGCACAAGCTGGTGTGCTCAGAGCCCTCGGTTGCCATCTTACCTTTAGGAACAGGTGAGAATCACAGTAAGCACTGTTCTTCTGATGGCAGATGTCCTCCAGAAGGTTTATCTTTATTTATCCATCTGACAAACAACTCACTTTTGCAGTAGAGATGCCATGACTCTCAGTTCTGGCCAGTGTTAGAGAGCAAATGCAATACCAGGTTTTCAAGGAAATGTCAGTCATACTTTCTGAAGGAAAAATGAGCAGCAGGGGTGTTGGCATGTGTGTGTCTGAGTGGGCAGGAGTTGGAGAAGGCAAAATATTCTCCCCTGGACAACCACAGGTGCTTCAGCCCTTGCCGTAAACCAGTGAACTCAGCTGCTCCCTGATTTCTCAACTCCATAACAGGTTTTTCTACCACTTTTTGTGAAAACATTTCAGGTAAGACAGTGTGTCTGTATGTGATACTAAGCACACGTGCAACCACAACAACAAAATATTTTTTTCTGCTTGTTAACTTTTCAGTCCAATCTAGCTGCTTCTGTGACTTGTTTGGAGCACCTTGATGCAATTTGATTTGTAGAACAGGGCTGATGCACTTTTAGCTAACTTATGAAATGCTGTCATATTTTGGGGTTCTTCATTGTTGCCCAGGTAATGACTTAGGAAGGGTCTTGCGCTGGGGAGCTGGCTACAGTGGGGAGGACCCCTACTCGATTTTGGTTTCCGTGGATGAGGCAGATGATGTTCTTATGGATCGCTGGACGATCCTTTTGGATGCAGAAGAGCCAGCTGAAGGCGCAGAGAATGGTGTTGCAGAACCTGAGCCTCCAAAGGTGAGCTGAGCACTGTTTGGGTTTGATTCTTAGGAACTGTTGCTCTAGCGAAAATCACAAAGAATATAAATATTAACGTAGTTTCATCTTTTATTCCTTACTATCTTTGAGCTTGGGCCTTACTGAACTATTCCTTAGTGAACACAGCATATGTCTGGATCTAGTGCTTCAGTTTTGGTAGGACTGGTTGGCTGCAGAACAAACTTCGTAGCTGTTTGGCAAAAAGTATCTGATAGAGGATTAATGAAAAGATTCAAGTGACAATGGCATACCTATTTGCTTCAGCTGGAAAGAAATTTATTTCTCAAATAAGAAAAGCTTTTTGAAGGAATGCCAAACATTTTCTAGAACACTAGTGAAACTGACCAAAAACCAACCCCCCTCCAAAAAAAGTACTCTCATCTTTCCTTTAACAGTTTAAAAAATGACTATGAGTTGCTAGCATATACAGGAAGCAAATCCTTCTGTCATCTTACTGCCGCTGCAGGTCTGTATATGTGGCATCTGTTTTATTATTTTTTTGGAATGAAAGTCCCTGTCCCTTGGTTCGTATTACTTGTTTCTGTTTAGGAAAATAAAAAGGTTGGTTGTAGATGGTGACTTCAGAGCTTTGTGTGAATCCTGGTTGTTTATCTTCAGACAAAACAAAGAAATTGGACAAGGAGGTGGCAAAAAGAAAGTAGGAAATTGTAATAATGGTAGCAATTGTCTAAGATTTTAGTCCAGTTGCTGGAAAATCCTAGGCATTATGTGTCAATTGGAGGATTCAGGTTGCTCAGGTTCCAGCTATTTTCCACTTGATGGAGACAGGGGTTGATTTGCCCTGATTGCCTACTCTGCTTTTTAAAGGTGAAGTATGGGAGAGTCAAGGACTAGGATAGAAAAGCTATGGAATGAACTGGCATGCAAAGGAAGAATTAATTGCAGAAATGGTTGAAATCTGTAGAAACTTGAGATTGGCATGTAGGGAGCTATTTAAAATGCAGCTGAGTAGGTGAAGTCAAATTCTTCACTCATCTGGCGTAAGCTGGTCACCTTCCAAAGTAAGGAGTGTCTTCCCAACGGTGTTTGGCTGATGCCAAAAATAGTAGTTCAGCAACTTGTGTAGTTATTGCATAGAATTGCTTTGAGAAGTTGGGTTGGTTTTATTTCTGCCTTATTGTGCTTGTTACTTGCAATTAAGATTAAATTTTGAAGTTTCTGATACTTTGGAAATAATGACTATACATGTCAACAGTTGTCCATACAGCTTTATTTTTAGTGCAGTGTTTCTGGAAAATGTTTTCCAGAATCTGTCAAGATGCAAGTGACTTGGAAGGATCATCTGCAAAGTTTGCTTTTGTTGAAAAACTTTGGAACCTCTTCATTTGTAAACATAAGGAGAAAATAATACGATTTTTTTTGTCAGATTGTACAGATGAACAATTACTGTGGTCTTGGCATTGATGCAGAGTTGAGCTTGGATTTTCATCATGCTAGAGAAGAAGAACCAGGGAAATTTAATAGCAGGTAATCCTGGGGAAATGGGGGTGAAGGGCAAACCGTGGTATTGCATGACTTCCAACTTACACTGTGGTTGATAATCCTGAAATGCTACAGGTATCCACAAACAATATTGCTTGAGGTACAGCTGGCACAGGGAGGAATTAAGTTAGCCAGGAACTCGTAGACTCAGAATTCAAGGGTTTTGTATGGTTTGTTTTTTTGGTTTTTTTTTTCTTTTTTATCCCTTTACCAAGAGAGAGCATCAAAGCAGCTTTTGGAAGCCCTGTCATTAATATTCAGTATACTTATTTGCCAGTAACTGCAATGTTGAGTTCAGTGAAATTTTGAGGTAGTGGAAATATCTCTTATTCGAAGTCTTTAGCAGGAGGGAGGGCAGTGCTGCTATGTGAGCAATAAACACACTGTTCAGAACTTCCTTGTACCTTTCCCACCCTTGCTTAGTGCTGTGGTAGCACCTGTGTGCTGGTAATAAGGATAAAAAAAGATATCTCTGTCTCAGGTGAGACTGGGTGATTAAAAAGGTGTAGAGAGAGACCTTCCTCCTTTCTGGCATGCAGGTCAATCAAGATAGTACTCTTTCTTCTTCCCATAATCACTGAAATTGATGAGAAAAGGAAATCACATTGGTGTAATTAGTCAGTAATTCCTTGTAGAAACTGTTTTTGTCTGCTTTCTCCTATGTTTGTGAGTAAAAGTCCTCTAAATTGTCTTTCGGTTACCAGAGAGAGTTACAGCTAGTTACAACTATGCAGTATTCAAATCCTAACTATTAAAAATATTCTCTGACCGGTTATGAGTATAATGATGTGTAATCCCACCTATCTTGCAGTGTTCTGTCTATCATTACAGGCGTTGCTCATGCTCATGCTCATTGCTCATTGCTCTTAAGAATGGAATAATACAGGATATTGTTTGTGGTACATAAGTTACTATTAGGCACTGGTTTGCATTTTCAATCCACTGGGTTAAAAACATCATAGGTAGTAAAATCGGGCAATAAGTTTGTGTATAGCGGTGCCTGTTCTCATGTATAAAACTGTTCTAGATTTACTTGTGCAATTAATATAATGTAAGAGTTATATTCATTCTTCCTTTAAAATATACTACTCTGACTTTGCAAAGCTGCAGCACTTTAAAAGATGTGTCCTTTTCTTATTGCCACTGTATTTAAGGGTTATACTTTGACTTTTATTGCCCTGTGTGTCTTTCATCCCTTGAATCTTTATCTCAGGCAGTTCACAGTGTGCAGCACCTGCAGTGGGCAATGACTTGGTACCATTCTTGCAGACCTTTTACATGCGTATTTGGACACCATGCAAGCAAGGTGTCTTGAGGGGTGTGTGGGAAAGAAAAGATGATTTTTTTTTTTTTTTTTTTTGTAAATCTGAACGGCTATATATTTCTGTGATGCAAGATCTGGAAAAGAAACATGAAATAATGAATTGATACTGAGGTACGGTTTTGCAGGAGACAAACAGCTTGTGCAGACTAACAGTGCTGACACATGGTTGTTGCCTTTCACTACTTGTGATGATGATTGTTAAAATTGCTGACTTTACCCTTTCCCAGGATATGCAAGTGCATGCTTTTGCCAGCAAGATTTAGCATTTTTTTAAAATTATTTTCAGTAAATTAACTAAGAAGGGTGGCTACTTAATGTCAGATGCAACAGCTGCTGGCACATGAACTGGCTTCTCTTGAGTGCAGAACAGGAGGTTTCAGATTGTGGCAACAAAAATTGCAGGTAGTCCTTGGAAGAAAAATGGGCTTGAGTGCTCTTCTGAATCAAGACCTTAAGCTGGTAAATGTCCTGAAAGCTGTGTGCTCTCTGGCCTCACACTGTAGAGTCTCTTCACATGCTCAGGACTCCTTACCTTTGGCTAGCAGCTCACAGTACAGTGATGACTTCCCTGCAGGGAATTTAGTGCTGAACTTGCGTTGCAGGGCAGTAGAAATAGTGTATGTTGTGGCAATGATGGTTTATATGTTGTTGAGTCCCAAGTTATGTGAGGTTTTTTCACAATATAAAACTTAAGGATCAGGGCATCTGCCTTCATTCCCCCATTCCCATGGGATCCTGGAGCAGTCTTTAGGGTTGCCTATTACAGAAGAGAGCACATCTTGTTTGTGCCATCCAAAATTGGCAGGAGACTGCTGTGGCAGGCAGTCTCCTGGATGTAAGGTTAGGCAGAGAGAATATTCTGCGTGATTTAATGCGGGTTTAGAATTGTTTTACAAAGATACAGAACTGTTCTCTCTCGGTAGGGGGAAGGTTTGAAATTATTGGTTGTTTGATTTGTCAGTTGTGGGTTTTAAAATTCTACAATGGCTACTGTCTTAACTCATTTTTTTTCCATCGTGGGTCCTCTGTATGTGAACCTGGTAAAGTTCTTTCCCAGTCAGTAAGATCAGCCTAATGAAAGCACTCAAGCAGATGCTAATTCTTGGTCAGCGCTCTTAGCTTTTGCAGTGGTGGTTTCCCACCCAGTGGTGGGCTTGTTGAATTGCAGGACTAGATAAAAGGCGGTCATTTTGTTTTGCTTGATAACTTTCCGTGCTGTGTGCTGCAGTTCTGAGAGGTTTGCTTCTGAGAGATGTTACCTGGCTGTTTATTAGTGTTCATGGGAAACTGCAGTTCATTTAGAAAGGCCTGGCACACAGATTTGTTATCCATCACCTTTAAAAAAGAGTTCCCCAAACCTACCCTTCTGGGTGTCCAACAGTTGGCAAGAGCTCTGAAAAGTCTGGCTTTCTGCATCAGCTCACTTCGTTTCTTTGTGACTCTTGAGGACTGGCTTCTTTATTTTGTTTTCATGAAAGCTTGGAAAGCAGTTACTGATGGTCTTGCTTCCTCTGGCTACCAGAGGTGCTTGCTGCTTGGGCAACAACCACAGAGATGATTAAACTAACAGTGTAAGTTGATGCTGTGGTGTCTCCCTGAGGCTATGGAGACTTGTCCATGGGACTTTTAAGAGTAAAGGGTGTTTCTCAATTTGCTCTATCAAGGATAAATAAAGGATTGCAATACTTAAAAACCACTTGTTTACTTTCATAATCCATGAAACTGGTCCTATATAGGATCACCTTTTAACTTTATCTATTCTGAGACATTCAATTAGCTAAACTGAAGAATCAGTCCAACCTTCTGAATGTCCCTCAGGAAGGCTGTATGTAGCTTTATGGCTGTAGCCAGTGGGGCATCAGGTAGTATGTGAATGTTGGCTATACTTGTAGTGCATCTTTTGTAGAAAAACAAACTAAAGGGTGATTCCTGAGCTGGGTGGGTCAAATCCCCAAACTCATCTGAGCAGTGGGATATTACTTCCATATCTGTACTCTAGAGAGCCTTCGAAATAGTTCTGGGCTGACATAATGATGCAGGTGTTGCAGCCAAGCTGATGCAAGGACTCACTGGCACCATGGGGATGGATGAGCTGCATGTAATGCCCTGCCCTCCTCTCTCATCCCCATCAGTGTCATTTACAGCAGTGACTGCAACGTGGAAATCAAGGTTTGTATTAGGTGAGACCCTTCAGCACAAATAAGGTGTTGGAGACTGCTCCAAGGACAACTTCCTCCTTCCTGCCTTGCTGATCAACTGTGGTGAAACTACTGTCTGCAAAATGTGTCTAACCAAGGGTTTGCTGTAGGAGATGCTTACTCTTTCTACCCAAGTGGGCAAGCTAGTATGTTATTGGCTACTGCTAGCAGTAGACTGACAACTTCCACTGGCACTTTCTCCCCAAATCATGTCCCACATGTAGATGTGCAGTGAAGGGTGGTGATTCTCTCTAGCGGTGGATGTGCAAAGATCACCCTTCCAAGCTTGGCTGGCCACTTTAATCAGAAAATCTTTCAGTCACCTTCAAAACCATTGGGTAGGAGTTGGCATGGTAATGTTACAGAAATCAGTTTGTTCATTCTTATTTGGTCTCCATGTCCTAATAAGATACATAAATGGAATGGAATATGTATGCAAGAATGGAGTGATAGGATGTAATCTCTGACAGATTTACCCTTTGTTGTACGTCATGGGGTGCTGTATCCAGTGTCTCTGGATCCTATGGACCTCAGTGCTCCATAAGTGTTTCTTAGAAGTCATGTAATTCAGGACTGTGTCTGCAGTTCTGTGGCGTATTCTTTCAGGTTCTGCAGGCTTCCTTCTTCATGCAACAAAAATTAATATTTCTTGGGGATATTTAAAGTATTGTTTCCTACCGATATTCTGTTATTTTTCAGTTGTATCCAAATTAGACAAAAACCTCTCTTAGCATAGATGCATCTTATTCTCTTGTCTGGAGTAGAAGCATATGTTAAGCATATGTTAAATGGTGTTACATCAGGTACCTTTAATTCAGTGCTGTTTAAAACTGTTAGCATGTAGGACTAATAATTCCCAATGTAATAATTTAAAAAACTGAACAGTCTCTGTCTGAAGAGTTGACGATAACCCACATGCTAAACTGTCTTCCCCACTTGAATGTCTACAGCATTTAGACATAATGCTAGAGAGATTTTGCAGAGTTGGATTCCAGTGACAACTATGTGCTAGTAGGGTCAAATAATGGAAATTTATGCTTTTTATTTTAAGGTTGCCCTGAAGGACATGTATCCAAAAGTTTCCATTATAGAAGAAAATACTGTGTGTGTTTAACTACCATTTGTTTATGTTATTCTTAAAATATTTTGACATTTCTAGGGATGCCATAAAATCTTCCTCATCTTTTTTTACTCTAAAATTAGAGATGTTGGAGCTCTGTCACAGGTTAACATTACTAAGCATGTTCTAAGTTTCTACAGCTGAGTATATTTCAAATGAATTAGTGATATGTAAAGCAAAGACTCACAAAGGTTTTTGTGCCTTAATTATTCTAGCATTGCATGAGAAAACATTTTAAAATGTTTCATGAAGACCTCTAGGTCTTAGTTAAAAATACAATTTTCCAGCCCAGAAGTTTACATTTCAAAGAAACATTGCATTCAGGCAACGCTTTAAGAAGGGATGATTTTTCTGTAATAAAATTTCACAAATCTCCACATGCCTCGACAGCACAAATCATCCCTGAAGTAAAAGGTATGTAAAGTAGCAGTTTGTGGCTTATGCTTTGTTTCTGCAGTAAAGCTAGAAGAATTTGGAGAGGGTTTTAATTGAAAAACTCTGTAAAATTACCTGCTAGAGGACAGTACTGGTGTATGTACGAGAAAAAGTGCTATGCTGGGCCTTACCTTTTAGTTACAGGATGCTTGTCTGCTCCTAGGTTTCACAACAAAGGAGTTTACGTGAAAGTTGGGCTGCAGAAGATAAGTCATACCAGGAATCTTCATAAAGACATAAAGCTTCAGGTGGACCAGCACGAGGTGGAGTTACCAAGTATAGAAGGACTCATTTTTATTAATATACCCAGGTAAAAGGGAGAGGAAGGATCCTGTGTGGGTGCACGTCTGGCTGTGTGTGTGGAAATGCTGTTTGGTATTTGAGCATGAAATGTCAAATGGTTAGATAAAATGTCAAATGGTCTAGATTAATAGATGGTTGTTACTGGGTATTTTTGATTATTGCCTGACTTGCTGGCTTTGCAACTGTGCCTAAGGAGCTAACTCTTAATACCATTTTGACATTGGTTTTTTGATCCTTTGAAACTCACAATCTCACTCCACATAAAGGTGGTACTATCTTGTTTTCCTAGTGCAAACCCCTGTACATTTGCTATTTCTTCTGTGTCCTAATAGTAATTTGGAATGATTTCCTCACCAAAGGTCTTCAGACTTTTGGAGCAGTTTTCTAGTAAAATATGACGGTTTAGGCGTGGTTGTAGGCCTGTGGCTTCTGTCCACTACCATTTTCCCCCTCCCCCAAACTGTTTGAACAGTCCAGCGGATTTCACCATGACTTATAGAAGGATCAAAGATAATCAACTTGCACACACTTTCTGGCATGCTAGAGACTAGGTGACTAAGCAGTTCCTGCAGTGAAGGCCAGCCAGGATTCAACTGTCAAACACTGTCCAGGTCACATACCTGGCCAGTATATGTGGAGTTGGTGATGCTGCCCGGGTAGCTGTGGAAAACCCACAGTTCAGGTACCTTTCGTGGGGTTGTGGGGGCTGCCCTGACACCTGCATGGAGCTAGAGTTACTGCTGTGGAAGAAAGGAAGGCAAATCTGCAGGAAATGTGGCTTCCTTAGATGTGCTGTTGGTAGAGACAGGTTTTTTGTTTGCACAAAACCAGCAGGTAACTAATGCTGCCATACTATTTTTTTCAAGTACACTCTTATCTCAGACTACCTGTATTTCTTTCCATTTTAGTCTGAAAATGTTTCAACTTTTTATTCAAATATATATATATTTACACGTACACACATGTATGCACACATGCACATACACACAAGTATATGTTGCACATGAGAACTGTGGAGAAGAAAAGATCATGATCAGTACTGAGCAGTCAATGCACTAAAACAATAAGCAGGTGATTTGAGTAAGGAGGGTCAATACTGCACAAAAAGCAACACGGTGTTAAATTGTCAGAAGCATTTCAGAGCATTGAAGTGTAGGAATACCTGCTTAACTACAAGTGAGTTCGGCCAAGTACAAGAATAAAAACTTGGTACTTGTTTTAGCTTCAGTTTCTCTTCAGTAGCTTCTGTGAATATTGTCAAGACCAGTAAGATCTATGTTAAGTTCTAAAGTCTTGGAAGTTAAGGGTTAGTGTAGCTGTAACCTGTATTTCCCAGCAAACTAAAACTCTTTGGAGTTACTTTCTTCTTATCTACTCTTTTTCTTTCAAATGGAAACTACTTATTTAACTCCTTCTTTCACCCC
This sequence comes from Aptenodytes patagonicus, assembly GCF_965638725.1. Taxonomy (NCBI): domain Eukaryota; kingdom Metazoa; phylum Chordata; class Aves; order Sphenisciformes; family Spheniscidae; genus Aptenodytes; species Aptenodytes patagonicus. The sequence goes on from NC_134982.1 coordinate 72,556,155, forward strand.
TAAAAGATCTGTTCAGAAGTCTTCCAAATTTTAGGAAAGCACTTCCTGCTTTTACAGTGCAGGAAGGCTGTGTTGTCTCCTCCAGCTGGTGGGGAGCAGAGTAGCTTTTGAAGTCTGGTGAACCAGCCACCCCCAGCAGCGTACCGGGCAGGGTGCTCTGTGGCAGATGGTAGGTCCGCAGGTGGTCACTGTGGCGTGCTCTCTACACAGCTGGGGATCTGGAGCCGATCTCTGGGGGTCTGAGAGTGATAACCGCTTTGAGAAACCACGCATCGATGACGGCCTGCTGGAAGTTGTTGGTGTGACTGGCGTCGTTCACATGGTAAGTTGGCATCCCAGTAATATCAGAGGAAACATGCATTTTCTCAGACTGGCTTATTTTTGTAACAAACAGTGCATTGCAAGTGCGTAATCCTAAAAAGTATGCATCTATGTTAAGGTTATACCATCGTTTATTCAGGTACTTGTTGCATCATGCAGAAATGGTTATAGACCATAAACAGAATTCATGGGCAGCGTCGGCTGTCTGTGAACAAAGTGTTCAGATGTCAGGAGTTTAGCTGCAGCTGGTATGCCTGTTCATGGACTGCAGTGTCCTCTCATTGCCTGTTTATTGGCCTGCCCTGAACATCCTTATTTAGGTGCCAGACTATAACAGATGGATTGGAAACTGAAGAAGCCTGTGGTTGGATAAGTAGTAGTGATAGAAGTGTGAAGAACTTGTTAAAAGTGCATGGGGAGATGCTTCATGACTTAAGTAGGCTTTGAACCAAGGCCAGAAACATATATGTATACATATATATGAAATGCAAATAAATATATATACGCATAGGTATTATGGAATGCAGTAGCTTTCTCATAAGAGGTATCATGGTGTCAAAACCAAACAGTTCCTGGGATGAAAACAAGATTTTATTTTAATATTACGAAAACACCCACTCTTCACTTAGATAGTGTATTTGCGAAAAATCTTGTTGTATCTCACGACAATCAGGGCAGAGATTCCTTCTAGACAGGTGGCTTTATAATTATCCGCCTCAGGCTTTCCAACACCTGTCTCTGAGAATCTGATGCTAGCTGCTCTTGATCCGAATGCTATGTGAAGCAGATGGTATGCCAGTTCTGAAAAGAATATTATGACTCAATTTGTGCAACTTTAATTCTTCCATGTATTATGTATTTTTACAATGGCCTGCTATTAGCAACGCAGTCCTGTGGGATGGCGGGTTATTTTTGTCTTTTCTTCGTATTTTTTTCACTATCTTAAGAAATCTGCTGCTGAAAAAGTATATGTGGTCAGGTAACTAGAGACAACTAATCCATACAACCACCAAAAATGGAAAGGTGGGTGCTTAAAACTGTTTGTGCAGCTTGATCTTTGGTGTTAGCCAACTTTACCATTTTGTAATTTAGATCTCTTAAGGAAGACGAATATAAAATATTCCATTAGAAGAAGTGGTTTGGTACAGATCCTTAAAATTTTTGTGACGTTAGAAACGACAAGGAGTATATCCGTTGCTTTGGAATATAAATGTTAACAAACCTGTGCTCTGGTTTTGTGATCTTCTGTTAAGGTTTTTACCCTCATGTTTGGTGTCTGTACGCATTCCCCAAGAGAATGTGTAGCAGCAGAGTTCACTTTGCTTCACTTTTTACAGTTAACACTCAGCTGTTAGTTGTAGTTGAGTATATGTATATGTAGTTGAGTATATGTATGGATATGGATTTGAGTTTGGCAAAACTCTCTCTCCCTGTTTGATAAAGTGCTTTTAGACGTTCGAGTTTCTGTGTGTATAGTTAGGGGTTTTGAAAATGCGTTTACTACGTTATGGAGAGGGGAAGTAAAAGCAAACAAGACCTTTGTGAGTGCATGCTCCTTGGCCAACTTGAGTGTACGAATGACTTCACTGTGTAAGTTATTTTGCCTCCAGCAGCCTGCAGGGGTATCTGAGTTCCTCTTTGTGCACTAACTTAAATAATTAATGCTGCGTCAGTAAAGGCATCCTATGCAGATTTTGCCTAAGCAGTCCTTTCACCTGAAACTTAAAATGTCAGGTGAGAATAAAATTCTATCCATCCCGTTTAAGTGCAGCTATTATTTGTGCTTCTTGTTCACTGGGGTGATTGATAAGCTGGCTTTTACTTCCTAACAGGGTCAAGTCCAAGGTGGTTTTCGATCAGGAATCCGCATAGCCCAAGGCTCGTATTTTCGTGTAACACTCCTAAAGCCAATTCCAGTTCAAGTTGATGGAGAGCCCTGGATTCAGGCGCCTGGCCAGATTATTATTTCTGCTGCAGGACCAAAGGTACTAGCTGTAGGTTTGTCTTAGCAAGTTGACTTTGTTTCTCCAGTGGATATTCTCGTATTTTCTTGCTTGTCTGTTGTGTTCTGATGCTTAACTTTAAAGGAGCTAGTCGGCACGATGTGGTAACTGTTGGATAAATGCATAGCAGTTTCTACAGAGGATGGTTTGAGGGCCTTCTCCACTAGCTCAGATGAGGCCTGTGTTTAAAAAATAGTCCCTGAGCTTCAGCCTGATGACTTAATTTTTTCCCCTGTATTGAGATCTCCAGGCAGTGTTGCTTGCCCTGAAGCAGATCATAGTTATGAGGGTCATGGTAGTACTGCAGCGTGCGAGGTAGGAAGCAGTCTGCTGGCAGTGCTGGAGAAGGGAAGGTCTGTCAGAGAGCATCAAAGGAGAAGACTGAATAATGGAGGAGGAGGGTCTGAGAAAAAGACATTGGAGTAATCAGTGTCTGGTTTTCCTTGATATCTCAAGTTATATGTAGAAGGAAAAGAGCATCAGCTACCTAAGAATTTAACTTCTCTATTGACATTGAAATTGTGAAATAAACATTTTGCAGTAGTTGACTCTGCACACCAGTCTACACGTTTGCCTGCTACCTTAAGGATGCCTTTTTAACTCACAGAAATTTGTTGCTACAGGCAATCTTGGAGAATATGTAGCCCTACCAGCAGGGCTAACAGGACAGTGGCCCTTGCAGAGGAAAAATGGGTGAAAAAGAGGGTCATACCTCAAATGTTTTGGAGTATGTTAAACTTTGTTCTTTTCCTGAGAGAAAGGGGGGAAAAGAGAAAGAGAGAGAACAAACCTAACTTGTCCTTCCAGTGAGAAATATTTCTGTCTTTCTATCAGGTTAGTGACTAATAGTGTTACCTTTATATATGTGTATGTGTGTACATTAATATATATGCACACACATACATATCCTTATATATCTATATACATATATGTGTATATATGTTTATGTAAAAAAAACAGTTAATCCTATAGCTTTATAAGGATAGGTGCTTCAGATAGTTGTCTATTTAAATGTTTTTCTGTTGCAGTTCCAACATTTTACTTGCTTATTAGTTAGCTGCCTTAGATCTGCTTATAGGTGACTATAGATATTTTAATACTCACTTTCTTTTAAAACTTTCCATTTTAGGTCCATATGTTGAAAAAGTCCAAGCAGAAACAGAAAAAAACTGGAAGCCTGAGAGAGATGAGAGTGGATAGCATGTCAGTCTCTGAAGGAGGACGCTAAGTGGAGACCTGTGCTCAGAAGTGATGCAGCACAGCTACTGTAGATAACCAAGATGGTTCAGTAAAACCAAGTGCAGACAACTAGTGAAGAGGGTTGCTTATGAGCGTGCCTTTCATTACATTTTGATAGTACTGGGTTCTACTTTATCTTTCAAAGATAGTGCCTCATTGTTACGAGTAACTATTATGTGCCACTTGTCTCATCTGAAATGTTTACTTTTGGTTGCTTTTCCATAAGCCATTTGCCAGTTTTTCGTGTATATAGAAACTGAGGCCAAACAGAGATTCCAAGATGCTGAGATTTCTGCATCTACCTTCACAAAGACTCTTCCCCTCCTCCCAGCTTTTTCTTAAAGAAAATCATTCCATATATAAACTTTGGTGCACTGTTCCATAAATGAAAATGTGTTCCTTTAAATCAATGCTCGCAGTAGCCTCCCAACCAAAAAAAGGCAAAGACATGAGCTGCTGAGAACTCCTTGCATCAGTCCAGATAGCACAGCTGAAACAGTACTACCGTAAAGAGAAAAATACAAAACAAAGGAGAGATGATTTCTATAAAAGGAGCCCCGTGCACTGGGAAGAGAGAAAATACTAGAACAGTTGAGTCAAAATATTTCAGAGAGTTTACTTCAACAGTATTTGGACAGTATGAATGAAGGGGAAACTGCTTGTAGAGCAAATTTTCAACTGCAGCTTAGTTTCTCCTATATTATTCAGCCAAAGCCTGTTTTAAAAGGCATTTGAATTTCAGCAGCTACCACTCTAATGTAAAAAAGGAACAAGAATACCTGAGGCAGTATTACATTATACTGATTTTTTTCTATCCTTGAAACCATTGTCTTTGACACCAGACTTTTCTTCTTGTCTTTACTTGTGCTGTTTCATTTTCATTAATTTGTCACAGTTGGACTGTTATTTAACAGCAAGCTCAAAGATTAAAAGAATCATCACTAATTAGGGTAAAAGAAATACCATTTAGTGTTCAACTTAATTAGCACAGTTATGTTAGAGCTGAACTGAAGTACAGCATAGCTTCGCTGAGGAGCCTTAGGAGGTGTTGAAGCCTGTAGTGTGCATGTAACATTCTGTAGGCTTCAGATAACTGGGAGTGCGATAGCCATCATGAAAACTCACTTATCTGGTCAGCCTTCTCAAGTCCTTGGTGGCTGTTATCAGGTGTGGGCCCAGGGACATGGTGACCATCTCTTCTCACTTGGATGAGTGTATGCTTTTCAGAGGCTGTTCCTCTGTCAGCTCCTATGAGACCAAGATCACCTCTCTGTGCTTACCCATTTGCTGAAGGTGTGAGGATCCAGTACTACTTTTACAGCTTCCTGCTAGGCACTGGAGCTAGAGCAGACATGCTGGTCCTGTCATACGCTACATCTATCTGCTGTCCATGGCCATAGTCGTGTTGGTCTTCACTCACATCTCTGCTGGTCTCATCTCACTGTGGTTCTCCAGTGACTGAACCTTTCACTTCAGGTCAACATCATACACAAGGGGCCCTCTGAGCCAGTTGTGGTGCAGGGGGCCTGCATGGTTTTGCCACTTGTATGTATCTGCTGCTTGGAGCTACTTCAGCCATGTTAGCCAGAGCCCACTTAGCTAGCCAATGGGCTTACTTGTCCTCTATTGCACGGTAGTAACTAATTCAGCTATGGATGGCATGAATTCATCACTCAAGTGGCAGCTTTAGGAGTGTTCCTCTGGCCAGTGTGTCTAGAAAAAGATCTCCAGCTGCTGCAGGGGACTTCACTGTAACTCTGAAATATGCAAAAGCCGTTTTGTGTTGGAGCCAAACTGTGCTGAGGCAGTTCTTGCTGGGTCTTGTTGATCAGTCTGTACTCTTAAGCACTGTGCCAGCTTCAGCAACATCTGATCGTTACCTGTGCTTTCTACTTTCCCATCATGTTGCAGATGGGGCTGTGAATGTGGGTGCTGCAAGACAGTCATTTATAGCAACAGAATGATACAGCTAAAGCTATAAACAGAGACAAAACAGCCATGCAAAAATGGCAGCTGCCTGCAGCCTCTCCTTCCTGTCCAGTGATTCCTTCTGTTCTTAGTGTTCTGGTAGAGATGCATTTGGAGGACTGACTCCTGTTTTCAATGAAGCCTCTTATTAATTGTTTAAATTGTTAATTTAATTTTAGGGATGTTCTTCAGGAACCACCGTGTGGACTGCAACTTACCTTTTTATTCAACATGCAAACTGGACTCATGCTATGAGGGAGATAGCGTGGATAGTACAGAGCTAAAATCCTTGTCTCCTGATCATTAAACACAGGGTTGTCTGCTTCAGAACCTGGGCAGGAGGGATCAGCTGGAGCTTTTATGGCATCCTGGTACCAGCATTACAAGTAGGAAGGGTAAAGTGTTGTATTTCAGGGTATGCCCTCTCAGGATGAAGCTCACAAATTAGAGAGGAAATCCAAAATAGATTGCTGCTTATGATTATCCAGAAAGCCAGAGAAACTGCTTTGTGTCCTCAGGGCAGCAGAAAGAATGCATGGTCTTCTTTCCAATTGCTGACTCAGTAATGGAGAGGAAAACTTGACTTTTTGTTACAGAAAACATGCGTAAGCTTTAAGCTTGCTGGTACTGACCATCTTCTGCAGCCCAAGTAAATAAACCTGTCTTAACTATTTTTCCAGACATATATAATCCTGCAGTATGCAGCTGACAGTGTTTCATGTTCTTGGCTCGTTAAGGGCCTGGCTGTCTCTCCCTGTTGCTCAGTATCTGTTATCTGAAATAACATTAAACTCTCAGGCCACAGTATTGTAATCGGAGGGCCCCCTACTGTAGCGTATCCTTCCATGGGGATTTTCCATCCCTGGAACACTGTACGAGCCTGTCTTGTGGTAGTGTCATGGTAGCAAGGCGACACAGAAGTATGAATGTGTTTCCTTGCAACTGCCAGAGGGGATCCTGATGGAGGACAGGAAGGCTTTGAGTTTTCTTTTTTCTTTCCCTTTTCTCTTTTTCCAGAAACTGACTCTCACATGTTGCTTGAGCAGATGAGTGCCACACTGGAACAAAACATATCTTAAGAAAAACACACTTGGCATTTAAGGTCCCTGTGCATCATAAAATTATTCTTAGTGTGTTTTGAAGACAAAAGAGATTCCTGGGTAATTGAGACAGGAAAGCTCTTGTAAAGCTTTTAAAAGGAGAAACTCGCTATTTAACCTCTCTATTGAGATGTTCCAGTTTCAGGTACTGTAAAGGCCAGTATATCAAGAATATTTTTTTTTTTTTGACATTTTCGTCACACTTAGTATCTGAGAAGGCCTAGTGTTTTCTTCCATACTATGTAAGACTTCCTTGAAGAGAGGAGATAACTCTTTGCAGAAACATTTTGACTTAGCCTTTACATTGAACAAAACAATGCGATATAATTTACATGATAGTGGGCAGATAAATGATTCTTGGCACCGAGTCTTCGAGTAACATTGTGTGAGAACCTAGTGGTCACATGGCCAAGTGCTTTAAATAATGCAGTAACAAAAGTGTTGGGGAAGAGGCTCTGTTCTATCAAGACACATGTTAAATCAACATCAGGCACACAGGACCAGGAACCGTAATCTATAGGCAGGGAGGAGATGCAGGCTCCTTGCTATCCTGAGCACACTCCTTCATCCTCTCTCCACTGCCCTGCCTTTTTACCTTGCCTATAAACCATGGCAGGCACAGATAGCACAGCTAGCATCTCTACTGCTGAGACACATGCTCCTGACCTTTTACTAGTGTCCTACTAGGCTTTGCCAGCATGGGGGAGAGAAGGGTCCTGAAAATCACGGTGCATTTCAAATACCCCACTATTGTAGATGAGAGAAGGTGGTCAGTTGATTAAAATCTGTTTCGATGGGTAAACACATTACCTCTGTCTTGAATTAGGAGAACCGAAATTCAAAAGCTCATCCCCGAGATATAGGTGCTACTTCAGAAAATTTGCTGCTTTTCCACCATGGCTTTTACACTCAATTTGTGTAGTTTAAACTGCTGATGTTTTCATTGCATTGATTTTTAAATGAAACAGTGTTATTTTGCCAAAAACTTTATATGTGTGTACATAGATGTGTATACATACCTATGCACACACCCTTTAAAAATAGGACTTACTGTATTTCCTTTCACAGTGCCTGCTTGTACAGCTGTTGCTGTGTTACAACATTCTGATAGCACTCACTTCTGGATCTTTCTCTCACCAGTTTTGGACAGGAGGCAGAGCTTGCTTTCTTACTGGTCCCACTGAAGTTCCCAGCACATACTTCTAATGGACATGTGCTTTCCAGCAAGACATGATGGCAATATAGTGAAAGCACAGCTGTGTTTAGAGTACAGTCTCTGCACATGTAGAGTTTGAGCTCCTCTTGCTCTTTCTAGATTTTAATCAAGTCTCTGTGTGTCTAAAATCAATGGCAATGGGTATTGTAGCATTTTAAAAACTAGAAGAAGCTGTAGCATAGTCCACTGCAAGACTTAAATAAGGAACAAAACTAAATGAACTGTTATAGACAATTGTTCATTAATCTTCACAGTTACGCCCTTACAAGTATTGTACAGATTGTGTTTCTTTAAAGAGCAAATAATGTACTTGTTTCGAATATCAGTTGCTTGGAATCGCTAAGCATTTATGCATGCACGTTAGTCTGCAGCAGTCTGTTGGCATATAAATGTGTCATTATCAAATGAAGCCACATTTTGTGGGAGGAGAAGGTAAGAGGAGCTGTTGTGACACGTAAAAGGGACTTACGTTGAAGACACAACAGATGTAGCTGCATAGGTATTTCATAACGTACTGACTGTGTGAGCAGGTATGCCCTGTGTTGCATGGCTGCCGGTCCATACTCCAGAACTGAAACTGAGGGTGTGTTGGAGTTGCGCACTTGAGAGACCTGGCAGTAGATTATTCTTTCAGTCTGCGCCTCATACCTCTTCCTTACGACCTTCATAGTAACTGTGCATTTTCCTCTTCTGCTAGGCTGTCTTCCTGACCTTTGGGCCCAGCCTTTATGCTGAAACTGGTAACAAAGGCACGAGTATGTGGTGGTGAACGTGTGTGGAGAGCGGGGGAATGGAGATCCTGCTCTAAAACACCGCTCTGGCTAGTGGGCTTAGACTGTTCATCAGTTTCTACTTCAGCTTCTACTTCAGCCATTTAATAGCTGTGCAGCAAAGACTCAGCAACTACTGAACTACCTTGGATTCATGGTGACAGCGTTGCCTCATTTTCAGGCTTTGATCTTATATGCACGAGTGCATGTATCACTTCATACACTTTTTGCACTTAACAGAAAATAAAGGTTAGATAGTCTTAGGGTGTGGCAAAATTGCAATGTTTGTACTTTTTTGTAAATATGGGGATGATTCTACAGATACAAAGATGCACTTTCAGGTAACGATGAAAACAAGTTTGTAGAATGCAGTCATTTAGGAGTTTTCTCTGACTGCAGCGTTCCTTGATCCCCATCCATCTCTAATACTGTGTTCTCCTTGAAAGCCTGCTTGGGAATGAGAGATGGTATCTTCCTCCCATCGCAGTATGTATTTATAGCTGACTGACTGAAAGTTCATATATATTTTTAAACAATTACAAATTGGCTGCTATTCTAAGATTTAGGTTTATTAGACTGATTTTGTAATGCATAAAAGTAATGTTAAAGTTTTATTTATAATGTCAACATTTACTGATTTGACACTTGGCTTCTAGGAGAGATCCAGCTCAAAGCCTTGGTTCCTTTTGCTATTTAATGTATTTTTTTTAACAGTATAGCCATTGTATGTGTAGAATGCAGTGAAATGAATGCAAATTACTAATCTTAACCTGCAGTTAGACCAGCAGTTTCAATGTTTACAGGACAGTGACTATTGATTGTAAACCCATACATGTTGGTTGAAACAGTGCACTCTTTCTGTGTTTTGGAAGCGTTGTTTCTGCTTCCTATGACAATTAATGAAATAGTTGCCTTCTGGTTTAGATTCCTGGTTATGTCCCTTCAGAGAGATTTAAATGCAGATTATGACTTTTCTGCCATGGACTCATAGGACAGAATTCCTACTGATAAAAGTGTTGTATTGAACATGTTTTCCGAAAGATTGACTTTATTTTTTGTGAAGATAATTTACGAGAATGTTTTATAGACAGATCAGAGTTGTTGAAAAAGTTGGTCTGAGGTCTTGAAATAAATGTGTGTAGATTATTAAAGATGTATCCCAAAGCAAAGTATTTTTTAATAGGGCACTGTTACTGGTGTAGTTATGCCTCTGAGCTCTCCCAGAAACACACCCATTTAACGTGTCACTGTGGACAGCCCAAGTGTGTTATTTAGGAGACAACTTGATTTCAGAAGATGTGGCTTCATTTATATTGTGCGTATCCCATATTACACTTCTGGCGGCAACTCCTAATATAAACATCAGCTGCAGAAGGCAGAACTTTTCGCCCGTACAGATCACTGCAGGTTAAGGAGCAGAGAGCCCGCCCTTGTGCTTGACTGCAGGAACGTTACACATCTGGTGACTGTTGGGCTCTTACAGTCCTCTCTCACTGTCCACAGGGTGTGCCTCACGTTAGTCCTTTTCCTTTCTGAAGGAAGGAAGGCGCAAATCGACATGTGCCTGTGTCCAACAGTTAACAGCTTGCCTCACCATGGCATCCCTTTCTTTGTGCTGCTGATCTTGCCAAATTGGGTAGCAAGAGGTGCTTGAAGAGTTACTGAGTATTTATTGTGTAATTTTAGGTGCTTATAAAGCCTTCACTGCTATTTTAAAGCAAAATTATGGGGATCTGTAGCATAGCAATAGCTGTATAACTCCAGCTTTCTGAACATGCCAAAAGCAAGTTACCCTTGGGATAGTTTAACTAGCAATGGTGTAGATAGTAGCAATCAATACCTTGAAGCTGCAAGTTCTGATTATTGGAAGGGAGCATCTCTGCTTTGAATGCAAAGCATCACAGAGTTGGTAATTCGTTATAGATTTCAGCGTCCCTCCTACTTATGAACAACATCTTAACTCTTCTCAAACTATGGCTTAACTATTGCTTAAATAACTGTTTTTTTCACCTCTGGTTATTTAAATCATCCAACTTCAAGGAGTTTTATGAATGCTATTTTAATACCAAGATACTCTAACATGTCTTTTAGCATTTCTTGTGAATGTTCTCATACATTGGTAATAAATCATCTTGGTGCAACAAGCTAAGGTAAGCAGACCATTGAACGGTTTAGTTATTGTCTAGTGCTTATTCTTTGTGCATCTGCCTAATAATTCTCAGAAAAAAAAGCCTAAGTATAAGCATTAAAGTGCTTGAAAACTGTTTCCACATTGTGTGCCTCAAACCAGTAACGCATTATCACACGTTTACTTGTGGATTGGTCTCAGAAACAGGCTTTTAATGATGTAACTTGTTTTTCAGTGTCTGCCTTGCAAATGAGACATGTCGCTATGCTGTGGTAACTTGTCTACAAATAACATACCTAGTGTACAAATTGGTTTAAAAAAAAAGTAATTTATAAAAGATGGACTTTTCTCTTATATTTAAACATCTGTTTGTCCTTGGGTTACGTTCTTAGAACAATTCTGTATATATTTTGCAATATGTTTCGTGTTTGATTGTACATTTTGCACTGATTTGAAATTCTGTATTCTAAGTATTATTTACAAGTTCCAGAGATCTGTAACTAGAATTTGTGAAAAATACAACATCTCTTCTACCCTGGATGTTTGTGGAATAGTCATGCTTTAAAAACAGTGAAATACACTTATGCAGAGACAAACATACTTTGTTTTAGCTGGGCACTACTTTTATAGGTATTCTGCAGCCTTGCTGTTTGAGATTGGGTCATGCTCCATGAGAGGGTGACTGTGTTGTAGCAGTGTTACTTCATAGGTTTTAGTTTCTAAGGTGACGCCTACACACTCAGTTTGAGGCCTGCAACATTCAAGCACTTCTAGAACCCTTATTTCTGTGGGCAGCACTTACTGTAACTGGTAAAATCTTTCTGTGATAGCACCCTAGTGTGTTAAGCGTTTTTGTTTTGTGAGTTACTTTAATGATGATCCAGATTTTCCAAGGTAGTTTTGTACAATTGCTTGCCCTATTTGCACTGCCCTAGAAACATATGACCTGGTGTTTTCAGGCTGTGGGAACAGCCCCATGCGTAGCCCCATTGTGCTTGGCTTGGGTGAGCAGTGGTGGACCTGGGCTGCACAACCCAAGGACCAGACCCCATGGACCTTGGCTTGGAGGGAGTCAGCTGGGGCAAGAGGAAGGGCTGTCCAGGAGCAGAGGCCCCGATGGAAACTCTGCCTCACTGCGGGTGGACAGCCCGCCCCTCCCTGGAGGTCAAGACCTATCAGCTCCTGGCCTGCCTTTCATGGCTGATGGGGTCCATCAGCTTGACACCTCCACTAAGGATGTCGCTGCTGCAGTAACCCTTCCTCTGGCATGGAGCAATTGTTTCTCTCCACTCTGTTCAACAATGGATTGCAGAACAGGGGAGAGCTTGTTTTTGCCCTAGCATCTCGGGGTGAACCTTATTGTTCCTTGCTGGGCTGCAAGTCAACAAGCTCTGAAGCAGCTAAAACCACATTTAAAAAAACATACATAGAAAAACTCAGATCTGGACTACTGTTCTGGGAAGAGAGGGGAAGCAAACAAAATACTGACTTTCCTATAGAGGGGAAAAAAAACCACAAAACACCCAAACCTGAAGTGTTCATGATTTAACCAAGCTTTATGCCTGCTAGCTTGCCTTAAAAATGGAAGAAAAATTGCCCTTTCTCTGTTAACTGGGGAAAGCGAAGTAGTGTTACTCTTTCTTCAGGTCCTAGCAGTGTTGTGGCACACTGAAACATACTGTTCTTCACATTGTTGCACTTCTTTTCAACTTTTACACATTGCAACCCAGCAACTATTTCAAATATGCAATTACAGGAGCCAGCCAGGCTGTCCAGTGAGTAAAACACATGCACCTGAAGGACTTGGGAAATCTCTGTGGGTGCTGAATGTGGTGAAGTCCTTCCAAATGCTGCAGGTGGGCTTGTGATACACCGTTGTGAGACAACAGCATGCAGTGAGCTGGATGAACTTTGTTTTTCAGGAGACATGACCAAAAAATTCATCATCATACATAGTCCTGAAAAAGAAAGTATGATCTAATTCTCCAGTAACTGAAAAGAAGCAGGCAGTGATGAAACTATGATCCTCCTTCTTAGCAGAGCACTGCTAAGAGGCTCTGGCATCACACCTGACAGACATCTCCTCGAAGCTGTGGGCATGGCACCCTAACACGCCCACGGGGAGGCAGCCAGCAGACATATGCTGTGGCACAGGTGCCATGTGAGGCTTCTTGTAAAGTTGCTTGGTGAGCGTAAAGGCACATCCTCAGTCCTACCCGTGTGCAGGGAGGCCTCAAAACCTTTATCCAAGCCTAAATGAGAGTGCTCTGACTGCCAAAGGGAAAGAGGAAAAGAAAGAAAGCAATGCAAGTGGAAGAGCTTCCTAGCTGGGGCTCCAGATGACCCAGAAATTCACTGTTGGAGGGATCCAGAGGGTTGCACCCCATGTTTAAGTGCATGAAATACACCTGAAGTGGCCTGTGGGCAGAAAAGGTACCAGGTCACGTTATCTGCCATTTTGGGGTGAGGCACCATAGGCTTCAGTGGAGGATTAATATTTACACAATTCAATACGCATCCAGGAACTCTGGTGCTTCCAAGATGCCATGATGTTCTGCCTATATCAATGATGATCTGCCAGTGAATTTTACCCCTGTCCTCCTCTGAGCTGGGAGAACAGCAAGGATCTGGTTTGCAGGCAGAGTGGACGATTTCCAGCAGTCCCTCCCTTCCTGCTCATGTAAGGTTGTGCCTTGCAATCTGGTCATGCCACACTCCCATCAAGGGGAACTGGTGTCTGAGAATGGGAAAGATGGTTTGGCCGTGATAAATCCCATGGTTTGACTTCCAAGTGGATTTAATCACCAGTTAGACAAATACACTTTGAAGTACAGCTAAGCAAAAAACTTTCAGACAAATTTAAGTCAGAAGGAAATTGAATTGAAGGGCAGCTGGAGCCATTTTGGACATCAAATTGATCATCAGATGACAGCTTTGGCCCCTGAAAACGGATGCTTTCTTGTTGCGGACCATTGGTGGACTGTAGCACATGGGGATTCCTCCTGCTGGGGCTGAATGACCAAATGCTGGAATGCATGGCGGCGGTGGCTGCATTTTCTCATTCCCAGGACCAGCCTGTTGCAAATGGATCAACACAGACATCGAGCAATGCCTTTGCAGGCACCCACATACAGGCAAGCAGCATCAACATGAATAATACAAATGGGCCAACCCTGTGCCTTCTCACCAACTAATTGGGCTCAAAGTTCACTCTCTCTCTCTCTCCCTCTCCGCCCCCCCCCCCCCCCCCCCCCCCCGGCCTCTCTCGTAGCTGGTACTATACACTTGGCCTATCCAGAAACTGGCTCTCACACCTCTTAACCAAGAAATCCAGCTTAAAAGTCTGCTAGGGTATCACAGAGAGAGAGAGGAAAAACGACGATAACAACAAAATAGTTATAGACAGAGTTTAATAAGGAGGTAGAACAGCCTGCAAGGATGAGGCACAGTCTGGCCAGACAAGTGCTCTGACCAGGAGGCTGCTGACTTAACATGGGGCCCTTGTAATAAGAGGGGGGTCAGGGCGGGCGTCAGAAAACACACCCAGAGAAACTGCACACAGACAACACCTCACCCCAGACAGGGAAATGGAGCAGGGACAAGCTCTGTCGCCTTCAGGGCTTTCCTCAGCCAACCTGTGCTGTGAATGCTCAGCCACGATCACAGGCACAGGCTGGCACCGCTGCTGGAACAGTGCCCCCAAGTCTGTGCTGGCCACCTATGAGGCTGGTGTGAGCCCAGGATTTCTGGGGACGCTGCTTACACCTCCGCTCATTTGCACACTGTTTTGAGGTCAGGACCTCCCTGCAATTCCCAAAGCACGAGCAACTACAGCAGCTCCGGGGGCACAAAACATCCCCAGCAGCAAGGACATCAGCCATGGATCTTGACAGTCCTGCTTCAAACTGGCCAAGTTGAAACAAATCAGTCACATGAGCCACTACACAACCTTGCATTGAAGGTCCTGTTCCCACGTCTCTGACACAAAAGCATGGCTTGCTGTCCTCTCCTCTGCTGCAGCAGCCTCCTCAACAAAACATGGAGCAGAGCTGGTAGCAAGTCTCCTATGACTCTCAGTCTCATAAGCCACAGTGCCCACAGCTGCACCCCAACACTTCCTGAACAAAACTTCTGGATGCTGAGGGGGTTGTCTGACAGAGTCTCAGCACATCTGCAACAAAGGTGTGGAAACAGATTTCACCTAGGAGATGCCAGAACTGAAGAGCCTCCATCAGCCCTGTGACAGGAGAGGAGACTGCTTCAGTCGACTGGGAGACGCTTTTTTCTTCTGCACTCTTCCACCTCAGCTTCCCAACCTTTTGCTCCTGCTTGTACCTCCATCCTCCTCCTAACTCCTTATCAGCCATCTCCTTCCCATGGCTCGTCGTCACTCCTATGTCACTGCTCTGTACAATGGCTTGCCATATTTGCTCTCCTCTAGAAACATTTAAAATTTTTTTCAGGCTTCTTTGGATTATAAGTGAACATTGTGTGGATTTTTTTTCAATCTCTTTAAATTTGTAACTGTGGTGTGTCAGCAGTTCTGGTCATAAACTTTAAACTGCAGCCTGAGGTTTAAACTGCAGCCTATCCAAAGTCTCAGTTGTATCTGCCTGTTGGAGCGAGCTGCTTTAGTTTCTGTTAGTTATAAATATCCTCCCAGGTGTCTGCCAAGTTTTGTGCCAAGTGTTGGCACAAAACAAAGCAGTGTCATTAAAGTACCATGCAACTAAAACAGGGACCTTAGTTCTAAAAGGCCATTTGCTGCTGGGCACAGCTTTATGATTTTGCTGTCTAGTTAACTGTACTCACTGTTAAACTGGAGGTTGCTGCCCCCTTGCTTTCTGACTGAGGATAGCAAAACCCTCCACTGAATTAGGAAAGGTGTTCTGGAACCCCTGCCCAGCCACTGGATGTGCTATTGCTGCAGGTTAAAAATTATTGTAAGAGAAATGGTGTACTGTAGTTACACAAAGAAGCTTATGCTATAACTGTTTGGTTCATAGATAAAAAAAGCTTGCTCCGTTTTATTAAAGTCATCCTCCTCTGAGATTATCAACAATTTGGGGAGGAAAAAAAATGCAGTAAGGTGGGATGCTGAGGGCACAGGTTTCTGAGGCTGCTCTCCCAATGTCTCCAGAGCTTCCTCTGATGGTCCCTCACGCTGTCTTCTCCATGGTGCCTGTCTCCATCCCCACCATGGGGTGCTTCCCTGCCCCAGGACATGTCATTGAACCCAGACACACGCTGCCTGTGCTGGGAGCAGCGGTGGTGCCATGCCATGCTGCTGTGTGGAGGCAGAGGGCTGGCCAGTTTCTTCTGATCCCACCCCAAGAAGAAAGTGGGTGCTAGGGCTGCACCTTGGTGGAGACAGAAAGCTGAGACTTTTCCTGCAGTAGTGTCCCCAGAGGCTCCTGCTTTGTCCTGCCCCTGCCAAGGACTGTTGCTGCTGAGGAGTGCGTCACTGGCAGGTCTTGCTGGGTCTCGTCGGGCAGCAAGGTTGTCCAACCCCCGTCATGCAGCACTGCTGGGAGGAGAGGCAGGAAGGTGTGGGGTGCTGCTCTGCAGACGCCATTCCCCTCTGGAGGGGGGCATGCATGCTGGGGAAGCATTGGCAAACTGTGCCCTAGGGTGGCCCACCTGTCCCCAGTGGCCCCACAGAGGAAAAGCACAAGGGACCTAGTCCCCTGTGGTGGAAAATGTGGCATGGGGAGTTTGGCTCTCTGAAACCTGCCTGCAAAGGGACGCAGAGCAGCCCAAGGCATGGTCCAGCAGCCAGGCCCCATGGTGTTGGGCTTGGGGTGAGCTGGGGGAACAATGTCTCACACAGCCAGTGGGGGCCAGACCCAGCAGTGCCCAGTACAGGGAGGTCATGGCGTTTCACAGCATGAGGGCCAAGCCCCAGCACTCAGTAGTGGGGAACAAAGCCTGGCACTGCTCCAGGGCTACGTCCTAGGGTGCTGCCTTGGTGGCAAAGGTCTGCCTGCCTTCAACAGTAGGACTTATGGCTCTCCTATTCAAGTAGGAGCCTGAAATTCACAGCCCAGCATGGCTAAAAGCCAGGCCTCATGGCACTCTGCACAGGGGCACGGTGGTGGACAGTGGTGGCACGACCCCAAGCCAGACACCATGGGCCTTGCCTTGGAGGGAGGTGGGGAGCAAAGCCCTCAACAGCCCGAGGGCCGGGCCCCTGGGTGCACAGGCACAAGGAAGTTGGTGGGGCAAGGGCCTGCATGGTCTGAAGACTTGGTCCCACCGTGCTTGGCTCAAGAGGGACCTGAGGTGGAAGGACCTGCAGAACAAATCTCTCCTGCACAGCTGGACAGCTTGGCCCTTCTCTCCTCTGCTGCAGCAGCCTCCTCGACAAAACGGGGAGCAGAGCTGCTGACACGTTTCTCCACTGCGGCTCCACCCAGCTCGCTCAGGAGCAGAACAACAGGGGTTAGCTCAGTCCACACTCATGTCGTTAGGAGCTGTGGTGCAGACAGAGGCCCATCTGGAGTCTCCCTGCTCCTGCTGGGGCCCCGGCCACACTCCCCTCACCTGCCGCATGCAGCACGGCTCTCTTCCCTGGCCTCTACCTCCAAACCCTCCACTCCTCACACGGCCGCTGCCAGCTCCTCCGGCTTCCTCGCCGCTCCTGCCACCGCTCTCCCTCGCTCACCTCAGCTTCACAGCCTCTGGCTCCTGCCGCCATCACCACCCGCCTCTTAATTCCTCCAAATTTCTGCCTGGGCACCTCCAAACAGCTGCTGCTACGGCCACGGCCCAACTGCCCACGGACACAAGGAGTGTCTCCTGCCCTCGGGAGGAGCCCTGCCGCAGACCAAAGCCCCAGCAGATCCACCCGGCAGCCCCAAGGCTGCCTCCCCCTCCCCGGGGCACCGGCCCACTCCACCAGCACAGCGGGGAACTTCCCAAAAAGCACGACCAGCAGAGCACTGCCATAGCGAAGAGCCCTTTGCGGAGCAGCAGGAAGGTTACGAGGCAGTGCTATCAGCCGTCAGTAAAACGCTACGTGCTCAGGCACAAAAGCTGAAGCGGCTGCTGCTCTCACAAGCGCTCTGAGCACATCCTCATCTCCCCCGCTGGCACCCAGACCCCTGACGCACACGGGACTCACGCAGGCGAGTGGGGCAGGACGCGCCTGCTTTCTGTGGGTCTTCCAGAAAGAGCAGGCACCACGGCAGGATTACAGGATTAAGCTGTCACTCTGCTCTGTGCCCTTCACAGCTACGCCGCCGTGGAAGCGGCACACCGCTGCCGTTTCCATTCAATGCAAGGCTGACTTCTAACCCATCCTGGTGACCTGCAGAGGATTACCGCCACAATCCCAGCTCCAGCGGACTTAGCGCAGCCACAATGAGAGAACAGCAAACACTTTCTCGCCACCATCAGCTGATGGCCCAGGGCAGCCGAAAACAACACAGAAAGAGAAATGATGGGGCAGCAGTTGGGTAAGCCGCCTGGATTAGAGAGGCTCAAAGTGGGCTGAAAACCAGCATGTACCGCTAACCCAGCAAAACTGCAGCTCCAGCCCTCGTCTCAGTTCACCCAAACACGGTCGAGCAGCTGCTGGGTGCGAGCACGCCGAGAAGGGCCACAAACACTAATGCTGCAACGGAGAAGTCAGGCAAGAGGTAAAGAGCAGCCACCTGCAGACAGCCATGACCCTGAACACGCAGCATCGCCTGTCACCTACACACAAACCTCCTCCTGCTTTCTATCGCGCTGGCCGCAACAGCTCTCTCCTGGGCCTGGGAAACAGCGACATCCCCACACACCCTTGGTGTGACACCTTTGGCCAGATTTCTCCCCAGAAGGCATGGGAGCAGGCCAAGAGCATGGGGTAACTGCGGCAGCATCCAAAAAGGCAAAGGGTCACCCGTCTCCCTCCTGGGTACCAACCCACATTCAAACTTCATCTTCTGCAAGGGCGGGAGCCTGGACTCCCACGTCCCAAAACGCACTGCTGGCACGGCAGCATCCAAGGGCCCACCACACTTCATTTCACCTCGCTCACGCGCGCGCACACACACACACGTGCACACACTGACCTGTTTACCACAGTGACGTGCCTCTGCATGGGAATTTCTTTAGATGGTCCACTCCCAGCGGCTGGAGGCAAGGCAGACCGGGCACTCTCCACAGTGGGTTTCACCACTCCACACGCCACTCCTCTGCCTCGTGGCGGGCGAGGAACAGGCCTCTTGCTGCCTTCTTCTGGCATGCTCAAAGGCCTGGGCTGTCGCAAAGTTCCTTTGGGCTTTCCTAAAGAGTTTGCAGACGTAGCCATGAGTAGCGCTCTCCTCCACCCAACCCAAAGAGACTCCAAGCGCAGCAGGTAACTCCCTCCAGGGAGTCCACATGTTCCAAAAGACAGTTAAGAAGGGTGCTCCCAGCCACAGTCATGGGTCTCTCTGCTATGGCATCGTGGCTCGCACCCAAGGACTCACAAACCACAATCTCCACTGCCGCGCTGCAGCAGGCAAAGAAACAGGAGACCCGTCTCTCCTTACACTCTCAGAAAAGCCATACACCTGCAAAGTGCCACAACAGGTCACGTCTCAGGTGGGACCCGTGGTCAGGCTGCCCTTTACCTCCCAACGGCAGCAGCCGCTCCCAGAGGTGTGGCACGTGCAGCCTAACCCCACCTCCTCGGCCACCTCCTGCACCGCTGCCCAAAGGGTTTCTGCTGCTCTACCCTGGCTTGCAAGCACCCTCCTCCCAAACTCCCACCACACAGCAGAGGTTACCAATTAACACCTGCAGAGGAACACGCCACACTGGCCTTCAGGCCACGCTGGGATAAACAAGCTCTTGGTCACTTCGCTGTTTACTTGCTGGCTGTACCACACCACTTTTGGCGGGCTCAAACACTTCCAAGGGGTACTGCCACGCAAGACAGCGAACCAACGTGCATTTACCATCGTTGTCATTTAACTGGGATATGAGTCACCGCTTCAGCTTCCCAACTAGAGGGTAGACTGTTGGCGTGGTCGCAGGAGAGCAAGAAGCAGCAAACCCTTCGTTACAGACAAGAACAGGGGAATACAAACAAACTGCAAGACCCACTGTTTCTCCAAGCTGCCAACTCGCAAGCAGATGGGCCTTGCCTGGGTCGGACCCTGGGATACCCCACTGACAGCAACGCAACAGCAGCTCATCAGTGAGGGAAAGCTGGCCCACAGGCTCTGGGAAAACACTGCTGCAGCAGCTTATGCAAAAAGGCACAGAGGTACAGAGAGCAGCCCCTGGGCATCAGCAATGTCGTAGCACCAGGGCACTTGCAGCAGCAACAGGAGCTGCTCAAACAGCCACAGATGATGCTGCAAGGGGCTCCTTCTCACTGCGAGGGCATGGCTCATCCCTGCCACTCCACAATGAGCCGAGCTCAGCCTCAAGGAATGAGCAGGCTCACTGACACACTTCTCGCCTGCATCTCAACCACGTTTCTCACAGAAGCACAGGCAGGTCGAAGTGAAGCCAAGCATCCTCCAAGAACTTTTTTTTCCAAGATCATTCACATCTCACGTACGCGCTCGAGAAGGGCTTCCTCACTGCCCATGGCTTGCGAGCACAAGCACCCTTGTCAACAACACTCCCCGCTCCCAGGAACTCTTCACCGGGACCACGCAGCTCGTGGCCATTAGTCACACACCCTCACGGCCGAGACTTCTGCTCCAGCAGCTGCACAGTTCTTTCACAAAGGCAGGCCCTCCACAGCTGCCTGGGGCTTACCTGCTAACGTGACTGGAGACGTGTTCTTCAGCCTCATCTGGCAGTTCACTTGCCGTCCCATTTTCCTCTTGGAACTCCTCTGCCGGGCCACCAGTTGAGCAATTGGCACAGTCTCGTTGCAAGCAACAGCGTGGCAAACGACCTTGTTGGAGTAGGAAGGGGACAGGGGGGAAAACAGTCAGTGAGGCCCAAGCTCATCCACAGCCCTCAGAAGGACTTGCAACCATTTCCATGCCTGTAACTGCTGGGTCATGCAGGCCCGCAGGCAGTTCAGCAAAGGCGTCAGCAGCAGACACCAACCTTGGAGACCTCCCTCTCCTTTCGCAGCGCACCTCAGAAATCAGCAAAGCAGACAGCCAGAGCCTCTCCATCGCCTTCCCACGTTAGGTCGGGCCCCACCGGGGAACAGCCTGGTTTCTCACTCCCATCCTACAGGCTGACCATCTCGCTTTACAACACTGGGAAGACACAGGTTTCCAGCCTGCCCTCGCTCCTCCTGCCAAGGCTCGCCAGGGACTCTCGCACCACCCTGACCCTACGGAGCCGGGCTGCCTTTGCCCTGCTTACCAAAGAAACAGCACGGCCATCCTGGTTGCACAGACCACCCTGCAGGCACCGGACTGGCCCCCAGCAACAGCCCGGCCACCTCCCTGGCCTCCCTAACGGCCTCTTGCCTCGACCTCCCCTTGCCACGCCTCAGCAATGCTGCTACAGGCCATCCCTTGAACGGATGCAGGAACCCCGCTTTGGCAAGCCCCCAAACCACATGTCTAGCATGCACTTTGCCTCACAGAGTAGATGCAAGCCCAGACTTTTGGGCCATTCGACTGCTAACAGCCTGCAAAGGCAGCTGGACGAGTACTCCTCTGGGGCTCAAGGACACAGGCAGCCACGCAAAAACCCCCGAGTGAAAAATGGGAGTTTGTGGTCCCAGGGGCTCTCTCTATGGGTCTCAGCCATGTTCGGTGGTGGTGGTGATGCAGGCTAAAAAAGGGGCCCGCAGGCACAGCACTGCTACACTCATAACCATGGCCCCCAACAAGCACAGGGGCTGACAATTCAGCACAGGAGCGAGGCAGGAGAAACTCAGGGACTTGGGCAGCACCTCTGAAATTTAGCAAACAGCAGCTCCAGAAAGGAACCTTTCTCACAAGCAAGGCAGAGCAACCAAAGCAGAAGAACCGAGTGCCAAGACAAAAAAAGCAAGCCATTGCTAAGCAGCAATGGCTTGCTCGAGAGCTCTCCTCAGTCCCTCAGGCTGACCCAAACAGCCCCGCGAAATACGAGCAAGGGATGACAACACTAGGAACAAGGCAACGCTCTTGGCCCCCAGCAGTGCACTCCAGCTCGTCCTTCCCCTCCTCTTCCTCCTCCACTGCACACCCAGCATCTGCACCGGGCCGGCTCAACATACGGCCATTGGAGGGAGGGCCTCTCCTTCTGAGGGGCAGCTCTCCCATCCGAGGAGCTCCTGCTTGGAAATCAGACAGCACACCTGCTGCGCAGTCAACACCTATGCAAAAAGCGTACCAGCACTGTCAGAGCTTGGACAGGTAGCCTTGCTTGTGCCTAAATGCAAACAGGCACACAGCACATATGGAGCATGACCTGCGGGGCAAAGAATCCCCTATTCTGCCTCTCTCCATGCTTCACAGATGTGTACAAAATATGCAGGAGCAGTCCCGGACTGTGACCAGCCCATGTCAGTGCACAACTGCACTCACCAGCCCTGCTCAATGTCTGCCCAGGACACACTCCTTCAGCATGTGTTTCAATGGATGGATGGGAACAGGCCTTGGGATATCTGAGGCTGTTGTTTGTCTAAAAATCCCCTCAGATAGGAAGATGATGTGTGCATGAACAAGTAGCACATCCTCAGATGAGGGGATGCGGCTTGGAGTGACTCTCCTGTGTACAGACTACACTAGTCTGCCATGCAGCCCTTTTGCCCTGCTCAGCAGTTCTGCATTTGTCAGATCCCCCACGTCCATACGCACCATGAGACTCCCAGCAAAATGCAGAGTATCATCCCTGTTATTCAAAACTAAAAGCCCCACCAGCCCTTTTACCACCACCATCCTGCTCCTCTGGGCCCCAAAATAATCACAGTCTGAGCTGAAAAGCTCTGCAACATCCCAGCGCTCGTACTGATCCACTTGCTCTTCCTGCAGGAGCTCTGGTCCCTAAGGGACCCAGAGGGCTGTGGTCTGTGCCCTGAAGCCTTGCAGTAATCATTGTCTAACAGGACAGTCTTGATTGCATGCTCAGTCTTCTGGCTTTTATCTATGGCATCAACCTAAGGATAAGGAAGCACATGTGGTCTTTTTTGTGATCCTCTTCAGGTCTTTTCCTCACTGTCCCCACACACATGTTCTTCTGACACGGGAATTTTGTTCTGGCCTTCCATTTTTGCAGACTGTGTTGCCCATGTCTGGTAGGGCCATGCAATGCCCAAAGCCTGCCCCAGTGATACGTACCGCGTGACTATCCCATCGGGCTCTGCCCAGGCATAGGGCCCTCTCACTCTGGCTCACAGGACAGCTCTCTTCTTGGCATATGACAGGGTTTGTGCCGAGGCCTGCTTGGTGGCCATCTCAGAGAGGTTCATAGCCCTTGGGCATGTCCCAACTTCTCCATGCCATCTCTTATGTGTCCCCCTGACAGGTCAATGCTTTTTCTGCAGCCATGCAAAGTAGAGGGCCCAAACCTGCCTTTTGCTTTTGTTTAATTACATTTTATTCATATTTAAGTATTCATTCCATTAGCTCTTAATAAAGACTGGTTTATCCACTTTATACCTATACTTTTACAGTTATAAATATTTAATTTATATACCTCTATAAATATATATATAATTAACGTATCTATGTAAAAATAAAAATGCATATTAATACACTCCTTTATAAATCTATTTCTAACTATGTACATATTGTATGCATTGTATATAAATGTATATATTTTTATGTAAGTTTACATTTATATAAGTTTTTATATAAGTTTATATAAGTTTGCAGATGACACCAAGTTGGGCAGGAGTGTTGATCAGCTTGATGTTAGGAAGGCCCTACAGAGAGATCTGGGCAGGCTGGATCAATGGGTCGAGGCCAACTGTATGAGGTTCAGCAAGGCCAAGTGCCGGGTCCTGCACCTGGGTCACAACAACCCCATGCAGCGCTACAGGCTTGGGGAAGAGTGGCTGGAAAGCTGCCCGGCGGAAAAGGACCTGGAGGTGCTGGTTGACAGGCGGCTGAACATGGGCCGGCAGTGTGCCCAGGCGGCCAAGAAGGCCAATGGCATCCTGGCCTGTATCAGCAATAGTGTGGCCAGCAGGAGTAGGGAAGTGATCGTGCCCCTGTACTCGGCACTGGTGAGGCCGCACCTCGAATACTGTGTTCAGTTTTGGGCCCCTCACTCCCAGAAGGACATTGAGGTGCTGGAGCGTGTCCAGAGAAGGGCAACAAGGCTGGTGAGGGGCCTGGAGAACAAGTCTTATGAGGAGCGGCTGAGGGAACTGGGGTTGTTTAGCCTGGAGAAAAGGAGGCTGAGGGGAGACCTCATCGCTCCCTACAACTACCTGCAAGGAGATTGTAGCGAGGTGGGTGTCGGTCTCTTCTCCCAAGTAACAAGCAATAGGACAAGAGGAAATGGCCTCAAGTTGTGCCAGGGGAGTTTTAGATTGGATATTAGGAAAAATTTCTTCACCAAAAGGGTTATCAAGCACTGGAACAGGCTGCCCAGGGCAGTGGTTGAGTCACCATCCCTGGAGGTATTTAAAAACCGTGTAGACGTGGTGCTTAGGGACATGGTTTAGCGGTGGACTTGGCAGTGTCAGGTTAAAAGTCGGACTTGATGATCTTAAAGGTCTTTCCCAACCTAAATGATTCTATAATTCTATGATTTTATATCTGAACACTTCCTGGTACAAAGGAAGCAGAGGTTGCGACACTGAACAAAATGGTGGCTCCCTCCCACAAAATGGTGGCAGAAACCTGCCAGCAAGGGCTCCTGCCCAGGAAGTCTGGGCAGCGCAGGAGGCGGTTTCGAAGCAGGGCGTGAGAGCTACCTAAAGCCCTCCCACCCCCCTCAGCTCACAGGCGTGCGCACACTCAGGGCTTCTCCAGGGCCAGCCAGATACACTCATGAAACGCCGGGGAGCTCCAGGCACAAGTGCTGCCGGGCAGTCTCTGCGCTCCTGCACAGGCATTCTTCTCGCAGACGCTCACTCGCCACAGTCTCGCCAGAGAAACCTCCCTGCCACGATCGTGGACCAAAGCCGGACGGAGCTCTTGCGCAGCCCGGGACCAACCCTGCTCTCAAAGCGTGTGCTACATGCAGGGTCGAGTCCTAGCACTGAGCACGCTCATGTGCTTGAAACACCTCATCCTCACCCCCCAGCAACTAACGTGCAACACAAGCAGAGTCAGTGGTTCGGGAGAAGGCAACCTCACTCTCCTCAAGCCTCTTCAGCTCAAGACACAACAGGAGAGTCCCTCACCTCCAAGCACACGAAAGCGAGCAACTGCCGCTCGCGTACCTGCACGGTGCTCTCTCCAAACAGCGGCAGCACCAGGCAGCTGCCTGCATCCGCAGTACCGCTATGTGGGATGCCACGTAAAGTGAGTCTCTGCTGCTCTCTGCAGAAGCAGCCCCTCTCCCCTCACCGTTTCCCGTTTTTAGGGGAAATCACCTTGGGCAACACACCAAGTCCAAAAGGAAGAGAAATCCCAGTCCACAGCACATTTCAGACGCCGTGCCACACGTTTCAGTCTACACATGGACACTAGCACTGTCTCTACCTTCCTGCACCCAAGCTCACGACGGCCAACTCAGCTGCCGGGCAAGGAGGCACGGCATTAAGTCCTGTTCTTCACCGTTCCTTGAACAGTTTTACTTTATGCACACACAGCGCTTTACTAACCGGACCGTGTCTCCGTGTACATGTATATTTACACACAGGTACACCCACATACCTGCACCTGTACAGACAGCACTGCCTATACTTGTGTTTACACACACTCCATTGAACAAGCTGCTACACACAAGGGCTTCGGCAGGAACAATCACAGAAATTTCAGCATAACTAGTTCTACAACAAACTTCCATCCGTGTCTGGGGGGGGGGCTGGGGCAGGCTATCACTGAAATCAGCTCAGCCACTGTCTCTCTGACAGGCTGGAAACCCTCATGGCATTCAACAAAGACCGTGCCTGTACGCAATCCAGCTCACAGGCACAAAGGTACTCCAGCTCCTTAGCCCAGCAATTGCTGCCTTTGCGGGTCCAGTGTGTTTCACTGACTGATCCTGGAACAACCTCTACTACAGCTACCTTCACAGCACCCCCTGTTCAGCTATGGGCCACAGCGTTACTGCACCCAGGAGGAGGAGCACACGTTGAACACATGCACTTGCACACCTCCACACGGCAATGGGCGACACCCAGGCTGGGCATTTTGATCCTTCTCTCATCCTTTTAGAGACTTAGCAGCTGGTGAACAGAGCTTTTCAAGGAGTGAGAGGAGGTGGTGGTCACATGCCAGAAGGAAAAGATCCAGGAAGTCCCTATCTCTTGGACCCACTCATTGTGGGGACATCATGTGTTGGACCAATGCATAAGTCTGAACTTGGTATTGAAGCTGCAATGGTAAAAAGCATTCAAAGTCCTCTTCTCCTGTGTCTGCCTGCCCATCGTCCCATGCTGAGATAGTCAGGGGATCTCATGAATACTGCAGCATTAAGGGAAATGAAGCAACTAGCACTGCACTGTCACTGACAGCAGTTTTGGATACCTGCCCTGCTGTAGGTGTGGGTTTTAGCCCTATGCGCTCCAATGAACCACAGCCACAGTGGGCTTAGGGGGCTGAGAGAAGAAGCTGCTCCCACATCTGTGTTGAGTGCCTTTCCCACAGCAGAAACTTCCTATCAGACCTAGTACTGGTGGTGTACCTGATTACCAAGGTACATAAGGTCAGTGTTGTGAAACTTGTTTGGTCCAGGTTTTTGTCTCACAGTCCTGAATATGCAAGCCTGCAAGCGACTACACCCTGTGTGAACATATCCATTCAGCTGCTCAGACTGGCAGAGGGCCAGCAGCAGCGTTTGCAAACCAAATCCTACCTTAACCTTCATGCATTTATTGATTTTTTTGCATGTTTATTGAGAATGCGCAAGCCTTGTAAAGCTGTGGGCAAATACAGACCCACCTGTGTAATAAGTGCTCAGTATTAGCCAACATGGTGAGATCTCCCCCAAGTTTCCACTGCTCTTCAGATGCCTGCACAGGGCTAAGAAACATAACTGAGTGTAACCAAATGACTGTAGGCAAGTAACTATCTGTATTTGCTCCTTATGTTAGGCTCAGTCTGCAGCAAGACTATGTTGCATAACCTGGGGACTTGCACAAACAGATGTGTTCCCAGAGATCAGTAGAGCAGCTGATCTCACAGCTGCCCCTGCCCACTCCTCACTATCCCAGCCACCAGACCATGGTTCAGACCAGGCTGCTGGCAAGCCTTCCCAGCTCTGTGCTCACTCACCGACAGCTGAGAAATGTCCAGGAGCAGCTTCCTAAACTGCCTCTCAGTCATTCAGGTTTGCATGCTGCAAGCATCCTCAGCAGTCTGCCCAGGTTACCCTCCACCTCATGGTCATCTTACAGCAAAGCATTGAGAACAAGTGGTGAAAGCCTTAAGCTTCTGCTCTGTGCCCAGGGCTTCACTACCATAACTGTGTAGACATGCCCAGAAGAAACAGAAAACAATTATTCCACATTTAAGAAACACATTCCTTTCCCATCTTTCCCTAAGATTTTGTTTGGACTTTAGGACCAAGTAGCATTAAATATACATATATATAGAGAGAGGAAGTCCCGACTGGACAGATAAGGGTAGAGTTGAGCTGCACCCTGCAGACACCTAGGTCAGGCCAATTCCTATCCACATTCTGAGGAGCATGAGAAAGACGTTTTTGGAGTGCAAGACCTCTCACTGTCTGGGGAAACAAGGCAACGGGTGCTCCTTCACTCTTTCCTGCACACGGGCCTATGTTTTCTGTCCCTGACCCCATGCCCTGAGTGTCCAACACCCATCAGTGTGTTCCCTCACTCCCACCTTCTGGCCTTGCTTTGGGCACTTTTTCTTCCAGATTAGTAGTTTCTGTCTTTGTTCCTTCAGGTGCTCTTGCTGTAGTCCTTCTGCAGCATTGGGACTTGCTGGCCTCTCTCACACCTTTCAAAGCCTCTTTGGCTTTTTTGTGACTTGCCAGCGTCCTGACCTCCTCCTCTGCCCTTTTCCTTGGCTCCTCTGCCTGCTACTGTCTCTGGTTTCTGACCATCTCGTTGGCACTATGTCTTTGATCCCACACTCCCTCCCAATGCTGGAATCACGGCTACCTCTTGCCATGGTGGGAACAAGCCTTGGAGCTGCTTGCCTTCCTCCTCCTGGGCAGCTGGGGACTCCAGGCGAGCACTGCCTGCTCCTGCCGGGAGCGGAGCAGGTTTGGCCTCCCCCATGGCTCCATCTCCTTCCAGGGACAGTTCAGGAGGAGCTAGAGCAGCTCTGGCTGGTCTCCTTCGTGAGAAGGAGTGTGGGGAGGAGACCCTACTGGCTTTGCCAGGGCTCCAGCTGGACACATGGGCACGCTGGACATGCTCCACCATCAGAGCCTCCCCACAGCTGCTGGGGAGACTGTGATGCTGCAGGGACCTCATGGGTGATGGTGTATGAAGTGCTGGGAAGCTCCTTGGGCCCAGGGACCTGAGGGCTACCAGTCCAGGATGGACTTGGGGCTGGGGCTGGAGGTGTGGCTGCCACTGTGGCAGCTGCCAGGCTCAGTGAGGCCAAGGGGCTTCCTTCACCCAAGGGGCTTCCTACACGCTTGCCAAGAGCATGGCAGCCGCATGTGGTTGTAGGCATCCATGCTGCACAAGGACTGGGCAAAGCTGATAAGCTCATGGAGGAGGTGCTTGGTGCGACTCATAAAGAAGCAGCTGTATGTCCCCAGCAGTGGCCTGGCTGTCCAGGTTGTATCTCCTCATGTTCAGATGATCCCACTGTATATTGGAAATGCAATAGTCTGCAAAATGTAATGTGTATTTATACTGTGATTGCTGTATCACCCTACTAAATGGAAAACCCTTGTAAATGCAAATAGTCTCAAATTAATAAACTGCATTAAACATTGGACCCTCCATGTGTGGAGTATCTTAAAAAGCCTGGTCAGAGAATACTGGAGTCTGACAGGAAGCAGTCTCTGGAGGCTGTCATGGTTGTGGCAGAAGGTGGCTGTCACCAAGTCTTGGTGGTAGTCACCATTGGGAGCCTTTTGCAGGCACACCCCAGGTGAGGTTCAGCATCTCCATCTCCGCCCTGGCATGTGCCCCTGCAGCCTCCCTCCGTGGGGCCAGCCTCTGGCTTGGCTTTGGCAGTCTTCCATTGATCCGCCATCATGCAGCCTGACCTGATGTTGCCTCCAGTCTGGCTCTCAGAAGTGGACATCTGCAGAGAAGGGAATGCTGCTGCAGGCAAGCTGCAGGGTGGCAGGGCCCCCTGATGGCAGGATGGCGAGGGGCTCTCCTTTGCTGGCAGTGGGCAACTGAGCTGACTTCACGAGGCCTGATGGCATACGGCTGCGGACCATCTTCTGCCCCTCTGTGTGGGGCACTAATCAGCCATATGTTTGGAATGCTGGAGGTCACAATGAAAGCTGAACCTGTTGGATCTAAGGGTTTCAAGTACACAGCATTGCTCGAGGTGTCCACAGACACATGGCATCTGGAGCTTGGCAGCTGCCTGGGTACAGGCTGAGCAGGGCACAGCCCCACCAAGAGGGTGCCACGGGCCCAGGGCAGTGCGGACAAGGCCCAGGTGATGCCCAGGCACCCACCAGCCCCCAGCCCCTCCTTGATGGAGAGTGCACCCATGCACTGGTTTTGTACAGGTGTCAATAGAGAGATCCAACTATAGAATTAAATTCAGTGAAGTTTTCAGTACTCAGAAATTGAAGCAATTAAGTGAATTAATTTAAAACCTGTGTTCTTTGTAGAAGAGATGCCCTTAACTGTTATTCCTCAGTCTCTCCCTCAAGAAGCCGATTTTAGCTGCTGCCTTGTAACAGGACGGAGGTTTCAGCGGCCCCATGGGAAGAGGGCATGGTGAACTGAGGCGGCACCAGCGGGCCGGGAGGACCCGCACTCTGCGAGCACACGGAGAGCCGGGACTGTCCCAAAATGGCTCCCGCCGCCTCAGCGGGGCGCCCCCCTCCGGCGGACCACGTAGCCCCTTCCCGGAGGGCGGGAGGAGTCGGGTGGCGCGCATGCGCTGCGGGCTGGCTCGTGCGGGGCAAAGGAGTGGCAAGGCCGCCCGGCGCATGCGCGCGGGGCTCCCCAGGGTGGGGGGCGGGTGTTGCGGTGCGGTTGGCGGCTGTTGAGCGAGAGCGGGCGGTGCTGGGTGGGGCCGCGCGGCCGCTCACTCGGCGCGAGGGGAGCGGGCACCGTTGCCGCGCCGTCCCCTCACAGGGAGACGGCGGCGCTCGGCCCGGCCCCGGCCCGGCCCGGCCCGCGGCGGCGGCGGCAGTGGCGGCGGCGGCGGCGGCGGCGGCGGCGGTGGCAGCAGCAGCAGCGACAGGGGAAGAGGCTTTGGCTGGTGTCTGAAAGCCCCTGGGTTGAGGTGGTGGTAAGGAAACAGTGGAGACCCGCCGGGCGTAAGCCCTCCCGGGCTGCGGGGAGAGGCAGTGTGGAGGGCCAGGCGCTGCCTGTCAGCGAGAGGCTGCTTCTCCTCAGTGGCTCGGTTGTGACAGAGAAAGTGTCCCGACTTCAGCGGGTTAGTGACTACTTTTGCCTTCAGAGGAGACTTGTGTTCCACGGGGTTGTGTTTGTAGTCTTTTAAAAGAATGGCTATTAGGGAGTTCATCCTTCTAAGCAGGAAAACTCTTCACTTCCGTTTTTTTGTTAGCCTGAGTACTAATCTGCAGCATGGAGACCGTTTTGCAACTGGAGGCTGGTAATCTGTTTTAAGCATACCGAAAAGTTTCTGTTCAGGTGCCAGAGAAGACTGGTTTGAATGATGTGCCCTGACTTACTGATGGAGGCTCCTCGGGC
Organism: Aptenodytes patagonicus; assembly: GCF_965638725.1. Classification (NCBI taxonomy): domain Eukaryota; kingdom Metazoa; phylum Chordata; class Aves; order Sphenisciformes; family Spheniscidae; genus Aptenodytes; species Aptenodytes patagonicus. Next base: position 72,586,734 of record NC_134982.1, read on the forward strand.
TGTGTTTCCAATGAAGTGTCCTCCCGTCGAGGCGGTGAGCCACTGGGTGAATGTTGTAGCTGTTGAATGACCTAACCTTATAGCAGCTGACCACAAAAAGAACTTTAAAAAAGTTTCAGAAGCCGCTCTGAGCTCATGTAGCTTTCTGCTAATGTATCAATGTGTTGCTTATTGTCACCATTACTGCATTACGTGTCTTCTGCATTATTGCTAGCTGTAGGAATGGGAATGTCATTCAGGTGTAAGTTGAAGACTGCATTTAGTTTAACCTTTGTACCCTAGTATGTGTCATCTTGTTTAACTACGTGAATTGTCCTCATGACTGCTCCTCATAATATAATTTAGGAGCGTATATTTTATGGTACCCTGTTTGCTATTTCTGATCTAACTCAGTTCTTTAGTATTGATGTACTACAGAGCTGTCTGATGGTGGCTGGATGACATCCCCCCACGTCCCTTCCCCCCCTTTTTTTTTTTTTATTGAAGTTTCCTCTTTTGAATCGACTTTTGAAACTGCCTTCCCAGGTTATTGTAAATTTTCTTCGCTGTCACTCTTTGTCCAGCTGTAATGGATATTGCAGTAATTTTTCCTGAGCAGTAAGTTACATTCAGGTAGTTCAAGTAAGAGGACTTTCAAGAGCCGTATTAACAAGATAAGAATTTGTGTGTATTTAAAAGAAAGAGTAGAGAAAAGGTCCCCAAAAATGCTTCTCACTGAGTTTTCCATGTCTCTTGTATGTATGTGACTTGGAACACAGTTGTAGACAAAACTGCATTTTTTGCTGGACTTCTCAATGTTTGGGTGTTTGGGTTTTTATATGATCCAAACTTTAAACCACTTACGCATTTGTCCAGCACATGATGTCCCTATGAAACTGAGTGGGTCCAAGAGATAGGGACTTCCTGGATCTTTTCCTTCTGGCATGTGACCACCACCTCCTCTCACTCCTTGAAAAGCTCTGTTCACCAGCTGCTAAGTCTCTAAAAGGATGAGAGAAGGATCAAAATGCCCAGCCTGGGTGCCGCCCATTGCCGTGTGGAGGTGTGCAAGTGCATGTGTTCAACGTGTGCTCCTCCTTCTGGGTGCAGTAACGCTGTGGCCCATAGCTGAACAGGGGGTGCTGTGAAGGTAGCTGTAGTAGAGGTTGTTCCAGGATCAGTCAGTGAAACACACTGGACCCGCAAAGGCAGCAATTGCTGGGCTAAGGAGCTGGAGTACCTTTGTGCCTGTGAGCTGGATTGCGTACAGGCACGGTCTTTGTTGAATGCCATGAGGGTTTCCAGCCTGTCAGAGAGACAGTGGCTGAGCTGATTTCAGTGATAGCCTGCCCCAGCCCCCCCCCAGACACGGATGGAAGTTTGTTGTAGAACTAGTTATGCTGAAATTTCTGTGATTGTTCCTGCCGAAGCCCTTGTGTGTAGCAGCTTGTTCAATGGAGTGTGTGTAAACACAAGTATAGGCAGTGCTGTCTGTACAGGTGCAGGTATGTGGGTGTACCTGTGTGTAAATATACATGTACACGGAGACACGGTCCGGTTAGTAAAGCGCTGTGTGTGCATAAAGTAAAACTGTTCAAGGAACGGTGAAGAACAGGACTTAATGCTGTGCCTCCTTGCCCGGCAGCTGAGTTGGCCGTCGTGAGCTTGGGTGCAGGAAGGTAGAGACAGTGCTAGTGTCCATGTGTAGACTGAAACGTGTGGCACGGCGTCTGAAATGTGCTGTGGACTGGGATTTCTCTTCCTTTTGGACTTGGTGTGTTGCCCAAGGTGATTTCCCCTAAAAACGGGAAACGGTGAGGGGAGAGGGGCTGCTTCTGCAGAGAGCAGCAGAGACTCACTTTACGTGGCATCCCACATAGCGGTACTGCGGATGCAGGCAGCTGCCTGGTGCTGCCGCTGTTTGGAGAGAGCACCGTGCAGGTACGCGAGCGGCAGTTGCTCGCTTTCGTGTGCTTGGAGGTGAGGGACTCTCCTGTTGTGTCTTGAGCTGAAGAGGCTTGAGGAGAGTGAGGTTGCCTTCTCCCGAACCACTGACTCTGCTTGTGTTGCACGTTAGTTGCTGGGGGGTGAGGATGAGGTGTTTCAAGCACATGAGCGTGCTCAGTGCTAGGACTCGACCCTGCATGTAGCACACGCTTTGAGAGCAGGGTTGGTCCCGGGCTGTGCAAGAGCTCCGTCCGGCTTTGGTCCACGATCGTGGCAGGGAGGTTTCTCTGGCGAGACTGTGGCGAGTGAGCGTCTGCGAGAAGAATGCCTGTGCAGGAGCGCAGAGACTGCCCGGCAGCACTTGTGCCTGGAGCTCCCCGGCGTTTCATGAGTGTATCTGGCTGGCCCTGGAGAAGCCCTGAGTGTGCGCACGCCTGTGAGCTGAGGGGGGTGGGAGGGCTTTAGGTAGCTCTCACGCCCTGCTTTGAAACCGCCTCCTGCGCTGCCCAGACTTCCTGGGCGGGAGCCTTTGCTGGCAGGTAAGTCTTCCCCAGAAGCATCCCGCCAGCGCTCTAGCAGCCTGTGGCACCAGGGAAGGTGCTGTCGGAGATGAAGCAGCGGACTGCTCACATCTTTACCAGCGCCGCAGTGGCGGGCGCATGTTTCTCCGGACGGGCAGTTGCCTGGTGATGAGACGGCATGGTGTTGGCACTGGCTCTGTGGCGCTCCTGCTGTGTGCAGCCCCCAGCTTGCAGGGAGCGGGTTTCGCTTCTGTTGGGTTTTCTCTCTGAAGAGGCATCTGTGGAGTCAAGGCGTCGTGCGCCTGTGGGTAAGACGTGGCATGGCCCGGTTGCATGCAGTTTCCATGGCAGAGCTGACACGTGCCCCGTGGGCGCTGGTGCAGGGATGTGGGTTTGCGTGAGGGAGGAGCGGCCGTGAGCTACCCGGCGTCACCGTGGGGCATGAGCGGAGGGAGCGCTGGGCAGTGAGGTGGGGGCGGCGGGTCACTGCTGCTCTTAGGGTGGAAGTTCTGGCCCTGCAGGCAGTGATGTGGGCCAATTGCCTGGCAGCCCCGCCCCTCTTCTGGCCACCGGTCTGTGGTGATTGGCTGGCGGGGCCAGCCCATGCACAGGGGCTGCTGTGCTCCTTCAGCTGCTTTTTTTGACAATGTCATGCCTCGTCTGTTTCATACCACCCTCTGTTTGGCTCGCAGACCCAGGCCCCTACAAGTGTACCCAGGAATATTAAGGTCTCTAAAGAAGAGCCACTGAATCCTTGCTTGTTTGCAGGGGAGGTTGAATAGTAAAAGCTGGTGTTTTTAGCCTGTGTATGTAAAAATGCTTTTTTTTTTTCTTTTGGGGTGGAGGGGGTATAGGTGAAGATGCAGGAGCCTGAACTTATTGCAAAAACACTGCGAGCTGTTCTTCATCCCTTTAAAAATGGCATACCTTTGTCAGAGCTTCAGGGTGAGTACAAATCCCTGACCGGCGAGTGGATTCCCTTCAGGCACCTAGGACATGGCACACTGGAAGGCTACTTGCAGAGCATCCCAGGAGTTGTCAGAATGGAAGGGAACAAAATGGGAGAGGTAAGAATCAGTTACAGTTCAGAAATGGGTTTTGTGTTTTTAAAGTGTGCATGGTTCATAACTTTACCTTTGCCTGTGCCATGGATTTCTGACAAAAGTACTGTAGCATGCGTGTGGTGCACTAATGCTGGGAGAAGTGGAAGCTGTGGCATAGACCAAGCGCCCCTTATTTTTCTGTCTCTGCATGCAGACTGGGAAGTTGTGTTTGCAAAAGGTGGAATGTTGCAGGGCATTTTCCCGGAAACAGGAGTTCTGGCTGGAAAGACAATTTGTGTGACTGTAGAGCTCTGGTCCCTGTCTCAGCATTTCTAATGCGGGGGGGGGGGAATATTGGTGGGTTGTCCTGGGACCTTAAAGACGGTGAACTCGTGTGTGTCTTGATCATCTATTCAGCGTGGAGTTTAGCATCATCTTTTTCCTATAGTGAAACTGTTGTGAGTGCTGTTGCTTGTAAGCCTGACAGTGCTTGCTTTAGGCTTAGCACTCTTGTTTGTCATGAGTTGCAGTGCCGCAGGACTGTGAAGCCTTGCCAAGGTTCAAAGGCAAGAGCCCTTGCAAGTGAGGTGCCTTGATGCAAGAGTTGCAATGCCTCAGCTTAGCAGTGTGCAAGGGACAAGGAGTCAGCACAGAGGTCAAGGAGAAGGTGGAGCAGTGCTCAGCAGAGAATATTAGTGTGGTGGGAGAGTTCTCCTTTATTCCTTGGCCTTGCTGCACTAGCCTGTGTCTCTTGATGGCTGCCAGCTTGGAAACAGCTTGCCAGGACCACAAGCCTCCTTGTCCAATAGTGTGGAGTTCCTGGTTTTGAGTCAGAAGGCATTCTCTTGATGGTTGGCATGGCTGTGTGACTTCTAGATGATCTGTTTGAGTGGAGAGCTTAAAGCCTCTCCCTCATTGGAGCTATGTCTGGGTTCCTGAAGTCTATGTAGTGTGTGGGAGAGGAGAAAGCTAGCAGACGTTTGGCACAATATATGGCTGTCACAGCGGGTCTGGAGAGACAGCACTTAAGGCTGAGCCCCCTTGTTGGCTCAGCTGGATTGGGATGGCATCTGGGAACTCGGAACTAGGTCTTCCTGGTTAGCTATGAAGAGTGTGATGAGAGGTGTCCTGGGGTTTGTGCTGATGTCTGGAAATGTGGCTGTTTTTAAGCAAGAGGTTCCCTTGCTGCGTTTTTACAACTGTCAGAATTTGCCCTTTTGCAGCAGGAATCCAAGTTTGGGGTTCTTTTTCGCTTGCTCCAAGCCTGCATCAGCTGCAGCTACATCAGTAACATGAATGCAGGTACCTCTGGGAACATTTGTGATGCTGCAATTTAATGCTTCATCATGGTGGCTCTGGCAGATAGCCATCTGTTTCTAACTAGGGCCTTGCAGGGTGTAATCTGGTATCCTCTCATTGCCTTGAGAGCCTTGCTTATCCTCTAATACCATGTGTGCTGAGAGCCTTGTGGACTCTTGGATAGCACTAGAGGCGGTACCTTCTCTGTGGCAGCTGTAAGGAGAGAGTGAAATGAGGCTTTAGGAGGTTGAAAAGGAGAAAGCTACTAAATGGGAGTCTTGAGGTAGTTGAGCAGGACTTGCTTTGGTTTAGGAGTGCCAACTATGCTCTGCATGACTGAAGCAACTGAGAGGAAGCACCCTGCGAACACCTGGGAGGCAGGAGAGACGCAAAGACTGAGCCCACGTTGCTGTTTTATGACCTTCCTGTTGCCGCTGTCCAGAGTGTCCCCTGGGCAGACACTGAGCAGAGGATGGCTAGTGTGGTTATGCCCTGGCATGGGCTGGTAACTAGCTGGGACTGCTCCCACATACTTTGCTGATACAGGACCTGGGCAGTACTTCAATATAATGCTTTGCTCTTCGTTCACGTCTCTCCAGAATATTTGAGCTCTGTTATAAGCTGAGACCATAGCTCAGAGTCCACACAAGCCTGCTGCAAAAGCATGCAGTCAAGCAGTCTCTCTTCCTGGCTTTGAGAGTACTCTGACCTCCAAAAAGACTGCCAAGACCCTTGCCTCTTCCTTTAATCACTTTGGAGACAGTGGGGCAGGAAAGCAAGATACACTCGCACATGCAGAGATCTGTTAGCAGTTGATGATCCTGGTTGAGCTAGGTAGTCCTAAAAGGACTTTCCTTACTGCTAGGGCAGCTGTCCAAGACATACCACAAGAAACACATTCAATAAGCAATCCTATAAAGTGCACAGTAAATACTAGAAATTGATCTCAGAGTGCTACATGTTACAAGCTCCTTAAATCAAAGGATTTGTGCAAGATGAATATTGCCTGGGTAACTGATTGCCTGGGAACAGACGCGTTGTGTTGGAAAGGCAATGATATAAATTGTCCACTGTTCCTCTTACTACTGAACACTAATTTAGCCTTCTTGAATACAGGAAAGATGAACGCTGACAATGATTCCTTCACATGATAGGTATGTTCTCCAGTTTCCACACAGGATGAGGATTAAATTCAGTATACAGAAAACACTGCAAGGGGACTGAAATTGAAATACTGTGCATCTGCAACAGGTGGTTGTGCCATTTCAAGGAAGCCTGCTTTGCTTTGCTTCATGTTCAGTTACAAGCAGTGTATGGTTGCACCTTCCTCTAAGGAAACTTTGACTTCTGCTCGAATAACTAGGCCCCTCCAAAAAGAGGAATTGGAAGACTGCTTTGCTCTGGTGCAAGTGAATTCGTCTACCCCATCTCGTTTTACATCTGAATTCATTCTAACTCAAACCATCATTTATGCTAAACTTAAAAGTCACTATGATGTGAAAGCAAGGGAAGAAAATGCTGAAAATAACTTAAGACATTAGTGACAGGAAAAACCTGAAATGTACCAAAGACATGCATTTATGAAACTATGATAAACTGTGTACGAACAAAAAATCTTTTATGTTGAGACCTTGAGAACAGAGCAGGGCTGAAGGTGGTCCATCCATGTAAACAGGGAAATGCCTGTTAACCAGGAGTATGAGGAAAGCTCTTGTATTCTTTTCTGGAAATGGGCATCTCTCTGAAGTGGCTGTACACAACTGCCCACAGCATGGGTGTCCTGGTTTAACCCCAGCCGGCAACTAAGCACCACACAGCCGCTCGCTCACTCCCTCCCAGTGGGATGGGGGAGAGAATCAGAAAGGTAAAAGTGAGAAAACTCGTGGGTTGAGATAAAGACAGTTTAATAGGGAAAGCAAAAGCCGCGCACGCAAGCAAAGCAAAACAAGGAATCCATTCACTCCTTCCCATCGGCAGGCAGGTGTCGAGCCATCTCCAGGAAAGCAGGGCTCCATCACACGTAACGGTGACTTGGGAAGACAAATGCCATCACTCCAAACGTCCCCCACTACTTCTTCCCCCAGATTTATATGCTGAGCATGACGTCATATGGTGTGGAATACCTCTTTGGTCAGTTGGGGTCAGCTATCCCAGCTGTGCCCCCTCCCAGCTTCTTGTGCACCCCGAGCCTACTTGCTGGTGGGGTGGTGTGAGAAGCAGAAAAGGCCTTGACTCTGTGTAAGCACTGCTCAGCAATAACGAAAACATCCCTGTAATATCAACACTGTTTTCAGCACAAATATAAAACACAGCCCCATACTAGCTACTATGAAGAAAATTAACTCTATCCCAGCCAAAACCAGCACAGTGGGGCACAACCAGGAGAAACTGGAGGTCTGTGTGCCGTTCAGGGCTGCAATCTCGTTGGGGTCATGGAGAGCTGTTGTGACAGCTCACACAACTGGCGCGCTGCTGTGGATGGACACAGGCTGTTGAGGAATGATGGGCTGGAACGGCAAGGAGGGGGACTTTCTGTGAGCCCCTCCAGCGTGAGCACAGTGGGAATTCTTGGAGCTCGCCTTGGGATGAATGATGAGACAGCAAGAGCTTATGGCTTATGGGTAGTGGACAGACCAGTGTATGGGCAACATGGTGGCTGTCTGTTACAAGTGCCTTGATTGGGAAGAAGTAGTAGATGAAGCCGCCTTCTGACAACTGCAAGAAGCCTCACATTTGCAGGCCCTGGTCCTCACGGAGGACTTGAATCGCTGCCATACCTGCTGGAGGGACAAGACAGCCAAACATGAGCAATCCAGGATGTTTCTGGGGTGTGCTGATGACAACTTCCTGACACAAGTGATGAGCTGATGAGAGGAAACGCTCTGCTGGATCCAATTCTTACAAACAAGGAAGAACTGGTTGGGGATGTAAAGGCTGGGGACAGCCCTGGCTGCAGTGACCATGAGCTGGTGGTGTTTGGGAGCCTGAAAGGAACAGAATAAAGCAAATGGCAGTATCAACAAGCCAGGACTTCAGGAGAGCAGACTTTGGCCTGTTGAGGAATCTGGTTGGAAGACTCCCATGGGATACAGTCCTGGAGAAAAGAGTGGTCCAGGAGAGGTAGTGGGTTTTCAAGGATTGCCTCCTCCAATATCAAGAATGGTCCATCCAAACAAGCAGGGAAAAAAAGCAAAGGTAGCAGGAGCACTGCATGGATGAACAAGGAGCTCCTGACAAAACTCAACCATAAAAAGGAAGCATGCATGAGGTGGGAGCAGGGAGAAGCGACCTGGGAGGAATATGGAGACACTGCCCAAACAAGCATGCATGGGCTTAAGAAAGATTGCATTTATTATTGGGGAGTTCAACAGATTGAAAACCAAGACAGAGTGCCATCACCTTCAGAACAGCTCCCAAAGCACTGCCAGTTCTGAGAGCATCCTTCCAAAGAAAGTCCTTAAAATAGCTGGTTAACTGTACAGACGACAGGAGAAAATACTGGAACAGTAGGAAAGCTAGAAGAAAGAAGGTAGAGCAAATGAAGAACTACAACCCTTTGCTGTGTTTCATTTCACTAAAGCCTTATCAAATCCGTGCTCAAACCATGGAGCACAGGTTGTTGCACAGACAGCTCTGAAAGGGTGAAGAGTTAAGTATTTCAGGTTCACCCTTCACAAAGATGAGTTAAGACTCAGTTTGGTACAGCCCACTGTATGACAAAGTTTCTCTCTTATTTAAGTGACTATTTTAAAAGCAAGGTTGCAGGAGGCACACAAGGAGGAACAAGGAGCTCCTGACTTAACTCTGCCGTCAAAAGCACACGCACAAGAGGCAGAAGCAGAGTTGGGTGAGGTGGAAGGAATATAGAGGCACTGTCCAAACATGCAGGGATGGGCTTAGGAAAGCTAAAGCCCATATGGAGCGGATTCTGGCAAGGGACGTGAAGGGCAACAGGAAAGGTTTCTACAGGCACGTCATCAGCAAAAGGATGACTAGGGAAAATGTGGGTCTGCTGGGGAATGGCAACGGGGACCTGGACTTAAAGGACATGGAGAAGGCTGAGGCACCGATTGCCGCCTTTGCCTCGGTCTTTACTGGTAAGACCGGCCATCAGCAATCCCAAGGCTCCTGAGACCAGTGGGAAAGTGCGGGGCAAGGAAGACTTACCCTCAGTGGGGGAGGATTAGGCTAGGGAACGTTTAAACAAACTGGACGTGCACAAGTCCATGGGTCTATTGCAATGCACCCACGGGTGCTGAGGGAGCTGGCTGATGTTGCAAGACCACTCCCGATTATCTTGGAAAGGTCGTGGTGGTTTGTGGGAGGTTCCTGAGGACTGGAAGAAAGCAAGTATCAGCTGTACCTTCAGGAAGGGTGGGAAGGAAGATCTGAGGAACCGCAGGCTGATCAGCCTGACCTCGATCTCTGGGAAGGTGATTGAGCAACTAATCCTGGAAAGCTGTTCCAGCCATGTGAAAGACAAGAGGGCAAGTAGGAGCAAGTATGGATTTATGAAGTGAAAATCGTATGTGGCCAAACTGATACACTTCCAAAATGAGATGACTGGTTGGGTGGATGAGGGGAGAGCATTGGATGTAGTTTATCTGAATTTTAGTAATGCTTTTGACAGTCTTTCCCATAACTGGCACAAAACCCATTGGGAGACTAGTCATCAGTGGCGTGCCTCAGGAGCCGATGCTGGGGAAATGCTGTCTAACATGTTCATGAATAACCTAGATGATGGGACAGAGATCATCCTCAGCAAGTCTGTAGACGATAGAAGGGACTGATAGAGCAGATGGATGTGCTGCCATTCAGGGGGACCTCAGCAAGCTGGAGAAATGGAACGACAGGAACCCTATGAAGTTCAGTGTGGGGAAGTGCCAAGTCCTGCACCTGGGGAAGAATAACCCCATGCACCTGTACAGTCTGGGGGCTGACCAGCTGGAAAGTAGCTTGGCAGAGAAATTCCTGGGGGTTCTGGTGGACATGAAGTTCACAGCGAGCAGCAATGTGCCACTGCAGCAAAGGAGACCAACAGCACTGGGTTGCATTAGGAAGAGTGTTGCCATCACACTGACGGAGGTGGTTATTGCCCTGTACTCAGCCCTAGTGAGACCACATCTGGGAACCTGTGTCCAGTCCCATGTTCCGCAGAACAGGAGACATGGACACACTGAAGCAAGTTCAGTGAATGGCTGTGAAGATGGATGAAAGGACTGGAACATCTTTGATGGAGGGCTCAGAGAGCTGGGACTGTTCATTCTGGAGAAGAGAAAGCTCAGAGGGATCTTATCCATATGTATTAATACCTGTTGGAGGGAGTAAAAAAACATGGAGCTAGGCTCCATCACCAGTTCTCAGTGGTATCCAGTGAACAGACAAGAGACAACAGCAGCAAAGTGAAATACAGGTAATTCCATTTACAAATTAAAAAACCCCACTTTTTTACAGTGAGGGTGGCTAAATACTGGAACAGGCTGTCCAGAGGGGTTCAGAAGTCTCCATCCTTGGAGATATTCCACCCCCAACTGGACAATAACCTGAGCAACTAGGTCTAGTTAATGCTGCTCTGAGCAGAGATGCTGTATGAGACAGTTTATAGAGATGTGTTTCAGTCTCAATTTTTCTGTGATTCCTTGCATTTAACCACTGCAGTGATGAGGCTGCTGGTACGCTTTTTGCATAGGTGTTGACTGCGCAGCAGGTGTGCTGTCTGATTTCCAAGCAGGAACTCCTCGGATGGGAGAGCTGCCCCTCAGAAGGAGAGGCCCTCCCTCCAATGGCCGTATGTTGAGCCGGCCCGGTGCAGATGCTGGGTGTGCAGTGGAGGAGGAAGAGGAGGGGAAGGACGAGCTGGAGTGCACTGCTGGGGGCCAAGAGCGTTGCCTTGTTCCTAGTGTTGTCATCCCTTGCTCGTATTTCACGGGGCTGTTTGGGTCAGCCTGAGGGACTGAGGAGAGCTCTCGAGCAAGCCATTACTGCTTAGCAATGGCTTGCTTTTTTTGTCTTGGCACTCGGTTCTTCTGCTTTGGTTGCTCTGCCTTGCTTGTGAGAAAGGTTCCTTTCTGGAGCTGCTGTTTGCTAAATTTCAGAGGTGCTGCCCAAGTCCCTGAGTTTCTCCTGCCTCGCTCCTGTGCTGAATTGTCAGCCCCTGTGCTTGTTGGGGGCCATGGTTATGAGTGTAGCAGTGCTGTGCCTGCGGGCCCCTTTTTTAGCCTGCATCACCACCACCACCGAACATGGCTGAGACCCATAGAGAGAGCCCCTGGGACCACAAACTCCCATTTTTCACTCGGGGGTTTTTGCGTGGCTGCCTGTGTCCTTGAGCCCCAGAGGAGTACTCGTCCAGCTGCCTTTGCAGGCTGTTAGCAGTCGAATGGCCCAAAAGTCTGGGCTTGCATCTACTCTGTGAGGCAAAGTGCATGCTAGACATGTGGTTTGGGGGCTTGCCAAAGCGGGGTTCCTGCATCCGTTCAAGGGATGGCCTGTAGCAGCATTGCTGAGGCGTGGCAAGGGGAGGTCGAGGCAAGAGGCCGTTAGGGAGGCCAGGGAGGTGGCCGGGCTGTTGCTGGGGGCCAGTCCGGTGCCTGCAGGGTGGTCTGTGCAACCAGGATGGCCGTGCTGTTTCTTTGGTAAGCAGGGCAAAGGCAGCCCGGCTCCGTAGGGTCAGGGTGGTGCGAGAGTCCCTGGCGAGCCTTGGCAGGAGGAGCGAGGGCAGGCTGGAAACCTGTGTCTTCCCAGTGTTGTAAAGCGAGATGGTCAGCCTGTAGGATGGGAGTGAGAAACCAGGCTGTTCCCCGGTGGGGCCCGACCTAACGTGGGAAGGCGATGGAGAGGCTCTGGCTGTCTGCTTTGCTGATTTCTGAGGTGCGCTGCGAAAGGAGAGGGAGGTCTCCAAGGTTGGTGTCTGCTGCTGACGCCTTTGCTGAACTGCCTGCGGGCCTGCATGACCCAGCAGTTACAGGCATGGAAATGGTTGCAAGTCCTTCTGAGGGCTGTGGATGAGCTTGGGCCTCACTGACTGTTTTCCCCCCTGTCCCCTTCCTACTCCAACAAGGTCGTTTGCCACGCTGTTGCTTGCAACGAGACTGTGCCAATTGCTCAACTGGTGGCCCGGCAGAGGAGTTCCAAGAGGAAAATGGGACGGCAAGTGAACTGCCAGATGAGGCTGAAGAACACGTCTCCAGTCACGTTAGCAGGTAAGCCCCAGGCAGCTGTGGAGGGCCTGCCTTTGTGAAAGAACTGTGCAGCTGCTGGAGCAGAAGTCTCGGCCGTGAGGGTGTGTGACTAATGGCCACGAGCTGCGTGGTCCCGGTGAAGAGTTCCTGGGAGCGGGGAGTGTTGTTGACAAGGGTGCTTGTGCTCGCAAGCCATGGGCAGTGAGGAAGCCCTTCTCGAGCGCGTACGTGAGATGTGAATGATCTTGGAAAAAAAAGTTCTTGGAGGATGCTTGGCTTCACTTCGACCTGCCTGTGCTTCTGTGAGAAACGTGGTTGAGATGCAGGCGAGAAGTGTGTCAGTGAGCCTGCTCATTCCTTGAGGCTGAGCTCGGCTCATTGTGGAGTGGCAGGGATGAGCCATGCCCTCGCAGTGAGAAGGAGCCCCTTGCAGCATCATCTGTGGCTGTTTGAGCAGCTCCTGTTGCTGCTGCAAGTGCCCTGGTGCTACGACATTGCTGATGCCCAGGGGCTGCTCTCTGTACCTCTGTGCCTTTTTGCATAAGCTGCTGCAGCAGTGTTTTCCCAGAGCCTGTGGGCCAGCTTTCCCTCACTGATGAGCTGCTGTTGCGTTGCTGTCAGTGGGGTATCCCAGGGTCCGACCCAGGCAAGGCCCATCTGCTTGCGAGTTGGCAGCTTGGAGAAACAGTGGGTCTTGCAGTTTGTTTGTATTCCCCTGTTCTTGTCTGTAACGAAGGGTTTGCTGCTTCTTGCTCTCCTGCGACCACGCCAACAGTCTACCCTCTAGTTGGGAAGCTGAAGCGGTGACTCATATCCCAGTTAAATGACAACGATGGTAAATGCACGTTGGTTCGCTGTCTTGCGTGGCAGTACCCCTTGGAAGTGTTTGAGCCCGCCAAAAGTGGTGTGGTACAGCCAGCAAGTAAACAGCGAAGTGACCAAGAGCTTGTTTATCCCAGCGTGGCCTGAAGGCCAGTGTGGCGTGTTCCTCTGCAGGTGTTAATTGGTAACCTCTGCTGTGTGGTGGGAGTTTGGGAGGAGGGTGCTTGCAAGCCAGGGTAGAGCAGCAGAAACCCTTTGGGCAGCGGTGCAGGAGGTGGCCGAGGAGGTGGGGTTAGGCTGCACGTGCCACACCTCTGGGAGCGGCTGCTGCCGTTGGGAGGTAAAGGGCAGCCTGACCACGGGTCCCACCTGAGACGTGACCTGTTGTGGCACTTTGCAGGTGTATGGCTTTTCTGAGAGTGTAAGGAGAGACGGGTCTCCTGTTTCTTTGCCTGCTGCAGCGCGGCAGTGGAGATTGTGGTTTGTGAGTCCTTGGGTGCGAGCCACGATGCCATAGCAGAGAGACCCATGACTGTGGCTGGGAGCACCCTTCTTAACTGTCTTTTGGAACATGTGGACTCCCTGGAGGGAGTTACCTGCTGCGCTTGGAGTCTCTTTGGGTTGGGTGGAGGAGAGCGCTACTCATGGCTACGTCTGCAAACTCTTTAGGAAAGCCCAAAGGAACTTTGCGACAGCCCAGGCCTTTGAGCATGCCAGAAGAAGGCAGCAAGAGGCCTGTTCCTCGCCCGCCACGAGGCAGAGGAGTGGCGTGTGGAGTGGTGAAACCCACTGTGGAGAGTGCCCGGTCTGCCTTGCCTCCAGCCGCTGGGAGTGGACCATCTAAAGAAATTCCCATGCAGAGGCACGTCACTGTGGTAAACAGGTCAGTGTGTGCACGTGTGTGTGTGTGCGCGCGCGTGAGCGAGGTGAAATGAAGTGTGGTGGGCCCTTGGATGCTGCCGTGCCAGCAGTGCGTTTTGGGACGTGGGAGTCCAGGCTCCCGCCCTTGCAGAAGATGAAGTTTGAATGTGGGTTGGTACCCAGGAGGGAGACGGGTGACCCTTTGCCTTTTTGGATGCTGCCGCAGTTACCCCATGCTCTTGGCCTGCTCCCATGCCTTCTGGGGAGAAATCTGGCCAAAGGTGTCACACCAAGGGTGTGTGGGGATGTCGCTGTTTCCCAGGCCCAGGAGAGAGCTGTTGCGGCCAGCGCGATAGAAAGCAGGAGGAGGTTTGTGTGTAGGTGACAGGCGATGCTGCGTGTTCAGGGTCATGGCTGTCTGCAGGTGGCTGCTCTTTACCTCTTGCCTGACTTCTCCGTTGCAGCATTAGTGTTTGTGGCCCTTCTCGGCGTGCTCGCACCCAGCAGCTGCTCGACCGTGTTTGGGTGAACTGAGACGAGGGCTGGAGCTGCAGTTTTGCTGGGTTAGCGGTACATGCTGGTTTTCAGCCCACTTTGAGCCTCTCTAATCCAGGCGGCTTACCCAACTGCTGCCCCATCATTTCTCTTTCTGTGTTGTTTTCGGCTGCCCTGGGCCATCAGCTGATGGTGGCGAGAAAGTGTTTGCTGTTCTCTCATTGTGGCTGCGCTAAGTCCGCTGGAGCTGGGATTGTGGCGGTAATCCTCTGCAGGTCACCAGGATGGGTTAGAAGTCAGCCTTGCATTGAATGGAAACGGCAGCGGTGTGCCGCTTCCACGGCGGCGTAGCTGTGAAGGGCACAGAGCAGAGTGACAGCTTAATCCTGTAATCCTGCCGTGGTGCCTGCTCTTTCTGGAAGACCCACAGAAAGCAGGCGCGTCCTGCCCCACTCGCCTGCGTGAGTCCCGTGTGCGTCAGGGGTCTGGGTGCCAGCGGGGGAGATGAGGATGTGCTCAGAGCGCTTGTGAGAGCAGCAGCCGCTTCAGCTTTTGTGCCTGAGCACGTAGCGTTTTACTGACGGCTGATAGCACTGCCTCGTAACCTTCCTGCTGCTCCGCAAAGGGCTCTTCGCTATGGCAGTGCTCTGCTGGTCGTGCTTTTTGGGAAGTTCCCCGCTGTGCTGGTGGAGTGGGCCGGTGCCCCGGGGAGGGGGAGGCAGCCTTGGGGCTGCCGGGTGGATCTGCTGGGGCTTTGGTCTGCGGCAGGGCTCCTCCCGAGGGCAGGAGACACTCCTTGTGTCCGTGGGCAGTTGGGCCGTGGCCGTAGCAGCAGCTGTTTGGAGGTGCCCAGGCAGAAATTTGGAGGAATTAAGAGGCGGGTGGTGATGGCGGCAGGAGCCAGAGGCTGTGAAGCTGAGGTGAGCGAGGGAGAGCGGTGGCAGGAGCGGCGAGGAAGCCGGAGGAGCTGGCAGCGGCCGTGTGAGGAGTGGAGGGTTTGGAGGTAGAGGCCAGGGAAGAGAGCCGTGCTGCATGCGGCAGGTGAGGGGAGTGTGGCCGGGGCCCCAGCAGGAGCAGGGAGACTCCAGATGGGCCTCTGTCTGCACCACAGCTCCTAACGACATGAGTGTGGACTGAGCTAACCCCTGTTGTTCTGCTCCTGAGCGAGCTGGGTGGAGCCGCAGTGGAGAAACGTGTCAGCAGCTCTGCTCCCCGTTTTGTCGAGGAGGCTGCTGCAGCAGAGGAGAGAAGGGCCAAGCTGTCCAGCTGTGCAGGAGAGATTTGTTCTGCAGGTCCTTCCACCTCAGGTCCCTCTTGAGCCAAGCACGGTGGGACCAAGTCTTCAGACCATGCAGGCCCTTGCCCCACCAACTTCCTTGTGCCTGTGCACCCAGGGGCCCGGCCCTCGGGCTGTTGAGGGCTTTGCTCCCCACCTCCCTCCAAGGCAAGGCCCATGGTGTCTGGCTTGGGGTCGTGCCACCACTGTCCACCACCGTGCCCCTGTGCAGAGTGCCATGAGGCCTGGCATGCCAGCCCGTGCCTGTGAGAGTGGCTGAGCATTCACAGCACAGGTTGGCTGAGAGAAATCTTGAAGGTGACAATGCTTGTCCCTGCCCCATTTCCCTGTCTGGGATGAGGCGCTGTCCATGTGCAGTTTCTCTGGGTTTATTTTCTGACACCTGCCCTGACCCCCTGCCCCTCCATTTACCAAAGTCATAGCAAAGCACGTCCGTGCTCTCAGGGTTGCCCTTAAGGGTCTTTGATTTCTCCTTCTCATTTGAGCATCTGTGCTGCTCTGGCAGATCTGTGTTACTTGCCTTGGCAGGATGTCCTTCTAGTGACAGGCTTTCTCTGGGTGCTGACTGGTCTTGGTGCTCCACCCAGCATTGTGTAATGAAGCCGCACAGTGAGGCTGCAAATGACAGTTCCCTTGGGGCTGCCAAAGTCTGTGTCCCACCTCTAGCGCTATGTGGTGTTTTGCTGAGAGATTTTCATGACCACAGCTTCTGGGGCTTGCCGCTGCACAGTCTTGAGTGGAAGGGGAACAGACTCTTTCTGCTCCCCATTCTGTCACACCCAGATGACAAGGGAGACGTGCTGAAGGTAGCTGCAGTTGTTCCAGGTTGTTTCCTGCTGCCCTCCCAGGCCTTCTTACAGACACTGTTGCAGGGTCTGAGAGGCTGTCTTTATAGCAGCAATTACTTGGTAAGTTCATGTCATGAGCATGTTGCTGCAGACTTGCAAACCCACAGAAGGTGGGAGAGACCTTGCTTATAAGGCTAACTGCAGAGGTCCTTGAATTTGGAAAGCAACGGCATGGATGAGAACAGGTTGAGATGCTTGGTGATCCCCTTGCTTGGACCAGCAGGCAGCATTCGCTGCTGGCCGCCACCTGGCCCTGCTGCTGAGATAGCACTGTCCAAGGGCCAAAGAGCAGAACTGGATGGCGTGGGCCTTACCAAGGTAAGGCTATAGGCAGGGAAGGGCATGCCTTCCCTTCACTCTGAGACAGTGGTCTGCGGGAGTGAAACGTAGCTGGCTGCTCGGATATAGCTGCGCATGGGGGCTTGGCTGGGCTGCATGGCTGGTCACGCTGCTGATGTGGCTAGGAGGCCTCTTGCTGGGAGCAGTTTCTAGCGACTGAGGAGCATGAGGCCTTGCAGGCAGCTGAGTTGTCCATACCTGCATGCTGGGGAGAAGTGTGTTGGCCCTGCCACTGTCTGGTTGTGTTCCATCCCATCTTTGGAGAGGTAAGAACACCACGGTCTGGTCGAGCAAGCAGCACATCACAGCATCCTTGTCTGATTGCAGGGCTCGAAACTGATGATAACTGGGCTCAGAGCTGATGTTAGCACCACTTTGTTCCGTGGCAAGCTGTTGAACCACAGCAGGAAGCACAGGAAGATACCACATGAAGTCTCTTAATACTGAGAGGGTCCCAAATCTAATTTGCTTTCACATGCAACATAAGGGAATCATCAGTCCCCTGTTTCAGGTTCCTTTCCAAGGTGTTCCAGATGGCATGGGTCAAGCAGGGAACATCTGCCCTCTTCCTCACTGAAACCTTGCTGCAGTTCCTGCTGGCTTACCCTGCACTCATGTCATCCATGTCACCTGATCTGTGGCTTAAGGTGGTAGAAATGGTGTGTGGCACTGAAGACTAGAACACAGCTATGGATTCCTACTGGGAGGCAGCAGTAGCAGGAGAGTGTCCATTACCCATGTGGCTAGCTCATGGGATTGTTTTGCTTGCTGCCTAGCAATGGTGGTAGTCTCTTTTGAGTCTGCTTCCCTTAAGGGGACTTTTTTCCTTGGGTGTCTGTCCAGCTTGGAGTTGTCCATACTGGTAAATATACGTATAGAGAGGTGGGATCCTGGGTTTCTTGTAGGGTCTGCATGGCCAGTCACAGCACACCTTCAAAGAAGAGACTGTGCTGCTGCTTTGTGTGGGGATCTGAGCTGTGCCCAGAAGGTAGAGGGTTTTCCTATGATGCAGGTGGAGTGTTGGAAAAGTCTTTTCAGATACCCAATAAGTGCAAGGTGTGAATGTGTGTTTGAATTTCGTGTGGGTGACTTTGCCTTCGTACTTTTTGAGTCTCGTCCCACTTGTGTTTTACAAATGTGCTTGTAGTTGATGTGCTGCTCAGCACTTCTGGACATGCCTCTCCTGCTTTGGAAAATGCTGTGCTGGGCAGTGGCTGTCCTCACTGCTAATGCTGTGGAATGTGACCCAGAACAGAAGTATTATTTTTGGTACAGGTGACACCCCACCACTGATGGAGGAGCAGTAGTTTCATCTTATAGGGACAGCAAAAAAGCAAGGGAGACAAGTTCATGTTAAATCTTGTAAGATGCTGCTTGGAAGAGGTGTGAACATGGGAGGCCTCTTTCTGATTTGTGGATCTGCTCTGATTAAAGGTCGGTGTGAAGGCACATAGGGCTACCTTAATACTGTGCTAGTCTCAACTTCCTGTTGCTACTAGCATCAGCATCATACTTGACCCCTATCCTACCTTCTGAGAGCCCAGGTGAAGCTGGGAAAATCCCCCTTGGTGTTTCTGCGGCTGGTGAAGTTTGTGGTTTCCTCCAGAGTGTCCGTGATCTCCAGAGGTGGTCAGTCTCCTTACTGGCCCCTTGGGCAGAGACCATCTGCAGAGCCTGTTCAGTGCATGTGCGGTGGCTGCTGTGGTCTGGAGATGCCTGGTGTTCACAGCAACCTGCCATGCTTCTGTGGAGAACTGTTTTGGTGCATTTGCCACCCTGACTTCTCCACTGCAGTTCTTCCTTGCATATGTGTCTTTGCAAGGTGCTTGGTTCTGGTCTTTTAACTCTTTTCTCCAACTCTTGTTCCCTTTTGCTTGCAGTGTATGTAATTATTCCACAGCTGATTGTTTCCAAAACAGTCTTAGTGAGCTACACACTGCTGTGACCTCTTCATTATCAGGAGCTCATTGTACTGCATGTGTTCTCAGTATAAGCTCCTGCTCTCTGAGGGACCTCAGAAGAACACCTGCAAGCATGACATTTGTGTCCTTTCTGTGGGAGAGCACTTCAGAGAAGAATCTGTTAAATATTGTAGCAACAGCATCCACAAAAAGACCTTGGGTTCCTGTGTAGTTTTAGGTGTTCCCCTGACTTCTGAAGCTAAATACTTTCAGGAGACTGACGTGGCTACTAAGAAGGTGAGCATAATCATGTTCAACAGCAAGACTGAGACGCCATCCAGATAAAAGACCAAATAGGGTGAATGTATCAAATGTAAGACCATCAACTGTGTTATTAGGCCTAGGTGCTTTCCTTTTGCTAATGTCTTTTTACTGTGTGTTTTGTTTCTCACAATAATTGGGATAATAAGAAAAAACTAGAAACCACCTGTTGATCTGTCTTGTCACTGCTGATCAGGTTGTCTTCCAAGCCAGGACACTGTGAGTACTGATCTTGTGCAGCAGGGTTGCTAGAAGTATGTGAAATACATTTTATTTTATGTGTAGGTCTTGTAAGCAAATGGAATGCTATTCAGAGCCAGGGGAATGATTTAAAGCAATTTTCTTTTCAATTTTAGGTCTGAGAAGAGACTAACTGTCCCACCACGGTTTCAAAAGGAGTTGCAAGTTCACCTGTCCAGAAGTTCTTCCATAGATTCAAATGGTATGTTTGCCCATTAAGAAAATTTTTGTCAACTACTCACGTTAGATTGGGTGTCATCTTAAGAAAAATCCATCTTAGTACTTGTTTTGAATGAAGATAGGTTTGGGTGAGAAACCAAGTTCTGTGAGTGAACCTTCTCACTCTGATTTCATGGTGCTGGGGAAATGTGTGTGTTTACTTGTCTGCCTCTCTGTCTTAGAATCATAGAATTGTTTAGGTTGGGAAAGACCTTTAAGATCATCAAGTCCAACTGTTAACCTGACATTGCCAAGTCCACCACTAAACCATGTCCCTAAGCACCACGTCTGCACGACTTTTAAATACCTCCAGGGATGGTGACTCAACCACTACCCTGGGCAGCCTGTTCCAACACTTGACAACCCTTTCAATGAATAAATTTTTCCTAATATCCAACCTAAACCTTCCCTGGCGCAACTTGACGCCGTTTCCTCTCATCCTATCACTTGTTACTTGGGAGAAGAGACCGACACCCACCTCGCTACAACCTCCTTGCAGGTAGTTGTAGAGAGCAGTAAGGTCTCCCCTCAGCCTCCTTTTCTGCAGGCTAAACAACCTCAGTTCCCTCAGCTGCTCCTCATAAGACTTGTGCTCTAGACCCTTCACCAGCTCCATTGCTCTTCTTTGGATGCACTCCAGTACCTCAATGTCTTTCTTGTAGTGAGGGGCCCAAAACTGAACACAGTATTCGAGGTGCGGCCTCACCAGTGCCGAGTACAGGGGCACGATCACTTCCCTACTCCTGCTGGCCACACTATTTCTGATACAGGCCAGGATGCCATTGGCCTTCTTGGCCGCCTGGGCACACTGCCGGCTCATGTTCAGCCACCTGTCAACCAGCACCCCGAGGTCCTTTTCCGCCGGGCAGCTTTCCAGCCACTCTTCCCCAAGCCTGTAGCGCTGCATGGGGTTGTTGTGACCCAGGTGCAGGACCTGGCACTTGGCCTTACTGAACCTCATAAGTTGGCCTTGGCCCATTGATCCAGCCTGCCCGGATCTCTCTGTAGAGCCTTCCTAACATCAAGTGGATCAACACTCCTGCCCAACTTGTTGTCATCTGCAAACTGACAGGGTGTACTCAATCCCCTTGTCCAGACCATTGATAAAGGTATTAAACAGAACTGGCCCCAGTACCAGGCCCTGGGGAACACCACTTGCGACCAGCCGCCAACTGGATTTAACTCCATTCACCACAACTTTTTGGGCCCAGCCGTCCAGCCAGTTTTTTACCCAGCAAAGAGTACACCCATCCAAGCTGTGAGCAGCCATTTTCTCCAGGATAATGCTGTGGGAAACAGTGTCAAAGGCTTTACTAAAGTCTAGGTAGACAACATCCATTTCCACTTTCTAGGAAAATCCTTGTGTAGTAAGTGTCAAAGCCACTCACGAAGCTGGTGTGTGTAGCTTGGAAACAGGAGGAGTATGCTTAACTTCACTGACAGGGTAGGGATCTGGTATAGGAGAGTGAAATCCAGGCTTTCAGGAGCAAGCAGCACACTAACCTAGCTATCCAGAAAATACCCTTCTGTGTGTCTGGCTTCCAGCAGTTGTGCAGTTGATGGGCTTGTCAAATGATGGTTGCTTTATTTGAGACCTGTCAGGCTGATTTGTGAAGCTCCTGGTCTGGTAGCAAATACACGCCTCCAAAGGGAGGAGAGGAGTAGAGATGAGGGAGCAGGCAAGCTAGTGATGTGAACCTCCAACTGGGATAGTGACTGCCTTGGTCTTGCACACAATGTATGAAACTGTCCAAAGTAGCTGGACAGTTGCTGTCTCTTTGCTCCGCTGGAGGGCTTCCTTGGATGCAGTAGCACAGAAAGGCTGGGTGCAGTGTTCAGACTTTTCCTTGGGACATATCTTAGAGTGAAAGGCAAATCATTGGTCTGTTTTGTACATCTGTCTGAATTTAGAAGGACATGCTTGGGTGTTTTGCTTATCTTTGTTGTGTTTGTACTCATAAAGAAATTATCTTGTGTCCCTCTTGGGACACTGCCTCAGTACAGCCTCACAGCAACAGCATGGCTGAGGGTTCTGTAACCTCTTCCAAGATCCCTTCAGAAGAAACATTTCAAAACTTATGAAAATAACTACAGTGATTTGAAAATTCAGCTTCAGGTCAATGACTAAATGTCTGAGGTTTCCATGGCTCTTTCCAATAGAAAGTGACTGAAACAGCCATGCTGGCAAGAGAGCCGCATTTTAGAGTTGGTGTTATGCTGGCAGCTCCCATGTTTAATTTTTAAGTAGGTAGGTAATCATCTGTCTTTCTGCTGCTAAGGCTATGTTTACTTCAAGGCTGTGTTTTTGTTTAACAGATAACTTGAATACATCCATTGCGGAGACACATACTGTTGCCTCTGGCCCTTCTGCTGCTCATGTCAATGAAGTTCAAAGTCGCATTAAGGAGATTCTGAGCAAGTGCAGCAGTGGCGTCTGGGTGTCAAAGATGCCACAGATCTACCGGGAAATGTACTGGGAGGAGCTTAGCACAGCAGTGCTCCGTCAGCTTGAGAACTGGCCTCATGTGTGCACAGTAAGTATTGAATGTCATTTTTGTGGAAGATGCCAGTACCCTACAGATTTGAGTGTTCATTTGCCAAATGTTATTTTATGTAGTCCTGTGTTTCCTTTCATGCTCTGTAGCAGTGAAGGGGGGAAAAAAAAGAAAAAAGAAGAAAGAACAACACTCTCCCTCCCGCCCCCCCCCAAATTGTAACAATGCCCTTCAAAACAACACCCAAAAAATCACTGTTGGCCGGACTAGCATTGTTTTAGGAAGAAAGGTGAGCCTCTGTGGCCTCTTGGAGCAAGTGCTCTGGGTTGCTGAGTTGCCACCTTTAACTGACTCCAACACTGACAACCCGAACAGCAGCTGATGACACTTGCTGTCCATGCCATGTTTTTTCTTTTTTCTCCGTTGCATTTTATGCTTTTCCTTGTTAGTGGGTTTATCTCCTCTTAAATCTATAAGCTACCAGCAAATCCTGTGTGAACAGTATATCTGTAGTTATTATCTTTCTATAGACTTTTCCACCGGTCTTTCTCACATCTTAAGGTTATGGAATTTTGTTGTGTAAGTTAGGCTTATGATACAATAATAGATGAAAGTGAAGTGTGATAATGTTGGGGGGAGAGATTACAGCTCAGTCCCTTCCTGCCCCCCGGCCCCGATGTCTGTTACCTCTTGATCACCAGGGGCGTCTTTGTCCTTCGTATTAGGTGCTGGTGTCAGGCTGAGCCTCCACTTACAGGTCTGCCGTGTGAGTTGCCATCACCACTGGGTTAAGGGTCTTCAATTGCCGTGCTTTTATCCCTTCTTCTGCACTCATGGTTTATTTAGGGTATAATGCAACTTTGCATCAAGGCTTTGTTTAGCTTTACTTTAGCAGGCCAGTCATATCAATGAACGCTTTCAACTTCATCAACATCTGTCAAAGTGTGGCACCAGAAGGGTATTGAAGTAATGAGAATATCTGTCTGCTTGAAGTGACTTTTCATGTACATACTGCTAAGTATTTTCTTGTTAATAACTTTAAATGCCAAAAAAAAAATTTCACTGAGATTAAATAATTGCTCTTCAGGAATAACACCATTTGCATGTGTGTATGGTATTCTAACACATATATAAAATGCATTTGTGACATCTTACTACAGACATCAGTAACATATGCGGACAGCAGCAATTTGTTTTGATGCTTGACGATTGGTTTCTGTGTTATCCATAGAGCAAGCTGTTACGTTTTGAGTTACTTAATTCATGCAGCAAATTTTAGTCTTTTTCTTAGCTAATGTTCCAGACAAAATGTTACTGTTCATCCAGGATCTTTGGTCTGTGTTCATTGTCCATTTGCTTGTTTCTGTTGGGGCTATCTCTTCTTTCTAGCAAGCAAATAATGCTTTACATTTCAGTGTAAATAAGCAGTCATTAAATCTGTGGAAACATTGTAATACAGCAGGCACAGTACAACAGCAATCAGAACTATCGAGTTGTCTTGGCACAAGAACTATAAAGTTGTCTCTCTTATTGTAGAGAACTGTTAATGAGCCTCTAAAGCCCGTCTCAGTTTACTGACTTCTGTAAACCATAGTCATGGCTCTGGCATGGAGAAGTGTGAACTGGGCCCCAGGCCTTCTCATATGAAGGCTACCATACATCTCTTAAATATAATCAGTGTTTATTCCTGGTTCAAACAACTCGTCTGCAGGTGTTCAGCTCTGTAGATCCTTTGAAATGCCAGAGGGCAGACTGTACTCTTCAGTGTCAGTAAGATGCTTCCATGACTAATTTCTGAATTACTTCTGCCTTGTTGGGTACTTACACTGGGAGTGTCTGCCAGCCTCAGAACAGAAAAAATGCCTGGTGTTTCTCTCAGTACCTTCTTAAAGAGACAGCACATACTCTTACTGAATGCATACTGATCAGTAGTAGCTTAGTTACAAACCAGCAGGCAATAAACTTTCTAATACGCTTTCAGCATCTCCAAGCTCATCATTAAGGACTCTGCTGTGGACAGTGTCACTTCTGAGTAACTCACATCCCTAAACTTTTCTCTGAAAGGAAGGAATTTAATTTTTTACTTCTGAGAAATGATCATTTCTGTGTTTAGGTTATAACCACCAGTAATGGAAACTTTTCCTATCTAGTGAGCTGAAGTCTCCAAAAATTACTGTAAGTTGCAGGTTGACGATCTTGTTTTCAGTCTTCACCTTTCAGGCAAGAGGACCTACTACAAAGGATTGAGGTGGACCTTGTTCTCCATTGGTCTGTTACCTCCCTTCTTTAGGTTAGCTTGCTTGAGATCTTGCTTGTAGCAATGTATTTTGCACAGCTAAATGCAAAAGTACAAAGTAATTATGTAGTGGCTAGCACTCACAGATTATAGGCAAGCCTTAATGAGCAATTGGGCTGAGAACAGATATGCTCACCACCCTTATATAATACCCAAAAAGTCTTTGTTGTCCAGCCAGGCTTCAGTCAGGAGAAGAGTCTGCTTCAGCAGCTCTGTTGGTCAGATCTGCAGTATTGCTGAATTGTCTGCTTCTATCTCCAGCAAGACTGGTGCTTTGAAAAAAGTGATGACTGGTGGTGACGCTCCCACCTTCATTTTTTTTATATCAGAATCTTACAGCTTTCTGTTTGATGAACTACTTTGTCATGCATCTTTGAGCAGTTAGTGATCCCCATTTTAGCTATCCTACCGCTGTCTCATTTCTCATCTTTCTACAGATTTTTCTCACAACTTAGCAATTTTTTTTTTAATTCTGAGCCAAAGTTATGCAGCTCTGCTGTGTTCGGGCTCAGCGTTGAATCCTTGGGATTCTCCCTGAGGGGGAGAGAACGTTATAGCACGGGTATGAGAGTGAGAAGGATGCAGATTTGTAAACAAACAAGTTTTACTGGGTTTGGTGTTTTTCTTTTTTTAGAAGTCACAACCCAAAAGTAGTAATAAATTTACTTTTGGTAGTGGTATGTTTAAAAAACTTTTTCCTTGCACATGCTCAGCTCTCCTCAGTTACTTGAACTCTGTGAGTAATTCAGGAGATGGCGATTCAGATATGGCAATTCAAGAGAAGACTAAATTCCTACATCTTTTCTCAGAACGTTTACTTGAATTTCCAGGGTTCTTTTCCAAAAGCTTTTAGAGAATTAGGCAGTCCTAGGACATTAGGGAAGGTCCTTGCATGGATGTGGAACTGGTTAAAAGATTGGAAATGTATCAAGGCTGAAATGGTTGATCTTCAGAAAGGCAGGAAGTCATGGTGGGATTCCACAGGGGGGACACTTGGACACAGGCTGGTCAGGATTGTAATAAGTGAGATGGTAAAGGGTGCAAATACAAGTTGAGCTGGCTAATAATACAGGGTTGTTCAGGGTTATAAAGACCAGGGCTCTCTGAAGAAGTGTGGAACTTCCTAATACCAGGTTGCTGGCCGATAAAATTGCAACTGAGACTTAACTACAGCAATGGACAGGAAAGACTCTCATTACATTAAAAAAGTGTTTTTTCTGTATGGACAGTTAAGCTTGGGCAAAGAGATCTTGGCATTTATAATAACTTCATGAAAATGTTGGCTCAGTAGGAAAAAATGCAAATGATAAGAAGCACTTGAAGATAATAGAAAATAATATTTCAGTTGGAAGGGACCTATCAGCAATCATCTAGTCCAACTGGCTGACTACTTCAGGGCTGACCAAAAGTTAAAGCATGTCATTAAGGGCATTGTCCAAATGCCTCTTAAACACTGACAGGCATGGGGCATCGACCACCTCTCTAGGAAGCCTGTTCCCATGTTTGACCACCCTCTCGGTAAAGAAATGCTTCCTAATGTCAAGTCTGAACCTCCCCTGACACAGTCCTTCTCTATTCACAAATAACAAGTCTGGGAGGGCATCTTTCCTAGTTGGCGCACTGAGTACTTGTGACAAGAAGTTACCTTCCACAAACTTCAAGAATTTCCCAGACTTGCTCATCACAGCAGTATGGTATTCCCAGTTGATGTCTGGGAAGTTGAAATCTCCCACAAGGACGAGGGCTACTGATCCAGAGATTTCTCCTAATTGCCTGTGGAATAACCGATCAGTGCTATCATCTTGGCTGGGCGATTGGTAGTAGACACCCACTGTGACATCTCCTTTGTTTTCCATCCCCCTAATCCTCACCCAGAGGCTCTCAACCACATCATCACTAAGTGTAAGGGCTGTACAGTCAAATCTCTCCCTTACGTACGATGCAACTCTTCCACCTGGCCTGCCCTGCCTATCCCTCCTGAACAGCACTCCAGTCATGCAACTCATTCCACCAAGTCTTGCTAATACCAGTGACATCATAGCTCTGGGAACTGACCAATGCTTCCAGTTCATCCTGTTTGTTTTTCATACTGCATGCATGGGTGTACGAGCATTTCAGATAGGCTCCTGAGTCCTCCATGCTCCCAGGAGCAGCATAAATGTTCCCGCTAGCATTGCCACCCTCAGGTGATGCCATGCCAACTCTTGGCTTACCTTTAGCTCTCCTGTTGGCAGCCCCTTCCCCCAGTGATTCTAGTTTAAAACCCTCTCAATCAGTCCCACCAGCTTATGACCAAAGATCCATTTCCCCATCGGGACAGATGGATCCTGTCAGGCCCCAGCATACCTTGTGCCTCAAAGGTTCTTCAATGGTTATAAACCCCAAAGTTTTGGTGGAGGCACCAGTCCTAGAGCCAGGTATTTGTATCTTGGGCTCGTCTGCTTCTTCTGAAGTCTCTCCCTACTACTGGGAGGATTGAGGAAAATACTACCTGTGCTCCTGAATTTTTTAGCATTCTTCCCAGGGCCCTGAAATCTCTTTTCATTGACCTTAGACTTTTTGTTGCAACATCGTTAGGACCCACATGAAAAAGGAGGAGTGGATAATAGTCCAAAAGCTGTATTAAGCTATTCAGTTGTCTGGTGACATCTCTAATTTGTGCCCCAGGGACGCAGCAGACTTCCCTGAAAAGACAATCTGGTCTCTATTCTTATGAATAGAGAACAAAATAGCAAACACTGTACCACTGGGGAAACATGTTGTGTAAGCACATGTCAAAATCAGATGTGCTCCTCCCATCTCCACCCAGAAGATACACAAAAAAGCTGAGAGATCAAGCAGGGTGAAAGGGTGATTCAGAAGGGTGACGGATAAAGATAAGTAATGGATTCTGTACAAGCAACAGTTAAGTTAGATGATTGAGGTGGGGAGAGATGGAGATACCGGCTATAAAATAATAAGAGACCTGGAGAAGGTAAATGGGGAATGATCATAGTCTTGAATTCAAAAGCAACTGAATATGTTCACTGATGAATGGATGATCCCTGGCCTCAGTCGTCATTAACTACTTCATTCCAAAGAAACTGTCACTAACTGATAGTGTCTGAACTATGGAGTATCCAAAATAGGAGGAAGAGGCATCACTGCATTTGTACTATCCCCTGTGCTTTTTCCTAGGCACCTGCTGCTGTCAAAGAGGATGTCAGGCTAGGAACATCTTTGTTCTGACCCAGTACAGCTCTTCTAACACACTGATTTAACCTGCCTGTATGTAATTATTCCACAGCTGATACTTTTCAGTCAGCCTTGGTGCTGGCTTCTTTCTGGTAGTGGCCTTTATTCATGTTCATACATCAACCTGAGACGTTGACAAAATATGTCAGTC
Source organism: Aptenodytes patagonicus (assembly GCF_965638725.1). NCBI lineage: Eukaryota > Metazoa > Chordata > Aves > Sphenisciformes > Spheniscidae > Aptenodytes > Aptenodytes patagonicus. The sequence continues at coordinate 72,614,223 of NC_134982.1, forward strand.
CCCTGTGTTGTTTGTCAGGTGAAGCTGTCTTTTATCATCTTTTTCTCCACTTGTCTTCCCAAATTCATTCTTGCAGAAGAAAGAACGAATAGTAGGCAGCCACCTTTTAATTGGCAGAAAGAAGGGATGCATGCTTCTAGACTTGCTTCTAGAGTTTTCTTGTAGTAATGGCTGCCTTAGTCTTTCTATCTGGTTTCTTCAGGAGCTGGTAGAAAAATAACACTACCATTCTGAATTTGGGAATTCCAGTTGTGCTGGAAGAGATATACTTGCTTTTCAGCAGTTCTAGAACAAAGATATTCTTTTTCGTAAAACATCCTACTGGCCCTGTCTACCTATCAGTTTAACCATTAATCTGTTGTCGTCAGAGGCCAGTTTCATCTCCAGTAATCTACCATTCTTCAGTCAGTTGTCTTACTGCTTTTTAATAAGCATATGGCTAAAGAATATGTAATAGCTGAGTATATTCTTTAGTGCGCTTAAACACTTTGGTATTGTATTGGCTGATACTGTGTGAAAAATGCTCCTCAGGCTGGAGAACATTTGCCTGGCTATTTATTCTGAGGAGGAGGTTTTACACAGTAAAGGAAAGCTTAGTGTTCTTCGTTTCATCTCTTGGATGTCTGGGATGGTGCTGGGCAGGCCCCAAAGGCTGGCTGTCTTCTTGAAGATGCATAATTGGAAAAAATCAAAGAAAAGAAGGGGAAAATTCACATCGTTTTTGTTTGGCGGGTTTTGGGTGTTTGTGGTTGGTTTGGGGTTTTTTTTTTTTAGGTAGTCATTGCAAGTTGAAGTTTGTCATTACAAACAAGAAGGTAGAAGATATTTTTAGACAAGAATGGGACTTGCGTATGTTGCCTAGTTGACAGGTAGGACATTTTGTTTAATTTTTTTTTTAACAATATCTGGTTCTCAGAATATTCTTCATCTTTTACATTTTATAAAAGTTGTGACTGTTTGCAGAAAGTGCAACTAAAGGCTTAGGAAAATGGCAGGATCAGCTGGTAAACAGACTGACAGAAACAGGATTAGGGCTGTTGTTTTCTGAATTCTGTTTCTTTGTTCCTGGGTGGTATCCCTCTCTTAACAAACTGGATACTACGTACTACTACATTTGGCAGCTGAGTTTTTACTGTAGTGTTCAGAGTGAATTAAAGAGGTCCGCTCAGAGAAGAGGAGGATTGCCATAGTAACCAGCTGTATTCCTTGAGCAACTTTGGTTCTGTCAGGTTTTTACTCTTAAGGAAGGAATTTCTATACCACCATTAAGCTGTGTGAATCAAAAGTCATCATTCCAAACAGAGAAATGGGCTTGAGACAATGAAAAATTCAGCTCTAATTATACATAATAGATAGTGTGTTCTTATGAGCTGGAACGTACTTTGCACATGGAGGAGACAATGGAGCGGGCTATCGTGGCTGGTAGTATGTATGAATGAAAATTTGCACAGTTTTACACAAGTTCTATGAACTGTCCTCTGCAGATGAGCTCTAGCATTATGATAGTTAGCTTTCTTTTGCCATGCTCGTTGAAGGAATCAGTGTTTGGTCTGACAGTTTGCTTTAGTAGGTATCTCAGTACTAGACACAGAGCCACTAGCTATTTAGAATGGAGTTCAGTGAACAGAAGACATGTTCTGCCTAAAATTTAACTAGATGTGTTGTATATAGTACAGTACAGGGCAAAATACAGTTGGTATCAGCCTCACTGAGAAGATGGTGTCATAGAACGTGTGGAAGTGAGCCAGTTGAGGACACAAGATCCAGAATAACTTTGCTGTTCAAACACAGTGCTAGAACAGGCTATAACTCAATGTTCCTGAAGCTCAGTCTTACTGATGAGTGGTTAGATGACATGATGAGCCACCAAATGAAGTCAGACTCCATTTGACAGCATCCTTCCTTGTTCCTGCTTCACATATCCTTGCAACTCCTTGTGTGTTAAGTCTTGCATTTCTCTGACCCGTTAGGAAGACATTACTGCATTATGAGGTGAAAATTGGTGCAGCCAAAAAGAACTGTTGACAAAGGTGTCTTCTGGTCCTCAGTGCTGGCAGAAGGATGTGAGGAGTAAGGGCAGCCCTCAGCAGTATGGAGTTGTTGTTAGATTGGTTCAGCTGGCTTATTGCATCAGAGTTTCACTTGTAACTGTGTGTTTTCAGAAGTCAGAGTCTCAAAGCATGAGGAACTGTGGAAAATAATTATCTTCACTGTGATGTGCATGGTAATGAAGTGGGCGGGCAAGGAGAATGGGCAGAAGGGGGCAACCTAAAGACACTCCTGAACTTTGCAGAGCTTACCACTCCAGCCCTGAGCGCTAGCTGAACCTGAACAAAGGATATCTTGGCAATAAGGATCCTTTAGTCTAACCACAACAGATAATACAAAAATCTGCCCAGTATGACTTGTATTTTAATATTTCAGTTAAGTACAGAAGTAATGACTACCAAAATAGAAAGGTTTCAGAGTCATTGTAGCATCTGAAAATTTTCACTTCAGTTGAAGGGCTGAAAGTATCTTCTGTATTTGCCATGAAGAATCCACCAAAATATATTACTGTCATTGCCCGTCTGAATATCATAACTGATCTTTTCTGGGCCCTCTTAATGAAACTGACATACCTGTCAGGGTTAGTGGCTGAAAAGGCTATTAAATCGGAAACCTTTCAAAATGATTTTGCCTTCCCTAGTATTATAAGAGGCCTGCAATTTTTGAAGGTAGTTCTTACATCCTGGTAACTGAAATTAAATTGAAATTCAGAACTGAGCCAGTTCTTCTAACATTGCATAAACATTTCACAGAATCACGGAATCACGGAGGTTGGAAGGGACCTCTTGAGATTATCTAATGCAAGCCCCCTGCTCAAGCAGGATCACCATGAGCAGTTTGCCCAGGGTTGTATCCAGTCATGTTTTAACACTGGACACTCTACAGCCTTTCTGGGCAACATACTTTAGTCCTGTTTCTGTCCTGTTCCAGCTTCCCAGTTGACATGAGGTTTGGCTGAAGACAAGCCTTTTAATGTGTCCTTTTAGCATTTAGGGTAAGAAGTTAGGTATCGTAGCTTACCATGCAAAACAATTGATTTCATATTGGACTAGAAGCTGTAAAAGCTGGAGTGGATCCCAAGGATAAGTTATAATTGGATGACGTAAGGGGCTTCCACAGCCTTATAAGAAAAAGCTCTTTACTGTGTCTGATACCACCCTGTGCAGTGGGGATCTTCAGCCTTTCAAGAACATTGCACAAGTCTGGGGGTTTTTTTCCCCAGAATTGGTTACTTTGCATGCATATTCAACAGCTTCGTAGCTTAAACTGTTGCTTTCAGAGGCAGCTACTTGGAAGAGCAGGGAGGATTGGAGCATTAATGTTGCAGCAGCATCTCACCATTGCCTGGGGAGAGCTGTACTGTAGAATGATTGGCAAAAACAGTGGGACCTGGGGTTGTAGTGGCCACCTCTGACAGAGAAAAGACACTGTCAGCCAAATATGTGGATGCAGGGTACTGCTGATCAAGGCCAGGAATACCTTCCTCACTGCTTTGAGCTCCAGCTTGCTGGGATTTGAACTTCATGTACTATTGAGGAAAGGCAGGTAGATGAGAGCTGCCTTCCCACTAAAGCATTTGTCTAAGGTGCCTGTCAGCAAAATGTGTCTGTAGGCAGTCTATTATACGTATGCCATGATAGCTAGCTTCTGAGTTGCATATTTAAATCAGATCTGAAAGAATTCATGCATTACATTTCTGATGAATTATTCTTACTCAGAGTGATAGTTCTGATCAGTGTGTTTTAGAGCAGTCTTTGAGGACCTGTTTGACACCAAGAATCATGGAGCCAGACTTTTCCTGTTTGCCACATATGATGAGACTGTCACTGACATTAAATGCCAACTTCCACTGCATGTTTTCTTTCCCTACCTTTCAGAAGAATGGCAGAAAATAGCTGCATATGCTAGTTTTGAATGTAACCTTGAAAGTGAAGGACGCTTTCTCTGACTAGAAACTCTCATTTCAAGGAGGTATTTTCTCCACTTCCTTCCTGGAAGGTATTGATGCTTTAGGAGTTTGCCAGTGTATCTGCTCTTTGATCATCACTGTACACACATTAAACAAGACTCAGTGTTTTCTTGGTCGTTCTGGCATCGCAAAGCAGATCCTTTCTTTTGATTATATATATTGGCGTAGTGGTTCACTTGCACTTTGTCAAGCACACATATACAAAGCTTTTGTTCTAGCAACACATACAGGAGCATGTCTGCCTTCATCCCCTCTATATGTGTATGTCAAAGGGAGTGGACTTGCTCTTCTTTTGCATTCCACTTGACTTAGTTCCAGTGTCAGTATTTATCTTGGGAGTATTTTTTTATTTGAAGCTTTATTATTTTGGGCTCCCAATTTTAATTTTTAAGAGCTCCCTCTGTTACTCAGGCCCAGGAAAAACATGTTTTTCTTCTGTGTAGAATGACTTCAGTTACTGTTGCTTTGCTAATACATTTTGGCAGCTGTTGACTCTGCTTTGTGCTCTCTAATGGAGAGCTGACAGCAGGCATGTTATGCTTGCAAAGCAGGCCTGCCAGCCATACTAATGGGAAGTACCTTGCAGGCAAATCTATAAACTCAACTGGAAACAAAGTTGAGATATTTGTGCTAAAGAAAGGGTGGCTGGCTGTTTTGAAGTGCTGCTCACAAGTGAAGCTGTTTGCTTATAATTGTAAGTTTCTGTAGTGTTGTGCATCCTTGAAAGGTGTCTTGGCCATAGTACTGTCTGGAGGAGTCTGTTGCATCTTGAACATTAACTTCTATGCAAGAAATAGTAGCCTAGTGATGTTCACCTGAGCTTATTTATACAGAAGTAAGCTGAAACAACTTACTGAAATAGCATTTTTCTGTCTCTAAATGGTTTGCTCAGTCAGCATCTACAGTCTCTTCAAAACAGAGCTTCAATGCCTAGAAAACCTCAGAGCTATTATTGGAGTTAAGAGGCTTAAAGGTCTCTAAGGATCTTCTCTCTAGTCTGCTGCCAGTCTTTAGTGTGTAAGGTTTAATAGTCCTGTCAGCTAAGATTTATTCATCTCTCTTGCAGCACTAGTTAAAAAGAGCTAGCTAAGAGAAAGGGTGCATAAAGGTAGACCTCTGCATCCAGCTTCTTCCAGGATGAACTGCCATACGTTGCAACACAGCCTTCTCAAACAGATTGTTGTCCTGATAATGCCAAGTATTTTCTGGAGCTAAAAGTTTCCTTGGCTGGTCATTTAAACAAATTCCTCAATCTTGTGCATGGACAGTTGGGACATCCTTATCAATTCCTCTGTATCTAAGATGTCATTACCTGCCAAGGTGGTGTGCCCTGATTTTTCCTCTGGGCTACTTGCTATACTTTGGTCTCTTGACTGTCTATCAAAGCCCTTGAAGGGCTTTCATAAGTTTTCGGTCAGTTGTTTTTTTAACCAAGCTCCTTTCTTTGCCTGTGGTTCAAGAGGCACAATAAGACTCCTGATACCAGAGGGTACAAATGTAGGTTCTTCCTGTCATGAATCATTGAAGACATCTTTGGTCCTTCTAGGTTGCATGGCCAGACATGTTTTGTCATCTCTTATATCAAGCTGACGAGCAGAGATGCTTAAGAACTTGGTGAATGTACCACTGGTACGTTTAAGTCCTTTATATGATTTGTTTATCTTTTATCCTATAGTAGATACGTATTCTTTAGTAAATGGATGTCTATAGGACACTACCTTTCCCCTCCCTCCAGTTAAGAGGGAATGTCTCCTCAGTTTAGTGAGCCTACTTGGAAAGACTCAAGTCTTAAAGCTTGTGGACTCATTTGCATGAATTTGGGGAGCTGAGGGTTGTTGATAGGTTTGTTTGCCTTCTCATGTCTTATTCTTGCAGAAAATATTACTACTTTGGTTTTCACTGATGAAGAAGGATTCAGACATGCCACCATGAATGCATGAGAATTCTCTAATGTGGGGTTTTTTTTTTTATAGCTATGAAAACTATTTCCTTTGTGTCAATTTTAGATGGCATGCGTGCTAGTGTTCATGGAAGTTGACCAAGACCTATTCCCAAGAACCATTTGATAGCTTGCTTTTGCACCAGTCTAGACAATGTAATGCACAGCAAGTGTGTGGAAATGCACTTGTGTAGTAACCCTTAGGTGGTTTTACTGACTCTCTCAATTCAGGTCATCATGTGGCAATTTGGGCTGAGTGTGAAGAGGTGCACATGGGAGAAAATATATGGTTCTTGACACACTAATGGCCATTTTTTACAGTTTTTTCAATGTACTGTAACTAAATGTTCTTGTTTTGTTATCTTGATAATGAGTAACATGTATTACTCTTGTTATGTAAGATAATACTTAAAGTCTTCTTTGTTATGCTTCCGTTGTATGTTGCTAAGACAGAACAGCAAAGAATGACTTTAGCAATGTTTATAAAGTTCTGATGTGTATGGACATCAGTATTGTAAAGGTAAGTGCTACCCCTGAGCAGTAACAAGTAATTCAACTACTCAATGTTTTGTTCACTGATCTGCTTCTGAAAAGGACTTTGGTGTGATGTGTGGACCCAGGAAACTGATGAGAGTTGTTTCCTCTGAGGAATGAACATCAAGGTGGAGTTATGTAAACCTTAATAACTTTGTTTATTGCAGGAGTTGTTCTTACTTTGGGACCAATGTAAAAACACTGAGAGCTGTTGTTATCTCAGTTCTACATAGATATTCCTGCTAAGCTACGGTTAGGTTGATCTAGGTTGAAACTGCATAGCTTTAGGAGGTGGAATTTTATTGTGAATTTGTTTCTACAGTTATCAAATGGTGCTTTCAAGATTGTGACTTCAGACCATGTGAGATGCTTATTATTGAATTTAGGAAAGGGTAGAGACATATGGACTGGCAAAACATCTGGGTGTGGAGGGAGGCTGTGGGCATGGTTTAAAATGGCCTAATCAAATCTATTATGAAATTTATTATGATCCAGAAATTTATTCCTTAATTTCAGAACTTTTTTTAAAGAAAAAATAATTCCCTGACCGTGACAGCAGATAGCCTTTACAACACTGCTTGACAGGTGTCCTCATGTTTCTGAACACGATCAAATCCCCTTTCCCTCAGTAAACTGAGAGAGAAGCTTCTGTTTATAATATGTTTACCCGTGTGGAAGATCAGGGGGGTTAATGTGCAAAAGACCTAAGTTTGTGTAGTGTGTCATCACCTTCTGGTCCTTCTAGGGGCAAAGAGAGACTATACTTCTTTGGAAGCAAGTCTGAGTTGTATTGCATAGATTAGATACTTGCCCTGTACTGATGTAGTCATATGTGTTTGGTATCCTTCAAAACAGAGGAGGAAGCATTACAAGAAATGCCTCAAGCTTAGTTCCCTGTGGATGTCCACAGTCTGGATAAAATGCGTGCTATAAAAATGTAATTGGCAAAATGATTTAGACTTAGAGATGCAACTGATTATTGACTCTACTTTTTGTTTTCCAAGGTGGAGAAAGTACACAGGGGTGATCAGATGGATGGGCTTCTTTATCCTGCTAAGAAAATACCACCGATAGCAAAAAGTGATACAGAGCAAGAAAAGGCATCTCAGAACGTTACTTCTTCAAAAGTAGACCCTTTGTTAAAACCAAATATGGAGACCACACCTGCATCACTTAGCAGTGACTTCAAGCAGAAAGTTGTTAACATCTTGCTGAAGTATTCCAGTGGTCTTTGGGCTAATGCACTTCCCAAATTGTACCAAGACACTTACCAAGTAAAATTTCCAGAAGACATTCTAAATAATCTAGAGTTGCTCTCAGATGTATGTATAGTGGACTATGTATCTGAAGTCCCCAGAAAGGCCATCCTTTACGCTAAACCCCAAAGACGCATTGATGAAAATCTGAATGTCACTGAGAAAGTCCGGAGGCATGATGGTGTGAAGGCCACAGCTGAACAACAGTATGAAGAATCCAAGGACCAGCATCCAGAGAACATAACTGTTCCTCCTCTAATCATTCCATCGGAAGGATCTGTGTCCGTCATGGTGTTAGAACTGAAAAACACCAATGAGGTCCTAATTAGGCAAGTTTGTACTTCAGAATCTATCTTTTTTGCTTTAGTTATAAATCCACATATTCATATTGTGCAGGTCTGCTGTAAGAGAACAGATGAACAGGAGGTTGCAGGACTTTGCTGTTTACTTATTTTGGTAATGAAACTTCAGAATCCTTTTGTTTGTGTGCTTAAATGGAAATTTTCTGAAACTTCTTCTGTGCTGAGCTGATCAGTTCTATCATTAGTTTGTCTGAGAATCAAAGCAGATTTGACTTGCCGTTGGAAGACTTTTTAAAATAACCCTGCTATAACAGATAGTAGTATTCAGCTATTGCTGCAATACTTATTAAAATATTTTTTACTTCTATAACTGACTTACTACTAACTAGGTGTGACGAGTGTGTTCAGATTACACTGCGGTTTTCACTTTTGGGGACAGATGAGCTTCCATCCAACAATAAACTACTAGTACTTCTTGGTTTGGTTGCTAATCAGCCCAGCCTTAGAGGACAGTGTAAGAAGTGGATTGTAGTGGCTATCTTATGTATATGTTATTGTACTGTTTCAGGGAATACCATGATAAGCTTTCTATACTTCATTGTTGGGATAAAACACACAGTCCTAGCAGTTCTTTAAAACGTAAAAAAAACAGCCAAACAAAAAAACCCAAACACTTTTTATAGAGGATATTGCATTTTGAAAATTATTTCAAATTGAGTCTAATCTTAAAAAGTTTTATATGTCACTTCAAATGATGAATTGAGCAACTGTGTAGTAATATACTATATTGACAGCTCCCTCTTTTTTCCCACTAGTTTCTGCAGTTTCAGCTTTCATTAGATAGTTTCAGTCATTCTCAGAGCTCCTGATTAGGGTCGGAATAAGTATGTGTGCAGTTTACTTACAGATCCTTTCACTATGAAACTAATACCCTGTTCCTCATTGCTGGTTGGCAATATTCAACACACTAGCCTTAAGGCTGAGATTTAGATATCCTTTTTCTCTCTAGCTATCAGTAATGTATCAGTAATGTAAAGGCTTCTTTCAAAGAAGCCTTGAACTTTATGTGTCAGTCCACTGTTTAGTTCCCTGAAGTTGTGGAGTCTTAATGGCTGATAATCTGTAGTGAAAATCCCCATACTTGGGGGTTATGAGAGAAATTCTCATTTGAGAATGTTGCCATCATTATTTTCGCTGGGAGCACCATTCCTATATTGTGCTGTTTCTCAGATAAGCTTTTTTTATACATTGCTTATAAATTTATTTTGTATACTGGTCTTACCACAAAGCATAATTTTAAGGCAAGATTCTTCATCCATCATTAACGTTTGTATTATCTCCAGCTGGACAAGTCAATCATTTTAGTGAAGAAGACACAGCTGGAATTGAGTGAGCCGAAGCTTAAAAAAAGAAATACAGAAGGAAGAACTAAGTCAAAGAAAAGAGAGGCTTTATGTTTTAGGTTGTTCCTGTGAGAGCTCTGTTTGAATTTAGTCTAAGACATGAAAGATGATGAAGATGAATAGTGCCAGGAAAGACAGCCAATTTAAGACATGTAATCATCTGTACATAGAAATGCTGAAACAGTTAGACACGATGCATATTGCATGTTTTATATTGGGAAGAGCAGGAACAAATTATCTGTCTCTTACTTCCAGCTTGCTATGCAGGTGGGACTTAACTCTGCAAAACATTTTCCTTCTCACTGTACACGTTTTAATTCTGGCAGCATTGATAACTTGCTGTATATGTGGAGTAACAAATCTTAGCTTTCTAATCTGTTATTTTAAGGATGTTTCCACTAATTATTTGGGGGAATGCTTCAAGTCCCATGGATTAAACTACCGTATGACACTGATGAGCTGAGGGTGATTATGTTAAAATTTCTCCAAAGCAGCAGTTCCCAAATTTTGGACCATGGTTCTTGGACAATATTAAAGTTTCTGAATTTGTCAGCTCTGTGTGGGTACATGGTGGTGATTAGTCGTTTCTTGGCCCTAGACACAGAAATGACTCCTTAGGGTTATCTATGTACTTCATGGGCAAGGTCATTTATCTTCAAGATGAAACTAGCCCTGAAGGGAATAGTTTTTTGCCATGACAAGAAAATGTTCGTGTAGACATATAGGAAGGAAACAATGCATGGACTCACCTTTCCTGTGCATGTACTAGCAGTCACTTTCTCCTGATCTACACAAGAACTGTGTAGCAGCTATTGGTTGATGCTGATTTTTGCAGGATCAATAAAATCAAGATTCCTCTTTCTGTCTTGGGGATGGAGCAATATCTCTTTACTTTCTTGGTATGTGGCTAAGTGTTGTTTGGCTGAAACCTTTCAACTACAGTACTAATTAAGACAAAGCTGGAAAGTTTGGTGCTTTTTCAGTTTTGAGACGTGGTACAATTCTGTAAGAATTCTGATGGAGTCAGAATGAAAGTAAGGTGATAGAAGTACTCCTAGATATTCACTATACATCTACAACAATGTGATTGAAGGCAGAGATGATACGCTGGGTGCTACATTTGAATTCTCACAAGAAATAATTAACTATCACCTTTTATTCTCAACTACCTTGAGTTTCTGTGCTACAGCTCAGATACTTTTTTTTCCTCTTCTTTTATCTTTTTGAATAAACAAAATTTTACACCTTGTTTCGCTATGGAAGTGTACCCCTCTGTTCCTTTCACAATGGAGCAGCAAGCTTTACTTGACATGTGAATTGGTTCCAATTAAGACTAAGAATGGTGCTGAATGCACACTTGCAGTGTCTGGCTACCTGCACATAGATTAGTCTATAACACACTTTTTTGAGGTTGCTTTCCAAGATTATTTTCTAAAGAATCTGAAAATAGTTTTTCAATTGGCTTTCAGTGGCCAAAAACTTCTTCAGTATGATGCTCACCTATTACCAGAAAATAGTGAGTGAGGCAGGAAATTCTGAAAGATTCTACTTTCTGTTAAGATACTCCTACTGTCTGTTAAGTATCTTTATGAAACAAATGTTAAGAAATAAACTTTGAAGTAGCACATAGGTGACTGTTGCTCCATTCCATGTCCATTATGAAGTAGATGAGTGCTTACATAGAAAGAAAAGGACTGTCATTCTGAAAAGCAATATATAATTGGATGGTGAGGTAGCAGGCTGTCTTTAGGAAAATCAGGGTTCCTTGGAATGTGATCAGATTTAACTTAATCTTTATAACAAAGTTAGCATAGTATGTCATAGTACAGTATCTGCACTAATCCTGGGCATATAGCAGACGTTCAGAATAAGCCTAGATTTTTACAGGATGATAATCTAAACTGTGTGGTAGAACTAAGCGGTTAGTTCTAATTAATCACTCTATGAACAGGTTAAAACAGTAATGCTAATACAAATTTGGGAATAAGTTTTCCTTTTGTTTGCTCTAATCTGACTTGTTTCTGAAGCATTCAGAACTTCCCATTTGGAGTTTTCAGTAAGTTTATGTACTTTATTAAAGATCTATGCAACACAAACTGCTTCAGTATGAACCATTAGGTCAGCAACCTAATATCAGGATTGTTCTGAAGGCCGAGAGTAAACAGCACATGGTTTGACAGCTGACTGTAAAGTTATTTTAGATGCCTTGTTTTTGATCAACCTTAGTGAAAACCTGATTAAGCTGGTGTTTGTTAATGACAGAGTAACTTCAGAGGTGATGTATTAGTTCTGTTTTATACTTGATCCCAGATACTACTCTGCTTTTGTGGTCAAGTTGCTTTACGTGATTGTAATAATCATGTAAGAGCTCTTACTAAAAATCTAGTTGAGCATGTTAGATTATACACTGCTGGACCACATTTAGCTGTCAACAAAAGTACTAAATTTTATGTCAGTTACTTTTCTACAGCCCTGTTAATAGGAAAAGAGTTTGGATACTGATGTGCTTAGAAAATGTATATATCCATAATTTACTCATATACATATATGCATATAAATGTTCTTAGGTTATTATTCAGCTTTTTGAAGTTGCATCCTAACTCTTGTGGTGTTTTTGTTTTTTTTTTTTTAAAATACTGTAGGTATGTGGGCAAAGATTATTCTTCCGCCCAGGAACAAATGGAAGATGACATGAAAGCATACTATAGTCAGAACAGTACAGTATCACTAGCTCAATCTCTGAGCGTTGGGCAACTTGTTGCAGTACATGCTGAAGAAGACGCCTGGTTGCGTGCTCGGATCATTTCTCTAGAAGACAAAAGAATAAAGGCAAGCAATTACTTCTTTTGGCATTTGGAGAAAGACTTGAAACAATCTTGTATTTTAGATACACGGTCAATTCCTAAATATGCTGCACTAGCATTCTCTCCTTTCTTGCCCTGAAGTTCTTCTATTTTCGGTTATATGAGAAATTAAGACTTTTTTGAAGTTACGTGATTGCCAAAATTAAATGGTCTTTAAGGTTTTTTCCATAAATAGTTTGAGGTTTGGGGTTTTGTTTTGGGTTTTATATGGGGCTGGGCCCTATAGCACTTTTGTACTGAAAATGTACCTTTGATAGTCTTAGGAGGAATGGGTGTAGTAGCACTATTTGGAGTGGGACAGAGGAAGGGAAAGGGAAGAACAAAATTCACTTGCTTATGGATCTTGTTTGAAGTCTTGTGCTGAAGTATCTATTACATGCACTAAATAGCAAGACAATGAGGAGGATATACTTGTGTTCCCTTCCAGGCAGATCTGGTATTCTGGGAGTTATATGTGGTGTGCATTTTAGTTAAACCCCTTTGAGATTATTTAACTCCTCTGTTAAACTTTTCCTGGGCCAAGCGGACTCTTCTTGCCATCTGCAATGAAACTAGAACATACGATAGAACTGTAAAAAAACATTTCAAACTTCTCCATTATTTCTTGCCTAGTCAAACATTAACGATACCTTTTTATTTTTTGTTTCTTCTCCCGGTTAGGTGACTTTTTACCCACGTCTGCTTAACATACTTCTAAAGTTGATCCATTTCATAAATATTTAAATAGCACATGTATTAGAATTGATTTTTTTTCTGAAAGTTAGTGTGATACCCTTCAGCTGGAACTTGGAGGGCAGTGTCAGAACTCGGTTTTGTTAAAGATTGTTGGGTTTAGAGAAGTGGCAAGGACATTGGTAGCAAGCTTGCCTCTAATTTCTCTCTAGCTAGAGCTATCAGCCAAAAGAAGGCTACCGCTTTATTTTGCAGCATTTGCTGATTATCCTCTGACACAGTGTTCAGATTCCCGTTTCAGTATTTGGTATGCAGACTTAGAATCATAGAATCATAGAATCATTGAGGTTGGAAAAGATTTTGCATGATAGAATTTAGAAAAAAGTTGTAAAAAGCCCTATCAAAGTCGTCTTTCTCTCAATTTAGCTCCAATTATTTGCTGCCAATCAGCAGTTTCCCTACTGGTTTCCTGCATTGCCTGTGGTATTTGTATCAAAGTTACTATAAGCATAAATCAAAATTATTCTCTTAACGCTGTAAAAACAAAAGGCAAAACATAGAATGGCACTTAAATGGTATCTGACTTTTCAACACTTTCAAAACTTTACAAATGAAAATTGCAGCTTTATTACCTTTCTTCATGTGGCTTGAGGTAATATGTGCTGAGTCCTTCCAGTACTGTTCCTATTAAGAGCTGAGATTTTGTGGAACAGTTGGAGAGGATGGTTTTACAGACATCTTGAGAAGAAGGCTTTCCCTGAAAACTCTGAACATTCAAGCGGTGAAATAAACATGAGATCAGTGGCATTATATAGTACTAAATTAGTGGAAAGTGATGTGTCTGTGGCTGCACAGAGAATGTGATAACTGAATACATTTTCCCTAGACTCAAGAAAACGTATTTACAATTATATTCATGATCTTACGCTTTTATTCTCTTTTCCATTATCAGGTATGCTATGTTGATCATGGCTTCAGTGAGTTTGTTGAAAGCAACAGTGTGTACAAACTACAGAAACAGTTCAATTCGCTTCCTTTTCAAGCTGCCAAATGTAAACTGGCAGGTAAGAGAAAGCCAGTGTTGACTATACAGCTTGCTGTTGCACGATTTATGGATTGAAGCATCTTAGTCTGGGAGTTTTGATCCTTGTTTGTAATGACTCTATGTATGTTAGATTTTGTCCAAGACAGCGAGTCTAAGCAGACACAGGTAGGCATGGAAAGAAGGAGAAGGAAGGAAGGATGTGAAGGAGAGTTTTATAAAGAAACCTTGATATTAGAAGACCTTGATATCCAGTCTCTCTGTAATGGAGCTTAGTTGTTTCTACACTTAGCTTGGATGTCTTTGTCCCTTTAATATATGTGAGCCTAAAGAAATATGAGGAAACATTTGCTGTTGTGTGAAGCAATGTACTAGCACAACTCCTTTTTCCACAAATGAGGCACATCTGTTGTGGCCAGGTCAGGCAATATTGCTCAATATGATCCTATTTAGTTATTTTAAAGTGATCCTTCCCCTTTCAGTACTTGCATACTTGCAGGCTTCCTAGACTGCTGGGAATTATTTACCTACCTAAAACCGGTAAGCATTTCTAACCCTTTAAAAATATTTTATTTTAAATATATAAAATTGCCACAAATGAGCTTTTGTTTGTTTGTTTAATACTTGGATGCATTCCTTTTTTCTCTACGCATTTTCCTCGACTCTTTCTGAAGAGGATCTTTTTTTTTTTTACCCCCCCCCCCCGATGGCTTTCTGTATTAAAAAAGTGGAAATTAAGCAGAATGCAAGTAGGGGTGCAGTGCAACTTTCCTGCTACATCCTGATTCTTGGAAAGATTCCTGTTGCAAACACAGACCTGGTTATTATTTTTCCCTTCGAATACACTGATACATAAAAAGTATGGTGTGTCTTACAGGGCTGGAAGTCTTCTGTGATGATCCAGTTCTAGTAAAGACTGTGGAATCACAGACATGCTCCAAGATATTTGCTGTGGAAATACTGGAAAAGAGTGATATTCCTCTTCTTGTTCTCTATGATACTTCTGGTGAAGACGATATCAACATCAATGCTACTTGTCTGAAGGCGTTGTATGACAAGTCCCTTGAACTTCACCTACAGGTACCATTTTCCTGTTTCCTTCTTAATTCATTAAAAATCATTGACTGCTAAGGTCTTGGATGGACAAAAAACAGTACTCAGAAATATGCTAAGTTTGTGTGTGCGGTTTTTTTCCCCCTTTCTTGTCAAAATCTTACCGTTGCAGGTAGATGCACTATATACAAATGTCAGAGTAACCAGTGTTTTCTCTGACGGAAGCCTGTACTGCCAAGTGCCATCTAAAGGCTTGTCTAGACTTTCTGAAATCTTGCAGAAACTAGAAGACTACTTCCATTACAAGGTAGGTTCTATGGTGAGAGAAGTAGCGAAGTCATGTAACTTTTCTTCAGAGTGTACCTATCATTTTCCTTGCACATAAGTTCAAGTTTCTGAGAAAGCCATAGACTACTCAAAAAGGCTATAAATTCTCTTCCTACTCTTTTGGGGTGCATCCTTCAGCGTGAAAAGAGTCTTTTGATGCTTTCTTGTTCACAAGCTGTCTCTAAGGCTTCAGTAACTACTTACAACTTTGTTGAATAGTTAGAACAGTAACAATGGAAACTGCATCAGATTGGTATAAAGCCTGTGGAGATACTGCCATATTTTTTTTCTGGAAGTTTTACTTACATGATGGAGTTGAGGTGCATAAACAGCCTGGCCCACAGCATACCCTGCAAAGTGACAATAAAAGCAGTGTAACCAAGGTCTGTTCTTTTTAGCCTGGCTTCCTTGGGGATTCGATGGCTTTGATCTGATCTGCTGCATATCTTGCCCTTGTACCCTTTGCTTTTGAATGTTGTGGCTAATTTCAACTAGAACTGATGAATAGGAGGCATTTTCAAAAGTCTTAAGTTGCTTTAAAATAGGCATGTGGCAGAGAAGTCTGACATTCCACCGGCCATTTACAGACACATGCAACAACTCTTACTAGACTCGAGAATTTATACAAAAGAGAAGAAATTTTAAGAGAATCTAATTTGTTCAACATTCAGCTGAGCCTTAGAGAATCAAACCATGAAATGCAGATCCTTGAAGGTCCTGTTAGAACTGCTGCTTGTGAAACTACTCTGTTAAAATGTTTTTAGGTGTAGAAGTTGAGCGTTAGACCTGTTGTGGAGCACAGACCATCTGGAAATACTTTATATTGAACGTGTCTCGGTTGTCAAGATTCAGTTTCAAGCAAGCTAAACACTGAAGGAAAGCATATAGAACCCTGAAAGGTTTAGCAACAAAGGCAGGCAGCCAGACAGGTATTTCAAAAGTTCGGATTTTCTGGACAGAGTGTATCTTAGGTTCTTGTGGCTATCAAAGAGAGACCTTGACATTCAGAATCTTTTAATAACAATCTGTATATGGGGGTAAAAGACGCAATCTTGACTTTGCAGCTTATCTTGAGGGTTTTTATTTTGCCTGAGAATTTAAACAAACTAAGCTGTTGATGGGTCTTCAAATGGACTTTCTTCATGTTTTTTTAGTGTAGCCATTGTCTTGTCACATGATTTAGGATCATCATGGTGAGTGTCACCCCATGAGACTCTCATTTGAGTCAGTAATAAATTTAGTTTGTTAAATTATGTCAACAAATTATGTGTTCTAGACTATAAGGTAGGAGCTTCTTCAATTGTCTGTCACAGCTTTAAACTGCTCTTGCTTTTCAGAACATTAAAGTAATGGTTGGTGATTTCATATTCTGTGTTTCCAAATGTGGCTTTTTTCCCCTGGCAGTTTATATTCTCTCAGTTTCCCTGTAAGATACACAGCTTGGAATTAAAGCTTTACCGATTGGGGAAGCTTAAAACAACGTGATAAGAAATGCTTCCGAGGCTGGAAAGAGACTTTGTATTTGAAACAGTGTTTTTGTTTCTCAGAACTCTTTATTCCATGTGTGGCTTTTGAAATGGTTAGTTGAGTGCCAGATAGTAATAGCTCCATGCTTTTTAACTTCTGTTTTTATATTTGCAACAGACGCAGACATCTGAGTTTAATGTATCGCTACCTTTCTGTGGCAAAATCTGCTTGTTTCCTTCCAAAGGAAAATGGGCACGTGTAGAGGTAAGAAGTATTCAAAGAACAGCTACATAGAAATGGCTCTTCTTTTTGATCAGCTAAATCTGAAGCCTTAGTTTCTGTGAAACTTGTTATAGTGTATGTGTCACTGTTGTGTTTTTAACCTCAAAATGATGCTCTTGCCTTCTTCTTTCAGATAAGAATTATTCACACTAGACGGGCACTTGATGTGCAGTTCATGGATACTGGAACAGTTGCAACTGTAAAAGTATCAGAGCTTAGAGAAATCCCACCACAATTCCTGAGAGAAGTAATTGCAATACCTCCTCAGGTATAAAGACATGTTAAAGCTAACCTATGCTAGATTTCTTGGCAGGTTTGTAGTGCTCCTACTTCAAGGTTTATGTAATGAAATTTTGTTTTGTTGCATAACATTCGACATTGGAGTGTATTTCATTGTACATCTTTGCCTGAAATAAATCATAATGTAGTCCTATGTATTGACAGGATGTTGTGTATGTGTAATGGTACTGGTTTTGCATATTCCTCTGTCTCTTTCTGTTTGTCATACATTATTGAATCTGTCAGCATTAATGAAGTTTGTGTGAATAGGAACTTGTGGACTAGTTTCCATATTACTAAATACCTTGTATACTTAATTCTGTTCTTAGGCTATAAAATGCTGCCTAGCAGATCTGCCTCCTAACACTGGCATGTGGACTCCAGATGCTGTACTGTGGCTGAGAGACACTGTAATGACTTGTCCTGAATTTAGCATGAAGGTAAATAGTCAAAATGCCTATGTGACTTGAAATCCATAGGCATGTGGAAAGAGCATTGAAATAACAACTCTAGAAGCTTAACCACTCATCAAATTGATTTTTGTTATAGAAGTTTAAAAGTTTGTAGCCAGCTCTTGGACATAAATTCTATACAAAGTCCTTTTCTTAGGACATTTGGCATAAAACTTACTTGCTTAAGCCTATTAAAAGCTTCTCTTTTACCCTCAAGAATTTAGCAGCTTTCACATTAGCCTTTCACATTTTGCTGTCCTAGTCCAAATACGCAGCTAGAGTTATTTTACCGTTAAGAAAGAAACACAGTTGTTAATGTTTCACCACGTAAAAAGATACAACTGTTGAGTTAATCTTAAATTATTTTTATGCCTCTTGTGAGCATAGCTTTTTCTCCTTCTTATCTTGGAAAGCAGCTTTATTTTTTGTTTGCTTTTTCTAATCCAGTGTGATTTAGTATATGCTACTGTATACTTAGAATTTCTGTTATCTTTGCGATAAAATTATTTCCGCTTGCAATGTATCCTATCCAGTTTAATTAACTGAAAACACCCTTCTAAAGGAAATCTATTATTAGCTACAGACTAAAGAAAGCTAATTTCCTTTATTGGATTCCAGATACTGACTGTCACAGCACTTTGAAAAAGTGTTTTGTAGCTTTCCTTTACCTTTTTGCTTGCTTTAACACTGGAGACCCTGTAGTTAAAACATAGCACCTCTTAGTCTGGGACTTAACGACTGTTGCATCTGGCTTTTCTAAACATGCTTTTCCAAGATAGTTTGAGTTTGGTACTAATTTTTGCTGGATTAAATAATAGGCAACAGATGTATGCTTTAATTGTGGAAAGTTTTTATTCCTGGCTAGGAAAATCAACAGAAGAATCTGTAAAGAAGTGTTGTATACTTTGTCAAATTAAAATTTCAGTGCTTTACTATCAATAATGCTAGCATATCTGATGTTAAATAGGAAATATTTTTATGTCTGTGCTTGAAAATTATGCATGATACAAACCTGGAAGCTTTTTTTAATCTTTTTTTTTTTTTTCATCTGTAATTTACTAGACTTCATCTCCCATAATGACAGAAGGAGAATTTTGAAGGATTAAGTGTTAATATTAAATACCATTACTTAGTTGTTTAGATATGTATGGACAATGGCTACTGTTCTCCTGAAACTAGAATTGTACACACAGTACTGAGATTGAAACTGTTGCACAGAAAAAAACTCAATTTAAGCTTTGTATTTGCTTTACATTAGTGGAATAGCTGCAAATGCTCTTTTTAGCTGCTGTGAGTTGCTTAGTATCCAACAACTTCATTAACATATTTGAGGGGACCTTGAAAATACTTCTGTGCATATAGAATGCAATGAACTGTTGCCGCTTTTCTGTTAAAGGCTTTAGTCTTCTGTACATAATCAGATGTGCATTTAATAGTTATTAACTGGAAGTTAAACTGTATTTTGTTTTCCAAGGTGGTTAAACAGGATGGTTCAAAGGGAAGTGCACACGTTTATTTGTTTGCTCCAGAGAATTTCCCAGACATGGATCATAGCGTCAATCGACAGATCAAAAATGCAGACTTGTGGAAGCATCAGAAAGATGTTTTCTTGAGTGTTGCACCCAGTGGGACTAGCTCCACAAAAGTGACAGGTGATGCTGTTTCAGCTCTACGGTTAACTAGTGGAAGGCTAGAGAAGAGTTTCTCTGATTCAGCCAGAGAACCCAGCAGTGCAGTGTCTACCATTGATATGCCTCCACCTCTACCCTTGTCAAAGACTGGTGAACTCATGGATGTCTATGTCTCGGTGGCCTGCCATCCAGGTCACTTTATTGTCCAGCCTTGGAAAGAGCTACATAATCTGGAAGCCCTAATGGAAGAAATGATCCTATACTACAGCAGGGCAGAAGAGAAACCTGTGAACATTGAAAAAAACAAGCTGTATGCAGCTAAAATTGAAAATCAGTAAGTAGATACTTAAAAACAAAATCTTTGAAGGCAAGCGTAGCTCTGCTAAGCCAGGCAAGCCTAGCTCTGGTTTGCATTGCTAACAAGGTGGCAGATGTCCAATGATATCTGAGAGATTAAGGGAGTAAATGAGGTTGCAGTCTCTTCATGCTTCCAGATTGTAGTTGGAAGAGTTGACTTCTATTCAGGTAATACCAGATCTGGGAAGCCTGAGACATGTTGGTTAAGATCTTTTGGTTGTCTATTATTTTTCTGATGCCTTGACAGTGTGTGAATACGAAGTCAAATTGTCTATTCTTGTTCTCCCCCTTTTTAGGTGGTACCGGGTCATAATAAAAGGAATTCTTAGAAATGGGTTTTTGTCGGTATATGAGCTGGACTATGGTAAACATGAGTTTGTCAGCATAGAGAAAGTACAGCCACTCATGGATACGTTTAGAAAACTACCTTTCCAAGCCATAACAGCTCAGCTTGCAGGTAGGTAGTAAGCATTTACAATTTTTTTTGTTAAAGTCTTACATCAGTGAGGATACCAAATGAACAGAAATGTAAAGTGGACAAAGCCAAAGGTCAGTGTTGTAACTGTTTTTTGCTAAAGTAAGCATGTACCTGCTTGCAAAAACATGCTTAATGCCTGCATGTTTATGTCATCAAAGTAGCTCTGCTTTTCTTCTTGACATAGGTGGTGATGGTTCTGTTTTATTATTTGTTTTTTTATTTTAATGCAGCACTTTTAGTTACCATGTACAAAACTGAAGATTGCTTAAACTTTCCCAGCAGCTGCTTTTCATTGTCATAAATACCTATCATTTAACGTGTGTGATGTCTAATATGCAAAGGACACAGGGCAATCAAGACTAAATGTTTTTTGGATCCTTAAACATAACCCATTATGAAGTGTGAAAGTTTGTTATATATCTGTTGATAAGAACTTATGTTCTGATTATCCTAATCTACATAAAGTTAGAAACTAGATGCTGAGTTTCTGGAGAAGTATTTCTTATATATCTTGCCCCTATTGTAATTTACTGTTTTCCAGTGCATATTTGGAATCCAAAGTTGCCTGAAATATATTGGTGTTCTCAAACAAACAAAAAAATTCCACAAGGGGGGTGGGGGCTTTCAACAGACTTAAGTAAGATTAATTTCCTTGAGAATATGGGGCATAGAGAGTCTGCATACATCTGATAGAATTAAAAAAATAACATTTGATCTCTCCTTGCTGTCTTCTCTTTCCTTTTCCAAATTTTTCTTTCATTTCTGCATTGCTCTGAGATGTATGCGTCTCTTATTCAGTTGCTGCTTTCTGCTGCTGTTTGGTCAGCACTAGTCTAGACTTCAACTGCAGAATATGCTTGTCTGAGGTGACAGGCCACAGAGTTGGTGCTCTGATTCTAGGTTGCCTTTAGTGGATTGTCTTTCCTGCATAGCCTGTGTGATCTTGGGCGTTGCTTTAAACTAGTGATGATGGATGTATTACCAGCAGGCTGGGGTCCTAGGAGTGCAGTGCTGAAATGAAGCTGATTTCTAGCTGTGTCTGTCTGCTGGGGTAGTACAGGATCCGGCTGAGCAAGCCTGCAAGTCATCCAATTTTCCTGCTTTACAGAAATAGCTAGTTAAGTTGGCCTCTGAGCTGCTTCATATTGTCAAAGCGCAGGCCAGCCGAGCCCGGAAGACCGGTAACTATTGTCTTGCTATTCTTCCACTTTTTCCTCTCCTTTTTCATGTCTGCTACCTCTCAGTCTCTGGTCTATTTTCTTGTAAAATCCCATTTGCTTCCTCACCTGCCTTTCCTAGCATTAATTACCCTTTCTTAACTGTTGATGAACTGTTGACTTCTCATTCCTTCTGTAACCTGCAAGGAGCTGTGTTCCTATATTGTCCTGTCCTATCAGTAGCAAGCTCCTGCTAACAATAAAAGCAAAGTGTTGTCACTTTGCTGTTTTGCTTCTTTTATCCATAAGCTGTTGTTTGGGTATTCATGCATGATATTTGAGCCCCTTGTGTCTAGATGCTGTATACCAGCGGTGGTCTGGGGAGGCTGAATTCCAAGTCTGCAGGAGCCTCCTCTTTCTTGGTGGATTACAGCCTTATTGAAAAACCTGTTTGGGTTCTAGCATCACATCCCTGATCAGGCTTGACTTTGTGGGATGCTGTTCTCAAAAAAATAGCGGCAGTTGTGAGGCATTTAGGTGGCATTTATCTTCGTTTCTGCTCTCTGCAGATCTAGTTTGGGACTTGAAGGTTTGGCGGATGTTTTATTAGCTGATGCTGCTTTGAGATGAAGAAAACTTAATCTAAAGCAAGGCCAACAGGACAAATAATTTCAGCAGCCTCAGGCAGAAGACAAATAAATAGTTTGTTTTGAAAGGATCTTTAGCTTCCTTTTCATCATGTTTCCTAATATGCCTTGATCATGCATGGCAGCTGATATACTTTGAATTACTCAGTGAGTCAGTGCATTTGCCTTTCACTTCTGCAAACTTGTCCATATCTTTAGACTTCAAGAGAAAAATAAATGTCCTAGTCTCTGTAATATAAAGTTGCTTGTGTGGGAGATGAGTGAGCTTGTGTTTCTTTTCTAGAGTTAAGCTGCATTCAGTAGCACTTGAACATCTGTTTTCTCAAGTATTTAAACTCTCCCCCCTTTATAAACTTAATCATTCAGATTGGTCTAGTCTATAAATGACCTTCTGTTTCGCTTTACATTTGTCCTAGGAGTGAAAAGCCAGCAGTGGTCAGAAGAGGCATCAATAGTGTTTCGGAATCTTGTAGAGAAGAAACCCTTGGTGGCACAGATACAGGCAGTTAATGAAAGCACTAACTCTTGGGATCGAAAAATAGTGACTTTTCTCGTGGACACATCTCTTCCAGATACTGATATATGGATTCATGATTTTGTGTCTCAAAGTCTTGTGGAATTTTCGAAGGATGATTAATCACCACTTCTGAAATGTAGCAGCTCAGATTCTTTAGCAATAAAATAAGTAAACAGGCTTTGAAGAGAAATTTAACTACTACCTGGCCTTGAAGACATGAAGGTGATAAAATTGAAAAATCTGTGTTCTGTGAAAAGGGTTTGTTTAACAAGTTTGGGTTCTGTTGACTTCAGTTGACTTTCTGAAAATTTGCACTTTGTTTACCATTGTAATGCTAGAATGTTTGGGTGAAAATATTAAAAAAGTTATTTATCAATAAAACAATGTTGACTTTTCTTCTTGTGATCTTTCCCTAATTTTGGGGGGCTTTTTATCTCATAGCTATTACTCAGAGCCATTACTGGGTACTCCTCCTTTTTTCTTTAACTAGCATTCTTTTACTTGAGAAACATGGAAGCAGTCCTCAATATTTCTGAATTTAGTGTCAGAGACATGCATTATTGGTGGGTTTTTCCCCCTTCCTTAACTTCATAAGAGTTGAATAGCTGAAAGTGCCTTGTCTGGGAGACTGCATTTGTGGGGCTTAACTTTCACAGAAGGGTATGCACTTTCTGTGCTTACTAGTCTGCTTGCTGTTCTTTAGCAATGATACCACTTTTCTGAATTCTCCGCTCCCCTCCTCACCCCACCCCCCGACCTGTTGCTAAATTCAAGGCATTCCTTTCCCTCTTTTTGATAGCTCATTTTCATATATGCTTCTAAGACACTTTCAAGGACTGCTGCTCCCTGGAGACAGAAGCAAGCAATGTCCTACAAGCATGTGGATCGGTGCTTAAAGTCCTCTGAACACAGTATTTTTGGCCTACTTGAGAGCCTACTTTATTTTTGGCATTAGAACTATTTAGAGGAGGTGTAGACGTGATTGTATTTCATAGTCTGCTGCATAGATTTGAGTTTGCTTGCCATAGTCCCTTAAGATTGTTAAACACAGTATTAAAGCTTTACACAGTGAATGCCAGCAGAAGGAATTTTTCTGCTGTGCATAGCTATATAATCTTTCTAGTAATACACAAGCTGA
Source organism: Aptenodytes patagonicus (assembly GCF_965638725.1). NCBI lineage: Eukaryota > Metazoa > Chordata > Aves > Sphenisciformes > Spheniscidae > Aptenodytes > Aptenodytes patagonicus. The sequence continues at coordinate 72,638,038 of NC_134982.1, forward strand.
ACTAAGAAATTCTGCCAGCGTGCTGTCTGCATGGGTAAAGGAGACTGGACAGAAAAGGAACCATGACTTGAAGGTGCAGTGCATATGTAACATTAGGATGGGAGAAAGAAAATGCATGCAAATATTCTGGGTAAACAAGCTGTTTAAGCATGTAAGACTTACATTTGCACCCTCTTAGTCTAATTCTGGTGTAGTTCTGGAGAAGGTCTGAGCTAAGCAGCAAGGAGTTCTCTCAGAAGTCTGGTGAGTGTCTCTCTGCCTAGACTGTACACAGGGTCTAGCAGAGCCCTTATGAATAGAGCAGGCAGTGATAAACTAACAAACTGCTAATCTAATGCAAATTGCTAGTTAACATGGTCCTGTCCATATTTAAGTATGCTGAGGTGAGACTCTTAAGTGTACTTGTTGAGAGAGAAGTTACATTAATGCCTGAGATACTAGTATTTTTCCATATTAATCAATTTCTCCTTCTTCAGCTGCCACTGCAGAGAAGGTGAAGAATGCAGGTGAAGGAATCAATGTGATGATGAACTGCTGTAGGATAAACTTTCATGCAGAAGTTTCCTTCTGTGTAGGACTGCTTCTGAGCCTGGAAGTCTGAATGGTGCAGGTCATTAGGACGTAACAAGCGCTTTCCTGAGCTCCTGAAGAGAGTGGGAGTTTACCTATGTGTCTAAGAGTATATGCCAGCTTCATCTGCAATCTTGCGAAGCTTGATGGCTTGTTAATTGGTAATTGTAATGGGATCGAGCGTTTTTGCTGGAACTGTTTTGAAGTTTGTCGGGTTGTGTGAGAAATGCCCGTGCTGTGTTTGCATCCTTTGAGGCTTGGGGATCTGCTGTTGGCCAGTAGTTGATTTGCACCTGTGAACTGATGGAACAGGCTTTGGGACTCTACACTTGTAGTATTAGGAGAAAGAGCCTGGCAGATGTTCAAGAGACTCAAGATGCTTTTTGAGCTTGTCATCTGCTCCTTCTGGAGCATGCATCACCCTCTCCTTAGTTGCCGGTGGCTGCTCCAGAGTCTAAAAAGCCCAGATCAGAAGCAAGGGCAATATTCGTACAATCTCATGCATTTGCACAGCTCAATACTGGAGTTCACAGAGGCTACTTTGTATGTTGGTAAAACAGAGCGTAGTCTAACTGATGAGCAAACCCAAGAGCACCACTCTCCATGTGGTAAATCATTTTATGCACGCATTGAGCGTACACCCAACCCAAAGTTATTAACACAATGCTGTGTTCAGTTCATACACTGTATCCAGAGGCTGCATTGAGATGTCTCCCCGTCTTCGTACCCACTATACAGTACCACCCCTGTCTTAGTAGCTCCATTACTAGTCAATTATGCCACAGGTACTCTGCTGTTACTTCCGTCACTTACCTACTGTCTTCCTACACTGTCTGTGATTTCCGTTGCAAAGCTATGATTTTACGTCTGCTTTTAATGTTACTTTTTTACCCCACTGACGAACCTGTAAGATTCTTTGATACGTTTGCTAACTGACCTGCTAGTGCTATTTGAGTACATTTTGTGCCCTGGCTTTGAAAAACATGCAGAAGGTGTTGGCTGTACACAATATTGAACACTGAGTTCGCTGAAGTTCCTGGTCCATGAAGTAGCTAGCACAGCTAGTAGTTAGTCTGCTGTCCCTAGGAGGCATTAGACCTGCCTGCTCTGTGTAAGTTGTTAATTCACACAGAATGCTGCGTGGTTCTTAACTTCAGTTTTTCAGCAGTCCCTGTTTGGGGTTTGTTGTGAATGGTTTCTCTGCTTTCATGAATGCATGATGCCTCACCAGGGGTGCTTCCACAGCATGTGTCTGAATTGGGCAGGTGGTGGAGTTACTGTTTCACCTGATCTTTCCATTCTGATGGCTATTAGAAAGGCCTCCACAGCAATCCTGCATGCAGTTCTGGGCACTGTCCTACAAGAAAGGTGTGGATTAATTACAGAGAATACAGGCAAAAGCAAGAACAATGAAAGCCTAGAAAACCTGGCTTAAATAGAAGGATTTGTAGTTAGTCTGGATAGGAGAAGGCTACAGAGGGGAACACTTTCAAAAGTTTTCACTGATAAAGAATCTGTTTTTATCTGTAGGCAAAATAGGACATGTAAGGGCTTGAATTGCAGGAAGGTAAGTTTAGGTTAGGTGTTAGGCAATCTTTCTAAAGAAAGGGGGAAAGCCTGGAAATTCACTGGAACTCCAGTTTCATTGTAAATGCCCAAAACAGGTAGGATGTACCTGCAGAAGCCCAGCTGATCCTCCCTTGGGATGTGGAGATGGAGTGTGTAATTCTTTGGACCCCACCCAAGAAAACTTGCCAGCCATAAAAAGAGAATACAGCATTGTTAGATGTGTTTTGTGGATCATCGTGGACTTTATAGACTGAAAAATGAATATTCGTTACCTAGGGAAAACAGATGACACTGTAATAATTAAAAAACCAAAGCAGATCTCTTGCTTTCCCAAGGCTGTGAACAATAAGCACTTTCACACCACCTCTCTTCTGTTTATTCCATTGCAGCTGTATTTTGTTAAGTTTACAATGTTTAAGTTTAGCTGTTTTCATCTCACAGTGTGTTCACCCTGGGTCGTTTTGAGGAACTCTCTTTTCGTCAGAGAAATGCGAGAACCCTCTTTGCCATCCCAAAATGAGTTCCTATCTCCAAGGTTTTTTCCACTCCTGGACTACTCTTTCCCCATTCGGGGAGATTTTTGTTGCAAAGCTCTTTTGCCTCTGTGTTTTCACCACACTCATCCTTTGTTCTCACAGTTGCTGTGCATCAAGCAAACCTTTGAGAGCCTGGATTCTCATGTGCTGATTGTGTTAGACAAGAAAAGTGACAAAGAATCATGTAATGAAAAAAACCCTCACTTTAAACCTTCATAATGCCTGAAAGCTTCCTTTTGTGTTCTTTTGTTCATTGCTGATATTTTCACACTGGAAGTCTTGGACAGGAGAATTGTCCTGCTCTGTGAGGTTAGAACTTGGCTAGGGCAAGAGGAGCTTCTGACCTGAGCGGACATGCTTCAAGCGTGCCGAGCCATTACCTTGAGAGCTGTTTTGAAGAGGGGCTTAGGTGTGGTTGGAGTTAGCAGTACTTAGTGTCTTCTGAACAGTGCTGTAAGGTGCGTTACTTGCAGCATTCATTACTGCAGTGTGACATGGTAGACAGCTAAAAAAGAAGCACCACTGATACACTGAAAACAAATGTGCTGAGAAGCTGGCTCACTGTCTTGCCTGATGGAGCCAGGCTGAGTACATTCTAAGGGGACTATAGCACTCGCCTTGGATGAGCTTCTGGTGCCCACAAAGCTAGATCTGACAGCAGCCAGATGGGATAAAAATTAAGTGGCTTGTGTGTATCTCAGAGTGCAAAGCCACTTTGGGCTTGTAGGGAAGCTTGGTGGTGCCAGTGGATCCCTTCCTAAGCTGCTTGCAGCTTGCACACACTTGGGAAAGACAGTTGGTTAGCAGGTAGCATAGATACTGGCGTCTAGGTTTGTCTGATCTGGTACCCATCAGGCTTCTTCAGCCTTAAGTAACTCAGCTGTTTGGGTCAGTCAGTGGGTGAATTGGGTAGTTCTAAGTGCCCTTTCCACTCCTGCCAGCAGCTGGGATAATGCCAGTGACTTGGGCCATAATCTTGCTCACCTCTACGAGGCATGCACTGAATCCAGTGCTTGGCAGGGTCCCCATTTGTATCCTTCGTTTGGCCTAGCCACGAGCAGTATTTCCAAGGCTAACTCCACATCTTTCTCCAAATGCCCCGAGACACAGAACCTCAGTGCCAGCCAGGTCAGCTGTATGTCAAGCCGTGAAAAAAAAGTGCGGTACCATCTCATGGAGACCTTCAGGCCTGGGAAGTGTGGGGATGGAGAAGTGTTCAGATGGACTGCCCTCCTCTGATACACCCAGGGCCCTCTCCACTCTTGGCTTGTGGCTACTGGTGGAGACCGGACAGCAGAGATAAGGAGGAGCTTGGGGCTGATACTTTGTGGGAGATTTGTTAAAAAAGTTTACAGGACAAATCCATGAGGCTTTACGATGATTCAAAGGTGAGATAGGGGAAAGGAGATTTGGCAGCAACGTTATTAAAACTGTTGACGCCATGAGGTTGGAAGGCAGCTCTCTGGGCTGATGGCAGACTTGGAGCTGCTCTAGGAGGTGGCTGTCACTGGATGTAGGGGGCAAATTGACAGGGAGTGAAATAAGACATGGAATTAGTAGGTGCATTGATACAGATACCACCCCTCCTGGAGAAGCAGTTTTTCCAGCTGCAGCCTCAGGGTGCTTCACAGTGGCCTGAGTCCCCGTGAACCGAGGCATGCACGTCTTGCTGGGCTTTCCGAAAGGCGGTTTGCCCAGGCGCTTGGCTCGGCACGCTGAAGGAAGTTGCCACAGGACAAAGGCAGGCTCCAGCGTGCCTAAATTGTTAAAAGCAGGAAAGACCCTTTGGAAGTAAATGCTGCCCTTGCTGCTCCGGGGCTGCCGCCCGTGCAGCCCTGCCATCCTCCGCAGCACCCACCGTGCCCTGGGGCTGGACGGTGCGAGTTTGCCCGCCCGGGTGCGAGCGGAGGATGAGGACAGACCAAACCCAGGACCCGGGGCGAGGGCCGAGCCGGGCACAGCTGTTCCAGGCCGGGAGGGGCGACAGGGCCGGCCCCCGCTGAGTGACGGCCGGGCCGGGGCTGGGGCTGGGGCCGGGGCTGGGGCCGGACCCCCGCCCCCGGCAGCGGCGGAGCCGGCGCGGGCAGGACGCGCCGCCCGGGCTCGGCACAGCTCGGCTCGGCTCGGCTCGGCTCGGCTCACGGGTGCGGTAAGCGGGCGGCGTGGTGGCGGGCTCGGCCCGGCCCGGCCCTTATTCGGGCAGAATATTTGGCCGGCACCGGGCGACACCGGCTCGACATAAATAGCGGCCGCACCGGCAAGCACGCAGGGGTGACTGGCTGGGTGCTGGGGCGCTCTGCCTGCCTGCCTGCCTGCCTACTTGCTTGCTTGCCTGCCAGCAGGCCGTGCCCGGAGGGTCGGAACGCTGCGCCGGGATGCGCGGAGCCGCCGCCGAGCGCTGCGGCAGCCGGTGTCCCCGGGCTCCGGGGCGGCTTTGCCCCGCGGCAGGCAGCCCGGAGCCCGCGGGGGAGGCGCTGGGCTGGCAGCCGGCGGCGTTCACGCGTGTCCGCGGCAGAGCGCGGCGGGCGCGGGCGCTCCCCGGCCCGGCGGGGACCGCGGGGCAGCGCCGGGAGGTGCTGACGCGGGGGGGAGAGGGCCCTGCGCCGCCCTGAGCGGGTTGCAAAGGGCGCTGGTAGTTCTTTTTTACTGCTGTTGCGTTTGTAATCCTGGGAGCTCTGCTAGGAAATGGTTCTCCAGGAGATGGATCAATAGAAAGCTGCACTGCTTTTGTACAGGAAAGGTAGAAATTAGTGGGGGGAAAGATTCCTTGAGTCCTTGTGGTGTATTTTCCATGGCCATTCTGTGTCTGGCTTGAATCGGTCACTGCCTTGCTTGAAAGACGCTGCCTATCTCAAAGATAACTTTCCTTCACTCAGCTGGACACAGCTTCTGCCCCCACTCACGTGCCATCCTGATGTGCTCATCTATCTGCTTTTGCTTTTGAAATGGTCCTGGATGGTTTGTTGGGCAGAACTCGTTGCCCACTGCCCCCCTTCTGGACTGGCTGCCCTACCCCTAGGCAGAGGTCCTCTCTCTAGTTGCTTTGCATCTTTCCTTGGGTATTGGGCCTTGAGCCAGAAAGGTGCTCAGCCACGTGGCTGAGGTTATTTTTAAGTGTGTCTAAAATCCCTTCCTCATGTGTGACCCATCAGCTCACAGCGGGAGTGAAGAATGAATTCCTCATTTCTCACCAAAGAAACAAGATTTGTGCCGAGAGCTGGCACCTTCTCTCAGACTAGCTGATAGAGCAAATACTGGACAAGCTGCTGGGCATGCAAGCCTCACTTCAGGTTATGGTAGTGAGCCCTTCATCTTCTGTCTTCTTGGAAGGAGGAGCTGGGCTGCAACATTAAAGCCAAGCACTGTCTTGCTGGCACCACAGTGCCCAGAGCCGAATGCCTTTTGTGGTGGTGTAGAAGAGTCTGCACTGTTGTCTCTTGACAGCCTCTGTACCTGTTGCCCTAATGTACGTGCATTTGGGTATTCCAACAAGCGCGCTGCATCGTATGCTCACTGCTGCTCATTTCAAGGTCTCTGTTTTCCCCCTGTCAGGGCTCTTCCCCCCCCCCCTTCAGCATTGCTTTGTTTTCCAGCCTGACTCGTTCTTTTCTCCACACGTTTCTCATCTGTGATGGTCTGCTGGCTTTTCTCCGGGTAGTATGTTTTTGCACAATATTAGGAATATTGGCTGCCTCCCCTCCTACTTGGTGTATTTGGGAAAGTCAAACAGATGTGGAGACAGCCTGGTCTATCTCATTACTGGTTTCCTTTGTCCATGTTTCACTTTCATACCCAAAGGATGGTTTGATTTATCTTTTCAAGAGACCCTGAATGATCCTGTTGTAAGAAGCATCTGTCCCCTGTTGCTAGGTGTGTAACTCCATTCCCCAGAGCAATGTGCTACTGAATGTAATGTTTGCAGATGAATTGTTTTACTTTTCCATTTACTGCTTCACTGTTTTCCAGGCATGTAGAGTTTTTGTGAAAGCCCAGCACAGCTGAAGGGCAGGAGGCTGGGATCGGCTTTCTGATTTTTTTCCTCTGTAGTTGACAGCCATTTGCAAATCATGAGCTAGGAAGACTCTGTCTTCACTTCTCTATTCCAGGCAGGGACGTGTAGTCAAAATGTGTTTACTTTGTAAAATTACCAGACTCCTAGAAGAAATAGGAGATAAAAATGTTGTTCCATGGCTCCGTGTTGCTAAACAGCCACATGTTTTTTGTCACGGGACCCCAGCACTGCCGATGGCTCAGCAGTTCTCTAGTCCATCCCTAGCTCACAGCAGATCTCTCCCCAGCCAGAGAGGTTGTTGCTTCATATGGCCTATGTCTAGAAACCCACAAAGATGGAGACCCCACCTCCCTGGTGCCCTGTCTCAGAGCTGCATCACCCTCCTGGGAGGGAGTTCTTCCTACTCGTTCATGGTGAATGAGATAAACACGTATCAGAGGCTATCCTGGGTCAGACCAAAGTCTGTCCCACCCAGGATACTCTGGCTGGCAGCAACCAGTAGCAGATGCCCTGGGAGAAACATGGAAACAAGGCTACAGCAATGCTTCCCCAGACTTCTGCCCTGTTCCAGCACTGTGCAGTTTAGTAGCTTTCTCAGCTGGAGGTGGTACCTTTGTTTCTTCAGGCCTTGGAGGATTGTGTGAGATCCCACCTCTGTTAAATGTCTCATTCAGATTTGGTGCACAGCATACACCACATGCTCATTGCTGCTGGAACAGTACTCATTTTGCGCTGGTGTTCATTAAGCATCAACCTGTCTAGGGCTTATTAGCTGCACCTTGATGGGACATTTCACTTTCACTTCCTCTGCTTCAGCTGCACTAGCGGTGGGGTGGGATGAGGAACATGCAGGTGTAGGTGTGTTACTAACAGCTCGCTGTGCTTTGCTCCAGGCAGTCTGACAGGGCCTCTGTTTTACAGGACATCGCTGTTGAAGGGTCCAAGACACTGCTCAGTACAAGACAGGAGCCTTTCTGCTCCTGTGCTCACATGGCATCCATCAGATTCAGCTGCTCCCTGCAATTAGAGTGTGCCAGAGAAGCAGGAGTCCATCTGAGGACTAACAGAAGTTCAGGCAAGAAACCCAGGATCCCTTTTCAGAGGAGATTGTGCTGGCTGTGAAGTTTCCAAGTGGAAGGGTTCAAGTTACAGAGCAGGAACTGCGTGCACGGTGTCACTAATGACTCAAGTGTGCCCACGCGCTTTTCATAGGGATTAGTAATTAAGCAATTGAGTACATGCCAGGTGCATGAGAGAACCTCACCCCAAATAGGAGAACACATAACTGTGTTTACAAGTGTGTGCCTTAAAAATATGCAAAGGGGAGATACAGCTGGGATGGTTTGTATTTGGGCTTTGGCAGAGTTTGACCCCGTTGTGTTGCCTGGTCACCAAACATCCAGGCTATTTGCTGGATGGCCCTGATAAGAAAGACCACTTGGTAAGAGCCAGTATGGAGTTGTGTGGCTTGCAGGCTGCAGGAGTGTTGAGGAGAGGAGGGCCAGGAGATAAAGGCAATTTCTGAGTATTGGGTTAGGAACTGGGTGAGCTGCACCTCCTGGCATGCAAGGAGAGAGGAAGGTCCAGGAGAGTGCAACCAGCGTAAGACTTCCCTCAGCACCAGTGGATGAAGGGAGAGGTCACTTTGGTCAAGCACAGGGAGCTTTCCCTGGTGCGTGCATGACCTCAGACAACAAGCCATTTGCTGTGGAGCTGTCAAGGAAGGATGAGAATGTCAGCTCCAGCATGAGGATCCCCATGGGAATGAGCCATCATCATCAGTAAGTGTTGTCTACAGCATATTGAACTTCATTGCTCTAGGGTTCTGGGTGGTGACGGTAACTCCAGATAGCGTTACATGTTTTGCATGGCTGGCATGTCATTTACGGAAGCAGAAGTCACGGTGTGCTTTGATAGATCCAAAATGCCTCCTTCCAGATGTTTCTTTTCAAGTACGAATTTCAGTGTGTCTTAGGTTAATGGCTGCTGGCTGTGAGGTTTTTATCAAACCAGAGGAAATCCAGATCTTCCTTGGAGAAGTCTGAGTTTCCTGAAGGAACAGCAGATTCCCTGTTGGATTTCATTAGGCATAGGCCTCTTGCAGGGAGGCTGAGAGGGGCTCAGTCTTTCTAGTTGAAGGCTGGCTTGCCCTAGAGCGGTGAGGGTGTGGGCTGAGCTCTGCTTTCTGCATCTGACATGACAGAGCTTCTCACTGTCTGGAGCATCCTCTGTGTTTTCTCTGTCCACTCTTCTCACCCAGGGCATGGATGTGCTGGCACTGTGCAGCCGTGCTGTGGAAAGGCTAAGGGATGAAGATGTGCCTGATGGGCACTGCTTGCTGAGCGGGAGCTGGGGACATCAACTACCTTGTATGCTCTATTTTATTGAGAATCATTCAAGATGATGCTTGGCTACTCTGCAAGCTGCACAAGGGCTTCTCAGCATGAGAAAGCTGCAAAGCAAGATACTATGATTGTCTTCTGGAAGCTGAGTGACTCACTCTTGTGCTGCAGAAGCAAGGGACTTAGCCAAGATGACCTTCAACCATGTCTGAGTTCATGCTGGTTTGAACAGTTTGTTTCAGGGGAAGGCAGCTAAACCCCCTTGTGTTGAACCAGAATCAGAATTCAAACTTGAATCACAGCAGTGAGGACTTTGCTTCAGCTGGATAAATTGACTGCAGAAAAACCAACAAGTTTTTGTGAAATGTGGGGGATCAGCTTGGAGCCCAGTTCCCATCCTGTGTAACCTCCTGGTATTCAGAGGAAGAACGTGGACAGTTGAACAGACCTGTGCATTCTTCTGAGACCAAGTCACAGAAAGTTCAGATGGAAAGGGACCTCTGGAAGTTCCCAGTCCAGTGTTCTCCTCTGAGCAGGCCTAGCTCCAGAGCTCGATCAGGTTGCCCAGGGCCTTGTCCAGTTGAGCATCGAATATCCAAGGCTAGAGATCCCACCACCTCTCTGGTCCCTATCCAAGGGCTGCACCACTCTTGTGGCAAGGAGTTTTCTCCTGATGTCCAGTTAGAATTTCTCTTGCCACAACTTGTTCCCATTGCCCCTTGTCCTTCCCCTATGCACCTCTGAGGAAAGCCTGGTTCCATCTTCTCTGGAAATCCTTTTCCTTTAGGCAGCGGATGACTGACTGCAATTAGATCCCTCTGCAACCTTCCTCTTTCCAGGCTGAAGAAGTCCAGTTCCCTCTGCTTCTCCTTGCATCTTCTGTGTCCCAGCCTCCTGTCCATCCTGATGGCCCTGTACTTGAGTCTCTTCAGCTTGTCAAGGCTTGTCTTCTACTGGGTGACGTCAAACTGGATGCAGCATCCAGCTGCAGCCTCAGTGGTGCTAAGCAGAGGGGAATACCCACCTCTGTGGACCTTCTGGCTAGATGCTTTCTAGTGCAGCTTGGACTGCAAGTCCAGTGCACAGTCTATCGGAAGTCTGTTGTAGCTTTAACAAGATGTTTCAACATCATCTACATTCAAGGTGGTGATGCAGAGCCCAAGCAGACCAACAGCGCTTGACGCTGTAGCCTGAGTCTGTGTTTATGGCTTGTTAAAAAGGTGCTTTCCTCTCTGGCTGAGAAAATGAGATCAGCCTAAAAAAGAATCTACAAAAAACGTGCAGGAGACCATTCCCTTAAAAGGACTGGCTTTAGATATTTATCTTCCTTTCATTTCTCCAAGCCAAAGACTTGACATTTAGTGAGAACAAAGTATGTTCACCTGAAATGGGGCAAACATCTCACTGCCTGTACCGCAGGGACGGGGCACGTGGTCATCTGCAAGGCCACTGCTGGGCTCTGGTTGTGCCTGCCAGAGAAGGGACCACTGGCTCCAGGTGTGACGTTTGTACCTGTGCACTGGGAGGAGAGCATTCCTCCAGCACACCTGCATTTGACTCTCTCATGACCAGGGTAACTAGTGACAGGAGGCACCCAGCGGTCAAGACTTTGGATGCGTAAGGCTGTGTGATAACACTGGGGACAGATCCAGCTCCTCCTGTGCTCTGCTCTGCTTTGCTACTGGGTTTTGCAAAATTTGCATAGACTCAACGTTTTTAGGTGTGGTCTCAGAAGGAGCTGATGTGCATCTTTCCCTCTGTTGTTACTGGATCTGGCACTAATTTGTTGGTCCCTTCTTGAAACTCTTGGGAACTGGTGATGCTGGGGTGCTCAGTGACTCAAACAGCAGGGCGGCTGTGGAGTCAGGCTCTTGCACACCAGCACCCAGGTATGCTGGGATGCAAGCCCAAGGTTCACAAGCTGTCCCATGAGCTGCCAGACCAGCAGAAACTCACTTTTTGGTGGGTAGATGTCCTTCATCCCTACATCCGCACGGTGTCTGCCCCAGCTCTACCACGTGTAACGGCTCCCCCTTCTCCAGGTGCTTCTGGTACCCCCCCGCCCCTCCCTCTGGACCTCCCTGCAAACGCCCCAGCTCTCTCCTTCATTCCCTGACTGCCAGCTGAAAGAGATGCCTAGGCTTTCTCCACATTACACCCCTGCTGACAGACCCTTTGCACGCATGTGCAGCTTGACAAAAAATTAGGGTTTGAGTCCTGTATGAGATGTCATTAGAGTTCACTAATGGCTTTAAGGTTTATCAGATGACTGAGAAGCCACATAAAAATACAGTCTTCATTTAGGAACCAACTGGAGCTGATTTGCTCCTCTCATCTGCACAGGATGCATCTTGGATTTACACCTGGGTGATTCACTGAGGTCTAAGTGTATGCACAGAAAGTACTTAACTTCTCTTGAGTTTATAGGAAATGGTCACCTGAGGTATGTAGAGTTTCTCAAAAAAAGCCCTGGTGTTTATCTTTAAAGTTATGCTGAAAGTCAAAGAAAAGAAAAAAGAAATTGTAGCAACTACAGAGGGGTTGGTTGACATTGGTTTATTATTTTTATACAGTAAAAATAATAGCTCTGAACTTTGACTCAGGTTTATACTTAAGCTATGAAAAAAACTCATAAATCAAAACCCTGCATGAGTCAAATAAGAACTGTTCTCGAGTCAGGCTATCCCTCAAAAGGTTAACTCCTGCCTCCAGTGCTGCTTGAAAACAGCCTTCATTCTGAACAGACTTCTGCCTTCAAACTTGGCAGTTTTTCCAAGAATCATCAATACCTATGCTGGTGACACTTGTTGGCCACCTCTTTATGTCAGAAACCAAGCCCTTGGTCTGCTTTCTTATTTCAAAGCACTGAAAAAGTTTCCCAGTAGATTTGAGGGTTGCTGGCGGGGGGGGGGGGGGATGTTCATTTCTTCAGCCGTGGCTCTCATCAGCCTCTGTCTTTTGCTGGCGATTCGGTGTGGCTGGTGACTCGGCATGCACCAAATCCTCCTGTGTGCTGCAGTCCCTGTGGCCGTGGAAGTGACAGCCGCGTGCTGCAGCCTGCAATGAAATGCTGAAATCAGGGTCGGATTGGACTCATAACAGAATTTATCACCAAAAATCCCTGTATCTTCACTGAGGTTAGTTGCTCTTTCTCCCCGTGTATATATGAATAGAAAAGGGCTTTCCGTAATTTCCTGCTGTTAGCATGCTAGTGCACATGGGAGGTTGTGCAGTTAGAGGCTGGGCTTCCCAGCACAAGCGTGCACAAGACTGCCGTCACGCCACGTTGCACCCAGGGGAAATCAGTCTCTATGTTTTCTCTATGACATTTTTGTGTTTTCTTGGAATTTGTCTTGCTTGCTACTGTTTCTGTCGCTTTACCCAGTTCTGATTTCTTGTTTGTTCTTTTTCCTGGGGTTGTCAGAGCATTGAGGGATGATCCTGCAGATCCTCTGACTCAGCAGTACCTGTGCTGCTCCGCAGCCTCCCCGAGCAGCCTGTTGCAGCCTGAGCCCGTTGCTGCCCTGCTCCTGCCCTCCCTGCTCGCCCACCTGAGGAGCACGACCACACCCCCCTGCTCTCCACCATGGACGGGACACAGTGGTCCCGCGTGGGCCACCTTCCCCAGGTCTCCACTGGTTCCCTGCATGGAGTTCGATGCTGCTCTTGGGTTTCAGTGCCCCAGAAAGGGCACAGTGCTGCAGGGGGGCTGTACCAGTGCAAAGCAGTGAAAGGAGTATTTCCAATGTCATACGGGATGCTTTTCTTTTTCACTTGTTCTACAGCATCTATTTGTTTGCTCAGAGGTTTTCAGAAACAAACTATTCCATCCCCCTCATAATCATAAATGTTGCCTTTTTTTTTGCTTTGTTTTCCTGTATTCATGATAGGAACAGTCTTCCCTGTAGATGACCTATGCTGTGTGTTCATCTCCCATCTGATTTAATTTTTCTCCTTGAACGTTTTTATTGGTCTTCATGCATACTAACTCGTGTGCTCTTCAGACTTACCAAGTGCAAGTGTTTGGGCTGTCTTCTAATGTGTCTGATGAATACTTTGGACAATAAGACCTAATATCTTGCTCTCTTGGTAGTCAATATGAATTTCAATTTTTTGAGGATTTAAAGTTGTAATAGTGTTAGTCCTGTGCAGCTTCTGTATATTACATATATATTTTGTTGTGATGCTTCCTTCATTGATTGAATGAAAAATGTATTGGTAGATTTAATGAAAAATAGCAAGAAATCAAAGCTGCCATCTTAGGAAGGCATTGAGAATAGATTTGATGGAGCGGATTTGTGGTGAATTAGGGTTAACACTTTCCTGAATGTCCAGAGGTGTGTGGATTTAAAATTTGAATATAATATTACAGTTGTGTTGGAGGATCTTGTAATTTTTTTGGAGTGCAGGTGTTGGGGGGACCTGTGTTAAACGATGCTTGAACCCTAGCACAGGTCGGGAGAGCTGTTTGTGGAGGTGGGCGTTTCAGCACGTTGTATAAATGAAAACAATTATACTTAGGCAGAATTTACCTGCTTTCTTACTTTTGGCAGTAGAAAGCCCTCTTGCTGTTTACAGCAGATGGGCTATTTGCTTTGTCTCTCAGCACTCATTAGCAAGGTAGGGCAGAAGAGGCCTGGGACGTGGAGGTCAGGGACAGCCAGTGAATGTACTGGTCCTGGAGGCTGTGCTGGAGGATGCGATGCTAAACCTGCACAGCTTGTTTGGCGGGCCAGGGAGCGATACAAAATGTCCTGCCACCGCGGGCATGGTTAGTGCTCCTGACGCGCTCCCCACGGGAGCTGCGTGAGTCATCAGCACCGTCCGGCTTCACCGGCGAGGCTGTGAGGGCACTGTCCCTTCCCAGCGACTCTGCTTGGGGTATGTAGCAAATGAAATTCTCCCTGTGGGGATTTCAGCTGTGTTTCAGCAAGCTCTGCACCTGTCCTCAACCCTCAAGGCCTTTGCTATATGCAGCCCTGGCTTCATATCTCTGCAAGATGCTTTGAAACCTGGACCGCTTTCCAGAAGCGTTGCCTGTACGCCCTGACATCCGATGTCTGTCCTGCCTTTCGCCCGTCGGTGCTGACAGTCTCCGTCCTTCTGGCGGGAGGCGACAAGGTCAGCCCTGCGGAGGCTGCGCTCTGGTCCCAGCTGAGCTGCCACTTGCAGGCTACCTCTGATTACTAGGAGGGGGCTGTGGCTGCCTCTGAGAGCAGTCGTCCACGCATAGCCAAGATGGGGATTGCCATGGTAGGTGTGGGTATTTTAAGCTGTTACAGGGAATTTAGCACCCTGGGGTGGGTTATCCTCTGCCTTCCTGCCTGCTCTTCACTCCAGCTCCTTCCACAGCAGAACAGTCAAAACTAAAAATTGAATATGAAATGCAAACTAGTCATAGTTCATGTACTTCTCTAAGGTCGCAGTGGCACAGCACATCTCCAGATCCGGGTCCAGGCTGCTTTTCTAGGATCTCCTGCATCAGAGTAATAATAATTGCTGTAATGACAAACATTTGTTCATGGATAATTGTGCTAAAGGCTCTGCTTTTTTCTACGCCGACCAGAAGGGTAGCCTTGCTGGGGCTGAGCTGCTGGACCTGGCTCGTAGCCTGACCGGTGCACAGTTGCGTGGCTGCTGCACATCAGTCTTGCGTCTTGAGGTGCCTTGCACTGACTGCTGCAGGGGATTGGTAAAGTGCAGGAGTGCTGGGGTCCCCACCACCTTGCTTAACCAAACCCACCCGAGCCCCATAGCCCATGCTTCCTCCTTCACCCTCCCACTGCCCTCGACCCTAGTGCCTGCAGGTTGACTGTCACTGTACAGAGCAAACCAGCCCGCCGAAAAGCTGGTTTTCAGCCTCTCAGCTCCCGGCTGTGGGAGCATGGGAGGCTGTTCCTCCTATCAAGAAGGCACTGTCTCCTGGCGCTCCACCTCCTAAGTGGCGAGTGACAGGAATGCGAGTGATGCAGGAATTGCCATCACAGCAGTGGGAAACCAAACGTCTGACCAGATGACGGCTCTAAATTTAAGGGCTTGCTGTTGAGCCATGTGTGCGTTAATGTGCCCTTTTGTGACCAAGCTAAAGATAATTTTCCTATCTGAAACGGCAGCTGCATTGCAACTTGTATAAAGAGACTTCTCCACTAATGAAGAGCAATCATAAGAGCATGATCTGCCCTGAGAGGATGAGCAAAGCTGGAGAAATGTGACTCAGGGTAGGGCTCTGACGCTCCGCAGAAGCTGAAAATAGGCCATTTATAGAAACTCAGAAGATGTTTGGCTCCTTGAAAAACGCATAGGCCTTGCTGTTACTTTAGTGTAAATGTCACTTGAGACAATAGCAACGCTTTTTTTAAACTGTAGGAAAAGTCACTTTAAATTATCTAGAGTTCAATATTCTCTGCAAAAATTGAGCCAAAATATGTAAATATACAGACAGTGCTATGGAACAGAAGGACACTTTGGGCAAAAAAGCAGAGTTGGATACACTCTTGTGTGTTGTAGTGAGTGTATTTTTAACCCACCTGCATATTTTAAACAAGTTGACCTTTGTAGTCTTTTAGAGCTGGCAGAGGTCCAGTTATGTGCGTGTGATTGTGTATGGCATTTTATATTAGGAGACATGGGACAACCCCCTGGGTCAGCAGGGATTATCCGGATAGGTCATTTAGTACGTTACTCCCACTTCTCTTCTTGAAGGGTTGGTTTAGACGTGCAGTAACACTCAGGTCAGCTGCTTAGCTTGCAGCAGTGCAAACACGTGTTGTCTCAGGGAAGAAGGGTCACTAAACAGCACGTTTAACTGGCAGCCTTCTGAACACGAGTGGATAATACTTCCTGATCAACTTGTGGCTTTAAAACACAGGAAGGAGTGCTGCGCAGTGCAGCCTCGTGGAGGTTTGCAGGGCTCAGAGGGACTCAGTGATGCTACAAATCTGTTTTCCCACCTGGTGACAACGTTATCTGGAGTGCCATGTGCAGGGAGGTGTTACTGGGGGCCCTTACAAAGGGCATGAGAGCTGCAGACTTTATGATTTGTGGTTTATTGTTCCTTCAAGGAAATAAATGCCTAGGACACTTCATTAACATCTAGCATTGCTTGGAGAAAGATGTCTCTAGCCAGCATCCTGTAGAAAGTACTTCCTCAGTGCTGCCCTGTAAGTCTGTGATGGGGCAATGTGCTACTGAAGTTCTGCCGCTCTCATGACCATGGGCCGTTACTTGCATGTAGGACATGGACAAGGGGGCCCTGAGCAATCTGACCTGGCTTTGAAGTCAGCCATGCTTTAAGCATAAATCTTCTGCAACTCTGTGGTATTCAGCATTTCCCGACGAGCCGGGCTGCAGCATCATGTTTCATGTATTCAGCATTACACTTCTTGTTTTCATTTCAGGTCCTGTTTCGGCATAAAAGTGAAATTCACGAGATTCCTCCAAGATGTCTTACAGAAAGGAGCTAGAAAAATATCGAGACCTGGATGAAGACAAGATCCTTGGAGCCCTGACAGAGGAGGAGCTCAGGAAGTTAGAGAATGAACTGGAGGAGCTGGATCCTGATGTAAGTCATTTTTACATGAGATTTGCTAGATGGTAAATCTCAGTAGTTGTGGGGGAATGGGCTGCATTAGTAATCTGTATTTAAGTGGGATCCTTTGCAGAGCCTGTACTCAGTGCAAGGATGGAAGAGACTGTCCACAGATGAGCGGAAGCAGTTTTCCCATCGCAAGCACGGGCTAGATGTGGAACGTTGTTTCTGTGATAATCCCCTGCCCTTGCCCTGGTGTGCATGCTCCGGTGTGACAAGCACTGTGATTTGCAGCACCAATGTGAGCCAGTGCTGGTGCAGGGCAGTAAACCTGCAGAAACTGGATCTCTGCTTCTGATCGGGCCACCTTGGAGGACATGTGTAGGGGTTTGTGGGTTGTTTGGGTTTTTTTTCGTGGCAAACTTCAAATGGTCTGTATTTTCCTCCATTTAGGCAGAAATCCAAATCCCAGAGTTTTGCAAAATGGAACAATTGCTTTTTAGCAACCTCCCAACATCAGTAGGAGCTGTGCATGTGCAAATACTGGGCCTGCCAGAGGCAAGCAATGAAAACTTGTTGGAGGCAACGTTGTCCTGTGGCCCTAGCAGGGGATGTGCAGAGCCAACTGGCAGTCCTCTGGGTTACGGCAACATTAGATGATGAGGCTGGGCACTGCCAAGTGAGAAATTGTTCCTGCAACATGCAGTTAGTGTTTCTGGGGGAAATGATGAGTGGTGTAGATTGCATCATCAGTATTTTTAACTGCAACACAGGAAAATAATTAGGAGGTGGCAGGCTAGATCCCAGCATTAAGCGTATGGGCTGATGGGCTGGTTACAGCTGCCTCAGAAGACACAGAGTCAGGCAGCATTCTGTGAAAGATGCAGAAAGGTAAAATAATCACGAACATCTGTCAGTACAGGCGTAGCCTGAGTACAGGAGTCAAAGCATAAAGATTGCATGGTCACCTCTCACAGCATGAAGCCTGAGGAAGCAAGCTGTTTCCTATGCCTCCCTGCTTGTGCATTAGCACAGTTCTCCTCTGTTGCCCTCCAAGGTTGCCCAAGTCTAATTGCTTCCTATTAGTCATTTTCCTCCCCAGGCTTTTCACTGATACAGATTTAAATGATAATGAATTACTTTTATGAGGTGGGCATGGGAAAATCAGTGCATTGTTCAAAATCACCTTGAATGTCTTAAAAAGTAAATGTTGACTTCTATCCAGCAAAGCTTTAAAGAACATGCTTAGTGTCAAATCTGGGAATAGTCTTACTTACTGCATTAAGACTGTTCTATATTTACATATAAGCAGGTGCTTACGTGCCGTATGTGTCAGGCACAGAGCAACTTCCCATGGTGGCTAATGTGACTGAGTAACAAGGAGGCAGTTTGAAAAAGGGCTGAGGTTCACAGGGGTTTTGTTCTGCAATGGAGTGACCTTCTCTGTGAGACCCTGTCTGTAGTTTTGTGATGGATCATGAAAGGCAGAAGAGACCACCACCTCTCTCTGGTCTGCTCTCTGAAAGGCCATGGGATTTCCCTGAACTGATTCTTGCTGGGACATGTGGGGCATGTGGGCAGTCGGACAAACACGTATAGGGAGGAGAAGACCCGTTGAGTTTAGCAGCTTGGTTCTGGCACTGCAACTGTTGCAAAGAGGCAGCAGAAATGGTGAGGGTGTGGGAAGAGGCTAGGAGGAGCAGGAGGTGATGGCTGAGAGCCCCCAGAGAAAGGGTTGGAGCTGCTGTTGTAGAGAAACATCCACTTGGCAGCGTGGAGATCCTGTAGTGGAGCCAGCGTTTGAAACTGGAGGGGGGAAAGAGCATCATGTGTCTTAGATGATGTGGGAATCAGTGGGGTTGGATGGAGATAACCTTTGACATGAGAAGCAAATTGTCAAGCAATGTGGAAGAAAGACAGTGCAATGAGGAGAGGGGAGAGGGGAAAAGTGGAGAGGGGAGAGCGTTTGATGGATGGGGATCGTGGCCTGCAGAGATAACCTGTGTTTCTCCCCTCCATGCCTAGAACGCATTGCTGCCAGCAGGGCTCAGGCAGCGGGATCAGACGCAAAAGCCACCAACTGGCCCGTTCAAAAGGGAGGAACTCATGGCGCACCTAGAAAAGCAGGCAAAGGATGTTAAAGACAGAGAAGACTTGGTTCCTTTCACAGGTGAAAAGAGAGGTATGGTCATCCTTTGCTCCACGCTGAGTGTGTCACGATGAAGACACAGTGGGTACACAGCAGAAGGGTTGTGTCTGACCCGCATTGCTAAGCATGACTTCATTTTGACACTATTGGGGTGGTGGATCTGCCCTCTCTGCTGTCTAGCCCCAGCCCAGGCTGGCTAATAAACTGGGGTGTGCCCAAGAGGTCCATGTGCTTGCTGATTTGGGTACTGCCTGATATGTTGTTAGGTGATGGACAGAGGCTGTACCACTGTGCAGCCTCTTTCCGTCCCCATCCCACTGCAGCTGTATCAAGCTCTGGGGAAGACCTCATCTTCTGTCCTCTCTTGTTCCTCCTCTGCCCTGTCGTCCTGTGAGCTCTGCAGGCTGCGCTCTGTCTTCCGCCATTGCCTTTCATGCTCTATCCCTACGCTCTGAACTTCATCTTGGTATAGAGAAACTCCACAGGTCCCTTCAGCTGTGATGATCCCAACAGTTCCCGTCTAGTCTTCATCACTTATTGACAACCCCAGCCTTGTTTCCCAGCCTCCTGCAGCTTGCATGTTTCTGTCTTCCTGCACCATGCCCTGTGGTGGCTGCTGCACCCTTGCTCTGTGTGGCCCTGGGGCCTGTGAGTAAGGGGTTTGTGTGCCTCTTCTCTTTCCTCTCCTTCTGGCATCTTTTCCTATTCTCCTGGGACATGTCACATTATCCAAAGGACTTTCCTGCTCCCATTAGCACTCTGAATATCATCTGACATGGGATGTGGCCCGGTCAGTCCTTGCATCTGGGTTCCAGGAGCTTCTCAGCAGCTTTTTTCTGCTGTTGTGTCTCCCGCTGTACCATGGTTCCCCTGCAGCAGAAGATCTGTTTGTACACTGTTGGCACTACTGGTTGCCCCGTGTCAAAAAAGAAGCGCATGAAAATGGACACATGTGAGCATGTTTCCCAACTGAGTTCTTTCTCAAAGCTGCATCCTTACTGATCCACATGCCTCTCTGAGAAAGAGCTTGTGTTAAATCTGTCCATTTAATAAAACTTGAGGTGGTATTTTTAGGAAAAAAAATGAGTTCTCCTTGAAAGAAGTAAATGAAAAGAGTAAATTGAGTGCTATCAGGAAGAGCAATTTAGCAACTTCAAATGTACCCCAGCCCAGCGTTGGCTACCCACCTGGCTAGCACAGCAGGTAATAGCAGTGCTCCACAGGAGATGGAGGTATTTCAGGCATTTTGAGTCTTCAGCTTCTGGTCTGAGCTAATCATGTTTCAATCTGATGTGATCTCAAACACATTAAACATATTTTCACTTGTAACACGCTGTGGAGTGAAGACGCTACTTTGACTGTGAGCCAGAGATGGTAAATTACATACTCACAGTTGTGGCAGAGCTGGGAATAAATCATCACGTTTGTGGTTCGGAGGGTGATTTACTAGTTTGCCATGGGAGGTGCTCTCCTTGGCCGTGCCGCTGGACAGGGTAAGAGTTGGTGTGTGCATACATGCTGTATTACGATATATAATGCTGTATTTGCATGCACCATTTAATTTAAAGTTCAAACCTGTAATAAAGCATGACTGAGATATGAAACTTTCTAAAACTAAAACCCAGAAGTTTTGATGACACTGAGATGTCAAAAGGAGTTACTGTGTGATGGTAGAATTAAGTTTGCCCTGTTTTTCCTATTCCCTGCTGAACTGACCAGATGGTGTGCACAGTTTGCCGAGCCGTGTGTCCAGTGGGACAATGGTTCCGGGTCTCCACACCAAGCCAGAGCTGAGGGGGCCAGCCCTCTCCAGACATTTTGCTGCAGAGTACCCAGAAGGTGCCTGACTGTGCAGGCACACATGATGCTCTGCCTATTTTTGCGAGAGCAGCTGTGTCCCAGGAGGCAGATTCCTGCCCTCTTCGTCAGGGTGGCAGCATGCAGGCAGGAGATGGGCTGTTTTGCAAAACGCTGTTTATAGCAGCCTCCATTTCATACTGGGGGAGCCCGAAGCACAGTTCCTTGAGGCTAAATTTAGCCCCTTCTGTTTCTGCACATCCCTGAGCAGCAGGATCTTCGTTTCTCCCCTTTGGTGCCACTGACTCTGGTTTCAGAGGGGGGACAAAAATAGTCCTGGCTGGCATGCCAGGCTGAGAGCTTTGCACTTGCTATCTCTCTGCAGTGATTCTGGACTATTTCAGGGGAGGGGACTGCTCCGAAATGCTCTGGGATCCCTCCTCCTTCTCCCGTCCTGCAGCAGTGCTGGGTTTACCCAACAGACTGCTCCCTGCCGTGGTGTGTTAAAACACCACAAGCCTCTTTTATTTGGTGGCGGGGGCGGTCGCAGGTAGGTGCCCTGTTGTGAAATCTCAGACCTGACGCGTTCAGCCTCTGCAAAAAGATCTGCCCGCCTGTTGGTGGTGTGAGCAGTTAAGAGCTGGGAGCAGCCATGCAATGCCATGAACCCCGTCTGCTGCCCCACACCTCCCTGGGACGCAGCCAGCTCCGGCAGAGAAAGGGTTGTGGCTTGCCTGGTGATCATCCTGGGCAATGGGATGGGGGAGTGCTGGGGAGCCCATGGCATTCAGAGCTGGGCTGGAGCTGCGTCACTCACTGCACAGCCCCTTGTCCATGTGGGCAGTCCCCGTTAGGAAAAGGCCACAAGCAAGCAGCTGAGCTGGCAGCTTTGCATTACTAGCTGTACCTGTTGCTTTGCACCTCTGACTTGTAGGGAAAAGGCCTGTTGCTGTCCCGGGAGATAGAGCACGGAGGTCTCCATCTGGCATGCCCTCTGTGTCTCTCCCCCCTGCCCTACTGTCCTCTGCTACGTTGAGTCAGACCAGCTGCCCCAAGCCTGCTCCTCCTTGCATCCCGTGTGCTTGCTGGATAGCCGACTGCTATCCCTGCCTGCTGCCAGACCCCCTCCACCACCTCCTTTCCACCCTCTTTTGACTAATGTGCCATCTGCCCTGCCACCGTGCATTTGGAGTTAGCAGCAGGAGCTCTCTCAGTGGCAGGACCAATCCTGCACAGTGCTGGATCCGGGCCACTAGCCTCTTTTAGTCCATGTGAGTGCTGGCAAACCTCCATCCCTTTTATGCAGCCTTCAAAGAAGTGAAGTCCTGCAGGGTCAGGCTGTGCGTGGCTTTCTAAGTGCTGTGTGTTGAACAGTCATCGTCCTGCACAAATGTACTATTGGGCTTTTGTAGATGCAGCCCTCTACGCTGGTGAAAGAATCCAGCTCCACAGTTGGAGGTGTCTGGCGGGTGCCTCCTGGCCCACATCACAGCAGGACTCAGACCGAGCTAATGGGAGGGGATTCAGTGTCTCCTCTGATTTTTCTCTAGGTCCTTGTGCCCCCTCTGTCCTTTCCACGGTGCAAATCTCACCCCACAGAAATGCATCTGCATGGCTAGTTGTGAAACAGGTGCTATAGCTATACTGAGAGTGACCTCACTTTGCATTTATAGGAAAAGCTTGGATCCCCAAGCAGAAGCCGATGGATCCTGTTTTGGAAAGTGTAACTCTGGAGCCGGAACTGGAGGAAGCCCTTGCTAATGCCTCTGATGCAGAGCTCTGTGACATTGCTGGTAAAATAGTTTCACGTGAATCGGGGTTTCAAGTTGTTCGACTACTAGTTTCTCTTCCTTTGTTCTTTTGTGGGAAATGAGCTATTGAGCTTTTTGCTGTTTATCTGAATGCTGTCAGTTTTGACATGATTTATTTCTTTGTTAAAAAAGAAGAGTGTATATTTAAAGTTACTTTCAGCCCATGTGATTTAATCAAGAGCATGGACCAAAACTGAGGAGGGAGAAGAAGGATTTATCAAGGGAACAGAGTGTGCTGTTTGATCTCTTCTCCTGTCTCCGCCACTGAATCTTGCAAATTGCAGCCTGTCACCTTCAGGAACCCAGCTTTCTTCAAGCCAAACCTCTAGGAAACAATCAAACACCCAGTGAGAATGTGGATTTCTTGTGCAACCTTTTAAAGGAGCTGTCAGGTTAGAGCAGTCTTTCAGTGGATGCTCAGGTCTGCTGTTTGTTAAAGAGCTTTTCCAACACATTTTAAAGGTACGGATTTCTTGTGATTCATGCGGTTGGTTGGTTTTGTGAGTGTTAGCTCAGGGGTGGAGGAATCCAGCATTAAAAGGTTGATGTACTTCACAATGATGGAGAAGCAGGTTGGAATGCACAGTGAGCTGGAGAGGGGGACAGGGCGACTGCAGGTGCTGTTTGAGCCTTGACAGTGTGCACTTCACCAGGCTAAACAAGCCCCAGGCAAACCAAGAAGGACAGGTGCGGTCCGAGTCTGAGGGGTTAATGCCTCCATGCTAGGTAAGTTCAAGCATTGCTGCTTTTCAGGCAGTGTTGTCTCAGGGAACCCCCTGCAAGCCTCACTGCTCTGCCACTTTAGAGATGACAATATTGGTATCTTGCTGAAGCCAGTAGCGTGGACTTAGCTTTGTGACTGGGATAGGATATGCCTTGGCCAAAGGAGCGTATGAACACCCCCTTGGTGCTTTACCGAGCTCGCATGTTCCCTGCTGGTCTAGCAGTTGATGAATACTTCAGTGCTACTGGCTTCTTCTTCCAGTTCTGTCTCCTCCAGACTTCCATACTCCCTAGCAGTATCCTCCTTGCCAGAAGTCTGTAAGATAGCCTGTAGAATAACCACACCATCTAGACATCTTGTACATAATAATATCATATTCTGGCTTAGAAATGTGTTTCTGCATTAAGGCTTCCAACGTATGTACCTTGGCCGAGCATTGCATCTCTGGGTTTTGCTTTTTTACTGTACTCCTAGAGTCCTATAAAGCCCTATCCTATAAAACCTGCCTTTCTAAGCTCCAGATCTGTGCAGCAATTATTTTCATAGAGAAATGCTGTTCTGGGCAGCTTGTTCTGCAGTTCTTGGGAGAATACACTTGAAGTGGCAGCAGGAGAACTGATGTGATACACGCTGTGCTGAAATCTCAATATTGACAGTGACAGTGTTGCTTTTCCAAGTTTGCTAAGGCTGTGAAACAGCTCCTGCCTGTTTATCAGGGCTCATTGTCAGCCATGGTGCACTGGATCCCTTCCTTGGCAAGGCCAGTAGGATAGCTCTTGTGGGTGGCTCCCAACAAGTCCTGAAAGGGCTCCCGTGCCTTTGGTCAGCTGGGGCAGGCAGAAATGGGATGCCTTCATTCTGCTTGAGTTCCTTCGGATAATACACAGTAAGCACCAGACTTACCAAGAGCGGGTCCCTCTTGTCTACCAGCACAAACTCCGCCCCAAAAAACCCCGCGTGGTCACAACAGCAGATCCTTCCCTCTGTCTGCAGTTCAGGTATTCACAGTCCTGGCTGGTGGAGAGATTTCATTGTCAGATTAAGCTGTGTTTGGGGTGTACGTGTGTCCCCAGAATGCTGAGCCTGCAAATTACTTTTCTGAGCTGTATTGCACTCCTGAAAATTTCGGCTGTGAGTATATGGCAGAGAAAAGGGCCAGCTAAAATACAAACAAGCAAACTCGAAGTGCCCAACCTCACTCAGACTTTCAGACAGAGACTGCTTGGCTTTGTGCAATCCAACCAGGGATGTGCTGGGGGAGGGGTGGGCAAGTGGACGGTGGTGTTCGTTGATGCCCTTTGCTGCAGGCTGTCCTGCCCCTGCAACCCAGACCTGGAGTCACAGTGAGCTGTCACTGTAACAGATGCCATTCATGTGATGGGCCTCAGGGATAGCCTTCTCCTGCAACTCCCAACCCTTCCTGGCCAAAGCACCGAGCAAATGGTGACGGACTGGTGCCAACCAAGCATAAGAGGAGCAGCTCATGGGAAAGCAAAGCACCTTTGTGGTGACATGCTTGAATTTTAGGGAGAGATTTGTCCTTTATTTATTTTAACCACTGTGCCCACCTGGAGGTCAAGATTTGTTCAAGTGTGTCTGTTTATAACAAGTATTCACATGTCTGCATTTTTCTGTAGAAAATCATATAGTTATTTAAAAAAAAAAAGTTGATTAAAACCCCAGTTTATTTTCAAACATGAACTTTCTGTGAGTAGCAGAGTTATTTTTATAAACAGAATCTTTCCCCAAATGTTTCTAAGCCAT
Source organism: Aptenodytes patagonicus (assembly GCF_965638725.1). Taxonomy (NCBI): domain Eukaryota; kingdom Metazoa; phylum Chordata; class Aves; order Sphenisciformes; family Spheniscidae; genus Aptenodytes; species Aptenodytes patagonicus. Next base: position 72,662,840 of record NC_134982.1, read on the forward strand.
TGGATTCCCACTGCTCATTTGCAGCTGGCAAGAAAGTCAGCAGATCACCCTGGGCACGTTTCAATGTGCATTTGCATATTGGTTTTGCAGTCATGAGCCTGAGAGACACAAATTGGCAGAAGTTTGGCTTTTGGGCTCTTACAGTCTTTGAATTTTGCTCATACCATCACTTTGTGCATTTCGACCAAGCCAGCAGAGCTTTAGGTTCTCACAATGTCAACTTCCAAGCGTACAAAGATCAATTCAAAGCACACCACCCTCACCACCCCCACTTGTTGTTGAGTGAAAACATGGTGTGCGTTGCCATGCTTCGGGTGACAGTCACCTTGTATGTTGCTGCCTGAGGGGTCGGTTTGGTTCTGTGTGGGGCACAGCTCATCTCAAAAACTGGACTGTCACAGTGTGTGGCACATGCCCAGGTGAGCAAGGGTGATGACGATGTGCAGGCTCCTGCTGGACTGGACCCCTTAGATTAAATCCTACCAATGGCATTTTTTTTTGTCTTTTATTGTCTTCCCCTCGCTATTTTTGCGTGATGCTGAATCAAGTCGGCTACTGGGAAGACTTGGCTGTTTGTCTGTTTGTTGTCCACAAGATGATGTTCCTCTTCTCCTATGAATCATGCTACATTGGAATAAACAAGGGAGCACATTTGAGCCCTGTTGTGTATTTATGACAGCCAGGTAGCTTGGTCCCACCTTTGTATGTTGTTCTGTGCTTGCACAGGGAAAGGTAATGCGCTACGGACCCCCATCCCGGGCAGCACGGCATGGATGCATCTTCTCCTGGCTTTGGAGCCTGCAATAACTCGTGTTCTCCTGTTTCTGTAGCCATCCTTGGCATGCACACCTTGATGAGTAACCAGCAGTACTATGAGGCACTGGGGAGCAGCACCATTGTGAACAAAGAAGGGCTCAACAGTAAGTGACTTAGAGTATTAGCAGGCTGCAGTGTTTGGCTTTGAAGCTGCTAGCAGAGGCAAAGTGGGAATTATTTTTAGGCTGAAGGTTGGAGCTGTGACTGTCAGAGCAGCCTGTGATTGCTGGGGCCATCCCTGGTGCATCCTTGCCCTGTGAGAGCCAGTGCGGTCTCAGCCGCTGCCCTGGCACTGGCCAGGAGCTAGCACAGCCCAGGAAACAGCCCCACACAGGTGGTGTGTCCTCCATCACCCAGTTTTGGACCCTGGGAGCACATAGCAGCAGGCACCGGCTGTCCTGTGCTGGTTGGCCTCACTGCCAGGCAGTGTTTCTGGACGTACATGAGCATAGATGGAGCTGTCAAGTGCTTGTTGGGTCTTTCACCTTGTGTCTGTTTGTCAGGTCATGCTTCCCTCTCCTGACACTGCTTCTGGAAGAGGAGAAACGCACCCAAAGAGAACATGCTGCTGCTCAGGGTGCTTTTGGTTTCACATGTCTTGCTTTTCACTTGCAGGTGTGATTAAGCCCACAAAGTACAAACCAGTTCCTGATGAGGAACCGAACTCAACGGATGTGGAGGAAACTCTGAAACGAATACAAAGCAATGATCCTGACCTTGAGGAAGTCAACCTTAACAATATTATGGTATTTGCTCCTTTCTACTCTCCTCTCTTAATAACAGGACCAAACATAGAAGGCAGAGACCAAGTCTGTTTTGCTGCACAGAGTAATACCATAACACTGCATGTAGCCAGACAAGAAACACCAGTGCTTCCCATCTCCATTTTGGGCAATAGGGGTTGTTACCTGCTGTGGGACAATGGTGTGGGGCTGGTAGCAGGAGGACTTCTGTAGATGCTTGGAAAAGTGGAGCTGTGTTGAGGGTAGTTTAGGAGACCAATCTCCAGCCTGTCTGGTTAAAGGCGTTCTAGGTTGCTTTAACGGTTTAGTCAGGCACATTTGGTGGAGGGGCTGTTTATGTAAGATAAAAAGGTGGGAGGAAACAGGCTTCATAATCCTGATACTTGCCATGAAAATATGAAGAAACCTCCCTTCTTGCAGGTAGCCCTGTCAATCTCCCACCCATCCCTTGTGTGGAACTCCTTTACTCCTTGTAGAAAGCAAATCAGGACACAGCACCACTTCTTATGTTGCCTCTGGGACACATACACATAGTAAAAAATACAGTTTCCGTCTGTCTTCCGTGACTCCAGGACCCCCATCCCACGGGGTCTGTTGAATGTTGACATATTCAAATAACAAGAATGTGGTTAGCTGCACATGCACATTAAAAACACTTGTGCCATGCCACCTGCACCTTTCCATAATGAAAAGATTTTTACTTTCATGTATTTGATTCTGGCTAGTGACCCTGAACGTCCCTTGAGGACACCAGGCTGAAGATCTGGCAGGCAGGCACTTTTTTTCTGTGTTGAACTCATGACTTTGGAACACGGTTTGGAGAACTGAGGAGTGGCAGCGGAGATGGTAAGCTGCTGGGCTCTGTGTTATGGCTCTGCACATGGCTTTGACTATAGATGGTTCCACATGGTGGAATCCAAATGGTGTGGCAAGAAGTCCAAGCTGAGGATACCACTTAAAATTTTAGACAGGTGAAAATTTGTGCATCTGAAAAGGGTATCTAAAGTGCTCGATAAGTGAGAAATACTGATTTTGTAGGAACTCAGAATAAGCAGCATGGATTTATTTTCTGGGCTGAGACCTAGCATGCCAAATGTTAGCCTGAAAGATGTTGTATAAAGTAGTCAGAGGTGTCTGTGGTTTGTACTACAAGGAGATCATTTCAGGTCTTTCTGGATCAGGCCCCACGATCGTGGGGTGGAAATTTTCCTGAACATGACATGAATGTTGCTCAGTGCTGTCATTCTAAAAAGTCACACTAAAAAGTGCAGGAGCAGTGCTTTGTAGGCTCATGGATGCTAGTTACATACATCCCCACAACGCCTGCATTCATAAGTAGCTGAGTTTCTGGGCAATTAAATTAAACAGCAGAGACATTGTAGCTTCAAATCAAGGCAGTGAGCTATCAGCAGAGTGGGAAATAGGATGAAAACATTGCCATTTTCCTTAGGCCATACTGATTATAGCAAGAGAACTTGTAAAAACATTTATCGACCCCTTCCTAAATTACTTCAGTGCATTTGGTGATTTGACCTTGATAAGAAATTTAAAGTATCATTTAAATATATTGCATATTCCTTCATACAGATGATGGCATAACACAGGTTTTCTGCATTTCTTTTCACAGAATATTCCCATACCAACTTTAAAAGCTTTTGCGGAAGCACTGAAAAATAACACCTATGTGAAGAAGTTCAGTATAGTTGGGACACGGAGCAATGATCCTGTTGCTTTCGTAAGTACTGTCAACTCACTGTCATAAAGTTGTGACAGGAGCTGTTCTTGAGCAAAGTATTTTTAGAGTTACTGACTGAATGCTTTTGCACCTTATGTGGCGTTTGGCACGTTCTGCACCTCTGGCGTTTGGTGCAGGTGCTTCAGTTTCAGGAGCACTGGTGAAAGCCAGCGACAGACAGGCTTTGGTTCCTTCGCTTCCTTTTTCAGCTGCGGAGATTTCAGGACACAATCCTTTAATCCCATTTGGTCTCATATTCGTCCTCAAGGATCTCCTGGAAAAGGAGCGGAGACAAGAACTGACTTCCTAGTGGCATTTTGCAAAAGCAGTTTGTCTCTCTCGATTTATCATACATCAGGGCCACACCATTTGTTTCTGTTGGTACAAAGCCTGGTACCTGGTTCTGCTGGTACGCTGCTGTGTGCACACCCGTCCCTCCCCTTGCACACCTCTGGTCCAGCTCTTTTCCATATATTCCTTTGTGCAGACCTGTGCAGAAGCAGGACTCCGCATTTCTTATGCGTGGCCTCTGTGGGTGATAAAGGGTCTTTCTGGCTGCTGCAAGTGGTCTTAAATATCAGTGGGGATGCAGAGAGGTGCTGAGCTGTTCTGCCTGGCCCTCGTGTTACCTTGCAGGCTGCATCCTTGCACACTCCTCCAGCACCACTGCAACGAATTTTTGCTCTTCTTCACCCAGGCCACCCCTACCTATGTCCACACACACACGTGCACACCAGCTTCCTGTTAGAAAAAAAAAACCCTTCTTTTTGGAGGGTGAGTACAGCCCTCACATTATTTCAGGCACACTGGACTGGGGAAGAAGCCTGTGCAGGCAGCACTCACGCTGCTTGAGGGCCCGTGGGACACTGTGCAGGGCTAAGGGAGTGGTGGAGCCAAGTGCTGTGTGAGTGGGTGCAGGTCAACACTGCCACTTGGGCGTCACTTTCTGGTCCTTCTGTTTCATGATGTAGAAGTGCCAGCCCATTTCTGGTCTTGCCCGCTGAGGGAAGCAAAAGTGATTAACAAGGTTGTGATGCTGCTTGGGAGGATGTCTTGGATGTGGAGAATCCCTTGTTGTTCAAGACAGACACTCCTCTCTCTGCCTGCTGTGATGGGAAGCGTCTCAGCCCCACGCAGAAGGAGCAGTGCAGGCAGAGAGGTCAGGGAGGTCAGGCAGGAGGCAGGGTCGACACTGGCCAGCATCCTGCCATCACCATGCTGGCTTTAGAAGAGGGACAGATGAAGCTGTCACGGGGCAGCTGCAGCTGTGGACTGTCGCCTTTTGGGGTGGCCCTAAGTGTTTCTCCATACAAGGTTTTACTGCGGCCTCCAGCATGCTTATGTTCAAGAATCCCCCTGCAACAGGGGGGAACCCCCTTCACCCCACACAGAGCTCACCCATCTGGTGGCAGTGAAACTGCTTGGCACACAGGGTCCTCCCAGTGCCCTCTGGAGGTGAGGGGAGTTGAACCCTGCTGCTCCGGGGTGCTCTGTCCCTGCTTGTCTGACTGCCAGCTCTTCCCACCCACCTCTGCCCGCAGGCACTGGCAGAAATGCTGAAGGTCAATAACACGCTGAAGAGTCTGAATGTGGAATCAAACTTCATTTCTGGGTCAGGGATCCTGGCTGTTGTTGAAGCGCTCCAGGGCAACACATCGCTCGTAGAGCTGCGCATCGACAACCAGGTAAAGTGTGCGCGAGCGGGAGCTCTGATCAAGTGAACATGTCCTGGTTGCGGGAAATTGAGTAGCTGGTCAAGGTGGAGTGTGGCAGCCCACCGCCACTGCCAGGTTGCTTTGGAGAGGTTTCAGCCCCTTGTTTCTGCTGCAGTTCCTGGGCAGTATCTGCTACTACCTACAGTAATTAATAAAGGCTGTGGCAGTGCAAGCAGCTTTCCGTGTTCCTGGTGCTGCCCCGGAGAGCAGTGATGCACTTGTCCAATATCATGCCTTGCTCTGAGCTCTTGCAGGGACTTAAATAATAATGTCTATTTAGTAAAACTGAAATTTTTGCTACAATGCAAGGGAAAGAGGAGAGCTCCAGAGTGTGCAGTGGTACAGATGCCGTGGCAAGTTTAGCCCCCCGAGAAACTCAGGGGGTAGTAGAGAAGCAGCTGAGCTACGGGGAGCTCAGGGACAGGTCACTGGGAGTTCAAAATCATAGTTTCTCCAGACATCTCTTAGCTGCGAATCTGTCCAAGAAATAAAGTCTTTGGGCAAGAGGACTTGTGGGAATGTCTGCTGGCAGAGTTGGAGCCACTCGGTTGTACCAGGAACAGGCCAGCGGTTTGTTTCACCAGCTCCAAGTCAGAAATGCTAAATGGACCAACAGGTCCAAAGAAGGAGGGAAGAGGTGGAGATGGCAGATCTAAGTGCTCTGAATCCCCCTCTGACCTGACCAGCTTGCTTTTCTGTTTTCTGTTTTCAAAAGAGCCAGCCCTTGGGCAACAAAGTAGAAATGGAAATCGCGAACATGTTGGAAAAAAACACCTCCCTGCTGAAGTTTGGGTACCATTTCACTCAGCAGGGTCCCCGGCTCCGCGCCTCCAATGCCATGATGAATAACAATGACCTAGGTGAGTTGGGCTGGCTGCAAGCCAGGGAGCACGGGAAGATCCCTCCCTCTGCCTGTGGGCAATTCCTAGTGGTAGAAGGGCAGAACTGCTCACCTGAAGGCTCTGGTGGATGTCCTTGAATTAGAAACCACCTCTTGAAGGGCCTGATGATGCCTTGCCCCTCAAGGAGGAAAGCAGCCTTCACTGACTGGTTCCCTAATGCAGCTGCTGTCGGCCAGGCAATCGGTTGCGCTCCAAACCTGGAGACACTGGGCAGATAAAACTCCCAGAAGAGGCAGTGGTTTTGGCAGTAACAGGGGGTCTTGTTGGGAAGGAGCGAGAGCTGCTAACATGCTTTGGTATGGCACGTGATAGAGCATATGGGACATGGGTTGTGAGCTGCCAGCACTTGTGATTCCTGCCAACTGCTTGTCTTCCTCCAGCTTCACTCCCACTTTAACGCAGAGATGAAAAGTAGTAGAGTTGAACTTTGACAGCAGTGGGCCTTGGCCCATCCCCTTCAGCAAAACAAATTGGGAGTGTTTCTAGGGAGAGGTGGGGAGCCACATGGTTTTGAGTTATCTTTGTACTCTCAGTGACGTGATCAGAAGTGCTTGTGAAGCAAAACGTGGGCCAGTCTGCAAAGTGCCGTGTCAGCTGATGCATGCAGCAGAGGCTTTCCTTTGCTTGGCTACAAGCTGCTGTAGAGCACTGGAAATCAGTCCAGCAGAGTAGCGTTGAATGCAGCCAACGTACCAGCCACGCTGTACTCAACGGCTCCTAGCTACACAGGCAGGGTGGTTACAAACATGACAGCGCCAAACTCCTTCTCCGCAGCGGCAGACAATATATCCGGGAGGAATAATCAAAAGTCTGCAGATTGTCCTTTTTGTACATTAGAAAGAACTCCTTCCCCGGGAGGGTGTGGGTTTGCAAGACTCGGAGGGACAGAGCCAGCGGCTGCCCTGACCCAGTGCTAGGCAGAGCCCTGCTGCGAGCGGGAGGCTGGGCTGGAGGCTCCCAGGGACACCCCCACCACCACTAGCACTGCTGGGATCTGCCAGACACGTCTAGAAAGCAAGGGCTAACAGGCAAGGTCTGAGAAAAGACCTAAAGTATAAATGCCAGCCGTGAAGAAATGGTGGAAAACTGGAACCACATATTTTAATGTGCATATGGTTCACCACAGACAGGGTCTCCTGTCCCTTCATGAATCAACTTCGGGGTTAAAAGCCACAGAAAAACAGCTTTAAGTGGCTGCCGTATTTAGACAGATGACAAATACGTTGTATTTTAAAAATTAAAAAAAAAAAAAAAATCAATCTTGCTTCAGCCAGTACCTAGGAACCACAGCCAAGCATAGAGGTATGTGCCAGTTCTTCAGGGACCACACAGAATACTCAGTATTATGGTTCACTGTGTATTTATTCTGCCTGCGGCTGCATTCCTGGTCACTAGAGAGCTGCACCAGGAAAGGCTTGCTATTTTCTGTCCTTTGGAACAGAGCAAGGGTTTTAATGACCATGCAGCACCTGGCATTCAAAGTAATCAGCTGGAAGATTTGAATCTAGTGTTTTAATTGCTCCTGCTGTTAAGGGGAGGAATTCACAACTTGCCTTCCACGTAACAGTTGTGCATTTTCCCTCTTTGACCATTAAGATCTGAATTTTTTGTCTGATTTGGTTCTTGTTTGCAGCTCGTATTCATCAGTCTGATGGTCTCTGGCAATAGCGTCTCAGCTCTACACCTGGACAATGTATAAGTATAGAAAAACTTTCTTTTCCTCCCTGTCAGCAATAGTTCTGCTTGTGCTCCACTCCAGTGCTCTTGCCTACCATCACCTGATGCTACCAGAACTTGGTTTTGGTCCTATAGCTTCTTCTCTAAGATGCTCTGTATGACCCAACTATGAAGGCTTTTACATTCATCCTCATGAGCTAACCTCTGCATCCTCTTTGTAACTTTTTTTTTTCCTTTTTTTCTCGCACACATTTCTTGAAAAGTCAGGAGTGTAGCTGTCAGAGCTGTAAATCAACTTTAACAGTAGATAGGAGACTGCTTTGACCATGTTAACCATAATCAGAGGGCTGGAGGCTAAAGGCTTAAGAAATGAGAGAGATTTTTTTTTTTTAAATTTAAAAGGGCAATTGAGAAAAACTAGCAAAGGAAAAACTGTGGCATCTGTCTCCTGCTGTCTTTACATCAGTCAGCATCAGATGTGATGCATGGCCGAAGTCAGATTACAAAGACAAACTGTGTGAAATGTAACTGACTGTAGAATAAGGGAAGTAAGGCTGAAAGTAGCTTCTGGCCTTAAAAATTCATAGGGAGAGAAACTTCATCTTACCTTCCTTGATTTTAAACTGTGTGATGCTGTGCCTGCTGCTTAAAGCAGGAATTCAGAAGCTGACGCTATCCTGTTTCTTTCCTGGCAGAAAGTACGTCTCAGCTCCTTTCCACAGCGGGTTAGCCAAGCCTGCCATCCACATCTTCCCGTTGTCATGACTGACTCCTCTTCCTCTTCTTTTTCAGTGAGGAAGAGAAGACTTGCAGAGTTGAACGGGCCTATTTTTCCCAAGTGCAGAACTGGAGTGTAGTTCCTGGCTATGAAGGTCATTCCCGGTGATCTGTGCTACACTGTGGAAATCTAAAGGCAATAAGTGCCTTGACAGAGTATTTGTGGTGCCTCGGTTCTGTTTTATGCACTAACAGTTTAAATTAACTAGTGGCCGTAGTTGAAGATTTTATCCAGTAGGACTGTTGATGTTTTCTGTAGAGTTGGAAACTATTCAAGCCAGTAACAACCTGCCAATTTTATGCAATCTCAGTTTAGAGTACATCCCAGTGTAAAAGTGACTCTTAATTAACCTGGGACCTAATTTTTCTATAAACTTCCTGCACGGTGTTTCATACAGTTAGGATGTGGTATGCATGAGTGAAAGATACAACTGTTCCACGCAAATTATAGAAGTATTAAAAAAATACTTTATTTTTTTTTTTCCAAATTGATCTCAAGTAACTATAGAGGAGCAACTAGTTTAACAAGCACTTCTACTACCTGGAAACATGGCTAATTTCAAGAATTGTGAATTACAACTTTTTACCAACATTTGCTGAGTCAATTAGTTGGAGATGCTGTTTCAAATGCATCCCTGTGTTTCTTAGAAAAAATTGATCTCCACCCCCTGATTAAATGGAACTTAAGGCCACCAATTATAAAACAGAGTCTCAAAAATTGAGCGGTTTAGGATGGGTTAATATCCTTCTATCCTATGCATGTCTGAAGAAAACAGTTACCTTTAGAGATGTGATGCAAATCCTAACCGCACAGAGATGGCCAAACTAATCAGCAAACCAGAGCCCTCTCTTCTAATCGCCACTCCCTTCAGTTTCCTAATGTTAAAAACTTGTGTCCAGATATTCACTGGAAACAAGTCAAATTCTCTCTCTTTGCTGTTTTGTCTAGATGACCGTGTCCATTAATTAAATTTCATTCTGCTAGGGATTGTTTCTTTTACTGCCATCCCTAATACCTGCATAAATGCAACAATAAATGTTGTGCCCTAGAAAAGCTGTTAAGTGAAATATCCCAACTCTGAACTTACACTGCATACAGTCTGACAGCTTTTTGTCAGACAGTCAACTACCCAACATCTAGCCTGGGAGGAATTCCCCACAGGCTCGCGTAGCTCCCAGACATGCAGTGGATTGGACCCAGCACAATCCCATCCAAAACTCCCGCTATTAACGTGGGTGGGATCTTGCTCAGTAGGAAGAGTCTCCTGGCAGAAGCATTGCCGTACTGAAGCCTTATTCTTGGTCTGATGACAACATGTCCTAGAAAATGTTCTCACTTGTTAGAAATCTGTCTCTATACATCTGCTAAGAGTGAAGTTTTGCAGCCTTTTACACATACTCCAGCAAAAGTCCCACAGATTTCTTTCTTCAGAGCTTGTGCGCAGATACCACCCACGATTTAGCTCTGACCAATGAAGCAGAGAAACACTACACTTTCAGCAATGTGGGGAACATATTTGTTGCTCTTCAAATCTTAATAAATGTGCCAGTGGTGTCAAATAAAATGCTTTACTATAGCTTCTTCCCCCCACCCTGCAAGTTCCATACCAGAAAATGAAAAGAATACAGAGGAAAAATACTTGAAAATGTATTTAAAAAAAAAAAAGAAACTGGCAGACAGCCTCCTTCTTCCATATGCACTATGAAGACTTCAAAACGGTCAACTAAATCATCAAACCAGAGACACACAGTTTCAGCTGAGCCATCCACTCAGATTTGCATGGTACAGGCTCAGCTCTTCCGTTGGCTTCAGAAGAACATAAATGAATCTTATCCTGGGAAATCCTGATGGCGCTAAGAAACCCAGACGCACAAGGAGATGCATCTGCAGAGCAGGGAGCACTACTATGGATACTACAAGAGCATTTTTTCCTGAATAAAAAAAAAAAGCTCTTAAAAAGAAAAGGAAAAAAAAAAGCAAGAACCTTGTCCTGTGTTTCACTGTAGCAGCATCCAAATTAACCATGCAGCCCAAATGTATATTAAGCTGGCACGATTACTCCAGGTTCCTCAGTTGATCCTTATAGAGCCACTTTGCTGAAAGATGCATGTGAGAGCTGAAAGCTGTGCAGCAGAGAGAGGCTGTGCTGAGAGGCATCAGGCTTTGTGGTGAAAGGCATTGAGCTGTGCAGCGATGGAGCTACAAAATGGTGATATTTAGGAGCAAATGGATCACTGTCCCAGCAGCTCTCCAGAAAAAGGGGAAAAAGCCATCTGCTGACTGCAGCATCTGGCAGTCACAGCCAATCCTGCTTAACTCTCGCCTCTCCTGGAGCTAATGTGCCTTCTCTCAGGCATTACCACGGAGGTGCCTGAATCCCACCACACAGCATTTCACATGGCAAGTCCTTATTTGTATTAACCTGACAAAACTAATCCAGAAGCCAGGATACAGAAGCTGCTCATGGGCTAACTTGCAAGAGGGAGGCTAAGGACGTCTCTTACCCCTGGCCCCTCTCTGCAGCAGAGGGAACCTGGCTTTATGGGCCTCCATCTCAAACCCTTCTCCCTTGCCTTAGTGCAGCAAGGACCAGAAGAGGCCCCATGGCTCCCCTCTGCCTTTGAGGTAGAATCTCCAGCTGCCAGGAGCTCTCAGGAGAATTGTACCTTGTAGCCAGGTCTACCACATGGCAGACAGCTAGCTAGGTTTCAGCATTTACCTCTGCAGAATTAAGCACCTCCAACATACAGGTGAAGTGTATTTGTGCAGTTCTTTAAAAGTTATGATGGAAGCACTAAAAGTTATTTATCATCATAGGAGTTTCAGAAGTTTACATAGAAAATATAGTTGTTGCCATTCTGTACTGATAAGTGATATAGAAACAGCATTCCAAATAGATTACAGTGTTCCAGACTTGCTGATAAGACTGAATTATAAAATTTGTGTTCTTTTTATCCTAATACATGAAGAAAAGAGAGAGCATAATATGCAAGTTGGGGCACTCCCATCAGTGCTCTAGCCCAGGCCTGCAAGTAGAGCTTGCATATTTTTCCACAAATATTCCAGTCCTCAAAAGCACAGAGGTTAACTGGCCAGCAAAACTTGGGAGGCAAGATGCCAGGGGACCATGGGTACAGCTTAGACTTCTGCTGAAGATGTCTACTGATGGGAATTTTCCAATTTCTTCTCCAGTATGGATTGTGCACAGGTTTACTATTAAATACCATCCTAGAAAGATTCGCAAAGGAGACATTCGTAAGTTTCAAAGTTTTGCTTCATGAAAGGAACAGTCATAAAGACAGTTGCTGAACCGTTGATTTCACAGGAGCAATACTGGAGGTAAGAAGAAATGCTTGCCATGGCTTTAATGGAACCAACGCCCATGTCTTTAAGTTGCTAGTCAAGCCAACAATGAGGCCTTGCTGAATTCGTAGCACTGTGGGAGAAAGTTATAATCTATATGAAAATAACATTGCCCTAACTGTCATTAAGCAACTGCAGAAACCTGAGTAAACTGTTTTCTTGCTTTTAAAAGCAGTTGCCAGTAAAAAGCCCCAACAAACCAGTAGGTGATTTTGATTTCCTAACGACTACTATTTAGTACCAAGAATGACAGTAAGTTTCAAAGACATTTTTCAGTCAAGACACATCTTCTACACTATTAATAAAACCTTTCTGTACATTCTACAGCATCAGGCACACAAAGCAGCAGGCGGAGAAGTATTCTGAGCTCATATGCTGTGGATCCCTTCAAATTCAAAGACAATTTCTCCACTAATAGGAGCTGGAAATGGCATTAACATCTCACAGCTTTTGAAGAACTCAACTCATGTTTACAAAGCACAAATGCTCCCCAAATCTTGAATTATTTAACTTGGATAAAGGATCTTGCAGTGTCTTTACAGGTGTTGCTGACATTTATGCACATGTCAGCATCACTTCCAGTGCCATAATGCTGGTATTTTGACAGTCTCTGTGTTCCCCTCTCTGTGTGTCTCCATTTCAACATGCTTCAAGCTGTCGTTTTTTTTCTAGTGCAAGCAGAGCTGAGCCCTGGATATTTCATGTACTGACAAGCTGAGGGAAACAACAGTTCCCAGGGAGACAGAGCACTGGAATGAGGATTACTTTTGCTATTCATCCTACAGGTCACACACAGCACGTATGGCTGGGCAGACAGTATCTGTGGGCCTTTGCTCCAGTTACAAGAGGGGTCCTTATGCTGCCTTCAGCCAGTTTTACACAGGAGCCAAGTCAGTGACTTCAGGTAACTACCCCTTGCTTCTCACTGGTATAAAGCAAGAGACGCAGGCAGATGGTGTGTACATGGAAAGTATCTTCACCTCTAATCCGGTCACGTACCCACACCCAACTGATACATCTGCTGTTTTCACACCCTAGCACTAGCTATTGAAGCAAACACATGATCATGGAGAGGTCGGACAGATCCATCTCCTTTCAGGAGGAAAAGAATGGAATTGTTCTTATGTCCCTTCAGTGTCTTTTGAATTGTGAGTAGCTGTGTCCCACCACACATACTCTGCTGCAAAATCCCCATGGTAGAGGCCACACTACAAGACTGTACCCAGGGAGAGGAATCCTGTAGTGCTCGTGATGGGTTGGGCACTCTGGTAATTTACGGTCAAGTAATGGATGGTTTTCAGGGCATACTCTAGGCTTAAAGGCAGCGTATGAACAAGACTTTCCAAGCCAACACATTTTCATGATTTCCAAACCTAACTGAATAACAGGGATCTGGTTACAGAAGCCCTTCACATTAGCACGTGTCAGATTAGCTAATGAAACAGCTTAATCTTTTCCTGCGTCCAGTGTCCTTTGTGAGACATGTTCAATAGGTACCCTTGGCCGTTTCCTTGTACATTCACATTCCTCCTTAAGTGTCTGTCCTGAAGCCCTTGAAGTCACCTTGAGCTCTTTCTCTTGACAAACAGGACAGCAAGCTGTAAGACCTTTGTTGCGACAACTTGGACATGTCAGGACAAGCTGCCGGCAGTGCTGGCTGGAACAAAGTTTATACTGGTCCCACAGTGTCCCACAGTATCTGCATGCTGGAGGGAGGAGGGAAAGAGAAAGTTAACACCCACTTGCCCCATCTGTCCCTTGCAGAGGGTTCTCCGTGGCACCAGGGGTCTGCATCTCATTTAAGTGGCTATCTATTGTCTTCCAGGTTTTTAATTCCTGCTTTAGCTTGATCTTCTAGAACCTAGTTAATTTTTAAACTTTTGATTTTGATGTAAAAAACTTAGGACAGCTGTCTCTCAGGACAAGGAAAAAGTGCTCACTAGTGCTTCCTCTAGTTCCAATCAGACAGATTTAAAGATTCTTGCTGCCAAGAGAAGAAGAAAGAGATGCTGGTGGTAATTAAGCCAGTATGCAGGAACGTTGCCTGCTGGGGAAGGGGGTGCCATGGGACTTCCTTCCACCTAAAAGCAATGGCTTGTGCAGATGGGGTGTCATTTGCAGTCCCGGTAGAGTCCTTCCACAACATCAGACAGGTTTTAGCCCTTTAACTGAAAGCTACAGCCCAGTTTAGCTGTACCATCAAGAAGGTGCCTACCCCAACACTTCCCCTTGAAACTTCTGTAGGGATGGCTGTGATGTATCCAGAGTGCATTCTGTTTCTACACCAAGCCAGGCACCTTCAAGACGTATACGGTAATTGCAGAGGAGGAATGGGAGGTTATGCTCAAAAAGTTACCAACTCAGAGAAAAACCAGCACTGCTTCCTAAAAAAGGCTAGAGCAAAATTCCATCTGTTTGTACCTGGCAACTGAGAAGAAGGAAACAGGTATTTCATTTGCAATATCTGAAGAGCGACCCCAGCCAGAAGACCAGGCAATGTTCTTAACAACTTCAACTAGAGGTCACTGAAATTCTACAGGCTACAGAAGCTTTTAAAGCATGAAAATAACAGAAGTGCTGTAGAACTCAGTGCCACCACTCTCCCAGTGCCTGGCAGTCTGTGCTGATGTTCTGTGAGATTACTGGAGCAGAGAAGAGCTGACAGCAGGAGAACTATTTAATGCTTCGGTCACTTGGCCAACCACAGCCTCATCAGCTCTGTGGGCAACAAGTGGGTATCAACAGCAGTAGTGCTTGACATACATCTCCATAGCTGCAGATGGCTCATAACAGCAGCTGTTCTGCAGGGGATGCTTCCTTTTACTGCCCCAGTTTTAGGGAACTCTGTTTAGTGACCCCCTTTTCTCTCATTTCTGTTTTATGTTTTAAAGCCATAGAGTTGATGATCATCGTGAAAAGTGACGGCACTAAAAGATCAAAGCGAGTATGAGGAAGAACTACACAGACCAGTTTGGCTGCCCCTATTCTGCACATCCCTGTGGAAACAATTGCAATAGCTTCCCAGCCTTCTGCACTTACATTATCTAGTCCTACCTGAGATGATGTCTTCATTGGAACAAATGGCGTAACGATCATCAAACACAAACAGCTTTCCCCTGTAGAATCCATCTGGAAACTCTTCCAGGTACTTGTGAATTCCACCTTTTAGCTGGTAAACCTCTCTGCACGCTGCCTGTTTAAAGCACATTAGCAGAAAAGCTGAAGGAGACAGCAGCAGTGGTGGTGTGCCAGAGTTCCCAAAGCAAATGTTGTAAATGCCAGGGGTCAACGAAAAGCAGCAATTTCTCAGTGACCATCAGATGGCACCATGTGCACCCACAACTCTAGGCAGTGCCACCAGGGATTACTGGGCAGCTCCACAATGCTGACTTGTTGACATGAACCCAAATGTGCATTTAATATTACAGTCAAAAAAAGGCTAGTAACCTCCTCAGCTGAGGGAGGTTTGCTGCATCACAGATCAAACGCTTTTCAACCTCTGTGAACTGCTGCTTATTCTCTTTTTATGTAGTGAGCTGTTAGCAGGAGCATAATTTCCTCAGGGTTCACACTGGTGCAGCAAAGAAAAAAAAAATCAAGGTTTAAATCTCTGGAGAACATACATGTGTGCTTCCCCTTGCTCCTTGAGGGAAGGATCCAGGAGAAGAGTGGGATGGAAAGCACAATTAGAACAATGCAGTGTGCTGGATTTAATTCCACAACACTGGGAAAGCACTGACTGGCTGATTTTCACCACTCTGAGATGCTCAAGCTGTGCAGTAATGGCCACAGAACATAACCTAGACAGAGCTTGTGGAAACACCGCAGAATGCTCTCAAGACCTCCTAAAACACTGCTATAATGGGCAGGGCAGACTTACAAATACCTCTTCTCAGCAAATGGGTTATATAATTATTTTCACAGAGCAATCACTGCTGTGACACTAGTCCATGCAGATCATCCTGAGCTGCATTAAACTACCCACGTCCTTGACAGACAGCATGAGGCAAACGTGCGTCAGAGACATTTATCTCCCCACCTGTTCATTGAGCAGTCTGTGCTCAGTAAGAATTTACCAGCAAAAGAAAAGACAGCTGCCCTTAAAGCAGTCTGAACTCCCCAACACTTGTGCCCTCAGAATGACATCTCACCTTGCTCCGTAGGTAAGCAGAGCCTCTTTCACAACGAATCCCTCCTGTGCAGTACATCAGGACACGCTTGTCTTTAAAAAGCTCCAGGTTTTCATCTACATAGCTGGGAAAATAGCTGAACTTCCTGATATCTGGAGCCAGACAGCCCTGGAAACGTCCCTGCAGTAACAACAGATGGCCATGCAACTGATTACAAGCAGTCTTACATGGTAAAGTCCGTGCCTCGAACTACAGGAAGTAACAAACCTTTGGGCCAGAACATTCAGCTCACTGTGGCCGCTTTAGGCATTTCCTCAGCTGCATTTATGCATCAAAGTACCTGTTAAAACCTGTAAGAGGATTCTGGACACAGCATATCTCCTCATCCAAACATAAAACAGGGAGCTAAGCAAGACAGAACTGTCAGAGAGAGGATGAGCCACAACAGTGCAGGAGGGCTGGTGCGTGTGACAGCAGGATGCCCCTATTCTTTTTGACATAAAGGACAAGGCAAAAATGCTGGAAAACATCGTTACAAACTATCTTACTTTTACTTCAAACTATATGGCATTCACTGCTAATGTTGTATGGACCACTTTGTCTTCTACCTGCCCCAAGCTGTATAAGCACTTAGCCGGGCAGGCTCCATGCTCTGTCGCTGAGCAGGTCCTCTGCTGCTTGTGTCTAGTATTTATTACTAAACTGAACTTTGTACATATTACAGCCAATCTGGAATATGGAATCTCTTCTTCCAGTAAGGTTAACACCCTCACAATGTGAAATGCTTACCCCGAGCACCTGTAACACACTGCAAAAAGCAGGCAAACAACACTTACTATTTTACTTTCATAGAAGTTCCTACAGTCCAGCAAGATGGTATCGCTTTGTCCTTGACTGGCCTGAGACAAATACTGTTCTACTTCTCTATGGAATTCCTGAGGGGATAAATGGATTCCTTTAACAAAAAAAAAAAAAAAAAAAAAAAAAAAAGAAAAAAAAGAGAAAGAAGTGAGAAGCAGAACTACAAAACAATGTTATGTAAGATCTCGCTGATCCAGATTCTCCTCAGATTTCCAAACAAAAATTTTCTGTGACGGTTCACAGACTTTTTCATCCCAACTCAACCAGCCAAGTTTATCCATGTTTGGCTTCCTATTGACAAATGAAAGAAAACACAACACTGTTCCACACGACAGAAGAAGCAGCAGACAGGCATCTGTCTCTATGATCTTTGTTATGTCTCCCTAGCAACTCTTACAGTTGTAAAAGAATGAAAAATGTTTCCCTTCCCTTTGCTTATCTTTCATTACATTTGGAGGTGCAGAAATGCAAATTTTTTCAATTAAGCTCTTCTCTGCTGATAAAAATGGAAAATTTCCATAAGCATGTACTACTTTCAGTACAACTTCAATTTACATAAAGTTTCTCAGCTTTCAGGTTGCTCAGGACCTAGGACTCCCAAAAAAAGCCCCGAACTGGTCTGTTAATTGCTATTTGCTGTTCTCCTGCTTACCACCTGTGTAAGTGTCCTCATAGCAGATGCATAGCCAGTAACATCTTATCGGGCATAATCCATACTGAACAGCTACAGGTAGCAGAAAACAAATGCAGCCTGTGTTAGGGGAGTTGCATGAACCTGATGTAGAACATGGCTCTGCTTTAGTATAAAAGGCAGGAGTATGGCTGTTAACTTCCACACAAGTAAAGCCAGGTCAGCAGTCCCTAACATAGGAACATGTATATACTTAACAGTAAGCTTCAGCAGGATTCTAGCATTTTCTTAAAAAAAAAAACCTCTCAGCACGAGAATCCACTGGATCCACAAGAAGATTCCATGGAAAGCTCATCCTATACAACTTGGTTCTTACTGCAAGCTAACCACGAGAGCATTGGAGCTCTTTATATGGTATAATTTCTCAGCAGTCTCAAGCACCTACAGAATACTTAGAACAAATATGAATATATTCATGCATTGAAATGTCTTTCCTAACCATCATACATAGTTTCACCTTACATCTGCCTTTAGCAGGTGTCCAATGACTTGCTCCCTGACTAAAGCACAAGGTACGTCCCTACACCAAAACAAGGTAACTGCTTGATGTCATTTGAACTATTACTGTTTCCCACAAAACAGAAAGTTAATTCTAAAGTTTTTTGAGGCAGCTAAACACTTAGCAAACCAAAACCTGGGCCAGCAAATCCCCTGCACCAGTAACTTTTGACTACCAGTAAGAAATCAATTTCCATATCTACTTCTCCTGTGTCCTGGCCACTGTGCAGAAGGAAATGTTTTTGATGAAGGTACTTTATTCTTCACTTACCTCTCACTTGGGTGAGAGGCTTTATTTTTCATTAAATCAACTTACCAGTTTCTTTATAAGACACTATCTTTGGATCAATGCCCATAGGTACAATTTCTTTGAACACTCCAACTCGAAGGTCTGGGAAACAGTGAGCTCCTCCTGCACTGCTCTAAGAAATTAAACACAAAAACAATCCACCAAAATTTGCCAGGTGTCAAGATTAAAATTACCCACTCACTTTAATTTCTCCAACTCACTAGAATATGAAAGTGTCTCAGTGGCTGGGGGAAAGAAACGTCTCTCTCATTGAAATCCACACTCTAAATCCCGAGGTTTAGGCAGTGGAACCCTACCGCAACCTGGCAGACAGGTGTCTTAGGCCCAATGACTACTCTGAAGGTGAGACAGGCACCATTTGGCATGAAGTGCGGAGTCACCAAGGAGTGGGAAGGAGAACAGATCTTAGTCAGAAACAATGTCACTAGCACCTATCATGAGAAAGTCAAGGCCCCCACAGAGCATGCTGACCCTGACAGGAATATTAAATAACCTCCTCCAGTATCAGATCGTGTTGAGACATCTGGCCCTGCAGTTCTCTTCAGCTCCTCTGATGCCCGACACAAGCACAGCTAGGCCTCCAGTCATGACGTGTGCGATGGGAACTGCAGTTCATGGGCGTGAGAGACATATGGGAGGTCAGCCAGGCTCAAGGTTTAACAGTGGAGTCTGACACCACCCACCCCCCCCAAACTCAAGCGCAGGATTTCCCCTTTGGAGGTCTCGGCAAGCCCTTTTTGGTAGGCACGCCCACTGCAAGCAACAGGAAGTGAGAATTTCTGCAGGGCTGAGCCTCAAAACGTGGCTTAGGCACTATCAAGCACATAAACACTCAAAAGTGCAGTGCTGTGCAGCACTGTCCCAGCTATCACGGAAATCAGTCTGCAGCAACTACAGCGGCCAGTGAATATTTTCATAGCCCCAAGTGCAATTTTGACTCTTCTATGCCCATCTCTCCATGGCATAGGGACCTGAAATCCCCACTTACTTGGGTACGCAGTATGCAGAGGAACTGAGAGACAGAAAATACCAACATGTACTAATGCATGAATGTTGATGTCCAGAGAGATCATGCAGGGTTGGAGGTTTTGCCAAGGTCAAGGTAAAATTCCATCCCTGTTCTGTTTTTGCATCTACACATGACTGCAACTAACAGGTCACATTTACTCTTGACATTCAGCCAAGCACAACAGTTAAAAAGCTAAGACAGAATCAGCACTGTAGCTCTACATGGGATCTGAGTTTCACAAGTTTCACTAATTCCTTTGATCTAGTTATTTATGGAGGAAAAAAAATAGTACTCCCTGCAAATAAAACTGTGTGGAAGACAAAAATGCTATAAAAGTAGCAGCTTTCCTTCCTCACAGAGAAAGCAGTACCTACAGTGCTGGGGCAGCAAAAGCCTACCAGAGTGCCATATGGTGCCAGCCACAGCTGCCATCACCATCTGAAGACAGCAATCAGCACATATGCTCAGGCTCAAGCAGAAGTTAGCACCTCACTCTCCCTCCAGTCAGGCACTAACTGGAGTAGGGAGAGACCTCTTGACTCTGCCTGTGTACTTTCTCTAGAAGACATCCAGTTCATGGAACTGACAGTGCACCTATACGCACACCAAAGCCTGTGCGAACCTAAACCAGTAGGCTTCTAGGCAAGGATCTCAAATCAGGGTGAAGAAGAGACTGTGGGAATAGTTCGCTTGGGTAGGTGTACGTTGTGATGCCTTGGTTTTGGCAGTGAAGTTGGAGTAAATGCTTGTTGAAGAATGGTGGGGCTGAAGCACACTCCCTCATTCACCCCTATGGGGGGCTTTACAGCTACACCCATAGCTGCCAAAGCTTGTAGCAGCTGCTATCACTGCTCGTGATAATTGCTAGTGCTGGTGAAAACCAGCAGAGATATCTAAACAAAGTAAGGTTAGTAACCCTTGGCTTAGATCAGTGCTGGGAGAGCAGAACTGCTAGAGCAAAAGTAATACTATCAAGAAGCAATGTGCTTATTTCTCAAAAATTAAATGTCCTTCATTAACAATGCCTATGTAGAAATTATTTTTTCATACCTTGAAATCCTCTTGACACAAAATGTCTTTGAACAGAGGCTGGGAAAGCATAACTTCAATGTAGAGATTGGTAGCTACTTTGCTTCCACCAACTGTCCCATTAATCCCTTCTGAAGCAACTCGTACCTAGAAGAGAAGAGAAGCTGGGGCTAAGGCTTAGTAACAGCAAAAACAGATCTCAGTGAAATTCGCAAAATATGACTGGGTGACAAAAGGCAGACACACAAGTATGTCCAGAAAAGAGACTACTGAGGAAGGAAGGAAAAGAAGGTTATACTGAAGTTGAACATAAAGATGACAGTAAATAAAACAGGAATAAAACCCCAGTAATCACTTTTGAGCCATTTCAAAAGAATGACATCAAGACAGTCAGAAAAGTTTGTGCAATAAACAGAAATGCTAACTGGTTAACAAGCAAATCCTGCAGTCAGCATTAAAATTCCCACTGGAAGTCTGCCTCAGGAAGAACAATGGGTTGTGCCCAATGACTCACACAGCTGAAAGGAAAAATGTGAATATGCATAATATTGCATGTAATATGAAATTTCAGTGCGAGTCATTTTATCTCCAGCACTGACAAATGAACAAAAACTCTGAAGTGGTAAAAAAAAAAAAAGACTGAATATAAGAGGCAAGGAAAAAAACAACCGGTTGAGAAGGCAAATGCTGTACCTGTCTTGGAGATGAGGAAAAAAAAAAAAAAAAAAAGAGAAAAATACCAACTACCAGACAAGACAGCTGAGCAAAAAAAGGAATGAATGCATCAGGACATTTCACCCCCAGACCTGTGCTGATGTAGAACTGGGAAGGTGCCTACCATTGGCAAAGAAAAAGAAGCTATTTAGGAAGACAAGTCAAAGATAAAAGTAGTTTCCTGCTCTGAGTTGCCATCTTGAAAAATCCTTCTCCCCACAGATAGCCTAGAACATCAGCTTCATGAGGCTAAAATTCACCTTTGCCCACCCTAGCCTCAAGAGGCCAGCTAGATGTAAATGACACCTCATTTGGTCTAATCTGCCAGGAATGAAAAGAACAGACTCGGTACAGAAATGAGCACTGCTATCCTACGGTGTGGTCTAAGGTGTCGGTTGCTCTTGTCTCATTCCTGACACTATGGATTACAGCTCAGTGTAGTGATTCTGACTGGAAGACCATTGCGCGTTGAGGAGTTAGTGATACACGTAACAGTTAACCAGAGCAAGCCCAGACCCATGCCGCACTGTGCTGCACCTCCAGCTTGGCCTTCAGCCTGTGTTGTGCTGCACGTATCCTTTAGCAGCAGGATAAACCCAGCCCGATAACCCTGCACGCAGCTCCCCGTTGATACCAGTGATTATGCCACCTGCATGTCCTTGCCTTTATCTAAAAGTGCATCAAGAAGTTCTCATATGAATATCCTTTCTGTTTGACAGCAGGAGTACTGAAAAGACTTGTTTTCCTGTAAAAAAAAAAAAATCTGCAACAGTTTGAATGATGGAAGTAGGGTAACCCTTGCAAGGACAGGGTCTGCACAGTGTGCTGTGCGTGGATCAGAGGCTCGCTCAATGCTGCACAACTCAGGGTTCCCAGCATCGAAAGGCATAAAAGATTATCTGTATTTTCTTTTTCTTTGTAGCGTTAGCTCTTAAATAGCATTTTTACAGAGTCTGAGTGCCTTTCTTAACGGGATCGTAACAGACTAGCACCTTCTGGTTCAAAACACTTGGTTCTCCACATGCCCCATTGTCCTGCACCAAGTAAAGATTTTTTTTAAGAATACAACCATTGCTTAAAACCTCACCTTGCCAGTGAGATGCAGATGCTGGCACAGAGCCTTTTGCCAAGCACACAGTTTCTCTGGATCCTTCACCTCACAGTAACAGTAATAGAGAAGTACTTCTCCCACCTTGCTGTCCATAGCATGGCAAAGATGAACAAAGAGGAAAAGGATGTTAGGGTTGAAAGCACAAAAATATACTATTAGCAGTAACCATTCAAAAAGCAGACAACTTTCTTCTGGCAGATGTGGGGAGAAAAACAAAACAAAACAAAACAAACTTTGGAGGGATCAGCACTGCTGGGTTTGAGTTATTTCAAAGAGAAAGAATATGAACTAAAAAAAGCTCCCACATTCCTAGTTGTTGGGACTGGTTACAAAATGAACTCATCTGTGCTGCATGGGTCATCTCTGCCAGCGACCTACAGTGTGCTCTACTCAAGTTTCTCTCAACACACAAGACACAAGAACTGCTGTTTTCTGTGCATACAAGTGTCCCATCAAATGCTTAATTTGACAAACTCGTACACTGAAAATTCAAGTGGTTGAGCAATCTAAATTTCAAATTTCAATTTTTCAATTTTCAGTGAGGTTGTGTGTGCCTGCATTCTGAGCAGCACAAGCCGAACTCTCGCACAATCAGAAACACTTTTGTGAACCTATTTATTCATCGCTAACGAGCCCTTAAGGTACTTGAACGAGCAAAGGGACCTGCGCAGAGCAGACCCTGCTGTTCTGCTCTTTTCTGTTACAGTCCGTCCTTACTTCCAGATCTAAGCCATCGAGTAACACCTGTACAGGTCTGCTTTAACAGCATGGGATGATATAGCTCTGATAGTTCAATCCTCCCAAGTTCCCACCTTTACCATCAAAAAAATGCAGCATATCTACTTCTTTATCAGCACAGTGGTAATTTGCATGTTTTGTACAGGCGTGAGCAGTTGTGAAAGGAATCCAAATAAACCAAGTGACTCCTGGAGGGTACCTACACCTGCTGATCTAAAGAAGTATCTCAGGAAGGTATCCAAAGCATCCGAAGATCTAAGAGAGTATCAGGGAAGACTCGTTCTATATCTCAAAGCGTCACTTGACTGAACATCATAAGAATGAAAAGTAGTACTGTCAGAAGACCATGTAAAGTGCAAGCAGGCCAACACCCCACTCCCGGCCAGCACCGGTCCTCCAAACTGCTGAGGGACTTTCTTACCTTGTCAGATCATCATAGCTAACATGGCTTGTGTCTGGGAGTGTACAGGAGATCTCAGGACTGCTACGAGAGTGCCCATTCAGCCCGTCTGCGTTGCCCGCAGGAGCCGGGACGCTCGAGGGGCTCACTTCAGCAGCTGCCTGCTTTGCAGTCAGGCCCGCCTGCTGCCCGATGTCTCCGGTGTGCTGCAGGGCCACATGCCTGTGAATGCCGGAGAGCTCTTCAAAGGCCAGCCGGCAGCACCGCCACCGCACGCCCTCTCCGCCGGCGGGACACCGGGCTGCGGCCGGCACCTCCTTTGCTTTGACGAACAGGGAAAAGGCCTGAAACGCACCACAAGCGCCACCCGTTACCGGCGCTCCCGCTGCCGTCCGCGACCCGCCCACCGCCCCCCGGGCCGGGAGACCGGCCTCGAGGTCCGCCGCGGCCCCGCAGCGAGCCCACCCAGGGAAACGCCGACCCCCTCCCCACGACCCGAGGGCAGCTGCTCCCGCCGGCGGCGCCAGCCGCGGGCCTCAGACCAGGGCGGGCCACAAACCCGGGCGGCCGGCACCAGCCCACCTTCCTCCGGGCGAAGGCGCGCTGCTTCCTGGCGGCGACCGCCTCGGCCGCGGCACTGCCCCGCGGCGACCCCGGGCCGGGCGGCGGCGCCTCGCCCGGCACCATCTCCGCCTCGGGCGGCCGGGCGGGGCGGGGCGGGGCCCCGTCGCCCGGAAAACGCCCGGCTTCCTCTTCGCGCCGGTCCCCCCCAGCACCGCCCGGCCCCGCTGCCCCGGAAGTCCTCCGGGCCCGCGCGCGCATCACGGAGCGGCGGGCAGAGAGGCGCCGCGCCGCGCGCCCTTTGTCCCGGAAGCAGAGGTGCGGCGGGCCGGAAGCGGGCGGTTGAAGGACCGCGCTCCCCTCTGGCCCGCGCGAGGTGTCCCGGCTTGGCGCGGCCGCCGCTCTTCCGCCGGTCCCCGCCGCTCTTCCGCCGGTCCCCGCCTCGCCTCTCCCCGCCTTGCGCCATGTCGCGGCGGCGGCACAGCGACGACAGCGACGGTGAGCGCCGCGGCAGCCCTCCCGCCGGCCGCCCCCCCCATCCCCACCTGCGCCCCCCCGAGGTGGCGGGGGCGGTGCAGGCCGGGCCGGACCGTCCCGCCGCGGGAGGGGGCTTTGGGCGGGATGGGGGGCGTCCGGGGCGGGGGCTCTCTGGTGGTAACGGTGTGTTCGGTGTGTTGGAGCAGGGCAGCCCCACAAGAGGCGGAGGACGTCTGAGCCGTCGGAGATCGAGGAGAGGCTCGAGTCGCTCATCTGCAGGGTGGGAGAGAAGGTAGGCGGGCCGCCTCCCGGCCGGGGCCCGGGCGGCTGTTCGAGAAAGTTAAAGTTGGGTTATTTCCCCCGCATTCCCGTACGTTGTGCGTTAGCGGTTCGCCTGTAGTAACCACCCAGAAAGAAGAAATTATTTTTTTTATGAGGCAGTTGGAAAGTCGCCAGCTTTTGCAAAACCACGTGCTAAAACGGGCAAGTGCTTAAATAATAGTGTTCTGTCTTCCAAGCAATGATAAACTGCCAGTGAATAGTTATCACTTTGTATCTGCGGATGTTGTTGCTGGCTCCAGTCTGCCAAGGATGTGGAGGAGTTAACTTGGTCTGCCCGTGGCACAGGTTTCAAGTCCTGACAGGATTTGAGGCTAATAGAAGGAGGGGTAAAAGGATAAGGACAAAACCCGTGGTGCACTGAAAAACAAGTTGAGAAGGTGTTTCATTTCATATTGTATCATTAATCAAGGCTCAACTGCTTTACCAAGGTGTCCCTGAGGCAGTGTTAGATCTTGCATCCCAGGGGAGCACTGGAGTTCCTTGTGGGGGAGGTGGGTGATCAGATGCAGCTCTTCTGAGGAGTAGTTGCTCCATCTTTCAGGCAAGTGAAAGCGGTTCTTTACTGCTAACGGAACTGAATCGTTGCTCTGAAAAAGGAGGTGACATGAAAGGATGCTCTTGCCCAACTTCCTAGTCTTCCACGTGAGACTCAGGGGCTCATTCATATTGCCTGGTTGATGATGAAACTTTTAAAAATTTTTTTTATTTTAGAGTAATTCATCTTTGGAGAGCAACTTGGAGGGCCTAGCTGGTGTTTTGGAAGCTGATCTACCAAATTACAAAAGCAAGATACTAAGAATACTATGTACTGTGTACGTATGCAGGAGGTCTGGGAATCTGGGAGGTGCTTTCTTCTCTGTGCATAAGTTTAAGTGTTCAAGGTAGCTTCCTGAGTGCTGTTACAGCGTTGCATTTGTTTTGCTACAAACAAAAGAAATAGAGGAATAAGCTTATTACGTACTAGGTATAATTCAAGGAAAATACCTCTTTACATTACTTTGACTTGAAATGTGTACAAAGGCTTAAAGCAGATAGAAGAGACCACAGAGCTGCTCTTCAGTAGCAATGAGAACGCGGTGATGCTAGGCAATATCCTGTTTCCCAATGAAATGCTTAACAGCACCGAAGCTATTGGCTGCTGACACTTACTTATTCTTATTATCTGTGCTGTTTTCTCGTTGCCTGTTCCTCTTCTCTGGCAATGAGATGCTCGTGTCTTCATAAACCCATTCTCTAGAGGAGGGGAGCTGGGAACACGAAGAGCTCAAAGCAAGCTCTCTGGTGGCTGACAGCTCTCCTTCCTCTCCCTAGCAAAGTGCAGGAGCAGAGGTGCCCTGTATCAGGGTCACTGAGCGGTGTCTGAGGGAGGGGTTGTGCAGGGTCTATGGCCGTAGGCAAGAGAAGTATGAAGGATGGGTGTGGTGAAGAGGGAGAGTGTTCCAGCCCTACCTTATGCTGTGGTATTGCAGATGCTTTGAATCTGTTCTGTAGCAATGGTTGTTAATATAAGGCAAATAGTACATTTTATTTCCTATAGCAGTAAGACACTTCTGAAAGTATAGGATTAGCTTACATGCATACAAAAATGATTGAGGAAAATTAATTCTTTGCACTAGGACGTGGCCTTCCCTATGCTGTGCTTAAAATCAATTACTTTGACTTGAGAAACTTGGAATCAAAATTAATAGCATAAAATGTGTACACTTCTTGTGTAATCTTGCTGTATAATAAAATTATTTCTAAATTGCGAACTTAAAACAACTTCTTACATCCTTGCATAAATTCTGTCACTTCTATTATTTGGCCAACCCTCTGGAATACTCAACAATTAGATATAAATAAAAAGCAAATACCTTAAATGTACTTGAAAGTGATGCCTGCCTTTCTAAATGACTGTAGTTAAAAAAAAAAAAAAGGATTGTCTGTAAAAATATTAACTATGGGATAGAACTGTAAGATCATGCTAGCACTTTTTTCTTGTTTCCTCGTAAGACAAGTTTAACTTATAATAAGCAGATTCGGAGATGCTATGCAGTACCCAATTGGCACACGATGAATAAACAACTAACTCCATGTTTCTTTTTCTGTGTCAGTGCACGTCTGTTACCAGAAAAGCTTACTGTTTACACGACACTAGTTGGGTTGCTGAATGCCAGAAACTACAATTTTGGTGGGGAATTTGTAGAAGCCATGATTCGTCAGCTTAAGGAATGTCTGAAAGTCAATATGTATAACGAAGCTGTGCATTTAGTAAGTGGTTCTTTGTTTGTTTGTTTTACATTTTTCCTCATCCTTTTTCTCTCCTTCTTCTTTCACTTTTTTGTTCCAGAAGAGCTGGACCTTTCAGTGTGTATTACAGTCTCTTCTGGCATCAACGTGTAGTGCACTGTAGATATACCAAGAGGAAATGTGTGTTATGTGAGAAGTATTTCCTTCCTCAGGGGAGAGAAGTCGTATTACAGTTGCAAAATTGACTTTCATCTGTATATTTTCCCAGTGACAAATTAATTTGCAGTAAACAGAGGTGCTCCCCCCCCACCTGTTCTACAGTCATATGTAAAAGATAGATGAAAATCATGCACTTTTTTTTGTGTTCAGAGATGTATGATGTTCTTGTGGCTCCCATGAAAAAAAAACCTGAAAAGAAAATGAACAGTCTGGTTCTTAAAAGCTAGATTTGATGGTTGTTATCAGGCCTGTGTTTTCGTTCTGTTAATGAGGGGTGAAGATCAAGCAGGCAGTTTTAAGTGCTGTCTGTCTTTGAAACCATTTGCTCAGCTCTTGCTGCTTATAGATTTTGTCTGTGAAAAGGTATTAGGACTTCAGCGGTGTCTGATTTAGAAGCCCAGTGCCAAGCTCCCCAGCTTCTTTTGAAGCCCACTGGTGAAAATTAAGATTCTGGTATTTCAATGTATTTTGTCAAGAGGCTGCTATTCAATTGGACACTTTTGCTAATAAAATCCTTATTAGAACTCTGAACGTGCTGTCCCTTGGCTTCAGCTTCACCTTCTCTGGTCACACTCAGATACAAATGACTTGTGAGAGTAAAACTAAGGGAGCGGCAGTGAAAATCTTTCCTCAGCTTTCTCAAAGACTTTTCAAAGACTGTTCAGAGCAATGAATATCTGGAAAGTAAGAGTTTGGTACTTTTCTCTATTGCAGTTGCTCTTTGAGTACTGAACTGTCTGCTTAGCCCAAATCGCTTTCACAAGACTTCCTACCAGTGATCTGCCTTCAGATCAAAATACCTGTGTTGGTTTTTTTTGACTACTTTTTGTGAATCTGTCCCTAAGAAAAAATGAGCCTTTAAGAAAAAATATGTGAGATTTTAATTGCTAGAATTTCAGCCTATATTGTCTGTTAAGATTGTGGTGGTACTGGGAGAGGTTGAGTCCTACTAGGGCTTTGTTTAAGTCTGAAGGCAGGATACAAATCGAAAGAGATGGGAGAGAAAAAAAAAAAAAAGGGCACTGCTCTGCCCCAGGTGTTTTCTACTTAAATTCCCATTTCTGTCAGTCTGGATTTCTTAGTAGAGTGCAGCCAAATCAAGGATACGTTCCTGCCGTGGAGATTTTTTTCTTCCCAGGCGAATAAGGCCATTTGATTCCCAGCACGCCATCAGTCTGTCACATTTCTGAAGCTTGAAAATGCCAGCAGTTTTTACATAGGCTCTCTCTGTGTAACTATCTGTGTTTATGAATAAATAATTATAGAAATTGTGTATAATGGCATATGGATTCAGCACTGCTGTTTCCTGATGCACATCTGGACTCATGAAGCAATGGATCAATCCAACTTCAGCTTTTTAGAAGTTTTTTTTCTTCCACTTCTGTAATTCTAGTGATTTGATACCATTTAGAGTAGACAAGAAGCACAAGGTTTCTTTTCTGTAGTATCAGTTTGCATGTTTGAATGCATACTGGTGTTTCCCACCCTTCCTTAATTAGAAATATTATCCCTTGCAATGTTACTGCAGTGAAACAGACTACAGACATTACAACGAACGATATATTAGGCAGCGCTTATGGGACCTGTTTTCCAGGGTTGAAAGGTGGGTCTGGACAGCGTGCAGTATTTCTGCCTTCGTAGTACTGAATGAATATTGGACTTTTACTGATGGTTTGTTTTAGTCGTTCAAGTAATGTTTATTTGTTCTTGTGCAGTCAGTTTAAAAAGTATTCATTTAAAACAATTTTTTTGGTCTTTTTTAGGTTCGTTTTCTGTCTGACCTTGTGAATTGTCATGTAATAGCTGCACCTTCAATGGTAGCTATGTTTGAGAACTTTGTGAGTGTGACACAGGAGGAAGACGTACCCCAAGTAAGCAAAAGATCTGTAGGCTCCTCTAGTGCTGTTTTCACATTTTTTCTGTACCATTGCTTCTGTACTTATGCTTAGAACAGGGAAGTTTTGGAGCTAGCAAACTAAATGGACTGTCATATGCAGTTTCCTTAGCATGAGTAAAAGGAGCCTGTGGCAATTAGAAAATACATGCACACAGTAAGAAAGTATGGTCCTTTATAGTGAGTTAGCTGAAGTGAATTCGTTTTACTTTACAAGTAATTGTCTGACAATTGTCTGACAATTACACTATGCAAGTGCATAGTGCCTGGCTTGTCCTGCTACGTCGATAATCTGCAGAAGGACTGTGAAAGTGATACCATTTTTTTAAGTCTGCTTGTCACAGTTTAAGTTAAAAATTATACATTTCAAGCAAGAATTTTTTTTTTCATGGCTTGCCAATCCAGTCTTTAGCTGCTGGTCTTTACATCCTCCCAAAATAATAGTTTTGCTAATGTTTTAATTTAAATTAAAATGGGGTGCGTGTACGAAATCTTTTGGAGCTTACTTGTATACTTGGATTTCAGTATATTTCTTTCCTATAGGTACGATGTGACTGGTATATGTTTGCATTTCTGTCATCTTTGCCTTGGGTTGGAAAGGAGTTATATGAGAAAAAGGATGCTGAAATGGATCGCCTCTTGTCTCAGACAGAAAACTATTTGAAGTAAGTTGTAACCCGTTAAAAGTACTCTTCTCGGTATCTATTCAGGTATGGATTAATAGCTTTGATTATTGCTCACTTAAAAGTATTCTTAAGTCTTAGGTCTGAACCATTCTGTGGGGAAAAAAATCCCTGAAAATAGAATAGGTGGAGAGATTTTTGAATTTGAAAAGTTTTATTGTCTTGTCTAGTTCTAGGGTATGTTGAAGGTCTTGTTCTGCTCATGCTGGAGCAGCTGCAGTTGTATGCATGCTATGAATACTGATAGGTTGTTGCTTTAGTGCTCTGCAGTGTGGCTGCTTTCTCTCTAGGTGCTTCAAGTTAACATTGTTGTCAAGATACAATAATAGAGATATTTAAAGTAATTACAAACCTGGTTTTTATATACTGTAGACTTCATCAGTTGAAGAGATCAAATACAAATACACTCGCAATAAGAAAAAATTCCTGCCCTAAATTAGTCTTTTAAAGGTCAGGTTTTCTTTCCTGTGTAAACAGACGCCGCCAGAAGATTCATGTACCCATGCTACAAGTTTGGACTGCTGATAAACCACATCCACAAGAAGAGGTGAGTGGACTTTACATTGCATTCTTTCAGAAAGTTTGAAAAACAATTTTTTAATAAGGTGTTCTTTTGTCATGAAATTAAAAAGCACCTCTGAAAGTATTAATGCTTTGAATTGTCTCCCATTTGTCATTAATTCTAACAAGTTCTATATGAGGAATTCTCTTCTAAGTCTTGGGCCTAAAGATAAGGTTGTATGGGGTGAGTAGGAGACTGTTCTGTTGTTTGCTGACAGGCCCCTGAGGAAATGTTATGAAGTGAGGAATGGTTGTAAATTGTAGTATTTGTTTTGGAATTGCAGATACAGGGCTTTGTGTTAAAAGGACCTTTGTGAGAAGCGGAATGTAATTCCTTACTTACTCCTTAACGTTTTCCCTCTGCAAGAAAGAAACCTTTGTAGTGGCTTTGCTTTCTCAGCTCTAGGAAGTGCTAAACAAATATGTAGAAACTGTATGCAGCAGTTACCATGCCATCTTTCACAATTAAGCCAAAAAGACTGGAGGGGAGAGGTGGCATCTGGCTAGTTTGGGGTGGAATTTGCCTCTTCAGATATTCTTGGGTTTTTTTCTTTCCCCTAAGTTTGAGAACAGACTTCTTTGGAAAGTGAGATCTCAATTGATCTTCTGGGAAGTTTTGGAACATGGCCCTCTTGCATTTTGTTCACTGTTCTGATTAAATCAGTCTTAACAATTGTCTTGTTAATCACAATATGGAGAGATAGGCTGTCTGGTTATGATTGATTTGTCAACGTGAGTATTTTGCCTGCCCAGTATCTGAATTTCCTTATTTAGTTTAATAGAGGAGAGATTAGCAGAGTGTGTTTGAGACCGTGTGTTTACCCAGAGTACCGTAAACACAACTGTTCACTTCAGGTGCTAGTTGTTACTAGGTTTTTTTCCCATTTTGTAGTGTGATAATTTCAGTAAATGCAAAGCACTTCCTTGTAAAGACATTTCTTGCATCAGTTATAACTTGAAACTTGGCATTCAGTAAGGCCACAGGCCTCCAGAGTTCTTGGACTGCTTTTAGCAAGAGAGTAATTAAACAAAGCAAGCCTATTGCCAGTTGCTCAGGTGTCTGTGCCATCTCTGGGAGAATGCTGGGACTCACAATTGTGTTGAAAACCACGGCAAAGGTATTTAATATTTCATAGTATTGTGTTTGTCTTGAATATGCAGTAGCTGGTAGTTTTGATTGCTCTGGGAACAGCATGACAGTCCTACAGAATGTCTTTCCAATTTTAATGTTGATATTATGTCTGTTTTAATACTACCAATGAGCAGTGACTGAAGTAATGTTCACTGCTGTACGTTTGCTGGCAGATTCAAAGGATGGCTGTCATGCTCTGACTCCTGGGCTGCCTGTTGGTGTTCAGAAACCTGCCAGTAGTTAAATTTTACTAACACAATGTTGTGTGGAATTAGGAGCAGCTCTGGCGTTTAGAGTTCTTAAATTATTTCTTGGTTTACTGAATCAGAAGTTTAAGAAACGGTTTGTTTTTTTCTGAATGGAATATGCAATTTAAGAAATACATTTCTGATAGTTCAGGGAGCTGCCAGCTTTGTTACGAGATTCAGCGCATCTGATGTTTCTCACCTTTTTCCTTCAGTATTTAGACTGCCTTTGGTCTCAGATTCAGAAGTTGAAAAAAGACCGTTGGCAAGAACGACACATTCTGAGGCCCTACTTGGCTTTTGACAGCATTCTTTGTGAAGCGCTGCAACACAATCTGCCTCCGTTCACTCCTCCGCCTCACACCGAAGATTCAGTGTACCCGATGCCAAGGGTTATTTTTAGGATGTTTGACTACACAGATGACCCTGAGGTATGTAATAGCTGTGGGGGATGGTGAGCGGATTTCACAGTTAGGTTCCTCGGGCAATACTGGTCAAAATGTGATGTCCCCTCTCCCAGGATAGTGAGTGGTTTGAAGACCAGCAGCAGTTCTGCTGTGGTACTTATGCAGAAATGAACTAGGTGACCAAGTTACTGTACAAAGCAAATCTGTGAGGAGCAGAATTTAGTGAGTGAGATGTTGTGATGCTTTCATTTAGAATGACAATGTTGATTGAATTCTCCAATGTCTCTAGTAAAACTACATTCACAGAGTTAGACTTTCTTTCCATAAAGTTGGTGATTTGAGTCTTTTTCCAGGCTAGGTATTTATTGTAATGTTTAAAGACTGTTGTTTACGCATTTGTTAAAATTTGTTGATGTATATTGTGGAACAAAGGAGTGCTTAACTGGGATGGGTGAAAGATCCATCTATCTCAACAGTCTGCCTCCAGCATTGGTCAACAGCAGATATATAGACAAAAGTGTACAGGAATATGAAAAGAGTATATACTGCTTTCCTGAAGTGCTTTTATAACTCACTTTGCTTTGTCTGCTGCCTTTTACCTTCATTTATTGGCCCCTGTTTTTTGCAATGAACGAGACCATGACTGTGTATTCTTTCCACTCTATCCTGGCTGTTCCTGGCTTTATTTCTTTATCAAATTCCAGCTCAATTGTGATTTTTTTTTTTTCCAGGCTGCATGGTGGTAGCCTTGCCTGATGGCTCCATAAAGCAAAGGAAGAAGCGGATGCTCCATGAACTCACAGTCATGTTCTCTAATTTTGTTCCCATTTCTTTTTGTAATGAGCCCTAGTATTCATTTTGTTTTAAACATCAATCTGAGGTTTGTGTGGAACTGTGTCACACCAGCTTCTCAGTCCTGAAGGATACAGGGCAGCTGAGACCTCACTGTGTTTATGTGGAAATTGGACTATTTTTTCCACCTGTAAATGTATGTAGGATAGCTTGCTACCTGTAGCATTAGCAGTGATCTTTCATGAGTCTTAATTCTTTCTTACCAGGGCCCTGTCATGCCTGGCAGCCACTCTGTTGAACGATTTGTAATAGAAGAGAACCTTCACTGCATCATCAAATCCCACTGGAAAGAGAGAAAGACTTGGTAGGAAGAGCTTAGCACTATGGGGCCCTGGCGCTTTTTATATGCTACCATGGATTTGGTGCCATCAGGGATATGCAGAGTCTTGCACTCGTTAGACAAGAGCTCAAGATTAAACATTTCCTAGAGCGTTTGATGAAACTTGATTTACTATAGTTAACTATATTAAAACTGTTGCCTGGAATACTGTGGGTCTGTAATATCCAGATAATGGAGAGTCTGTATGATCCAGGGGGACAGTGGCTCCTTGGGAAGGGAATTCCTTGATAATACAGGATGTGCTGCAAAAAATATGCAGACACACCTTATTCTTCATGGGAGCACTGTGGAGAGTGTGGTTTGTGTTATGCTTCCTGGAATTTTGTAGCAGCTGATTTGTTGGGGCACAGTGAGCTTTGAGCTGGTTCATCTGCCGCTGACTGCGCACTGCTGTTTATGAACACACTTCTGCTTCCTACTCCTCCTTGTTGCATTCTTCTCTTTGGGATTACATGGCAGAGATAATTGAGCTCACTCTGGGGAGTCATTGCAGGGCCAGCAGATTTCATTAGTTTGAATTCAGCTGTGCCAGGAAGCAGTCAGGGCACTTTTCTTCATTTGTGCCTGAGCAAGATCTGATGTCGGTAATTGATAACCGAGATGGTTTGCCACAGGTAATTGGCCATGTCATGCTTCCAGATGAAAACCACCGAACTTTGTATAGAATGAAATAAATGGGCAGAAACAATGTTTTTGGTGATGGCATATGATAAAGTTTTTTGGTTGCAGCTGTTTGATTCAGCAGAAGCTACAAATTCAGGGTTGTTGCAGTTACTGGGATAGTCTTTGTTAATTCTCAGAGGACAGTAAAAGGCTAGAGGGAGATACAAGATTTGCCAGAGAGGTAGAAATAAAATCAAGGAAGTAGCAGTTGTTTGCTTTGTAATAATGATAGGTGATAATGAGCTGATTAAAAGATGAAGCATTTGAAGCCTGAGAGTTTCTTGTATAACCCATTAGCTTCATTGCACTTACAAGTCATTCCAAACATCTCTTGTTTGGGGTTGGTTTTTTTTTCCTTTTAATATATGCATGCCAGAATTACAGATCACCATGACTATTTATGCAAAACTATTTTGCATAGCAGTATAGTGTTCAAGTGATGTAACTACATAGAGATAAAATACATCATTACAAATCATAGTTTAGGCAATGCTGGTGTGTTCTTGTGCTGTTTCTGTTTTAAGTGTTCTATGGATTGATGGACAGACTTTGGAAGGATTGTTGATTTGTTTGTACTGCTGTTGTGTGAACTCTTGCCCAGAATGAAGCATTTTCTGTAACCTTGTTACTTGATCCTTACATCACATTTGCTGTGTTATGTTCTGAACTAAATGTATCTATGGTTTTGCAGTGCTGCACAGCTGTTGAGTTATCCAGGAAATAACAAGATCCCCTTGAACTACCACATAGTAGAGGTATGGATTTCATAGATAACCTCTTTTTGTAGCTCCATTATTTCACAAGTAACATGTCCCAGTTAGTTCCGTGATAGGTCCATTAAATTACAGTTTGATTTGGGAGTCAACCAGAACCTTGTTGAATTCAACCAATGGCTTTTAAATGAGCGGGTTATATACAGTTGAGTGTTAATTTTATGCTTTTTGTTGTCATTTTAACTTGGTGCAGGGGAGCCTTGGTCAAGTACAAAAATTTCTTAGTGTACTAGTAATCCAGGTTGTGGCCTTTCTCAAACTTTTGAAGTTTTACATATGATGCTTCTAATGCATAACGCAGTCTAAGAGATGGCTACATTTGAGTCACTTTTAGTTTAAAAAAAAAAAAGAATTAAAATACAAGAGGAAATGGACACTTTGAAATACAAGAAACTCCATTTAAACATAAGAAAAATCTTTTTTTACTGCGAAGGTGATTAAACACTGGAAGAGTTTGCCCAGAGAAGTGTGGAGTCTCTATCCTTGGAGAAGTTAAGAACCTAACAGGACACAGCCCTGAGCAACCTGGTCTAGGTGACCCTGCCACATGCAGGGGGCTTTTGACTAGATGATCTCCAGCCAGACTCAACTGTTCTGCATGATTTTATGTTTGGATTTTCTAAATGATTTTGTTCTACTGGCCCTGAAAAGAACTTGCAGTGAAATAGCGGTGTGTTTCCTCCGGGGCATCCTCCATATTGGAGAATTTTAAATAACCGTAATGTGTATCAGAAGAGCAGCGTAGGTTTACTTTTGCTGCTTCCTTTCAAGGGTCTGTTTTCAAGATGCAGAGCTGTATAACACTTCATTAATTTCCATTAAAAGTTGAAAGGGATTAAGAGATTTCAGTAATAATGATACCTTGCCATAGAAAGGCTTCATGAAGAAGTAACTATAAGTAGGAATTTCAGAGCTAATTATAACAAGAAATAATCTTACGTAGAAGATTTATCTTAATAAAAGTGGGTTTGAGAATTCCTCTTGGCACCAAAATGCCAAATATTCTGAATGCTGTAAAGTTACATTACTTTTGGTCAGCTTGTTCTTTTTGTACTCTGAATTCAGAACAGAGGAATCTTAAAATTAACAATAATTTTCTGCCTTAACATTGAAGTGTCTTCAGTGGTCTTATCTTCAGTATCTTTAGGTGCTATATATGGCTGTGTGCTTTATGCTCAGCTGTACGTTAATGCCAACAAATAGTTCCTGCAATTTCTGATGAAATAAGTTACCTAAAGGCCCTGGAAATTCTTTGATTCAGAAACTTGTAGGATGTGAAATAGCAAAGGTTTGTGTAGATGAAATTACTAGAAAGAAGTGCAAGATTGGTGTACAAATTCTTTGACTATTACTGTAATAATTTCCTTTTTCTTGCAATTTTGAGTTATTTTAGAAACAACTTCATTACTTGTCTATGACTGCTTACTTTTAATGAAGCTCCAGCATTTCTAAGGCTTAGCATGCTTTTTTCAGGCTTCTGTTCATTCTGCTTACTACTGCTCCCTTGTAAGGTCTCTCGTAATAGTCGGTGATAGGTTGCTTTCAACAACAGTTTAATCTGTGAAATTTCACTAACTCTTTCAGTAAGTCACAGAACTGTAGAAATAGTACAGTCTAACAAATAAAGGAAAGTGTTATTTAAGGTTCAGAACATAACAGTTAGGCAGAAGTAAATATAGCCTGAAAGTGGTTGTCAGTACCTTCCCAAGTATGCCTACTTTTGAGGTCCCTGAGGCTCCACGTCGTAGTTTGTCAGGCCGAGCACAGAATGCTCCATGCTACCTGGAATCTGTGTGAAACACTGAAATGTGGCACCTTTCTCTCAGTAGCTTCTTATGGATGGGTATGTGGGTATTTCTGGTAGCTGTGAACAGAGAATGTCTGGGCAGCGTCACTGGGTTGTTGGACTGCTATGCCCTGTTGTGCTCCTATAGCTTTTGGTACAACTTACACTCGACAGAGTTCGGACATTCGGATATCAGTGTCCTGATCTTTCTTGTGGCCTTGTTATTTTCACAAAATATGGTATGCCAGTTTGAAACAATTTGAACATTTGATAATGAACATGTGATGAATATCACAAATACAGGTTTATGCAGTATCTCAAACAGATAATGCCTGATCATCCAGTTGTTGTTATTTCCTATCTTGAGAAAAGGAGCAGTTTTCTACCTAACAGGGTCCCCCCTACCTTTTTGCCATATCTGTCTTAACAGTATGTCCGATACTGTCATGGAAAGGTTCTCCAGCTCCTTACAGTCTCTTCATGCTTTCAAGTCTTTCCTTAGAATAACAAGTTCTAGTCAGTGTGTTTTCATGTGCTGTTTGTGGAGTCCATAAATGGATGTTGATTTCTTACACTAGTAAGAAGATTTTCTAAAGCTTACTCATTTAAGCTTCAATTCTTCCATGTTTATTCAGAAGTCTAAAGTTAAAGAGGAAATTGACCGATCATAATCAATCAGTTTCCTGATTCCTTTGATGTAATTTAAATCTAGTTGAGGATGGCATGCAAAATAAACAGAAACTCGGAGGTGAATGTTGTACAGTGCTGATCTTTTCACAGCCCTTAAAGATTGACATGCTGTTATTATAGACAAACTTGAAAATAAAAACACAAATGCTGACTGCAGGATTGTTTTCAGTTTTCTGTAGAAGGATCCTCTGCCAGGGGGTATGGAGCATATATTTTTGTTGTATGAAATGCTGCCTGTAATTTTCAGTTCAAAGTTGTGGCTTTATTTATATAAGTTCTTATATAGGAGAAAAGAGGACACGATGGAAAAGATATGCAAATAGTCTTTAATACTAAACACTTAGGCTTCATTTACTATGTTTAATATTTATATTTATTATTTAACAGGATCAGATTATTTCCACTTTTCCCAGATCATGTGGTAGCACTGCAGTATAATAACTGTGCCCATTTCTACAGTTACGTGGTGTATTTGGTAGACATAATAGATGTATAATGCTGGTGTTGTGTTAGTATGAAATAATAAGGGCAGTTAGAGCGGATGGTATCAGTACAGTGTAGGGTTACTATTACCTTTATAAGTTTCTCTCTCTTTTTCCCGGAACATACATTTGACAGAATAATACGGGCCTTTTTGGGTATGTAATTGTTTAAGACTGATGGCCACTATTGTGAAGCTGAGGGTTGTGCAGGCCACATCGGACTGTGCTCTGATTCTGTGCCTTCCTCTCCTACAGGTAATATTTGCAGAATTGTTCCAACTTCCATCTCCACCACACATTGAAGTCATGTACACAACGCTCCTGATTGAACTGTGCAAACTTCAGCCTGGCTCTTTACCACAAGTCGTATCCTTTCTGCACTGTTGGAGAGCATTTATGAAATGCAGTCTTTATTTTGTTTGTTCTGTAGATGATGGGATAGCAATAAATACTGGCAGTATTAATATTTTACAGCAGCTGCATGAAACTTTGCCTGTAACACTCACATGAAAGAATAGCACAGCCCACTCAGCACAAGTCTAGATTTGCCAAGTGGGCAAGACTCTTCAGCTTTCTGGACAATGTTCTGGTACTTCCCCTGACCTTCCCAAGAAGGGCTGTCTTGGTGAGGGGATAAAATACAATACTCCTGTTTGTCACTGCAGCCTGTTTAGGTCTGGACAATGTGTGGCGTGGTCACAGACACATTAAAGGCTGAGAAGGAAAGGAAGTGACAGACTTGATCTTTTGTTCTAACAACTGTGTGAGTGCTCCTACTCTTTCTTTTTAGTAGGAAGTGTAGCAGATGATTTAAAGGAACTTGCCTGACTTCCCACTCAGTGCTCCCACTAGGAGCATTCAAAAGGTCAATAATCATCTGTCAGCTCAGACAAGGTGGCTAAATGCTGAGGAAGGAGGCATGACTCCCAGCTAATTCTGGCTATTACATTTCCCCTGCTTTGGTGCCATTTTAGATCATGTTAGATCATTGTTTTAGATTAAGCTACAGACTGTGAGAATGGAGGATGATTAACAGATGTCTATCCACTGGTAATTTCAGGCCCAAATTTTCATTCTACTTGATACCACTCACTATGTGCAAATCACATAATCTCAATGATTAGAGGCAAGTCTATTTCTAGAATGGGGCGGATGTCCATGCAGAAAGTTTTTGATGTTAATAGGGACACCTTAAGAAGGATAAAGCCCTTGTTGGGTAAAGTCAGTGTAGGCATACTTTCTCAAGCCTTCAGTGATGATCGAAGATTGTTTGTGGATAAGCAGCAGCAGTAGCCCATGAAGCTAGACTGGTGAGATTATGGAAGTACTCCATAAGGAGGTTGGTGTCTGTTCATATCAGTGCAGTTTTGCTTGTCACATGATGCGAATTCTGGCTTTCTATGGAAGAAGCCAACAGTCTTATTGCAATAGTGGAAGAAAAACAGACTGGATTAGGGGTTAGAACTCGCTATATGCTTCATTTTTTCCACTGGGATTTACTGTGATTTACCCAATTTTGGAGTAGACCCAGGGAGCTTTCAGTACACAAAGTTGATGACATTCTATTCACAAACTGAAAGGAATAACGTCTGACTTACCTAGTGCTTTTCTGTTAACCTTAATAAGAAACTTTAAGCTTGCACAAGCCACAGAAATGCTGTACATGCGTTTGGATACAATGAATACAACATGTGTGGACAGGTAAATGTAATTTGGAGACAATGGAAAATATTCCTCAATATTCAATGTACAGGAAAAATGAAGAGGCTATGGAAAGAGTAGTCAGAAATCCTTGTTAGAACTTGGTGCTATTCAAAATGTTTTCTGGGCGCTTGCTTTGAGCAATCTAAAGAGAAGGTGGAGGACTGACTGCTTGCCTCTCCTTCCCAGAAACACTCCCCCGGAGGTCGCAACTCTAGCTGTCTGTACAGGACAGTTAAGATTGGTGACAACTTTTCCATGTTCAAAGCTGTTCATAGTTGCATAGTACTCTGTTATCTAGTACTATGCCTGCTCCCTAGTGGTCTGGGAGGCAAGTTGGAAGTGGAGTTAATGGCGTATGTGCCACCAAGAAGAGGAGAGTGGTGGTGATTTTTGCCCTTTGAGTGAAGTCTGTGTTCTGTAGGAGAGCTGTTAATTACTCACCAAAAATGTGAAAGTTGCATATTCGCAGTAAGTTGACATTTTAATTGTTTAATAGGTCATCTCTTTGTATGAAACAGAACATGACAGGCTGTCTATTTGTCCATAAAAGCTTCTTTCTGACTCTCCAAACTCAGTCTTTTGTATCTGTCAACATAAATGCCTGTTTAATGCTGTAATAAGTTCAGAGTTTAAGCTTGCCTTTGAAAAGTAGAATGCATTTATAAGAAAATCTCAACTGAGTTTTCCTGCACTTCTGGCATTTAATGGAGCTTTGTTTTTCTTTTAATAAAGATTTATTAACTGGTTTTCTCACCACTTGAGCAACTTCCAGTTCCGTTGGAGCTGGGAAGATTGGTAAGTTTCTCTCTTTTTGATTCAAACCTGATACTGCAAAAACCTTAAAATTTAAAACTTACCCAGGAAGTGTCACAGCATAGTAGCCCTGTTAATTGCTTTCCTCCAGCTCTTCAGAGATCTTTCTTAATCTGTTCACCACCACTCAGTGGTAGACTATCTTGATAATTTCTTTAGTCACTGTATTGTCCCTGGTGAACTTTGTGATAAATCTCAAGCCAGTGTAAATGTTCCCTAAACAGGGGAAGTTGAAACGTTATGTCTTTAATTTGTCCTGCACCCTCAATCAGTTGCTAGCAAACTTTCCAAAATGGCTCCCCAATTTACTTTTAATGATTTGCCCTGACTCTGTATCCTGTATTCATTCTGTAATCTTGCTGTAATCTGTCCTACTTTAAACCTTTCATTATAACCTTTATCCTTGAGACCTTGTGACCTGTTTGCCTCCTGCCAAATACGAGTGCCCAAAGTTCCATCAGAGCTGGCCCTGTCATCCATTCTTACCATGCCAGATCTTGAACTCACATCTCTAGCAGGAGCTCCCTGGACTCCATCAGTGTCTAACCACAGGTTCCCCTGAGCTTTCCATTCCAGGCACCCATGTAGCAAGAGAGATCACTTCAGGGTTAAGCCCTCCCTACAGTAACTTCCATAGCCTGCTACCATACATGCTTTCCATAGCTGATCTGCCTAAGTGTCCTTGTGGAGAGGGATGCAGCCCTTCTTGTGATACGTTTTTGTGGCTTTACTTAAGTTTCTTGTGTTGTCCTCATGTGGAGTAAGTGCTTGCTGGCTATCCTAGTATACATCCATGTTGACTGACCAGGCAGCAGTCTTCAAAAAGCTGATTTTTCTTTGCCTGTATGTTCCTTAATGGCAATACTTCTGTGGGTTTCTCTCACAAGCTACCATTTTTCACAAATCTCGCAAGTGACTGTATTTGAGACTTTTCTTTATCAGAAATGTGTTTGAAATCAGCCAGAACATCAAAAATTCCTGTGAGGGAGGAATAGACTATGAAATCACAGAAGGTTCCTCTCCTAAGGAAAGGGAAAGCCACCTAGCTGTAAGCACAAATTATTTTTAATCTGGTGGGGGAAGGGAAGCTATCTGAAAATATATCACACCGAGATGAGATTCCAAGAATGCTAATGGCCAATAAGGAAATGTGATAAACTTACCTCATTGTCTTAAAATTGCTTACACTGTAAAACTAAGTGTCAAGCACTCCAGTTGTCCTTAGACCATGATTGTTTTGTACCTATTAGACCAAGCCAAAAAGAGACTAAAGCATAAATTCTTTTGCTAAAAGCTATTGCATTCTGTCCTTTGATAGGTCAGATTGTCTTACTCAGGACCTTGAAAAGCCCAAACCCAAATTTGTGAGAGAGGTCTTGGAAAAGTGCATGCGGTAAGTAAGATCTTTTGATAGTTGCATTCAAGGCAGTTTGATCTTTGCTTCTGGATACTGTCGGATTCCTTTTAGATTGACTGTTGTCTTAGGCGTGTCTGTTCTTACAATTCAGTTTCACTTAAGAGGTGAGTCTGTTGTTTGTATGACTTTTAATCTGGTTTACCTGTTGTAGGACACTTAGGACACCACTTTAGAGAGAGGGAGAAACAGGTGGAGCAGATGGTAGTGAGCTATCTGTCCCAGGTATGCACACCTATAGTTACAAAAAGACATGCTTCACCATAGGCATGGAAAGAAATAGAGTTTAGGCAATATTGCTAGAGAGTATTCAGCATTCACAGAAATGGAGGGAACTGATCATTAGTTATACTAAAAACTGAGAATCTAATCTTGATTATTCTAGATGCCTCTGATGTTCATTGACCTTAAAACAAATAAACAAATAAGCAAACAACGCTCCAAACAAACAAACAAAACCCCCAAACCCAACAACAAGAGTACACAATCAGGGCTGAACTGAACTTACAATTGTTGAGATAGAGGGATATAGGAGAGAGAGCAAAATGTTCAAAAAGCCTGTGTTTTTCAGCATCCTACATGAAAACGTTCATCTGGTTTTGGGTGAATTCAGTATAGGAAGTGTGAAAGTATTGTGCTGCAAAACAAATGCAATTTTTCTGTGGCACTCTTCCATTTCACTGAAAACTCTGGTAGCAAAATTAAGCCTTTGTGGGAGTGAAGTAAGCTGGAAAGTAAAATGAAGACATCCAATTCAGTATTTTTTCTGCTTTGAATACCAACGTCTTACTAGTTTTCTGCAGCGCATCTTAGGCTTTTGCATAAAACATCCTACCAGGCAGCCTCTAAATCTTTTCACAAGCTAAATTAATTGTATGAGGATGAAACTCTGGCATCAAAGAGTTCAAATAGAAAGCATCTACTAGTAAGTTTGGTTTACTTAGCTCTTACTACCCAGCAGAAACTACCATTCTGTTGTATAAACATCATGATTTTTGTTCTATGAAAGTTAAATACAGGAAAACCATTATAAAGCAGTCACTTTAGAATTAGCCCTGGTGTTACTCCTATTTTAATTCTACTGCTGTGAAACTTGTTATTTCCAGACTCTCCTACCATCAGCGAATAATAGACATTGTTCCGGCAAGTTTTTCTGTCCTCAGTCCTGCTAATCCAGTGTGCGTTTACAAATATGGAGATGAAAGTAATAGTAAGTATTAAAGTTACTGAGGGGTCAAGTTGAAGAAAATAGTGTTTCAGAGCAAGGGAGCATACTAGATTGACTGTAATATCAGTTGTCTTCATAAAGAAGAATACAGCTGAAATAAATACGCATGATTTTCATATAGGTATATATGCTTCATGTGAGCAATTAATATATATTAAGCCTGGATCTCTGTAATGTAATTATCTTTGTTGCTTTATGAAGAAAAGAAAACCCTGATATGTGAAGTTACTCTTGCTGAGGTGGTTGTGGTGGTGTGCAACATTGTTTGCCAGAAGTCTAAAATTGGAAAATTCATCTATTTCCCCTGTTTGGGCACAATACTACACAAAAGTCAGCATATGAAGTCATAATGTGGGTTTATTTCTTGAACTTCATGAAACAGTAGAAGATTTTACCAGTAAACTTGGTTTAATGAAGCATACAGGGGCAGCAGATTATGTGAAGATTGAGGTGGAGAGATACCTTGTTATTCCTTTTGTTACTCAGTATAAAGACAATCCTAAGCATAAAAGTGTCATCATCAAAGATATAGTGAGGAAAACTAGGGAAGTATTGTATTTTTAGGAAACTGATGGAAGCTGAAGTAGAGCTTTAGACAGGAGAGTGATTACCTGACCTCAGCTCTAAAGGTTCTACTGTAAGTTTTGAATTTAATGTGAAGACCAGGAAACGTGTTGAGCAGTTTTATGGAATAGTGATGTGGACAATGATGTTGGAAACAGCTAGTTTTAGGTGCAGCTGGAAAGTGTACTTGTTTCTCTGAGAGGCAAACTGATGTTAAAAATACTTACTTGCCTTCTACATATTTTTGACCTCTTTGCTTTTGTTTAGGGTCTCTTCCTGGATATACTGTGGCACTCTGTTTAACAATCGCAATTAAAAATAAGGCCAGTAATGATGAAATCTTCAGCATTTTAAAAGATGTGCCTAATCCAAACCAGGATGATGATGATGGTAAGATATATGCTGTTAGGCTTTGGCAGGCTGTAATTTCTTTTGTGTGTAGACTAATCTGCCACCCTTTGGAGCTATGGGTGTGGCGGTTAACAGAACTGTATGCTTTTTCTTCTAATAGTTGGTTTCAATTTATCAGTAAATGGAAATAATACACCATTGTTAGGGTTTGTTGTAAACATCTTGCATGCAGAAGCAAGCCTGTTTTTCTTAACAGAGGTAACCTGGTGCTTGAGATGTGTTTTCTTGTGATTTATTGACAGAAGTAGCATGAAAGAATTTTAACATTTCCTTTGCCT
This sequence comes from Aptenodytes patagonicus, assembly GCF_965638725.1. Taxonomy (NCBI): domain Eukaryota; kingdom Metazoa; phylum Chordata; class Aves; order Sphenisciformes; family Spheniscidae; genus Aptenodytes; species Aptenodytes patagonicus. Next base: position 72,706,808 of record NC_134982.1, read on the forward strand.
TCAGCAACAGAGTGCAGTTCATGCTGTTATCCTCATGCCTGAAATTCAGTGCTTGTGCCCTGTCTGAGAGCTTGCCTCCCCTCAGTGCAGTCCCACAACAGATAAGATAGCCAGCAAGCTGGCTGTAGTCTTCCACAAATACAAACTCATGATGGGACTCCACTCACGTTCTTCCTAGCTTTGCAGCCACAGGCAGCATTGATTCCTAAAGCCTTTGTGTTTTAGGGAGTGAGAAGGAGTGCAAGACAGAGAATTAAGACGTGATCTTTACAATGAGGATGGTTTCAATATTTCTGTAATATTTGCAAGTGTTCTATTATGCAAGCAGAGAGCAGCAATGATCCGTTTTTTGCCCTGGGATCCACTGTCATGTTTCCTGATTTGCTTTAGGCATCACACACTGAGTGCTCTCCCTCCAGCCTGTTCTTCAGCTGCAGGTAGCTGCAGCTCCAGGAGGGGACTTCACACCATTCACCCCTTGTACCCCATATTTGCTATGCATGCTTGCTGGACCCTTTTCCGATGTCATAAATAGCCAACCGCTATACCTTAATCATCCTTACCTGCCCCTGTCCTCATCACTCTCCCTTCTTTATGGTCTGCCAAGCCTTCAGCTCAATGCATAACTCTGCAGTTTCCTTGGATGTCTTTCTGCTGCTGTCCATCAGTGCTGTTACATGTTGGTAGGGTTGATGTGTCTCTGATAGCTTCCTCACTGACCTGGAGTTCTTTCTGCACGTTTTCCCCATGGCAAAATGGGAGCCTGAAGATCTGCAAGTTTTGGAAAGTCTTTACTAGCTCCCTGCTCAGCCTCGCAAAACCCTGTTGATTAAACTCTTTTTTTGTGAAATGAGTTAAAACCGTAAGTTATCTCTACAGTTTTATGAGTAGCTTACGTGCTCTACGTGAAGTACTTATAGTTTCAACTTTAAATAACTTGCAGATGAAGGATTTACCTTCAACCCTCTGAAAATAGAAGTCTTTGTTCAGACTCTGCTCCATCTAGCTGCAAAGTCTTTCAGCCACTCCTTCAGTGCCCTGGCCAAGTAAGTGTAATATGTGCATTATTTTGGGGCTTACAGAACTGTTTAACTCTGACAGTGAAATGCATGATAAAAGTACTGGACTGCAAGCTTCAGCAATGTTTTAGGTGCTCCACAATGCAATATGATTAGGAGAACTAATGATGCTTGCTGAAGGAATGGTAGTGTAAATGCTAGGTTATATATGTGAATGGAATTAACAGAAATTTGTACATTACAACCATGTGATGTAAATCAAACAAATGAGACAGGTTTGGAACATTACTCCATTTTAGAATTACTCATTCGCTGATTATGGTGAGGAACAAGGGTTTTCTCTTTACATTTGAATGACTGGATAGCTCCCACTGCAATATCTTGTACTATGATTATGACTCTAGAACAGTTACATCTGTATAAAAAATGAAGAAAGAAAAAGAAAACATGAAACTTCAAAGCTGTCTGCTCTAAACTTATTTTATCTACCAAAGCACAGTAAAATCCATTCTAAAATACTTCAGAGTGCATCCTTTAAAGATACGCTTTAACTTTTAAAGAATTTACTGCACCTTTTTTGGCAAAATGAGATAAAATAACTAATTTTTAATCCTGTGTGCTTTGGAGTTGCTCTTAAATGGTCTTGATACATGAAGGGTAGTCACATGCATCTTAATGACTTATTTTTCTATCCATCCTTAAAGATACATAAAGCTCTTAGAAAAACATGCATCTGGGAGCTTTATAGAGGCAATGTTGATAAGAAGCTGTAGGTAGTAACCTGCAATCAGTAGTACAGGAGGCAGGGTGATATGAATACTTAGAGCCATAGTATTTTCACTGCTGCACACCAACAGTGGCAGCCATGAGATCAAAAAGAGCCTCTTATGCTTTATAGTTATATTACAAGAAGCTGGGTTGTGAATGCTGTGTAGCAGTCAGCGTAACTCTGCTAAAATAGAGGCTTTTAGCAGCATTTCCTTCAAAAAGAGGCAGATTTGATAAGTGTCTAAAGTTATGGAAACACATATCAAGAGGAAGGTCTAAGGCTCAAAAGGCAGCAAATTTTGCTCCAGCTGTGTATAGATAAGCACACGAAGCATGAAAGTGCCTCCTGCATTTAAGAGTATGAGAAATGTAGCCCAGCTTCAGGGAGTAGGTTCACCACTAAGATTTAAGTTGCTTTTAGGAGCTGTCATGTCTTTGTAGCCTATTTTAGCTCAGGATGGTTATATTTTCCAGGGAATAGTTGTTCAAGAATTGCTGCAGATAGTCACAAAATTTTCTTTTGGCCAATCTAAACCACTTGCCTTGTATCTGCTGCTCTTTTGACCTGATCCTAACCCCTCCACTGACGACTTACATCTATTAAAAGGTTTCATGAAGTCTTCAAAACGCTTGCTGAAAGTGATGAGGGGAAACTCCATGTTCTGAGGGTTGTATATGAGGTTTGGAAAAATCATCCACAGGTAAGAGGTTGCAATGTCAAGTGTCTTTGTGAGTTTCAACTCACAGAGGTCATATTTAATAAAAAACATTACAGTTTGCTTTATATCCTTTAAAAATAACTTGTCTGTTGTCATCTTATTTGAAGGAAGGTTCAAGTTGTATTTACTGTTGTTACTAGTGCCTAAAATGAATATTGGACATAACATATATACCATCAGTGAGGCCACTTCTTCCTCAGAGTTTATTTTGGGAAGGCAAAGGCTGTCATTCTGACTCAAATTCATACTATGCTGTTTGTTGTACAAGAGAATAACTTTTACTAAAATCATGTTTCTGTTCAAAATGGGAAAACAGTGTAGATGTGTAAATTGAAATAAGATGTAGATCTCATATCAAAAGCAGGCCACATTCTTAGAAATGTGGAAACCTGGGGGGTTTTAGGGCTTTTTTTTTTTTCTTTTCAGTTGCTAGTGAAAGCTGTACAGTTATTCCACAAAGCTCATACTGGAGTCACTGTTGTGCGTGGGCAGAGTGAGTAGAGCAGCAGTCAGTGGCTGTTCAGAACAGATCAGTCTGACAGTGCCATGATGATGTTCATTCTTGAGCCAGAGGAAGTAACACCCTAAAAGACCTATGAAAAATGTCTCAGTTGTTTAAGCTGTTCAGTTTCTTCACAGCAGTTGTTTTCTCCCTCAGCTGTCATTCTTCTGTAAATAGAAACCGATAAGGAAATCAAGCTGAATTTGCCTGCATTAATTATTTCACGTATTTCTTACTGTTGTGTTTGTGTTGCATTTTATTGTGCTTGAAAAGGGACTATACCTCACAGCTGCATAGGCCAGACTTTCAGAAGCGATGCCACTGAGAACAAGGGGTAATCCTTGCATCTGCTACTGGACATGTGGTCCATTCCCTAGGGGAAAAACTGAGCACCTAGAAGACACCTATGCAAGATGTCACCTCTCTTCTAAGTACAGTAAAAACATCAAAAAAGCAGGATTTTTTTAATATATTAAACTTCCGATCCAAATTACTGACCTTGAAAATGTGACGATTACAGTCTGACCTACTTTTTACTGCCATTTAACTGGATCAGGAGACATTACATTACTGCAATCTAGTATCTGTATCCTCTTCGTTCCTTTGTATTCCAGCATGACCAAACTGAGATGGAGGTTTCAAACCCAGACTAAACAGTCATGTTAGATTTTTATGAATAAATCAAGATTGCTTTAAAAAATATCAGGTGCAAAAGTTATGAAGGTCTGCTGTTCTACTTGATCATGGAACTTAAATTTTCCTCTCTCACATTTATTGCAGTTCAGTCTTTTGCTTCTGGTCAAGCACTTCCCCCCCGCCCCGAGTCCACAACCTCCCTGGCACACAGAAGAAGTGGTGCCTGGACAGCAGGACACTTGTCCAGAGTCTGTTTTCATGCCGCTCGCCCTACTTCCATGTCTATGGGAACATCCTTTGATTTGGTTCAGACTGTCAGCAGTATTCACAAGGCATATAGTGCTAATGACTGATCTATGTTGCAGACAGTGATTTAACAATAGGAGTCAGTAGTCCCTGGACCTGTAAGGTTGTGGTGGTGGCTTCATAAAGAGATACTTCAACACTGAGATGAAATGTTTTCCCAAAATCCTAGGTCTGTGTTTCTTGGAAGATCAGGTTCAGTAATCAGAAATTCTTCCTGGCAATACAGAAAGACAAATAGAGAATAGGATGCTATCCTGGGACTTGGAAGTTGAGTGCTGAGTCTTCTGTATGATTCATTCAGTTATTTTAATTTTCCTTCCTTAAAAGGAGCTTTGTTACACTTCCTTGTTTGACAATGGGTGGTTGTAAGGATAAATACAGTGCAGGCTGTGGTTCTTAGATACTGTGGCATTCAAGCACATGAGTAACTAAGATAAGCCTTTTTTCTGAACAGCTTGCAACTGCTTTAGTCAGTAACTCCTCTCTGCAGTTGCCTGCTAGATTGCTTGCAACCCCCCCAGAATCATGGCAGTGCCTGTAGCAAGTAAGCACTTCCATTGACTACACAGCACTGGCTCTGTCCTGAAATGAATAGGTCCTGTAGAGAAGATTTTACTGTCACGTTTGAAGACCGTTGCAGTTCAAGGAGAGTAGGCTAACAGTAGCTCCTTCATTATGGTGATCTGACAGGTATATATGCTCTGGTTTGAGTACTTCAATGTCAAATACTACGACTTGTGTCTCTAAGACCTCACTTCCAACTACGATGTTTGTATTTTTTGCTTTTGTATGGAAGTATGTATGTTAACGAAGAGCGATACATCACTTCCACATGAAGTGGAAAAGCTTGTTAAACAAAATCAGAATGATTTATGTAATTGATATAGATCCCCTAATTTGGGCAGATTTAGGCTAGACTACCCAGCTTCCTAAAGCATTTGAAATTACCCAGTAATATCACTAATGTAGGGTTGCACCAAACCATGTCTGGTTTTATCTGAGGCTGGAATACTTTACACAGATGTGTGCAACCCCTTTTCTCATTTTGAATGACTATCACGTCTTTCACAAAATGTAGATGATTGCTGTGCTTGTGGACAAGATGATTCGGACACAAATTGTTGACTGTGCTGCAGTAGCAAACTGGATCTTCTCTTCAGAGCTTGCACATGATTTTACTAGGTAACAAGAATTTATCTTGGGTTCTTATTTGTCTCTGAATTACTATTTTAAGTGGCCAGTACATAGTTTAATCTATGAAAACTGAGGAGTGGAAGAAAATGGTACAATTAAGCTTTTGCTCCTTCTACAAAATACGTACTTTAGCATTTTTCTTTCTGAGTTGGGGTATGAATGTTTATGTGACAGTGCAAGAATGTTGCTAGCATGTCATTTTTCAAGTAGTCTCTCAGCCTGCCAAAGCAGAACACCACTGGAACTATTTCTAGACAAAGCCTGTTGCTGTGTGTTATATAGCTGCTAGCATAGTGTGGTCCTGGTTTTTGGTTGAGGTATGTAACTTGTACCACCATTGACACATTGCTTATTGAGAACGGGAGAAGTGTTTGGTCTGAGAAGTCGATTTGATGTTGGTAGTCTTGCAGTATGTCTATGAAATACAGTGCTGGTTTGGAAGCGTACTGCAAAAAATAGGAAATAAATGATTGTTAAGCTTTCTTACATTACAGGTATGCTTTCCTCTATGCGAGCGTTTGCTTGCTCTAGTAGATGTCTTAGATGGTACTAAGTTTTTTAAATTCCCCCAGATAACAGTTTTCTGTAAGAAACTATACTTAGTTTTCTATCTTGGAGTAGTGCATAATGTAGTGTTTTGAGCTTTGTCTCTTTCCTAGGTTTTATATCTGGGAGATCTTACATTCCACAATTCGTAAGATGAATAAGCATGTTTTGAAGATTCACAAAGAACTGGAGGAGACTAAGGCAAGATTGGCCAGGCAGCACAAAAGAGTGAGTAATTTGTTTATAATTTTTAATTATTTTAAGCTAAGTTATACAAACCTGCATGCTGTCAGACTGATGCACAGTTGGTTTGGGGAAGGACTGAATAAATATGTTTATCAGGAAACATGTCTGCAGACATGTGGTCATTTGTAGCACTAAGACATCAAAAACTGGATGCATGTTCTCAGTCCACCTTTCTAATGGTAGCTATAACCTAAGAATTCAGTAAAATCTTTAAGGGAATTCATATGTATTTGCTCTGTTCAAGTTCTGTCTCACAAGTTTCTCTTCCAATACAAGCATGTCTTCCACTTGCCTTCTAATCTGGATTCCAATGACCTTATTAGATAACAATAAAAACAGTTACAAATTATTTACAGTAAGTTCTGTTAAAGAGTACTCTTGTGGCTTCCATGCAGAAGTGCACGGAAACAGCTATTTGCTAATGAAAAGTTGGCTGTTACTGTTCTTCTGATGGATGCTGCTGGATTCTGACACTGGCATCTGTCACTTCCTTCTTCCAGCTTATTTTTCTGAATACCTTTGCATGATCTGGGTTACTATATAAAACAAACTGATGAGCAAGCAGTCGCTGTTGTGTTCTGTTGTCTCAAGTGGGACAGTAAAATGGGGTGAGAGAGTGTCTTCTGTGGCAGCTACAAAAGATGGGGCCTAAGGAAGCTTGGCTGAATGCAATACGTAGTCATGATAGAATGAAGTCAGTTTACAAACGTGTTGAGAGTTGCAGAGAGCAAGAGAGAATTTCTGTGTTTGTATGTAGTCTGCGAGCATGATTACCTGCATAAAACCCTTAGTTAGCTCCAAAACTTTGGGCAAAGTTCATGTCAGAATTTGGCACATGGCACAGAGGCTGCTGATGGTTTTTGAAGAAACCTGCGCAAGTCAGTCATTTTTCCAGAAGTTTCTGTTGAGAGATCACTAATGCCTCGCAGTTTGCCAGTGTCAGTTCATCCCAGCCCCTTCATCTTCTTTCCTTCACTCCCAGCAACAGCCATCCTAGTTGCTTGCATCCTCAGTCTACATTGATCAGCAGTTAATAAATGCCCGTGATTATTGAAGACCTAGATGCAGTCATTGATCTTACTGTGAGGCAAAGAGCTTCTCTGGCGTCTCTAAACAAATACACCAGTGTTTTCATTTCTGTAATTGTCTCTTGCTGCAGCTCTTTATCAGTGAGTACTTTAAATGAGTGTTGGGCCAGGAAGAAACATTTGTATGCAACAGTGAGTAGTTCTGCAGGCTGTTGCTCTGCTGCATGACCATTACTTTTAGAGGAAGTAAGCCGTCAAGTTTTGATGTCCCCAGCATGAAGTGGATTGCCTTACTACGGAATGAGTCCAAGGCTTAAATGCTTTCTCTTAGGTCCTATTGGTCCTTTAGCGTTTTGAGTTCAGGAAACTTCTGTAGCTGGGGAAAAAGCAAGTTCCTATAGAGAGAATAAAATTAAATTCTCACTTGCTCTGGTAAGTTGTTTTTATCTTTTATGCTGATTCAAAGCTGTAACTATCTTCTGATTTGGAGTTTCATTTGCTATGCAGTAGGTGAGTTAACACATGGCCCTATATTTGTCACAAGTTGCACATGCTCCTTTTACAAATTTTTGAAGTTTTGAGCTGTTAATTTGTGGGTATTTTTGCATAGAAACAATCCTGTGAGACTGAAGTAGTAGCTGTATTTGAATGTACCGTAATACATCAGATTCTGCTTTTCCTCCTATATCCCTTGCAGTCTTGTGTAAAACTTTGTTACCTGAGCTCCCAAGCCTGGTACTTACGGGTATTTTGTGGCTTTTTGTTGTTGTTGTATTGTTTGGTTTGTTTTTGAGGCAATGAGAACATGCCATGTTCCTAGTTAGTAGTTTGCTTTCCATGCTGACCTTTCTAGTCTGAGAGCACTCCTTTTGATCATGAATATAGGGAGTCCCCACTTTAACACCACGGGCTACAGTCTCTAGTCTTCCTTTTGTGCTAACCAGCTGGATTCATCTGAGTTCTTGCACAAATGTGCTTTATTTTTTTGAGCCGTGAGATTTCAGAACTGTTCATTGAATGCCTGCCCTGCTGCAGTGGACACAATTTAAAAAATCTACGCCGGGTCTTTTTTAAAAAGCTGTTCATTATCTGGTAATAATAAAGTCAGCAGGGGTATTACCTTTTATTGTGTTTCCACTAAATAAAAGACTAGTAAATCTTTAAGCTTGCTCTGGTTTCTCTGAAACCTTGATTTTCTTTTTTTTCCCCCCCAGGGCTTTCCCATATTGGCATTTTTTCTCCCAAACTCTTTCCTGAATTATATTCAAAGTAAATGTCCTTCAAAATACAATACTTACCAAGCTACAGAGCAGCTTCAGTTGCTGCTCTTCAGTTTCCCTGCAGCCCTTTTCGCATGTGGAACGGGAGGGCATTAACAGTATCCACAGGTAGCCAGGTTGCTAGTTAGTCTTGTGTTGTTGTCACTTACAGCGAGACAGTGATGATGATGATGATGACGATGACCGAAGCAGCGATCGGGAAGATGGACCACTAGAAGAGCAGATAGAGCGTTTGCAGGAGAAAGTAGAGTCAGCCCAGAGCGAGCAAAAGAATCTCTTCCTTGTTATATTCCAGGTAATGATGGGCAAAGTCTTTCTTCACTTTCAGGTTTTAAAGTTACTGGATTTATAAGCTTTCAGTGTCACTTGCATCTCAAGCATCTTCTTGGAATAAGAATATGGGAAGGGGTTGATGGGTTTACTATGGGTTAGAGTCAATCTAGATCATCCCCCTGCAAAGACTGCTTCTGAGCAGATCTCAGTTTCAAGTGCTCAGGAGCAGAGGAGTTCTGCTAGCATACGTTTCCGGAACAACCAGAAGGTAACTGCCTTTTATTTGCTTACTCAATTCAGTATTTGCCAAACAAAATAACTGTTCTCACATTGCTGTTCAAGGCTTCTGTCCCCCAGATCCTCTCACCTGAGGTTAGGATCCTGCTTTCGTTTGACAAGAGTGAATAAGTTTGGTTTTTTTTCCTCTCCTGCAGCGTTTCATTATGTTGTTAACTGAGCACTTAGTGCGCTGTGAAACTGGTGGAATTGATGTATTTACACCTTGGTACAAGAGCTGTATAGAGAGGTTGCAACAGATCTTCCTACAGGTAAGTTTCATTTCTCGGTTTCGAAGGCTGTGGGCAGGGACATGCTGGATAGACAAACTTTGTGGCTGGAGAACTGAGCACTCCGTGGGAGTAGCAGTAGGTGGCAGCAGCATGTCTTCTCTGAAGGCTGAATGTGTGGGGCTAGGTCGTAACGCTCTGGCTCTGGCCACATTTCTGCCACAGGCTGGTGGAGTGACTGGTGCTTGATTAATTCCCACACTGTGAGCATACTGCAAAAAGGTACTGAGATGTGATTATGAATTTCGCTGAACTCCTCTTAACTGTGTGTTTATAGCAAGGGCAAAGTTGTGAGTGAACAAGAATACTAAAATAGATGTCTCTTAAATAAACGGATTAAAATATTGCAGAATTCCTTTTAATAAGATGCAGAAATATCTATTAAAAATAATATTCGAATTCTTGGCTCTATATTAAATTGGGTAACAAGCACAGGTGGCTGGATGAAAGTGGTAGTAATAGAAAATCATACCTGTGCGAGCAGAAGATATGTTGAAGAATGAGAGTGGTGGTATAATTCTCCCCTGGGCTGAACCTGCTAGTAGATGTGGCTTCAGAGGAAAGCAAATATTATGATTCTCCTAGGATATCTCTGCACCATGCAGTTGCATGGTATCCTGCACACAATTCAGGGTCCAGGAGTGAAGAGCTACAGGGAGCACAGTGCTTCTCAAGACAGACAGCACATGCTTTTTTCTTGGAATCAGTAGTGGATCTGCGTTATGCTTTTCTTGTCAGTGGCTGGTGTGTTGTGGAAAGAAGATGTGCTTAACAATTTTGAAAACATTTGACCTGTGATTCTTACGTGCCTTGGCTTCTCTGCCTGTTCTTATATAAAGATAAATGAAAACAATAAAGGTTTGTGTTTTGTTTTTGTTTTTTATCTGCCAGCATCACCAGATAATCCAGCAGTACATGGTGACCCTAGAGAACCTCCTGTTTACAGCTGAACTGGACCACCACATACTGGCTGTGTTTCAGCAGTTCTGTGCTCTGCAGGCCTGAGGATTATTCATGGGCGGAGTCTTGTCTGCAGGACTTTAACGAATTTAATTTTTTCTTTTTTAATGGGAAAACTTGACATGGGGATAGAAGAAACTTTTGACTAAAACTGGCTTTCATGTGCTCCTGCATAAAACAATACAGTACTCTAACCAACAGCAAACTGTGTAAGCATCACAAGCCTTACAAGATACGACTGATAGGGGATAGACATGAAGTAAAGTATGAATTCTTTGCGTTGTCTTTTAATTTGGTTTGACTCTTGACTTCATGATAGTATTTTTGTTTCTCCCCTGTTGTTTATATAAAAATAAAAATCGGGCAAAAAAACAAACAAACCCCCCCCAAACAATTGTTACCTCTGCCTGGCCCTTAAATCAAAGGAATTGCAGAAATGAGAAACTGTTCATAGTGTTTTGTGAGTATGAAAGGGAGTGCACCTTCTCAGTGTGCAGTGTGGTAAGCTCTCTAGTATGGCACAGGAAAAGTGTCTTTAACTTTGGGCATGTGAAACAGTTGAGTTAAGCTTTCAAAGTAGTATAGAGCATATGGATTTGTTTATTACCAAGCCAGCTAGATTTTCACAGTTTGGAAGAACATGGTTGTAATACAATTGAAATATGTTTTTTAAATGTATTGTCTAGTGTCTTATTACAGTAGCTATAAACAATCAGTAGAGGAACTTCATGGACAGCTTCTGAAAAATGCAGTCCTTTTTGCAGATGGTCAAAGAATCATGAACTGCTCCTGGCAGCAGTCTTCACTGAAAATAGAGACAGTAAGCAAGAGTTGGAGTGGAACAAGCTTTTGACTTCGGTACTGCAAGCCTTACCTGGGTGTTGGGAGCTCCAGCCCCAGATGCCAGGGGAGAGGGCAGTGCAGTGTTCAGCTTGTTCCTTTATTTCCACCTGTAACTAGTTGGGCTGCCGAGCTTGCGCTGGGCTGGACCTGCAGGCCTGCAGTGATGCCAGAAATCTTTCTGGTAGTGACAGTGGATGAACCAAGTGCCCTCACCTCATCTGGCCTAGTAACAACTGCTTTGCGGTGGCCACATCTGCTGCCCTTCCCTTGCTTTAAAATGCGACAACAGCACATGGCTCCCATGTCTTCAGAAAGCATTTTAATGCTAAATTAAGTGATATCTCACAGGAGACTTAGACGGGGAAAACACATCCTGAAAATAGAGTAGCCTTAGTTTTGAGTTATGCAAATAACATTACATACATAAATGCCAAACCAGAGTGGTCTGTATTACGGTAAGCAGTGGTGAATGGCAAAGGCACTGCCTTAGGTGCTCAGGTCCGTCAGTGTGCAGTGTATTTACACGCTGTTTATGGTTTCTTCATTTTGCAGATGAATGTTTAAAGAATTTCATATGCAATGCTATTCAGTTTAAGCTTAGAAAGTGGTGAGCTTTTGAGTAATTTTGTTCCTGTACCAATTATTCTTTCAAGTATTATACCTATTAATGCATTTCATCTGTACGTTGACCAACTGATGTCCTGATCAAGAGAGGAGGGTAAAAAACGGAACTTTCTACTTTGAGTGTTGACGTAAGTTTGTGTGTGGCCTGTAGCAATCCGATATATCCTCATAGACTTAGATCTGTTACTTCTGCTTTCTCTGCTTGCCCTTTCTGATTTGACTGATCCCTCCATTCTTTCAGGATATGCTGTTAATTGTTGTAAATTTGCTTTATGCAAGGGTTTTGTCGGTTATGCACAGACTTCTGCTTCAAATATTTCTCTGTTAATGTTCTTGAGTAATCAAATAGGGTTGCGTTTTTTTTTTAAGAAACATTTAATACTGTAGAGGTTTTAATTGGGGTTTAATAGTTTTTTCACTGGCTCAGATCAGTATCAGAGTTCTGATATTAACTAATAGGGGACTGACTATAAATGTGACTTCTGTAAAAGTGATAACGCAGTTAAAACTTGCAAACCTGTAACTTCCTCTGAGCCTTGCAAATACGGGTGCTGGGGATCCAGTTGCAAATGCCTGAGCGTAATCCTATGATTTAAAACCAAATAGCAACGTCTTTCAAAATTGATTTTGAAATCAATGCCCATGGTAAGCATGGGCTTTGATTACATTTCTTGAGTCTGTAGGAAACCTTCCCCTCTTTGTAGGTGGCGTACACCTGACTTGACTAGGAAACTGGTTGGATCTGTAGGAAAGAGAACGAGACGCTTGCATAGTGACACCAGCATCTAACTGGAGAAACTTGGAACTGCTGAAGCATGAGGTGGCGGCGGATAGTGTAAAGATGCTGTAGAAATGTGATGTGGTTGGAAAAAATGCACAATTAAAGACAAAAATAAAGGAAGGTGAAGGAGGTTACTACTGGGAGTGTTTGTCCTACCTGTTTTGGGGCCACTGAAGTAAAGCAGTCATGGCAGGGTTGTGCTGGTGTTAGATGAAGTCAGGTTTGGAGCAGTTCCGTTTCCCCTGCTCTGTTGCTGGTACCCTGACTAACACACCAGCTCCTTGAGCTATGGGCTGATCTAACACGCTTCCCACACCTGCGCAGCCAAGTGAGGTGAATATGCGTGCTGCTAGATGCCAGGAGGGTGCTGATGTCGAAATTCTCCCTCTCCCTTGCCACCTCCTGTCTTCTGGGCGGTGCTGCAGGAGGTGAGGCAGGGGTGGGCCGGTGGTGGTTGCTGAGGAGTGGCTGCTGTGGCCTGCCCACAGGTAAGTGATTCAGCAGCCAGTGCACACCACCCAGGTGCCCTAGAGAGGAGTTTTGGGACCCAAGACACCACCAGGTCCCAGAAACATGACCTGGAGAACTACCTCCAAAAGCTCTGCCAGGACCTGCCTCCTGCCCTCCAGCCAACCCCACGTCACTTTCCTAGGCCTCGCAGGGCCCCCGAGTCCTGCATGCCTGGTGGGAATGTGGGTCGCTGAGGGCTGCAGAAGTGAAGGCGTATTACTGGAACCATCATCTGCCCTCCCAGACACCTCTCCTCCTGTAATGTTTCAGTTCTGCACAGCCACAGAAGGCTGTGGGGGCCCAGGCTCCCCTAAGAAGTCTCCAGAGTCTTCACTGGGATCTGCCCGATTTACAATGGCAGATCATGCCTAGAGCACGTTCCTTCACTTCAGCCATTTCCTCAAGCATTCTACAACAGCTCTAAGAACTGAAGATTTGAAATTTGAACTTCCAAAGTAAATCACTGAAAGCGACCATCATTCTGGCGCACTTCGAGATACCTGCCTTGGAATGCTACTTCCCCCCCCTTCCCCCAAGAATACGTATTTGTCAGAAAATTGTAAATGGTAAGGGTGAAGTTGTATTGTAAGCTGTCACCTTGGTTTTTGGTCCAAAACGTAGAAAAAAAGCAGTAGAGGATACACTTAAGGATTCTCCCCTATGAAACATGGTAGAGATATGTCAGAACCTCCCCAGGAGCACATGGCTTCCCTTTTGAGAAAGAATTCTCCTTTCCCAACCAGAATTCTCCTTTAATGGAGTTGAACCTCCCAATCCAAGCAGAAAGGGAACCCGCCTCGTGACAGTCTCCAACTGCCGGAGGAGGTGCTTTATCAGCTAGTTGCCCTCTGCCTGCCCATGACAGTAACTGGAAACCAAACAGTTCAGACAAAACACGGTGCCTTCCTCCTCTAAGGGAAGCAGGCAAGTAGTGGGAAATTCACCTTCATTTCATCAGCGTATGAAGTCTTTTGGCCTATAAAGTACCACTGAACTGTTAAAAATGTTAAATTCTATCCTACGATGTAGCTTGAAAGCCAAAGCTTACTGTTCTGAACAGCTTCTTCCAACTGAGGAGCATCATTCTTTATAGAATTCAGCAACAGCTTGTTCATAATTAGCTTTTATTTGACTTTAATACAAAATACCATTAAAAAGATAATAAAAAAAAAAGATTAACACTACATCTTCTCATAAGTTAATTCATGGCCACATACAGTACAGGTCTTTTTATATGTATCTTCATCAATGTTTTCTTCGGGTCCATACTCATGTTCATGGATACTAGCTTCTTTCTTCCACAAACTACTCCTCACGGCACGACGGAGTTCTGATGAGAAATGTAAGAAATTTTTAAGATTTTAATAAATCTTAAATAATGGTTAATAAAACTCAAGCTAACCACCTTTCTGAGGACTACACATGACGATCTGCTTGTTGCCCGTCTTCCACAAATTTTGGGTGAGAATCTGCTATTGCAAGAACAAGCTCTGACTTGCCTTGCAATCTTCACCTCGTTTGCGTATTTTAGAGGATAAGAACTACAGTGAGACAAGATCTCACAGGAGATTTTCCATCTGGACTATGTACGTGTTGCCCACTGCCTTTTTACACGAAGCCATTCAAAGGTGTCTAAAAGGGGTAGGTGGAATGCAGAGGGAAAGTTTTTATAAAACACCCCATTGTTTTACATGACCGAGAAAGAGTACTTTTCATTCAGGTCACAGTAAGCCTCCCAAATGAGCTGGCATTCTCTCAGCTTTATGCCCAATAACGTGAGTTGCCTCTGCAGCAGCCGCAGTGAAGTCAGCGGGTTTTCAAGAAAGCACAGGCTGGCAGTTGAGCCCCAAGATATTATCCGGACGTTGCAAGGGGGTGGCAAGCATGCCTAACAGCAAAATGTAGCCCTGTTTTGAGCCAAGCCATTCAGGCTGCAAACTTGGTCACGTTAAGGCCTGTACTTGCACTGAACTCTGACATCTTGACTACAGTTTGCTGCCAGTCCTTCTGTGCACTGAACACCAACGGTCAAGACAGGGGTTATTTGCTCAGTCTCACGTTCTGCCTCCTCCAGACAATACCAATACAACCAGCTTACGCTTTCTGCCTCTGTCAATGCCGACCCAAAGTGAAGCATGGATGCTATGGCAGCACAGATGTCACGGTACGCCACAGCTCTTGCAAAGAAACAAACATGCAGTCTTTTTTAAAATTACTAGCATGTCTGTGCTGAAAGTATTTTCCATAAGTTCTACCCATTGAATACTCCTCTAAATACTTATCAGGAAAAAACAAGGATAATGAGCAGTAAAAACAGCAGGTAGGAATGCTGTGAACAGTGGGAAAAGGCATTTTCTACCTTCATTTACAGTTACTCCACCTGAAGGCAGATGTATGACAGAATCGTAACCCACTGCCACAAAAATCCATGCTCTCCACAAGTCAGAAGTAACAGGAACAATCTATTCAACTATGGCACACTCCGGGCCATACCAAAAAGTTTAAAACGCCATAATGAACCGTCGTAATTGATTTCTGTCACTTTAATCATGTCCATTGGACAACAGGGTAATTCAGGTTGGAAGGGACCTCAGACCTCCGGTCCAACCCTCCGCCCAAAATAGTCAGCTATGAGGTCAGACCAGACTGCTCCGGGCTTACCCACACAGCTCTTGAAAACCTCCATTTTGTCACACCGAGGATTTTCTAAACACTTTAATCAGATGCAGAAACAAATTCAGACAGAACTGTACGTTACTTCAGGTACTGCGGTATGTAAGTTTAACCCTTTACCTTTAACCTTCTTATCAAACTTCTTCTGTTTCATCTTCTCTCTGCTGTCACGGCGGAGTTCCTTTGCTTCTTGCAATGATTCTTCACTACCCCAGACTTCAAGAGAACGCTCGATTACCTACAGGATGGACATAAATGTGTTTCTTTTTCCCCTAAAATGATAAAAATAAACTATTCTAACTCATTTAATTTTTTCCCTACCCATACACAAGTCAACCCAATCTTGCCTCTACCTCACACCTGTCTCTTTGCTCTTGACCAGCAAACATTCCTTTCACAGTAAGAAGCAACATTGATTTTTAGTATCAGCTAGATGTAACTTACTCAGTAAAGTAAAATCCAGCTCTAATTTTGTGCATATTCCACTAAAGCAGCAAGATTCCCATAAAAGTAGCAAACAAGAAGTGACAAGAGCCCCGGAAAATCTACTTGCCTTTCCTGCTGCCTCTGAGGGCAGAGCTGTGAACACAAGGCCAGTGACAAAGGGCCACACACAACAGCAACTGCCCCATGCGTTTCAGAGTAGCACTGAAAGGCCATGCACTTCACGACTTGCAATTGTGCAAACCACTGAGGTTGTGGTCCACGAACATCTTTAAAATGCTCTCAAGCACAGACGTTTTCATGAATTTGGACCACAGCTCTTTAAAGAAAATTTACACAAGCTATGCGTAATATACTTCACTTTGACAAAATCATTCAGGAATCAGAACCGAAGTGACACCATTTTGGCTACCAAAGTTGTACAAGAGTAAAAAGAGGTCTGAAATACGCTAACAGTTTCTATACCTGTAGTTTTAAATAAAGTTTCATGTCACCCCACCGTGAATTATGAGGGTTTTTCTTCACAATGAATCTGAGAACTGGTTCCCTCTTGTCTAAGTCACAGTCTTTAAGAAGATACTCTTCTTTTGCTTCTGTCCTTGTTATAAGCTTATGTTTATCTTCAGCATCTCTGGAAGATGTAAAATAATGATGAGAAAGCTGCACCCCAAAACCACGTCTAACCACATCTAAGTCCCCATCACCTCTAACATTCCTGAAATACAGGCAGCCCTTATCCTCTCAGTTTTTATGTATGCAAGTAACTTTGGATTCCAACAATCTAGCTAAACTCCAGGATTGGCTTACAGAAATTAAGTTTAAAAATTCTCCCATTTGAGCAAACATAGACTGAGAAGCCTGTTGTTCTAGAAGGGCTTTCTTCTATTTTCTTACAAGAGGGAGTAACTGAAACTTAAAAGGACTATGAATAATTGCACCTAACCCAGATGCAATTCAAGAGGACAAAAGTACAAGCCCAACGCATGGTCGAGAGAAAGAACGTGTAATGCGAGACAGGTCAGATCACCTGAGAATATACACACTCCATATGCTTCTAGATCCCAGAAACTGATTAGCAACAGAGTGCTTGTTTCTAAATGCAAGACAGTAAGCAGAGGAACTGTAAAATAAAGACCTTAAAAGACTAACTTTTACCAGGCAGATAACGAAAAACTGTGTAACCACAGCAGCATTTATGAGTTAATGAAAAGAAATCGCATTTACGCAATCCTGACCGAAGCGTTAACTTGAATTGCTTGAGCCGGAACAATCTGCTGAACAGTAAGTGCTAACAACAGTCATCAAGGAAGTACTGCTGTAAATGTAGCTTTACTAGAATTCAAAGTTCACAGTAAAACCTAATGCGCCAAGGAGTCTCTAAACATTCAGCTACAAGAGATACTTAGTCCGAAGGAAAGCCACTCCTAAGGCTCCGAGCCCTCTCCACATCCTTTTTCCACCCACCTTACCTTCAAGAGACAGCACTTTGCCTCTAAGGACTGTGAACTGCCTACACCACATGCACACCCCTGACCACTCCCTGTAGTAAGCAGGGAAGCTCTCAGAACAAACTCCGAGCTCTGAGCTTTTTTTTTTTCCTCCTCCACCCATTCATTCTTGCACTTATGGGTGGTTGGCCGCTTCAGAGTTGGTTTCATTGCCCTGGTTATCTTGATGGCTTTTGGAGCATTTTCTGTGTTAAAGATAAGAGAGTGCATAGACTGCCTTCCGCTCAAGGTCAAACTCCTGCTCACCCTGCAGGTCAACTGGTAACCTCCCGTGGGGGATTCTGCGTTCTGCCCTTTGCCTGCCACGCTTCCAGCCCACCTGTGCTGACCAAAGTACTAACTTTACTTGGGTTAATTCACTAGGACAGCAAACACGCTCCTAATCCCCGCTCTACTTCAGTCTGTGTTCTACCAGCTTTTTGAATAGCTCTAGTCTGCAACCAGACATTAATTTCCATGCTGACAAACACACTGACTGCTCTCAAGACATTGTGTTTCCACAATGTTATGTAAAAATCTACTGATGTCCCCTATCCTAAGACAGGCTCACGAGACAATGCTGCTGTTCTTCACTTCCATAATGGAAAATACAGATTATCACTCAACTTCCATTTATTTTTTCAGTAGGTACTAAGTTACTGAAAAAACATCTCTTTGCTGACAGCCTTTTTAATTGAACAGAATGATTGTAATTAACTAAATTACAGCCAGCAACCTTCACATAAAATGAAGCTTCCCTCTCCTGATTATTTGTAATACCTGCAATTATCACATGTTGCCCAATCAAAGTGCTGCATAAGGTAGGAATCCATGAATTCTTTGCCACAGTCTCCACAGATGAGATAGTCAAATTCTAGTACAGGTGCTAATGGAAAGAAATTTTTTTTTTTTAAGGAACTAACACTTTAAAAACAAGCATCTGGAATTGGTATTACAGGCAATTTTACTAGAATTTACATTATAGTTCTTATAGTATTCGTTACAGACTAGTTTTACTTCTCTATTGAAGTTTTCCGGAAAGATACAGTACAAATTCAAACCCATTATCATGCAATCCCATCTCTGCTGGTATATTCCTGTTCTTGCTGGAAGGTTCACTGTATTAAGTATTGGATTTCAACATTCAAATGCACACATTTGTTTCAACTTAGCCATTGTTAAAAAAAAAAAATTGTCCGCATTTCCCCATAAAGTGCTTCATATCCCCTCCTACGGTTTCCTCCCTTCTGGCCCTCCAAAATACGTCCTGATTTACAGAGGACGTGCAGGCAGGAACAGGAGGAAGCAGAGAAGGGGATGCAGTGTGAAGAGTGTGGCTAGAGCAGGAAGCAGTACAGGAGCTGCACTGGCATCATAGTCCTCTCAGCTCTGCTCCAGTTTTTTCCCTAGCTCAGCCACACCTGCCTCTCCCTAAACGAGCTCAGCGGAGGCCTGGGGCAGTTGGCAAGGCTCTTGTCTATTCCAGCCGGCAGAAATGGAGGTGGATGGCCAGAGAGCTGCTAGGAGTGGAATGGGGATGGAGCTCCACTACAATCCTCTCCCCAAGCCCTCTCAGCACTGCTCCAAGCCCAGACTCATCCCAGTGCCGGCCATGACTTCTGGCCACATCTTCGCCGGGCAGATCACCTCCAGCGTCATCGCCATCTGCTTTATGTTCCATGTGACACTGAGAAACACCGATTCAGGTAACGCAGCTATAAGGAACAGTCCTTTAACAGTAACATTGTAATTCTAGCAGAAAATTAACATTTTTATACAGTTTCACGAGCTGAAAGTGGGTTAATGCTGCAGAATATTAACAATACCTGAAACAGAAGATTAATGCTTGACATGCAGCACCATACATTTTTAATTGCATTTGCATTTAGAGCAGATTCGATCTAGCAAAGACGACATTTTATGCCAATTCAGCCCCACTAGCGACAGTAGGATGCTCAGTACTTCACATAGCCATGCTCTTACATCACATTTCATCATTTAAGGCAGTACTCCCGAGCATAAAGACATTTTATTAAGACAATGACATTATGAATTACACAGCAAAAATACCCCCAGTGCAAAGGCATCCCAGATCTACTTAATTTATTATTAAAACGTTAGCCCCTCAAGAGAAGTAGGACTGCTAGTTGTTTACACTCTTAATGAAATCTGGTGGTGATTTCTAACAAAGAGATACACTGCACCAACAGCCCTGCAGCTGATTCAGAGCAGAACAAAGCAAGACAAAGACAATCCCAGAGAAGAAAGTGAATCTATTTTGGGATCCGTACTTCTCCATTTGCTTTTTGGAGGGAGGATATCGCAAGCCAATATGTCGAAATCCTCCACCAAACGATCAGCAACTTGGCGTCAGTACGTTTTATAACGACAAAAGCTGGCACTGCAGCAGTGCTCTGATCGTGGCATAAACGGTATCAACCTCAAAATTCCCAGAACCGACGAAGCCGCGCAGATTTACACTTATTTTGGTCTTAAAATTAAAATTCCCGAAAGAAATAGGGAAATAACCTTTATCGGGGAAAAAGTAAAAAAACTGCTATACCAAAGCGCACCGACTGCGTCCCACTTCCGCGGCTTAGAATTCTTCATTTTTAATTACCGCGTATTTGCTAGCCGCTTTAATGCTGAAAGAATCGGACGCGCCAGAAATCGTGCACGTCCAGAAAGACGCGTTGGGAGGAAGAAGGGGGGGGGGAGGGGGGAAGGGAGGGGGTGGAGAGGAAGAAAGGGGAGGAAAAAAAAAGCCCGGGAAAAAAAAAAAAAAAGGCGCCCAACCCGCCCTGCCCGCTCAGCCCGAACCCGGCTCACTGCCGCCCCCGCGCCTTCCTGCCCTCCCCCGCCAGCTCCACGCACACGGCACCGCCTCCTCCCGGCGCCCCAGCCGCCTCTTTCCTGCACGGCTCACTCGAGTTTTTTTTACCGGGGGGATGCACGATGTTCTCGGCGGCGCCGGGCTCTTCCTCCTCCTCCTCCTCCAGGAAGAAGCCCCCTCCCGTGTCGACGACCTTGGGGGGGGCCCGCGCCCGCACGCCGCCTGCGGAAGACAAACGAGACGCCGCGTTAGCGCCGCGGCGGGAGCCGCCGCCGGCAGGGGGCGCGCGCGCGCTCCCCCGCGGCGCGAGGCGGGGGGCCGCGGCGCGCGCGCGCGCGAGGGCCCCCCCCTCCCCCCACGTGGGGGGAGGGGGGGCCCCCTCGCGCGCCGCGGCGGCTTCTCCCCCCCCCCCCCCCCCCTTCCCGCTCCCCTTCCCCCTCCCCGCCGCCCCCGCCGCCTCGCGCCCAAAGGCGGCGCGGCGTGTCCCCGTCCGTCCCCCCCCGTCCCCCCCGGAAAGGAAAAGGGCGCGGGGAGCCGCCCGGCGAGGCCGGGCCCGTCCGCCGCCGCCGCCATCCGACCTGCGGCAGGGTAGGGCCGGGCCGCCAGCCGCGCCTGCCGCAGTGCCAGCGCCCGCTGCCGGTTCCGCTCGATCTTCGCCAGCGCCGCCGCCGAGAGGGGCGGCCGCTCGCCCGCCGCGGCCGAAGCCTCCTCCTGCTCCTCCTCAGCCGGGGCCGGGGCCGCGCCCGCCATGGCGGCGGCGGAGCCGCGGAGCCCCGCGGATCCCCCCCGCTCCGGCAGCGGCGACTCGCCCTTCCCCTCGCCGAGCCGCCGCCGCACTGCGCCTGCGCAGAGAGGGAGGCGGGGGAGGGGGCGAAAGGGGCGAGGCCCCCCGCGCAGGCGCGCAGCCGCCGCCTCGCCTCCCCGCACCGCCACGGCGGGCTCCGCCCCGCCGCCGCGCGGGGGGTGCCGGGAAGCGGGGGGGGAGGGGGCGCGCGGGGCCCGGCGGGGCGGGGGCCGCGGCCTGCGTGGCGCCCGGCCACGGGGGGCGGGGGACGCCCCCCGGCCCGAGGGGGCACGGCCGGGGGGGGGGGGGCCGACCGCGCCGGGGCCGAGGCTTTCGGTCCGGCGGAGCGGGGGGGGGGGGGGGGAGGGGAGCCGATGACCCTGCGATTTCCGCGCTGGGCCGCGTGTGCCGTTTCGAGCGCTTTCTGCACCAACCTTCGCTTCAGGCGTGAGCAACCCCGTGGAGAAAAAAAAAAACCCACCCACCACCGCCCCGTACGGCAGGAATTCCTTCACAGCGTCACCCAGCGAGCGCCCCTTTTGTCCGCGAAACCCAGCCCGGCCTGCATTTCCGCACCCGAGTGCGGGCATGTGGCGGCCTCGGCGTGGCCCTGCCAGCGTCCCGCGGAGTGCTTTTACGGGCTGGATGCGGCAACGCCCGCCGGCCGGGGAGCCCCGGGCGAGCGCGGGGCCCGGCAGCCTGCGGCGGGCCCGGGCTCCCTCAGGGGTGCCCGGGCCTCTCTCCTCCCTGAAAAGGGCGCAGCTCTGGCTGCTCGGGGGGAAGTCGGTCTGCTTTCGCCCGAGCCGCGGGGCGGGCGGTCGTACCGCACCTGGGTGGGCCTGCCAGAGCAGCTTCCACCGCGTTCCCTTTCCTGAAAAAGATTCTTCGCTAGCGCCATGGCTGTTCGCAGCCCTGGGGGATCCAAACCGCGCTCGGCACGGGGACCGAGAGCTTTCTTACCCAAATCCCCGTCGCTACCTTTTCTGGTCGCGCGTGATCCACGCGCAGAGAGCAAAGGGAGGATAAATGGAGCCTGTAGCCTGCCTTACTGATGAGATACGCGTAAATGGCTTTGTCATGCAAATGTGGCTCTAAAGCACTTTCATATAAAGCCAGCTTAATGCTGAAGAGCCGGTGAAACCCGCTTGTCCGTTAGTGCCTGCCCTGTCCTTGAAGCAATGGAAATGAAGACGTTGGTACAGATGTTTGCTCCCTGCCTCCATAGCGAATTGGTATGACCTTACGGCACAGAAAGAAGTCTTCCTCCCCCGAAGGTCTCTCTCTTCCATGAAACTAATTTAATTTCCTGCCAACCCTCCCCTGCTGCCCTCAGAATATATCCCTAGTGCCTCTCTGTTCCAGTCCTAACTACCCACAGTAATTACCTGCATAGTCTGTGTTTCTGCTGTGTCGGAAAACATTTTCTTTTTAGCATGTCGTCCGTGCTTGGTATTAACTTTCAACAAGAGCCAGCAGAGTGTGCTGTAAACGCTGCGAAAAGAACATCCTGCTTCTGGGAAATTTTTTTTTTTTTATATATACATATATTTAAACGCAGATGAAGACATTTTAAGTGGTTCAAATATTTGCATGAGTGGTAGGTAGTTCCTCCCGTCAACTAAAATACTTCTCTTGTCACAGATCACAGAACCTCTTCCTTAAAACTTAATAACCAAGTCATACTAAACTGTCCACTTTCAGCAAGAT
Source organism: Aptenodytes patagonicus (assembly GCF_965638725.1). Lineage (NCBI taxonomy): Eukaryota > Metazoa > Chordata > Aves > Sphenisciformes > Spheniscidae > Aptenodytes > Aptenodytes patagonicus. The sequence continues at coordinate 72,729,537 of NC_134982.1, forward strand.
TGCTTTTCAGTGTTTGTATAAAGCTGGAAAAGTGCCACAATGAACATGTCCAACTGCCTTTCACAGTCAAAGAGAAGAGTCTATAACACAAGGTATTTAATAGATTAAAATATAAATTGTAATCCTGGCCTACAGGAAGCAGCTTATGGAATGGTACCATGTGAGCGTACATTTCTCCAACCTCATTACTCTCTCCTTTGGACTGACTGATGGTGGACTTCCAAAGAGATGAATAAATATATTACAAGTAAGTAAAATAAAAGTGGTTTGAAGCAAAGTGTTTACTAGATGACTTGGAAATGGAATTGTTTGCTTGAAAAGCAAGCGCACGTATGCTTGGATTCCTTATTTATTCTGATGTCACTCTTTTCTCCCTTGTTCTGTAGGAGTAGAAATTTAGGAAAGAGTGAACTTTTGAGTTGTGCTTGGGGGTTAACAAATAGTTCTGTATCATTCACAAACCAAAACTGCGTTAAAGTAAGTCAAGTTTGGGACCCTGCGTAAGGGTTTTAAGGGCAGAAGGACATTGTTGTTATGCAACCAAACGGGAATTAGGATTAAAAGGAAATCAGAAGATATAAACAAAAGCAAATTCAGAGGCAAGGCACTTGGACAAAATTGGCTGTGGGCCGCAACTATCCATGCAATGCAGCTAGTGCTTTATTAAGTGAAACTGTTTTAGAAACATACACTAGAGTTTTTTTCTTTTTCTCAGGGTCAATCTGACCGGACAATCACAGCAGAATGTTCTCCCCAGCTCTGCTTCCGACCAGAATGAATCAAATACACTGCTCCTAATTTTCATGGTCATGAGAAGGTAATAAAACTAATAGTTATGCATTAGCAAGGGGTTACAAACTATCTCTTATGCACTCCTCCGGTCATGCGATAATACTCATGTTTAATATTAAACACACATGGCTTAATGGGTGCACATTAGTTAATAATCATAATGGTATCTGTGTTTTAGAGAGTTCTTCAGGGGCTGTATGCCAAGTAATACTTGGTATTACTGCTGGTAGCCATGTTTTAAAAAGTAGCTGTCATTAATTGGCAAGTGTAGACATGCATTACTTCATAGCTACAGAGAACAGCATCAGTGAGTAGTTGAGTGCAGGGAGGCAGCTAAGCAGTGCTTGTCAACTCATCACTCCCTTGGAGAAAAGGGTGAGCAGCAAGATGAGAATGTTTGCCGACTATACAAAACTTTTTTAAGTTAGCAGGGGTGAGGGTCATCTGTAAAGAATTGTGGGTGACTAGTCAGTAGAAAGGTAGATTAAATACAGGGTAGATAAATGCAAGATGATGCATGTGTGGAAACCTAGTCCCGACTTTACATAAACAACAGCAATATTTGAATTGGTTGCTGCCACTCAGGAGTGAGACTTTGAGTATGTGTGGCCTGCATAAACACCAGCTTGGTGTTTGGAAAAGCAAGGCACGTTTTAAGGAAAAGGACAGAGAAGAAAACAGGGAACATATTTATGGCACTCCACAAATCTGCGGTGAGCTCGCACCATGAGCACTATGCCCGGTTGTGTTTCCTGCTTCTTAGAAAGGAAATACTAGAACTGGAAAAGGATAACAAGGATGCTCCACTGTCTGGCTTCGTGTCCCTTGAAAGGAACAATTGAGTAGGCTTGGAGTTTTCACTCGAAAAAAAATACTTAGGATATGCCTCAGGCCTAAGTCACTTCCTAAGTAACTTGGAGAGGGTGGATGGCAATTGACTTTTTGGGTACAAACCATCAGATTTGCAGTAGTTGGGAGCCAGGCTCTAAACAAACAAGAGGAGATGGTTCTTCACGCAGTGACATGGGGGTGGATGTGTGCAGTGCCTTTCTGAATGGCACACTGGGTACAGGGTGTTTCTCTGGGGTGCAGGGGAGATTGGCCAAGTATTTGGAAGAGGGCTGTGTTGAGAGTTAGTGAACAAACACCCCCTCAGGCTCAGGAAATCCCCAGAGCTGAAAGCAGTTGGAGGCTGTAGGAGTGTTGCAAAGGAGGTATCGTATATTTGCCTTGTTTTTCCTCTTCCCTTGATGTTTGTCTGTGGCCTGTGGTGGAAACAGGATGTTGGACTGAATGGCTTCTTCATCCGAGGCAGTATGCCTCTTCCTCTGTATTGACGGAGAATCATGCTGTAACTGATACTTAAACACCTGGAGCCAAATAATAGCAAGTAAGCCTGTGTGATGGGGTCTTTCAAAGCAGATTCAATGTTAATCTGTTAACCAGGAGTTACTTACAGAGCAGCTGCTGTGCTGTGTATTTCCATTTTGCCTCATGATATACTTATTTCTATGTGTCCACAAAGTCTTAATAGCAATCTGCATAGTTGCATTGCAGTTGCATACCTACAACCAAACCATCTTTTTGTCCTTCCTCAGTAAAAGTATTTGTTCTATGAGAAACAGATCTAATGAAGTCTTACTTTTCTATGGGTTTGTCTTTTGAAGGGAGTGGCTGTGGAGAAAAATCTCTTTACTGCTCTCGCCCCTCTCCCCCTCTCTCTCTCCCCCCCCCCCCATCTCGGTTTGACGGTTCAGATGGTAGCATCAATTTTAGCCACATTTGAATTCTGTAGCCAGCAACTGACCAGCCAATACACACAGGCTGTTGGCTGCTGCCTCTTAGCATGACTAAGGCATTGGATTTTGTCCAATGACTTCAAATGCTTTTATGGGAGAGAACAGTTCAATGGCATCCTTAAGGATGTAAGGCAAAAAATACCATTCCCTTTGCGATTATATTTCCATCGGGTTTTTAGTTTGATATACCCATTTCTTACGTTACCTTAAATAAATAAATGGCAGAGTATTACTGGCTTCTCGGTGAAAAAGAAGCATGTGACCTATGAAAAACGAAGGGAACTTGTTAAAACTGGAGAGTGCACCTGCTTGGATTTGTATGTTCTCTTTCTGAATTCACCTATGCCATAGCTCATGGATCAGAGATATGCAGTGAATCATCCTGCTGGACAGAATGGGACACGCAGAGTAAATTAAGTTTGTCATCTCTCTGTGAGATTTTCTCATTTGCTCACTACCTGTAGGAGGGGATTTTCATAGTAATGTGACCTGTCTTCACGCTCCATTTATCATCTCCCAATTGATGTATATAATCTTGGTTGAACAGATAGATAATGGAGGAAACACGTAAAGTGTTGAATGCTTGAGCAACAGATCTGAAAAGAACAGGTAGGCAAGAATTGAAGTGCAAATGTTTAAAGACAAAAATTGGCATTCTTCCCTGACAGGAGATCTTAATGCAAGTTTGTTATTATTTTCTTGTTACAGAAGATGACAGAATGTGAAATTACAATGTAAATCTCTTCTATTTGCTAGCATTGTACATGACTTTTCTGTTTTATTACTTTTACTGAATAGGACTTTAATATGTTTGCTTATAGTATCAATAGAAAACACTGGTTTCACATCTGTGAACAGGAAAATGTCAAGGCATGATGAAAAAATGCTGCTTTTTACTGTTTCAGAGATTGCCACAAAGCTGACTGCACACTTTTGTTGTTGATTTCCAGAAAGAAATCCTCTTGCACTATTTTACCAGGAAAATCATCTTTCTCCTCCCTGCACATAAAGCATGAGAAACTGTGGCAAAACAACAAACATGTTCTATAACTGCAGCATAGCAGCCTTTGACAATTTGGTATCTTCAATACAAAGAATAAAAACCTTGTAGGAAAGTAGGAAACTATGTATTTTTTTCTGAAACTAAGGTAGTGGGAGGTTTTTCTTGCCCTACCAATGGCTGGTAGAGGAGATGCTGTGGAAATGGGTTTGAAGACCTGTCTCAACTGTCATGAAATCAAACTCTTCAGGTTTTGGGGGGGGGGGGGCGGTTCCAAATGTGCAAGGCTTGTCATGTGTAGGGATATTCGCATATCAGGTAAAAGGGATGTGTGCATTGGCAGATTTTTTTCCCTCTCTCAATATTCCTGTCTGGCCAGTTATTTAATCCGTGCAGGAACCTTTCTTGTAGCAACTTAAAAACATTAAGAAACTTTGCCTAATGCTTTAGTCACTTTTTCTTTCTATTAAGAGGATCTTGGGCATTTCTGAGACAGAAAATCAGTACATCATCTATTATACTAATCTCTGAGACATGAGATCTAGCTGTATTGATGGTGAAAGGCTCCAGAGCATTCTGGAGACGTGTAAAATTCTGGTCTTCCTGAAGTATTTAAGGAGATTGAGAATGTAAGTATTTAAAAAGAAATTCTTCAAATTTCTGCTTTATATCATTCAATGTATTATACCTTTTTTTTTTTTAAACCATACCATAAAGAGATTCTTTTTATGATTGCTTCCAAGTCAGCCTGACTTGTTCCTGTGTGCAGAGTAGCTGGAACAGAAAACCGTAAAACAGCTGACAAAGTCTGCTGTTGCAAGAAAATCATGTCCCAGTTACCAGGATTTAAGCAAGATGTGTCTCTTCCGGTACTTGCAGATCTCTGCAAAACATTTTGGTACCGTTGTCCACAGGTTTGATCAGATCTCTCTTCAGAATTCGGTTGCCTAATGTTAGCTGCAAATGTGTGATGAGAAGTTCATCTTACAGTGCAGGCCGCATGCACCTCCAGGTCCCTGTCCTGCTCTTCAGGACGGATGCCACCAGGAACCGTGGCCAGTTCAGTGCGTTGAAGCACAGGAGGAGAAGGAGGATGTGGAATTGATCTTAGTGACTGGACCATGCACTTCAGGTTCACACCAACCTACCTGTGAGGGAAATATGGAGCCAACATATGGCTTAAGCCTCCTAGGAATGCAGGACCAGTGGGAGGTGCTTCTGAGGGACTATGCCATGCACAGCGTATGAATCTTGAACATAATCGGAATGTATCCTCTCAGCATGACCAGAAAATAGTTTCTGATCAGGGTCTTCACTTGCTACCTGGATTCCTTCAGTTATTTGATATTGTTGTCTTAGTTTTGTGGTTTTTTTTCCCTAGGGGAAACCGTGGCTTTGCCTGGCCAGAAAGAGTAGCAGTGACCATAGCAATTTAACATGCAACATGAATTGATGTCTTTCTTGGAACAGGGAAAAAGGGGTTCCAAAGGTGTTAATACCTCTGATTTAGTTGAAACTGTTCATGAGTGAAGGAAAATTAAAAGATTTCCTGATGCCCCTAACTCCTTTCTTACAGGTTTGAGACATATACTACATTCCTATCTTACCTCCCCTTCATCCAAATGTTCCTGGTTAATCTGTTCAAATCAAACTCTTGCACAGCAGCTGCAAGGTAAGCCAGATCCTCCCATTTATTTTTGAGGTTGGTTTGTTCTCTTTCAGAATTGGTTTTCTTTGCAGTGTAGGTACGCTGAGCTTTGCCATTTGCTGGAACCCTTTTTCTGAAAAGCGTGGTATGTCCAGTTACTGCTTAGAGCTTGGGAATTAATTTGTGAAGGAAAATAAAAAGGGAAAAAAAAGAGTTTTTTCTCTTCCTGACCAGGTTTGGGATCTAGTTAGTGATCTAGTGACATGGCACTTTTGTTGCAGGAGACTGCACTTCCTTGGTTTTCGCTCAGCCGGAGCTTTAATTACAACAGAGGTCAAAGGCTCCCTCTTTTCAGCATCCTCTCTGAATTTGGAGACAATGAAATGGTTCACCATTGAGTGAAAATATCCTCACCTGCCTAGAAAAGCATCCTGCCTAGCATCTGGCTGTTGCCTGGTTGGAGACCTGACACGCAGCTGCAAGCCGTTGCAGCTGATGCACCACCGGTGCAGTCCCATGCCGGGAGGGATGTGTTACTTTTTCGTGAGTCTGGATGTGCTCTGTCTCTCTAGGGTGTGCCAGCGTGGTTAGTGTTAAACTCAATCAGCTTGGATTTTGATCTGTCAAAGTTTGGATCTTCCTCAAGTCACATTTTTTCACTTCTTGTTTTTCCAGTTTTGGTGTTTTTTGTGTTTTTTTTCCCTGAGATTTGCAGGAAGTTCTGAATGTTGCACATTTTCCTAGGTTATGTTTGAGGTATTTTTATGACTTTCAACTCTTTTTTTTTTTTTTTCTTTTCTGAGAAAGCAAGAAAACCAGAGTTGGTGAAGTCCCAGCAACATCTCATGGATTCATTAACTCTTACCTTGGTGTCTACCAAAGTCTGAAAGTGCCGGTACAAATCACCTCAAACATCCATGGACTTGGACCGTTTATCTGCACGAACCACTCCATCTCTTCTCTGAGCAATGTAATTTCTCATGGTGCATTCAAAAGCACTGGAATGCTTTATCCCAATTTCTTTATTTTCTGAGTCTGTCCCTCCTGTTGTCCACAGGAGTGGTCTTCTGGAACATTTTAGTGCTGTGATGTACAACCTCAGTTTCTGCCCTAATACCCTGATAATTTAAATACTTTCCTTTCTTTTCTTTCATCATTTCATTAATTCACTTGATGCTGTGAAACTTGCTTTCTTGCTACTTCTTACCTTTCCCAAAGTGATTGCTCAGAATTACACACTGCAGCAAACTTCTATACAACATAAAATCATCTTAACTTAGGCAGAATCCTGGTTGCAAAGTTCCTCACACAGGATATCAGTTCTCTTGACTCGTCTGTTTACGTGGCAAATGCCAGAGGACTCACCCAGTAAGTAGTATGCTTGTGTGGTAGCAGATAACAAGAACTTTACTTACTAACTTAATCATGCAATACAACAATTAAATGAAGACCAGTGTGATACTAGTATGATATGGCAAATTCTTGTGCTGTGGTACATGTCTAGGAGGTGTGTTTGGAAATTAAATGCAGACAAAGCATGCTTGCTGGCTACTTGGCATTCAAGCTATTCTTCCTAATCTTTTGCTTCTGGAAAGACTCAATCCATCTGTCCCTTACCTTTGACAGTTTCCGATGCCATAACTCCTGCTTAGTCTAACTAAAGCTAACTTGACTGAAGCTGCCAGTAAGTTACTCATACATTCCAGCCTAGTACTTGTGTTCTGATTCTGTTTTTATGTTTAATGATTTTCAGATGCTAATTTCTATATTATCTTACAGTGAATTCTATACTTGGGCATCTTTGAAAAGTTATGATTAAATGGGAAGTCTACATGTTCCATGATTGCTCCAGAGAACTGCAATGGATCTGTAAAGATCAGTAAATCATGACTCCCTTTACAGTAGCCACATTGCTTTCTTCTCAACAGATCATCTTTATGCAGCTGTACATTAATTCCATTCTCTGTTATAGTTTCTACTAAGGTCTCTGGTATGGAGACCAAACTTACTGCTCTGTCATTTTTTTATATCCTTCCTGAGGGTTTCCTTGACAATTTTGAAAATTGCAAATAGGAGAATTATTTTGCCCTAAGCTACAGAAAGTGTTAAAATATTTTTATTAAATGCATAGCATTTTTGGTGAATAAACAAGATAAAACCTTGCAGTTGTGTCTGTTGGACTGATATAGCATGAATAACATACAGCATATTCACGTGCATATTTTAATAAACTTTATGTGTACCCTGTTTGCATGAGAAAGCAGATACACTAACGGCTTACTTACAAAGGTTTAATTAATATCTGTGACAATGACCACTAGAGGGTGCTCTTATCACTGTTCCATGAATGCCGTTGGACTTTCATCCGCAGAGCTAATGGGACAACTGATTTTAACACTATGAAGATTTAAGTGAATTCGTAATAAGTGGAATATTGCTAAATTATTTGAAATCAGCCATAATGCTTGGTTGTATAATCCCCACCCAAATACGCTTTCCTCTAACTTGACACTAAGCCAGACAATATCTTCAGTTACGCAGCTTCACTTTAATGCATTGTGGTTTTTTACATTAACACAGCTGTAAGAATAGCAAGAATTTTCGTTTACGTTAGTTATAAGACTCACACCTACAAAGTACATATTAAAATGTTTCATATTTGATACAAAAGTCAATAGCTGTTTTCCAAAAAGAAAAAGAATTTCAGTGTTTGGTGCTGCAAATACAGCGGTAAAGTTTTTGCTCTGGATGACCTGCAAAAGGACTTGATTTTGCTTTCCATCTTGTTAGTGATTTATTCAGTGAAGCTGGACAAGTAACTTACTGCTCTGTTTTCAAAGACACCTCATTTTCCACGTCCCAGAATTTATCATTTTTGGTGAGTTTTATGCCTTTGTTTGCTGGTGTGTAAAATGAGAGTGTATCCATCTTGGTTTTAAAATGCCACTTACATTCCTAACAGAGAGTGGATGCAATGTTGGAGCAGCATTTCCCACTTGACTGCCAGTTAGTGAAGTACGTGTGTTAAACATGATTCAGTACACAGGTAAGCCACTCGGCTAACCTGGCTTCAAATGCGATGATCAGACTGCTGTATTTGCACACACATCACTAATCTTTTGTGCTGGTTTGTGCTGACACCATAACAGCTTCCAAGCAGACCACCCACCCTGCAGTGCAGGAATGCTTTTTACAGAATTGACAGACCTTTGGGTTGTTTCCTTTTTTTTTTTTTTTTTAAATCCTGTTCCTCTGAATCTGTCGTTTGTAGAACAATAGATGCAAATAATGGTGGCAACGTTCAGTTTTCTGCGTGTTCGTGCTCCTGACAAAAGAGCATCGAGACTAGAGGAGGGAGTTTTGCCGCCGTAGAAGCTGAAGCTGATGAGATTTACTCCCGCTGTAAGTCACACTGTGCAGTTTTGAATGAAGCAGCCAGCTTCTGGCTGTTTCTTTTTTCTTCTTCTCTGAAACTGAAAGGAGGCAGCCCTGAGAGGCACAGCAACTGAGGCGAAAGCTGCTGTACTGCTGAATTAACCCAAACCACAGCTATGTCACCCTGGAGTCAGAAGTCCAGGGGCTTGTCTGCACGCTAGGACTTCCACCCAGCATGGCAGCGCGGTGAAGGCTCTGTCCCATCCTTACAAGGGGGCCTCCAGCAGCACCGGGTGCCTCTGCCAGGAACGGCCGTGTCTGTGCTAGGGCTAGCAGCGCGGAGTTGCTCTGCCATGTTAGAGATGCTCCTGCTGACCTGACACTACTCCAAAATGTCCATTCACTGAAATCGGTACTTTTTGTCCATTTCAGCTCTAGTTTGTCAAAGCATATTTCCTAGACTTTCTTACTAATGATTAAAAATACAGGTCTTTAAGGCAAACACCTAAGAAAAGTGCATCCTTTCTGTGCACTCCCCAGGGCAAACAGTGGTGTACTCAGCTGTATTTAATGTGACTTTCAGTGAGCATAAAAGTCATGTGTAAGTCATGGGCACATGTTACAGTGACCTCAAGCCACCAGTGATATCTCTTCAGTGAGCTCTCTATTGGGAGTGTCTAGCACCACCGGTGAAGACAGCTGCTAGCAAGATGGTACAAGATCACGTAAAGGATTAGGAGCACAGTTCTAGTAAAAATCTCTGGATACCTATCAGAAGCAAGGAATCAATTAATTAAACAGAGCCTGCTCCAGGTGTCCTCCAGCTAGCTCACAGGATCTTAAAGCACTTGGAATCCTTACATTAAAATCATCTTCTACAGAAAGCGGCTCCCTGGTGGATTGTCACACATCATTCGTCTCTCTTCATACACTAGCTTTGTTGATTAGCAGTGTGTAGCCCAGCTAGGGAGGAGAAGAGGAGAACCACTCAGGATGAGCTAAATAAGTATAGCCCTTCTTAAATTTTGGAGACCTCAGTATCTGGGGAGTCGCTCTAGAGACAGGATTCCTGAGCAAGTCCTCTTTTTCCCATGCAGAAGTTTTGTACAGGCCAAAAAACAGAATCTGGGCTGTTTTTCCAGTATTTCTGAGTGTCTGGTAGTCTATTCAGAGAGTAGCGCTGTGTGACGCAGCAATAAATATCTCCAAATGTACGGTCAATATCCAAGCATCCTGAATGGCAACCACAATGTGTGCAGACCTATTTTTAATGTGTACAACCAGTGAATCCAAAACAACCTGAAAGCTTCAAAACCTTGGTCCATGATTTCTGTAGTCAACCTGCTTGTGCTCAACCAGTCCTGGGTGTTCTGGGCACACCCGTAAAATCATCCTCTGTGTGTGCTCAGTAAATCCAGCATGCGTACGTAGTGCTCACTATGGAACTGCTGTGCAAGACGTATGTGTTGAGACGTCATCTGGTAGAAATATGGGAGCCTTATACAAAAGTGTTAGTGATTATTCTGTCATTACCCCAACTGAGAGTCTGATTAGGGATGAAAAATCCTATGTCAAATTTCTGCTTGAGGTATTTTGGCTCCAGCCACAACGTGTAAAGAATCTTTCACAAGATAACATTTGACCACTGTTGTAAGACTGCGGTCTACACGTTGCTCAGTCAGCTTCAGTTACTTCTGGGCCCTCCAGCTGCACAGAAAGAGCAAGTAATTTGAGTTCCTGGGTTGCAAAAGGGACAAGGCAAATGTACATTAGAGTTTGCCTGCTTGAGTAGTTAGATCTGGCCCATCTCAGTGCATTCAGTGCTAAACAATTGTGAATTTGCTTAGTAAACACCTGAGATGTGCCAGAAACTGGAGAAATAAGTGAGATAAAAAAGGACATGCTTTGAATTGCTTTCATGCTTATCTTTTCAGTCAGTAAACAAGCACATGGATAGCATCTCCAGATTCTGCAAAGCTCTGACAGATGTGTGTTCTGCTTCCTAAGGTTTGCTGTTAGTGACAGGAGATGCTATTCAGGTCTTGTCAGTGTTGCAATAATTTACACTTCCTTTCCCTTCTACCAGGAAGAGCAAATTACAGACAGAGGGAGAGAGAGGGAGAAAGAGAAAAATAATATTGTTGTTATTCCTGAGAGTATAGAGGCGATTTTCATGAAGGAATTCAGCTAAGGCTGCAGATCTGAGCTCTCATGTGAGTACCATACAGCTTTTGTTAGCTCCAACAAGTGTCTCTCTGAGGGATGATTTTGCTCACCTCTTGCAGTCATGCAAAAATGCATCTAAGCTGGTCCTTTAAACTGTCCATGACATTAACTGGGGTCCATGAGAGACTGCTACAGATGATTTGGACTTTGCGTCTTAGGAAGGGCTGAATCACAGGAGCTGCCCATTTCTCTCCTTTAGGGGTAAAGTGAACCACTTACCAGTGTCCACCTGATCCCACGTGGGACAACAGGCATAGTGTCATTGCCTGTTCCTACCTTTTCTATCTGGGCAACAGTTCCTCAGGGCAATGGAGCTGGAGCTGTAGAGCCTGGTGTACCTGGCTCAACGGGGCACTGAGCTTGGGTAGAGCTGGTAGGTGATACTTTTGTTTAAAGAGTAATTAGAAACAAAAGAGATTGCTTCTGTTTTCTTTAAAACCTTCAAGTATTCCCCAGAGGGCACCACATGAAGGCTGCTACATGCTGGATCCTAAGGATGACTCTTGACGGCTCCCTACTCTTACCATGGACAAGGCGACATCTGTGAGATTTGTGAGAATCGCTACTACAGATAATCCTTCAATGAGATAGTCAGAAAAGTGGCTGAAGGTGCTTCAGCATGTGTGCCAGGTACAGCTCCTCCCTCACGCAAATCCTTTCCAGCACTGCAGGGCGGGCAGCAGTGCAGAGGTACTGTGTGAGTCAGAGCTGACGGCTGAGCACCGAACCACCCAAGAATTCTGTGGGTTGGTGTCTCAATCGTGCATGGAGGATGTTGTTCCTCTGTCAGAAACACTTATGTATTTGATCAAACATGGATGATCAGTCCTGGCTTGCAAGGCTGGTCACACCGGATGGGATATGGTTCCCAGAATCTGACAAAGATTTATGTCAGAAAGCATCTCTGGAAGTTTCCAGTCCAACCCTGTGTGCTCAGCAGGGCTCACCACAATGCTAGGTCAAGTAGCTCAGGCCCTCATCCAGTTGAGTGCTCAATATCTTCAAGGACGGAGATCCCACCATCTGTCTGGCGCCTGTCCCAGGGCTGCACTGCTCTCACGGAAAGTTTTCTCCTCACATCCAACCCCTCTTGCAACTTGTGCCCCTGGCCTTCTGCCCTGTCACTGGGCACCTCTGAGAAGAATCTGGCTCTGTCTTCTCTGTAATGCCCTTCAGGCAGTGGGAGACTATAACTAGGACGCCCCTCAGCTGTCTCCTTTCCACACTAAGCAAGCTTTCCTTCATACAAGTCATTAACTATGTTTTGTAGAATGGCTTCAGACAAGAACATCTCTTTAACTCGGTCAAGAATACGTTAATCTCCAGTCAGGAGCTGGCAACAGGCAGCATAAAGGCAGGGCACATTTTCTTTAGATGGCATGAGGCAGCGTGCTGATGGAAGTCACTGTGGCCAGTTTTTAATGATGATAGTAATGATTTAATGATGCATGGGAATGAGGTGGGGCAATGGGGAGGTGTAAATCTCTGTGAATGGTTCACCACAGTTGGCTGACCCAGGAGATGGTCTCATGCTCCTCCTTACTCAGCATCACAGTTTGGCCCTGTTTGTTGGGTCAGGGTATGTTCCTCCTGACCACAGCAGTATTTGCTTTGGTGGCTTTTCTCTTTTCCCATTACTTTGTCCATCCACTTCTGCGAGTTTGTCTTGTGGGTTTTTGAGCCAGGCAAAACTGCTGGATCTACAATAACTAACAGTAATGGGTCACACAGCTGGATTGTGTATGGTAGGAAGAAGTACCTCCTCTGGCTGAATGTGAAGCTGCCATCTGCTAGTTTCATTTCTTGCCTCTTTGTTCTTGTACTGAGAGACAGATGAGTAGTTATTGCCTATTGACCTTCTCCTTGCCTCTCACCTCTGATGTGATCTACTTTCACTCTAGTCATCTCTTTTCTAGACCAATGTGTCTTGATATAGTTGGCTGATGAAAAAATTCTTCCTTACTTCTCATCATCCTCCCAATATCTTTCTGTCCTTTTCCAGTTCTTCCATCTCCTTTCTGAGCCGCGGAGATAAAGGTTAAATATTACTCCAGTGGCATTGTAAGAGGCATGTGAAAGAGGAGACTTAAAAGGAGGTGTTTGGATATGTTTAGTGAGGAGGAGAGAATTGGCCTGTTGCTGGTTGTTTATCTAATGTTTTCTCTGGTTGTCTGAAGGCAACAGTGATGTAGGCAAAAATTATGACCTGGACAAGATCTTACCAGCATCACTGTCACCTTCACCTTTGCCCAGGCCCTGGTCCTTTAGGCATCTTCAGTAAAGGTCCCAGTGGTGTTGTAACCATTTCCATGTTGCCTAATTTGCTGCCTGCCAAGATGCATTTGAAAACAAAGACAGTCCCTTCCCCTGCCCCGAGGATGAGAACTGTAATCCTATGAGAGCACTTTTGAAGAAAAACTGCTCCTTTTATTTCATTCCCCTCTTTTTTTCCCTGTCTACAATGGTCAGAAGGTACTGTTTCAAGGTGGCATCTGAAAACTCACTCTCACTCATTTGCCACTGGGAGGTTAAGACAGATTGTTCCATGACTGCCCCACAGATGTAATCTGGAGATGTTTTCCATGTTTGTTGCTGGGGCTGGTTTCAGAATCCAGACCAATCCCATGTGTGGAAATGGCTTTGTCATGTCCAGGTGTTGAGATGAGACAGGACATTTCAGTGATGGCCTCTAAGGCAGAGGCACCCACAAGAGTTACTGTACAATGGGACTAGGAAGGCTGGAAAGTAGAAGAGACCCTTCAGAGATGATGTGACCCATGAAGCAAGGCTGCTGGAGAAACATCTGGCGGGAGAAGAGAGTTCTTGCAGTGACTTGCAATGGACCCTGGAGGCCCCACAGCAGGTAACACTGGAGTCATTCCCCCTGCAGTTTCGTGTGTGAGGGTCACAATCCTCAAGCCCTGAAAGCAATTCAGGTCAAGCTAATACCACAGTTATTAAAGCAGCTGAACCCATTGGTTTTACTATTAGAAAATGGCTTCTCAGACATACCTGGAAGAAATGGAGCTATTTTATTTTCTGAGTTGCCTTCTGCAGAGCAAATAGCCGGGGAGGGGCGGGGGGGAAGGGAGGGGGTGCGTGTAGGGGTGTGTATGTTTGGGGAGAGGGGCGTTAAAGCTCAGCTCAGGCTGAAAAGCACTCAGGATTGTAGACGGGGGAAGGCTGGCAGGATTTTCTATCTGCTTTCAGCATTTGTAAGTATTTGTAAATACACGGGTCTGGGTTTGGCCAAGGAGTCAGCCCCCATTTTTGCCAGCGTGGCCCAGATCTCGGAAGCTTATTGTGCAGGGCTTGTGGCAGCCGGAGCAAGAGCTGCTCTTTGTGCAGATGTGGCTGTCCTAAAGTAAGCAATGGGCACTCAAGGGGGCAGCAGAAAAACAGATGAAGCAGTAGTCTGTAATTTTCTACTAGGAATGATATGCTAGTGAGATGCCCTGAGCTTTTTACAGAATTATCTTCTCTTGCTGTTGGAATATTTTCTCTTTCCAAGCCATAAACTACAGCTGAAAAGCAAATATGCTGCTTTAAGAATAGCTCAGAGAGCAGCAAAGAGCGGATTTTTGCAAACCATTTTTTCAAACCATCGTTCCTGGTCTCCTTGCCCACAAGCCACCCCCACGGTTCAAGGCACAACAGTTGCAGTGATGCTTTAGATACACATACAACTATGGGCAGCTCTATAATGCTATGAGATCTCCATCACCTGTGATAAAAGAAGACATGACATGTATGCTGCTTTGGCCTTAAATCCCACGGCATCTGTCCTTCCCCATCCCCCAGTTCTGCTTCATGACCCAAATCTTCACCTAAATACCATCTCTGTGCTTTCCTTTAACTTCCACCAAATCCTGCAGGGGATCTTTTACGTATGAGAGCTTCTTCCTCTGGCTGCATACCCAAGAAACCATTTTAACAAACGTAGAAGATGGACAGAGGTTTTGTGCTCCTCTGTTATTCCTTGCAGCAAACGCATGCCCACTGGGGGAATCAGGTTGTTTTCTTGTTCAAGGAGTCATTGGAGATGAACCTCCTTTCGAAGTCCTGGCAGGATAAAGCTGCTTCTCCTGGCAGCAATTGAAACATATGCCATGAGAGGAAACACTGGGATAGGTGGCATCCAGACTCCCAGGGCGGGAGGAGAGCTGGCTGATGCTGGGAGGTATCATTCATACAACCTCTGCATCTGCATGGATAACTATCTGACCGTGTGTTGTAGCAGCTCTGCCAGCTTTTTTCAGTCTGTGGAGATTGCTGGGGTGGAGGAAGGGAGAAGAAGCCCCACTCTTCGGGATATGGATGTTTTACACTGTGGCGTACAGCACTGCTGAGGAAGATGGACAGGAAGATGCACCGGCTGTGTCAAGACAGGAACACCAAGGTATGTCTGCACTGGTCAGTGAAACAAGACCTGGACTTCTGTTCAGTGTTCCTCCTTGCTGCTGCTTTGGCTCAGATACTCCCAAACAATGTCCAGGCCTGGGAGCGCTCCCCATCTGCAGTTTGGACGTGGCCATCTGGTGCGGTGGAGGGGAAAGGGGATGCAACCACGCAGACATGGGTTAGACCTGTGCTGGTTGGCCTCCAAGATGTGTAATGGTCCTGGATCCTTTGGGAAACTCCTGTAACCATCCTCACCTGCATCCCTTCAAAGTCAGGCCAAGTTCAAGCACACCTAAAGTCCCAATTGCAGAGGTGTCCCACCAGATGACCTGCACTTCTGGGTCTTGGGCACCGTTTTTCCTTCACCCTTTGTTCTACTGACTGAAGCCAGCCCCAAGTTCCTGAGCAGCAACACTGGCTAAGCAGATGGTACGAGTGTCTAGGTGACATGTCGCTTGGAGGGGTGCCCTGCCGTCAGCACCGCGCAGGAGCTAGGACGTGTTCCTGCCAGGGCTGTGGGGAACAGACAGACACAAATGTGCGATAACACAGAAACAGCATGGCCTGCTGTGGTGCATCCCCTGGAGTGCATACTCTAGGGGGTATCCCCTGGAGCTGGCTAAGTGCCTCTCTCCCTGCTACCTCCCAACTGCTGTGCATCACAGGGGGTGCAGTCGTCCAAGGGAAAAGAGTCTGGAGCCTCCATGCCCTTGCCCAGGTAAGGACAGCTTTGGTGCCTTCTGTAGACGTAAGAGTTGCCACACACCCGATCCAGCTCCCAGACAGCTTTAGCTCTTCTGCTGTGTGCCACTGCTTTTGGGAATATGCGAGAAACTTAAGGATAAGTTAACAATAGTGAGAACAGGCTTGTCTGTATTGCCAGTCCTGCTGGGGGGCCCCAGCAAGCCTTTAAACAGCAGGAATGGCACTGTGCAGCACTGGCCCAGGGCAGGTGCCATCTGACTGCTCAGGCAGGCAGAGATGCTCTTCAGCGGTGCCCAGCAAAGAGAATGGAGCAGGAAACCAAAGAGAGAGAAGCTTAGGCCAGCAAGGGAGAAGAATGGTCAAGGAGGATGCTTATTTCTTTGATATTCTGCTCTTTGCTCCTGGTGAGAAAAACATTCATGAAAGTCCTTCTGCAGCACTGGTGCAGCCAGGTCTTCGTCACAGCGTCCACGAAGGAGAAGCAGACAGTTCTCAACCTGTCTGATTGCTGCTGTGGGCATGGTTTGTACTTGCTTCATTTCTGCCTGTCTCATTGCTTCACGGTTCATTTGGCTGAACTCTTCATACAAAATAACGTGTTAGACGAGCTCTGTGCTGGGAACGTTGCGGGAAGGCACTAGCTGTCCAGGGAAGGGATGGGCAAAGGGACTCTGCTTTCAGCATCTGTACTGACTGCCTACTGAGCAATTGTGCTTGTTTGCTGTGTCAACCCATCTAGAATAATAATAATGTTTCAAGTCAAAGAAACACACCTATGAAACCAAACCTTCCTGGCCAGTGGCTGTGCCCTCGAGCCTCCTGCAGTGCGTCCTACCAGCTTGTTCCAAATCAGCTTTGTATTAAACAAGGAAGAGTGAGACTAGCACGTGCCTGATGTTTTTGTTGAAAAAACTTCAGTTACAAATGAGTGGAAGAGGCATTTCCCTTCCAGACCTTCATTTTATGTCCCTTTTCAGCAGTGCTGTTAAGTGGGTTAACAAGCTTAACAAGCCGAAGGATGGGTTGCCGCTTTGTTTTTTTGGAAAACAGCATAGGGGGGTGCCTCTGCCACAGCAGGGCACGGAAATGCATGAGCGGGGTTGAGGGAAGGGAAAGGGAAAGGCCTGGGTGAAGGCATGGACCACAAAGACTAAGAGAAATACGGTCTCCCCAGCACCAGCTCCCCTCTCCCAGACACTTGCTCCTCAGACAGCCCAAAGCAGCTCCTCAGCCCGGGTTTGTTAGCGGCCACCCCACAGCAAGGGGGCTGGAGATGAGGTCGGGAAGAATGGTGCTGCCCCATGCCGCTGTGGTGCACCTCTGTCCTGCCCCACCGCTGAGTGTCTGGGACGGGGGGCACCAGGGTGAGAGGCAGCGCAAGGGTCCGTGTCCCTGTCCCAGCTGAGCCTGCTGCCAGGGTGGCTCAGGATAGGCTCTCGGTCTGGTGGCAGACTGAGATGTGGAGGGCCACTGCAGAAGGTAGGGACTGGAGCTAAGGAAAGATTAGAGGAGGGCAAGCAACTTAGTGTTTTTAGTACTGTTAGTGAAAAGAGTGAGCTGAGGTCTTTTAAACTTGTATCTCATGTCCAGAATTGCTCTTTAAGTTCTGGCTCTGAAAAGCTCATGGCAAACAGTGATGGTGGCTGAGCAAGAGGTGGGTCAAGAGGGATGCTCAGCCCCCAGCTGAGTTCACAGACCTGTGTAAAACAAGCCCTGTTTCAATTACTCCAAGGGCTATGAAATAAATGCTGAAAGCCTCCCTACATCCCCAAATCAAACAACTGTAAAATCCACACCCGAGGGTCATAAAAATAATGGAAAAATATAGATTAGAAGAGAAACACGTGGAGGCCCCTGGTCCAACCCCCTGCTCGAAGCAGGGCTCACCAAAGCTAGGCCAGGTTGCTCAGGGCCTTGTCCTGTGAAGTCTGGAATAGCCCAGGATAGAGGTCCCGCCACCTCTTATCTGGGCGTGTCTGCACCACTGATGGGAAGGAATCTTTTCCTTATATCCAACCAGAATTCCCCCTGTTGCAACCTGTGCCTGTTTTCTCTCACCATTTCCTCATGCACCTCAGAGAAGAGTCTTTGTCTTTTGTCTTGCTCAAGTAGGCAATGGCTGACTGCAAATAGATCCCCCTGGAGCCTTGTCTTCTTCAGGCTGAACAAGCCCAGTTCCCTCTGCTTCATCCCATAATGTCCTGCACTTCTATTCCCAGGACATGTCTGTGATCCTGTGTTTGAACTCTTCAGTTTATCAACATCCTTCCCATCTTGGGAAACCCAAAACTTGTCTCAAAACTCCAGATGAGCTGAGCAGAGGGGTGCAGGCGCTCTCTGCAAGGTTTGGGTATGCTTCATGCTAGCCAGTTTTCAAGACGTGTGCTCGCATCATCTTTTGTTGCTGGGTCTAGAAGGTGTGCAGAAAGGACAGTGATGGCGTATCTTCACAGTGTCTGCCTTCTGCTGCTGGAAACTGTCTAGATGACTTGGGGACAGTGGAGTATGCTCGTGTACAGTAGCACGAGACTGGCTCAGAGCTCCCATTTGCTATATGCATTTTGAAATGTACAAACCTCTAGCTGCACAGGACTTTATTGCTTGCCCAATTCATGTATTCCATCCTACAGACTCATACATGAACTAATACTGGTTTTAGAAATCCTCTGTGGAAGTACGATATGCCTGACATACTTCCACTGTCCCTGTGTTTGGAAACATTCCTTAAAGGCTTTGTATTATTTGATATTTACATCGTTTCACTCTATGTTCTTGCAATTTCTAACTGGCATTTATTTACAGAACAGAGTGCAAGAAGTACTTTTGACAAGCACATGTAGTGACTGGTTTCAGAAAGATGGGGCAGGGCTCGCCTTACAGACATTTTTAGACTTAATTAGGAAAGGTTGTGGGGAAGAAATAGCTGCACCTACATTTTTCTGTTTCCCACTGGTTTTAGCTTCTGCAGTGTGGGATACACTTTTTTGTGTAGGCAGCCAAGTTTGTCTGACTCTTTACAGGCACAGTGGTACAGCACACTGGAGTCTGTTCCCAGCTTTCAGCTGGGCTGGTCTTCCTCAGAGGGATACAACTTGAGGCTGCAGAGCACCCCAAGCAGTTGTGTAGTCAACCCTCTGTTAAAGCAAGAGATGCCATACCAGCATCAGGGATTTTGTTTATGGCACAGGTTTTACATGGACATAGCTGCCTCTTTAACCTGTGTCTAGGAAAGACAGTCTTTCTGCTTCACTACGTTGTGACAAACGGGTTGTTGAAAGAGGTTAAAACAGCCTTTGTACAGGGGTCTTTCCTTCTCATATAGCTTTCTGTTCATTTGCTCCTGTTTCTACAGCAGTACAAGGCAATGGATAGACAAGGTTCCAGAAGACTCAGCTGTCTCTGAGAAGTGAGATGTTGTTACCATGAGCAGAAACAAAAAAAACCCCAAAAAGGATCAAGTCTCTTGTACAGCTTTCCTGCTCCCCTCCATCTACCAGAAAGATTTGTTTTAAATGCAGAAAATTATTTATTTTCTAACAGAAATAGCTAAGAGATTTGACTCATCCCTTGTGATCCTCCAAAACCAGAAGCTGCTCCTGCAAGCTGCTAGCTGACTAAATTCTGTACACTGCAAAGCAAGTTTGCATTTCCCCAGAGGTGATTGGAAGTGATCTTGCTGAGCTCTCCAGTATTAAAGTTGAAGTGTATTTCCTTGCACCCAAGGTTTTTTCCGTGATTGCACAAAGCAGGCAGGTGGAGTTTAGGAGCAGCTGTATTTCACCTTTTGGAAATGAATGACTTCTGGGTTATTTTCTAGCTTTTCAGTAGTCAGAATAGCAGATTACTCATCTGTTCTTGTTAAACAGATTTCAGGAATGGCTGAAATCCCAGCTCATGTTTTAAGAATATATAACAATTTGATTCTTTTGCTTCCTTGTGCTTTGACAGTGCATTGTATCTCTGAATGGCTTTAAAATGCCAGGAACAGATCAGATGCCCAGAAGACAGTCATGTCAAGCTATGCTTGTGTGTTTGGGGTAGTTCATTTCTATATAGGCAGACTTCAGAAATAAGCAGCAAAGGCATCTAGGGTGAACTCCAGATCTATGCATCTTCCCAGCAGAGTGGCCACTTATACATAATGTAATTGCTTGTAGTTAAATTGGATGTGTGTGTCTTCACTTTGTAATGTAATACATACACAGCCATATCTGATTGTGGCATTATGCCCAGTATTGCCTTCTATGAAGTATTAACAAATTGAAAGGCAAGGTGTTGTCTTATAATAGCAAATTTTTAATGAATAGTGAAAGTTAAATTCCTTTTTCCCCAAACCTCTGGGTTCAAATGTCACATATTTTCCCCGCCACCATTACTGCTATTGTTCTAGTTGAAAGCTGAGATCCTCATGTAATCCTATGTCTGTGGAAGCAGGCTTTTTCAGAAAAATGTGGAGCAATGTAAGACTCTGAGAAATCCAACAAAGCTTGTGGCAGCACACCCCCCACATGCTGGCTGCCACAACGCTGTAGCACATTTTGGTGGTTAGGTGCTAAAACGAACTGAGACCCACTGAGAGTCACTCAACTCGTGAGAGGTGCACCAGCGCACAAGGAGACATGTGAGAAGACATCATTTGCAAGTGATCCTGCCTGCAGTCAGGCTCAGGCCGTAACCATCAGGGTCATCCCTCTCCTTCCCCAGGTGCAGAAATCCCCTTGGGGAGGGAATGGAAATGCACTGCTGGTGACCCAGTGTTCAGTTCTCAGGTGTTCAGCAGGAAAGGGGCTGACCTGCAACCCTGACCTCTTACTGAGAAAGGCAAAGGCAAAAGGGAGAGGGGAGTCATGAAGTGTTCTTTGACGCTTCTTGCTCTGAGTTTTGCATTTTGGATTCTGCATGTTAAGGAAAACCTTGCTGCTGTTTGGATTGGACTTCCCAGATCACCATCAAAAACCCATAAGGCTTTATCCCGAAGATGATGTTTGCTACAGGGTCAAGAAATTTCTTTTCTCATGCCTTTCTGCCATAGTGGTCTGGTGGTAATACTCTAATGATATTATTAGGTGGACCTCAAGTAAAGCCTTGTGGGCTCTTCAGGATCTGAAGATTACTTCTTAGTCCAAGAACATGCCTCTGTTTCTGGGGTATGACACTCGTGTCTAGCAATATTGCAGGCATGTCTAAGAAAATATTCACCCCTGTTTTTGTATTAAATTTTGCCTGGAGACAGAGAGGAAGGTAGTGCTTGGCTCATGCCTATAACTATTCAATAATCACTAGGTCTTTGTGACTTTTTTGTCTCAGTTTAATTTCATTGTTATGAAAGTGCTCACATCCACATGCCTGAGAAGCTACACAGGCAGGCAAAAGCTAAATTCCACCTGTTTGGTTACAACCATTTAGCTCCTGGAGTTGCTCACCTGGCTCTTTTGCATTGTCGTTACAAAATTCAGGATGGACCGAATCCCCTGGTGCTTGAGATCCTCAGTGTGTGTGCACCCAAAACAGCCTTTCCAGAGGTGCTGAGCCTCAAAGCTATTGTTCCTTTTAAGGAATGGTCCATGATACACCAAAATAAAACATTTCTCTGGCAGAAAAAACATAGAGGAGTAAAACTTCTGGGCTCACAAACCATATTAGCATACTGTCCTGAAGACTGCTCAAGGGAAAACACCATTTCAGCTCGAACTTTGGAGCTTACATGAAGAATGGGTTTAGTTACACCAAGGTGTTTTTTCAAAAATACATATCTAACTTAAATATCTGTTATTTTATGCATCTCTAAGTTAACAGGAGAAGTGGGTTATAGGTACACCAGAAAGGTACTAACACTTTTTTCCATCAGTGTTAATCCTATTAGAGAGTAAGATGGGCTACCCGCTGTTCTGGACTCACCGGGAGTGCAGAGGAAATTGTAAGTGCCTGCCTAAGTAATCCTCTCTACGCTGATAATTTGATTGATATGTTCTGGGCTGTTTTGTTTATGAGACATATATAGTATCACAAATACAAAAGACTGTCAGAGGGAGTGGTAAAATTGCCCTGGAATTACAGTCCTTCAAAATTCTAATAGTTAATGTGACTGCTCATTGCTTCGGAAATGGTTTGGGCGTGATAAAGCTTTATGTGCACATTTTAAGTGCATATAAAAGATAGAATCTGGATGAGGGGAAGAGGGTGCAGCTCCCTCGTTTTTGGCTTAGGGTGTCCAGGACATGATAGGGCACGTCCTGCTATTTTCTGTTCTGATAGATGTGAACTTGAAACCCAAGCCTTCAAAATGTGGGGGGGGGGAGAGGAATGCTTCCAAAGATAAGCAAAAGAGATATTTCCACTACAACAATTAAACCTGTTGAATGTGGTATGGTTAATGTACCCCCAAAAGCTATCACAGCCCAAGTGCAGAATCTGGCAGGGATCTTCCTCTACAATCTCTGGCCACTTTTGCATGAATCACTTCCCTGATAGCAGCTCACACACACAGGATCACTAAGACCAGCAAACTCTGCTTTTATGTCTTCTGCTTTTGAACGCCTGAGATGGGATTCCTTGCTTCTAGTCACCAGGCATGTGGGAAAGCCCACATCTCAGCTGAAAACAGCAGGAGCTGCAACCCACCGGTCTGCAAGGGGCCAATAATTGAAAGACTTGTCACATCTGTTCTTGGGTGGAGGAGTGGGATCTCTCCCGGGGGGAGTTAGCTAGCATGGGGAGTTACTGTGAAGCAGCCCTAGGCTGCCACGGCCTCTCTCCCCTTACCGCTTCACTTCTCTCTCTCCATGGTGTGCGCCATCTCCTGTCTACCAGCAGTGCCAAGCTCTACCACGGCTGCCAAACACAGGCAGGGCAGTTCAGTGCTCTTCCCTGCACCGAGATGAGCTTGGGGCCTAGAAGAGAGAAACAAGTCAAAGCTTAATCCGGCTGCGCTACAAGGGATGTTGACTTGTTCCTGGAAGATGGGGATAAAGCATATCTGCTTTGTAGCTGAGGGGTGTCTGCATTTGCAGCTGCAGCTCTCTGCAGGTAAAGGAGCCAGGTTCCTTGTTGTTCCTGGAGGACTGAGTAGCAATGAGTCCAGTGGGACTTTCTTCTCCTTCCTACTGGCCAGCAGACCGCAGCCACAGCTTTCAGATACTGACGCTGCTTTTCATCAGCAGTGCAGTTATCACCTGGAGATTCAACATCACAGTCACTCCACATGAGCTCCACCTTAAATCAGCCTGGAAGTTGAAGTTAGGGAGGATATGGCAGCTCCTTGCTAAGCTGGGTATTTTTCTGCATGCACATGACACCATAGCGTGCTTCTGGTTTCAGGGTGGAGTTCGAAATGTGGCTTCTGACCAGTAAAGCCTTTGTACCCTGCTGTCTCAGATCTACTAAATAAGTATTCAACAGAGAGGTCTTTTGGTTTAGTAGAGTTAAGCTGCTCAAAGTCTGTTTCCTGCAGCCGACCCTTAACTTTACACATCTCGCACCTCTGGGATCTGAACCAGCAGAGCTCAAATCTGTGACCCCAAAAGCATGACACAAAATTTTTGTACACCTGAGATGTGGGGTTGGCTGGGGAGGAAAGCAAGCAAAGAGGCCCATCCTGATGGCAGGTGCAATGTTCCTGCCTCATCCTTTTCACTGAAACCTTTTGCACTGTGATAGCATATATACTTAATTGATTTGGTAGTGAAAAGGACTCCATTTAAAATATGTGCCTAAGCACACCAGAACAGCACCTTTTTTCTTCTGTCCTGTACATGACAGTAAGTAAATGATCCAAACAAGTCCAGGTCCTGCCATTCCAGGCAGTGGAAGAAGCAGAGATCCAAAGTAGACTCCACATTAAAATTACTTTTTTTCTGAGACCAGTTGCAGGAAAGCTCCCAGCAGCTGTCACTATCCAATGGATTTGAAATCTATTGTACCCATGCAGTGACTGAGCCAATTGTTTCATTTTATCAGCCTGTGAACACTTTTTCAAAATTAAAATGTGCTTCTTTTCCCAGCTGTGAGAATGGTACAACAATACTGTATCTATGGTGACATAACTCAGAAAGTTCCCACAGGCAAGAGCTTATGTTTGTTGTTTAGTTTGCAGTGGAGTCATTCTAGGTATGATTAAATGTGTTTGTCTTTTAAAATAGGTGAAATCCACAGCCTTTAGCTACTAGCAAAGATACCTAGTTATTCATGTAGCTCACACAGTGCTAACAGCTAGTTAAGGAAATGAAGGTGACAGAAGCGAGAAACTGATAGAAAAAGCCCAGTTGAAGGACCCCTCCAGGAGGAAGGTGGTGCTAGGTCTTCTCAGGATCTTCTGTGAAGGATTCTCTGAAATGCTGATTGAGAGGGTCCCCTGCCCAGTAAGCACCGGTATGAACTTGATGATGACCTACAGAAAGAACCGGTGCAGAGGCAACCTCTTCTCTTTATTGATTGTGCTGTAAGAACAATTCTGGATACATTTCCTGTAAAGTAAAATCAAAGTTTTCATATATCTCACTTGGAAAAGGCATTTCTTGGTTCAGATATAATAACTTACAGCATTCACTAGTTATATGAGCTACTCATGGATTTGTCAGTATAATGCTTTTCCCTAAGAAAACAGCAAAGCACTGAAACGTAAGCTTTTAGAGAAACATGCAGAGAAAGAATATCTAAATTTCCCACCTAATACTTCATCGTGGCAAAATGAACTTCGAAATGCATGGAGGTATGGGGTCATCTTGAAAAGATGAGTCAGTTTTTGTTCTGAAACTCTACGGCAGGCAGTAAACTGCAAGTGCCCTGGGAGTTCGAGCATGTTAGTTTCCATACCAGATCTTTAGCTAACCCCAAGCAAAGAGCAACCGCACATTTGTCTGCGTGTGTGTGAGCTCCACACCTGTAGTAATCTGAAAGGAAGCATCATCTGCTCCCTCCTGTAGCAGCCAGATGCTGCAGGCTATGCGGTGCCCTAGGGATTAGCGTCCTGCTATTCATTTGGGCCTTTTTGGAGTGACAGGTAGAATCGTGCTTTGGCTGCAGAGCTTTGGCAGGCATACTCTAGGTATTACTCACCATACAGCTTTGTCAGGACATCAGATTAAAGCACACCCAACCTACGGATAAAGCCAGGTTTCTTTGCTGCATGTAACTCATTCCAGTAGCTCATTTTTTGTCCCAAGATAATAAAAGCATCAATGCTCCTTTTTTCTAATTAGTGAAACTATGTTTACAAGGCACTGTCAGTCCATTTCCTTCATGCTATCTGTTTTATGGTCTGGTCAAAAATGCATGAACTTTCCAACTCTAGGGGTTTACAAAAGATGAATTTCCCTGCTCGTTTTCACATATGACAAAACCTTTTTGCTGGTGCCAGTATGAAATCACGAGTGGGTTTTCTTTGTTACAGTAACAGCATATTCAGAACAGCAGGCACAAGACCGTCATGATGATTCCCAGGTAGGGCCAACACCAAAGCATCAAACTGATAAAAAAGAAAAGTTTCTCTCTGCAAATGATGATGGTTTAGGAAGGAAAAGCTTTTTGCAAGAGTTATTTTTGAGTTTTTGAGCATTACTTTTGCGGCTAAACTGAAGAAATTACGGATTTCACAGGTGAACTGCAAAGTGGGTGGAAAACGGGATGGACCGTCAGGTTCAAGGATAGTGGTCCATCAGTCAAAGTGTAGCTGGCAGACAGTTACAAGTGCCATTTCTCAGGGGTCAATACCAGGCCAATATTTTTTAACATCTTTATCAACAACCTAGAAGAAGGGATATAGGGCACTGGGGATGGTACCACACTGGGAGAGCAGCTGGAGAGGAGTGCGGCCCTTCAGAGGGGCCTCAGCAGGCTGCAGAAATGGGCTGCCAGGAACCTCCCAGAGCACAGCCTGGGCAAATGCTGTGTCCTGCCCCTGGCTGGGAGGTGCCCAGCTGTGGTGCAGGATGAGACCCACGGTCTGGAGAGCAGCTCTGTGGTCCTGGTGGACAGCAAGGGACACAGGCATCAGCTAGGGGCCCTGTGGCCTCAGTGGCTGACTGGGGCTTGGGTGGTCCTTGCAAGCCAGTGGAGGGAAGGGCTTCTCCACCGCTACATGGCACTCATCAGGCGGTATCCAGAATTAAGTCCAATTCTGGGACATCCAGTCCAAGAGAAGTTTTGAGAAAATAGAGACAAAACTTCCCCACAAGCATGGTGCAGCCCTGGGACAGGGCCCAGGGAGGCGGTGGGATCTCCATCCTTGGAGATAACCTGATCTAGCTTTGTGGTGAACCCTGCTTGGAGCAGGTGGTTGGACTAGGGACCTCCAGACATGCCTTCCAATCTAAATTTTTCTGAGCCCCTTTAATTACATTTCACAGGACTCTTGTAGCAGGACTAAAGTTGAGATGGCAAATTTGTTTTGACTGAATGCAGCTTCTTATGCCATGCCCAGGAGGCCTGTGCTGAGATTAGGTGGTGACTAACCAACAGGAGACCATATGCTCTGACAACAGGAGGGTGGCCACAAGGTCCCAGAACACACTTGTGCCTTTCCTCTTTCTGATACCTCAAGAAACCCAAACCCAGGAGAAATGATGCTGAAATAAGCAGAGTTCTGAGGCAAAACTATCACCTGTAGTAATCCCTGGATCCTAGAGAGTACACAAGACCTGCCCAAAAACCAGCTTACCATCACCAATGAAGAGGGGCCCAGGAGGCCCAATGAGAACTTGATGCCTGGCATCCCTCATCCACTGTGTCACCCCAAGTGATCTTGGCCAGACTGCTTGGGTATACACCTCTCCTGCCTATGAACACATAGGTGTGAGGGGGTATGGGAAATCTGTGAATGAGTAAGAGCGAGTGAAACCAACTTTGCTTAAAATTAAAGTGGCTTTCCTGCTCCGTAAGAGCTGAGGCAGGTCAGCCGGTTGCAGAGGTGCTAAGAAGACCCACTCCCAAGAAATCACAAAGCACTGAGTCCTTGATAAAGGTGAACTAGGGATTCCAGTGGGTGGCTCCACACATTTTGATAATACAGAGATCAACAGGACGTCAAGGATGTAAAACTTAATTTCTAGCACTTCTCTAACCTGACAGAAGTGAAACGAAACTGAAACACACACTGCAACAAGACCTGAAGACATTAAAAAATGGCAGTTTGGGTTTGGCAAATGACCTTTCTTCCTACCAGGAACACATGGATCATTGCCTGTTTGAGTCATTCTCCTACATAGCTACACAATATTGGAGAAAATGCTATATCAGAGCAACATCTGAGAAGGAATGAATGGAAAGCATGTGTGCCCATCTGCCAGATACTGTTGCAGGCTGAATAATCCCATTGGGCTGCTGATTTATGTTCAGCTCTTCAATTAAGAGCAAGTCCTACATTTGGTACTCATGTGAGTAAGCCCCAGGGTCACATAAATAATCCTCAGGATTACTCAGAAATTAGTTTTTAATACATGATTAACACATGACTGGGAGCTGCAGGCTTTGCGCACAGAATCACAGAAACCTTCAGGTGCGGAGGCACATCAGGAGGTCTTCACTCCAACCTGCCTCTCCAAGCTCAACTGACTTCGAAGAAGGGTCAGGTTGGTCAGGGCCTTGTCCAGCTAAGTCTTGAACATGTCCAACAGTGGAGATCCCACCAGCTCTCTTGGCCCTGTCCCAGGGCTGCACCAGTCTGTGGGAAGGAATTTTTCTCCTTATGTGCAACCAGAATTTCCCATGCTGCAACGTGTCCCTTTTGTCCCTTACGACAAGGGACAAAACAAGACGTTTTAAGACAAGACATACCTGTGCACTTCTGAGAGGAGGTTGGTGACCACCTGTGAGGAAGTGGACATCTGCAGTTAGGTCTTCCCTGAGACGTCTCTTCTCCAGGCTGACGAAGCCTTGTTCCCTCCATCTCTCCTCAGTACATCAGGTGCTCCAGCCCCACTGACGATCTCTGTGGCCTCGCACTGATCTCTCTCCAATCTGCCAACAAGCAATGTTTGCCTCCACCCCTGACATATACACAGGAACTGCAGCTGTCCTGAGAAGACAGATGCTCTTCTGATGATATTTTAATGCTCATATGAGTGTTCCACTCTGTCAGTACTGGCTAGAGTTGTTCCCCGTAATGATACTATAGCATGTGTCCTCTCCCCTGTGAGACTGAAAGAGGGAAGAGCGTGAGCCTGCACAGGAAAGAGGTGCTGTTTGCCATGCAAGGTGTTAAGCAGCAGGAGCATGGGCAGTGCGGGACTTTGCGGTCAGCTGGTGGCGGCCCTCTGGACTCTGGCTAGGTTAGAGGATGCTTAGAGGCAGGATTTCATCCCGGGACTTGGGCATCAGCTTTGGCTGAGAGCCCGGGCTCTTTCCATGTCAGTACTGAACAAATGTGTTAATTACGCATGCTACATTTCTGTTAAACATGTCCTGCTCTCTCTTTTATTATTTGGCTTTTCCTTTTTTTTCTTTACTTTCTTTTTCCTGAGAAAATGGTCTTGCATATCTTTCTTTAATGAGCATTGACTACTGGGGTCATGATGCTCTGGCTCCAAGAACTGCTCAGCCACACAGAAACCTGTCTGGCTCAGGCAAATGGCTATTTGCTTGCAGTATCGCTGTGTATCTGGGGCTTTCCAGTATAGGTACAAGCTCCAGACAATGACTGTTGAGCAATGCTGCAAAATCTGTGGGCCAGATCTCTCCCAAGGGTTACTCCAGCCGTGCCAACAGCACAGTCATCCTATCAGGTATGAATCCACATTACCATTTGAGCAAAAGTACACAGGGGCTCTCTCTGTGACACTATGAAATACGTTAATACCACTTAGTATCTGAGGGCTGAAATATACTGAATCGCTAAGAGAGAAAAACATTTAGTATTAGTCTTTGAAATTTCACTGAAACTGTTGCCTATTCATGAAGCTTTTTACACTGTTCGCAGCACATTCATTGCTCACAGGTTCACTAGCTGGTGTATGGATGGTTTTAACTTAACATGCTGATTCCAGCTCTCGCACTCAATATTATAGTTTAAATAAGCTCACCACACTGCAGCTGAGTGCTCCACCCAGCACACTGCAAAGTTATTTACTCATGCTGAATGCTGCATCTTTCAGCCTATTTGTTATGCTCAGGGGATCTTGACCAGGGTCTTGCTCCTTTCCATGAAGCTCTGACAGGACCAGTCCAGGCTGCAGGGGAAATGGTTTGCACTTCACAGCCACCTTTGCGACTTCCAGCTTAACCCGATGGCCTCTCAGAGAAATGCAGCTGAAGTTTGAGGGCCTTAAATACCCTGCTTCCACACACAGGGCCGCCCACAGTCCAATCTTGGGTTTAAAGTAGCTTGTTGCATATGTCAGCTGTGCTTCATGTAAAAGGACAAGCCTGAAGCAGGGTGTAAGAGTAAGGTGAAATACACTTAAAAAAAATACGCCAGCATTTCTGATATCTGTGTGCAGTGCTGAGGAGCATGCGGGTGTTGCTGGTTAACCTGGAGTTTACAGGAATCTCACAAAAATGCGTGTCAGAAACCCGGGGGCTAGCATGGCTGAACCCCTGGAATGCTCCAGCGTTCATGCCTCAGCTGTACTTGTTTAGGCAAACCAGACAAAAAGTACCTGATTTAGTCTGAAGAGGGAAGCTGGAGTCCAAGGTAAACATGTATGGGCAGCACTTCTGAGTAGCTCGACTTTCAAGTTTCCTGAGAGCAGTCATGCCCACGGAGTCGGTAATGAGAAGGAATTTGTTTGCTGAAGGATCTCTGGGGCTCTGTGCTTCTTTTCCAGGTGGGGGCATTCAGACAATTGATGAATGAAGCATTTTCTGTCTGGGACAGTAAATATTTAACTGGAAAGTTTAGAAAGCTCCATGCTTCTGAGTTTTCAAGGCCTCCTCAAAGAAAGCGCCTTTCCTGCAGTCACAAAACAAAAAGCTCAAGAAAGAAGGACAGAGGCTAGGAAACACAGGGAAATCAGAAAAGCTCTGTCCCGTTGTAGTGTGCTGTAGTCCTGCATTGCCTTCTCTGCAGCACATGCAAGAAACCTGCTGCAGCTGCCCCTCTCAGACATCTGCAACATGCTGCAGAGCATTTCTGTCTCCCTATTCAGTTTATTCAAGCACCCCCAAAATCCCATTCGTCACATTAGATCTAATCACTGAATGTTCAGTGCTTTTCTTTCCTTGGACAATCAAACAATACAAAATGTGACCTGCCTAGAAATCCCAAAGTGATGAGAAAGGGTAGGTTTTTACATGAAAATGTCTTTCTCAGGTTATTCCACTGTTGTGTCTGGCAGCTTTTGGACATGAGAGTGGCACCAGCAAGTACCTGGAACTTTTTGGCATGCAACCTTTAGTGGCCTAGTAGCCAAGCTGCCAGGACACATCGGGATGCTTTGTTATAGCATCTTAGCATGGAGAACCACGGGCTTTGGAGGCCTGATCCAGGTGATGGCAGGGGTTCCAATGATTTCAGCAGGAACTGGAGTTGCTCTCAAGCATCAAAACCAGCTAAATCCTCCCATTCACTAACTAGGTTATGTTTTGTGGTTTGTCCTGGAAAAGTAGCTCCAGACAAACAGTCGTAACAGTTGTTCTGTGACTGACTTTACTGGCTCAGAAAGAGCTGTATCTCTCAGTGCCTTCTAAGATATCACAGATGTGAGTTGTGCGCGCTTGAGGCCACAGCACATTTTGTAGTCAAGCCCAGTGGAAAAGAGAGGTCCCTGAGGTCTGCATGCTCCATCGCTGCAACCGACTCAAGGGCCTTCTCCTCTCCGACAGGATGCACATGATGTCACCAGTGAAATGCCTGCCTAGCCCAACTATAACAAGGAGGCTTGAATCCATACTTGGCCAGTCAACGGCTCACCCAAGTGGAGACTGGAAAGAGGATCTGCTGGGGACAAAGTGTTCTTAGGGAGGTAATGCAGCCTGCTGCCCGGAGAGCAGTGCATCTCTTCAGAGCTAACCACCGGCAAGAGGAGTGTGGGAAGGACAGAAATAAAGGAACAGAGACGAGATCTAACAGGGAGATTAAATGGGCTTTCTCTTGGGATTAGCATTTCTCCGGAGCACTTCTCTGCCAATCTTCATGGGGTGTTGGCTGGTTCTCTGGGCTACTTCCATAAGGTGATTCACTTTCTTGTCGAAGGTGGTCAGAAGAGGTCCTTTTGGGCTATCAAATCTTGAGCGGCCCATGGTGGGAGAGACATTTAGGAGAAAGCTGTACAAGGAAGTGGTGGCAAAAAAAAGAAAATACTTTGATGTAACAGAGGGTATGCACAACTTAGTAAACAGTAAGGGGTGGAAGAGAAGGGCACTGAGCTTGTTCAGCCTGGAGGAAAAAAGGTTGAGGGGGTACCTAGCTGCTTCCATCCACTGCCTCACAGGGTTACCGGGGGGCAGGTGGGAGAGAGAGAGAGAGAGAGAGACAGGTCCACAGGGAAAGGACAAGAGGTGATGGGCACAGGTTGCAACAGGGAAAATTCTGGTTGGCCATATGGAAAAAATTCCTTCCACAAGAGTGGTGCAGGTCTGGTGCAGGCACGAGAGAGGTGGTGAGATCTCTGTCCTTGGAGGTTCTCCAGACTGACAGGACAAGGCCCTGGGCAACCTGACCTAGCTTTGGTGAGCCCTGCTTTGAGCTTTGAGGGGGTTGGGCTGAAGACCATCAGATGTAAACGTTTCTGTGATTTGTCAAGAAGCTCCACAGTGAGCCTTCCGAGACCTTTCTCAATCCCATGAACTTCAACAGCAACAGGTTACACGGGTACCTATATGAGGATAGAGCGTGGGCTGTGGGGAGATGTAGGAATGTAGGTGTGCACATGCCTCGTACTGCGAAGAAATGTGCCCAATGGTGTGTTTTGAAGGAAAAGCCACTCCTTCGCTGTCCTTCCCAGCTACTGCTCCCCTGGAGACAGTTACACAGTCCTCAGAAAGCAAAGCTAAACCTTTCACCAGTTGTGCCTGATGGCCATGCATTAAAAAATTGTGCCATGAATGCTAGTGGTGTTTGATTCCTGTAGAGCGAAGCCTGTCACATCACAGGTCTTTGGAGGAACGGCCATGTCACTGCCAAAATAGCCTTTGGATAAGACCTCAGCTGCTGGCAATTTCCCCATGCTCTGCAGCAGGTGGGAAGAGGCATGAAGGACACTGGGAAAACAGGGACAGACAGGAGCTCTGCAGAGCAGGAAAGGCAGCGGTGAAGTTGCTGAGCACGGATCAGCTGAAAGTGTCCATAGACTTAGGAAGGATCTGCTGAGCTTACAGTGGGATGCTGCCCTAAGGGCTGCATGGGGATGACAAAGGAAAATGAAAATCAGGAAGCCCTGGCTCTACTGCAGAGACCACAGATAGAAGTTGTTGTCCGAGCTAACTGGCTGAATGGGAAACCTTGTGGTAGGCGTGTGCTTGTGTTCCTCCACTATTTGAAAAGGCCTTGAGCCCACAAACTGCTTCAGAGCAGAGACAAGCCCCTCCTGGGCTTATGTGGTGTGAGATGAGCTGGCAGAGGGGCCAGGCTTGCCCCACCTCCTCACGAGGGAACTGTGTGAAGTCCTCTTTCCTGGAAGGACCCATGGGGACCAGATGTGGAAGGGATGGGGCTTTAGCAGCAGACAGGCCAGGTGGTGCCATCGCCGCACACCTCTGGAAGGATGGAGGCAAACAGACAAGTGGAAGTGAGAGATCTCCAAGCATGGCTGGGATGGCATAGATCGGCTCTGGAGGCTTATGGAGATGGTCTGGAGGTACATGGGGCTGTATTGCTCAGTATGTCTGTCTTTTGTGCCTGTGAGTCACCAGCAAGCTGGAGGAACGGCTCATACAAGGATCCCCCCCCACAGAAGTGTGTGCGAGCGGTCCCTGTGCGCTGTGGAGTGCAACTCCATCAGGATGTCATCTGGCAGTACCTGGTTGCAGCTAGCTCTGCCCACCGGGAAGCAGCTCTCTGTGGGTGTGTAAGCCTGCATTTGAGATTCAGGTTTTTCAGTGGAAGATCTCTTCTTTTTTTCTTAGTCTTTAAACATTTGTCTTTCAACCATAAATGTTTTTTAACAAATCCTGCACCAAATTTCTCAAGTATTTTTCAACAAAAACCCCCATGCCTCCAAAGTTTTCCCCCTTTTAACAAAGATTTGCCATTTTTGAGAGGAACTCCCCTCTCACCAAAGCGATGGGTTTCTCCCCTTCCCCTTGAGCCTTTCCTAGACCTATCTGAATGTCTGTTCCTCCCCTTTTCCTAGGGAAAGAAGTCAGGCAAAGCTGCAGGACGTTAAGCTGAAACATGTTCTGATCTCAGACCAACGAGACAGAAACTGGAAGTAGTTTGGGGATCATTTTGTGGTTTCCTGCAGGTGGCAGACAAAAGAGATACAGCAGTGCTGGAGATGGAGAATGGGACATCTGGAGACCTCCCCAGGGAGGCTCAGCACACACTGTCTTGCAGCAGAGCCTGTCCTGGCAGATGACTCCCAGGCATCCAGTGCCTTGTCCGAGTGAGCTGGTGTCCCCAGCCCTCTTGCATGGAGCACCCAGCAGCCGGCATCTCTGTGCTTGCTCTTGACACTGCAGTGACACCAACAAAGGTCAGATTGTGGGACTGTTGATGCATGCTGGCTTCAGTCTCCACTCAGAGGCTTAGGGAAATTAAACTCAAAAGTCTTTATGGCACCATGTCCCAGAAGAGACAAAGGAAGAGGACAACAGAGAGGCAGGACACAACGAGTAACAAGTCCTCTCCTGAAGTTTAATAACTCCAAGTTCTCCTCGCCTGCTTCCCCAGACTCCTCGGGGCAGGATGTTGTCACATCTCAGGTTGCTGCTCTGGCTGGTCATCACGGGTTTGCTGCCAGTTTCTCTTCTTCAGCTCTCTCAGAACAGTGGCACACAGAGTAATCCTTGCTGCTACAAAATGTGTATTGAGCAGACTGTTTCACTTCTTTTGTTTTTTAAATTTAGCGGTTTTGCACCCAAGGCAAAGGTTAGGGTGGTGACCCACCTAGAAATACTTCAGAAGTACTGAAGTACTTCAGTACATCTAGCTGGCTTGCACTTCTACATGTTATCACAAGCACAAGCTCCCTTCCGCTTCCAAAGATTTCTCCCTTCGTAACAGAAATGCCCCAGAAATGATGATGACAAGCTAAATACACTGCATGTGTTTGAGGCCTGCCCACCAGCTCCTTTCTCTTTTCTCCAGCATACGTCATCTGAGCTTTTGGGCCTCTCTCCTTTTAAAGCCCAGAGAGCCTTTGCCAACAGTCCTTATGTAAACGGAAAATTTAGGCACACGCACCCGTGCATGTGCAGTCATCCCTTCTGCTTGCTGACATACTCTCGCTCTCTTGAAAAGGCTGTCAGATGTCTCAGTTTTTCCAGTCAAGGCCTCTCTTTCCAGTTGCAAACTTTACCAGACAAATTTTGAGGACTCAGATATCTATCTGTTAAATCCAGGCCTAACAAGGCCCAGGTGGAGCTTGGCACCAGTCTTGTGCTGTTCTCATGAGTGCTGTAAGTCCACTGATTTTAGGAACTGCCTCCCAAACTATATCCCATTGCTGTGCACCCACACAGTGCCCTTGGGATGGTAGCATGGGGACTGTATCTATGCACTAGGACCCGATCTCCTTTTAAACTGAACTGTGTCTTAGCATGAAAGAAATTGGAAGCTATAATTAAGTCTCAGTACCCCATTTTCCATCTCATCACCCTGTCATATCACCTGACGTCTTTGTCAGAGTGGGCTAACTCTGTTAAGAAAATTCTATTTGATACCTCTTATATCGTGATGCATGACATTTTACTCACATAGACTGAGCCAAGCAAGTGCTACCTGACGTTATTCCCATAGCATACTCCTCAGAGGAGTATGGGTTCCCCATCCTTTGGAAGGAAACTGCAGATTTCATAGTGCAGCGAAGGCGGCCAGCAGATCATGTGTGAAGACCTACAACAACAACCCCAATGACATATGAGCTGCCCTAAAAATGCTGAAACATCTCGACTGTATAGGAGATCCTGGGTTGGAGGAAGCAGTGCTAAGCTTCCTCCCCTTTCTGCCTGGCTTCCATCTGAAATATGCAGCAGCCATGCAGGAAACCAGGAAAATGTGACTCACACTAATTTACATCCGTGAGTGATCCTGGATTCTCACTAGTCCTGCCCAAACTCCAGCTCAAGGCACAGCATAAACTGGAGGATGGTAATTATAGCAGTCAAATGGCTTTGCCAGCATCTTCCACTTAATCTCATTTTAGGTGCCTAATTAGTATCCCTTGAAGATCTGTGATGTACTTGTCACATGGATTAAAAAGCAAGCAACTGATAAAAAATAACTCTCTGTGGAAAGTCCTATTTCTGACTATTCCTGACATAGATCCAGCAGGCATCTGTTCTCGGCACATTGCTCCAAAGTAAAGTAGCTGAAGATCTAGGGGAAGATGCTGTTTC
The DNA here is from genome assembly GCF_965638725.1 of Aptenodytes patagonicus. Lineage (NCBI taxonomy): Eukaryota > Metazoa > Chordata > Aves > Sphenisciformes > Spheniscidae > Aptenodytes > Aptenodytes patagonicus. The sequence continues at coordinate 72,764,911 of NC_134982.1, forward strand.
TGGTGAAGTTTACAGCTGATAGAGGCACAAGCGGAGTGGTGCCTATGAAACACACGGTGTTGTGCCACACCTCTCGCACATGGAAGATGCACGACTGTCAGCAATTTTCAGAGAGTGGGGACTTGCTGAAATGCGTAAGAAGGACTCAGTGAAACCACCTGAGCAGCCCACAGGGGAGCAGTGGCTGGGAGAGTTAATGGGTCACAGGTAGCCATGGGAGTGGGTGGTCCTCTCTGTGCAGCTCTAATTAAGAGAGGATCATGGTTTGGCTTTTTAGTACAGATAGACCAGCCCACTTGTAAGAACATTACAACAGTTGTGGGATTGCAATCAGAAACAGCATCCCTCCACACTTTAAAGAAATTAGCAACTAAAGGGTTTTTAAAGAACAATTTCTACAAGACCCTGCCTGAGAGGTGGTATGCCCATCACCTCACTTCTCCTGATCACCGTCCTCCCTGTGAAAAGAAGACTTGTTCACAGCATGCAAACACCCAGGGAGGGCAAGTTTCTGACAGTGCGTGGCAGCAGGTGAGCCAGAGCATTCATTCCACTTCACCTGGATCAGAGGGAAACTTCCCTCTTTCTTCCTTTTAGAGGGTTTTCAGTCATTTAAAAAAAAAAACAGTTCAAGGTGAGTTTCAAACTGAAAGCCTCTCATGAAACAAAAAAGCAAAGGAATTCATTTGGAAAATGTCAAAATGCATTGTTTCTGCTTTCAGGAACTTCTACTCCCCTCTTCTCAATTAAAGCTCTTTGTCAGTTTGGATCAAATTCAAGAAATAATTTAGTTTGCCACCAAAGCACACCTTTACTGGCCAAAGTGTGCATCTGGAAACTGCAGCCACGGTGCTGACCCTGCTTGTCTGCCATCATGGTGTTCCTGTGTGCAACAAAGGGGTTTGTGTAGGAGCATCACTATATGTGAAACTATATGGACAGGCTTCAACTGCAGTACAGTACTACCTTTACCAAACCCATCTGCTTCAGCTAGAGCAGATCTTTTAAAAAGAGGCAGTCTGAATCTTAAGGCTGCATAATTAAATTACTGACAAACTAGTAACCAAGTCATCCATGGTCTGATTCCTTGCTGACAGACTTCTGTCTCAAAAATGCAAGAAATCCCTAAGTAAACAGTGCAGAGCTGTCATCAGATTTGGAGATGCGTAGCTTTGAAAGTTACGAGGAATTCTTTTGCTTGTGTGCAAAGGCTGTAACAAGTCACTTAAGCCTTCAGTGCCAGAGCCAAATCTGGATAGCATTTACCAGCAAAGCAAAGGTCCCACCAGCACTGGCATTGGTGTTTGACACAGTAGCTTCCATCCAATTTTGCCAGGCTGATTCACCAAATCCCCGACCTGATCTCACAAGACAGGAACACGAGGACACCAGAAGCACCCACCTGCCCAGTGGTCCCTCGGCAGGGACCGCACATGAGTCCAGCCAGGTCCCAGGGCTGTCTCTGACATCCTCTTTTCTGTGGTGGCTGGTGTCCAGGGCTTGGGCTCGCCCTGGGCACATTAAGTTAAAAATCCCTGTCTTTGGGGTCCTTTATGCAGTCTGTTGAGCTGAGAGCATGGATCCCACCAGCTGGGCCTCCCCTATGTGTGTCCTTTCCCCTGTGGTCAGGGACCTGGAGAGATGCTCCACTCCAGAGAAGACTGTTTAAAAGCAGTACCAGACACGTCACTAGGATTTTCTCCATCCCCAGAAAAAATAAACTGGTTTTCCTTTAATGGCAGAATCACAGTCATATTATAAATAGCAACTTCTGTCTTACTGGTCTGCTTTCATAATGCTCTCAGTGTTTGCCTTCTCAAGAGATAGCTGATAGCCAGCACAGACAGCAAGTATTTCATATTTATTCCAGTCAAAACACAACAAATGGGTTTTGCCTGGAGCCTGTATGGATCCCAGTGGGTGTGCTCAGAGAGGGCCTTTTACCTGCAACTGGTTTTCTTCAGGCAGTTGCAGCAGTGGCTGACACACGGCTGATGGTGGTTGCAGTAGGAGAGGGGAACAACATCTGTGAGCCTGGAGGAGAGACCAACCTGCTAAGGACAGGAGCCATGTCAGGGCTGAACCTGGCACCGTAGAGGAGGAGTGAATTTCTAGACTGTATGAAGAAAACCTGCCATGCCTGCTTCCACTGATAGGAAAGCATCATCTGCCACCAGGTAAATACCATATTTTGAGTCAAAAGAACACAAATACGCAGACAGAGCATTCACACAGCTGCTTGTTGGTCCTGTTAGGATTTTTTGTCACCAAATCACAGGAAGATTTACAGGGGAAGTAACCACCAGAGGTCTCCAGTCCAACCTTCTGCTAACCTCAAAGCTTGAACGGGTTGCTCAGCACCTTGCCCTTGAAGAGTCTGTTGGTACCCCTCAGCGGCAGCAGCAAAAGCCTGTTATCTGAACCTCTCTGTGCGTCTCTGTTGTCTGTCCAACTGCGGCAGCGCAGGATGCTTGGGCATCACTTCAGTTGGGATTCTGGTTTGCCTGGTGCCATCCAGCACTCCGGCTGACCCACTCCTGCTGCGGGTGTGCGTGAAGAGCCTGCAGCTGGAGGCTCTAGGGCTCCTCAGAGCTCAAAGGGGCTTCCAAAACCGCATTCATGGTCTGCTTCTGGGTGGGAAGGAGAAGCCCTGAATGGTGTCCATGCTGAGCTTCAAGCGCTGCACTCACCGGTAAGCCCTCCCAGGGCTGCTTCTGGGGACACCCTGTTTCCGATGAGTGTTGCTGGAATTATGTGCCTACAAAAATAAGATAAGTGGAAAGGACACGACAGTCAGTAGCTTTTTTGAATGAAAATGGGGAAAGGAACAGCCCTGTTAAGGCCTTGTTTCACTTTTATTTGGTGTGTTCAGCTCCTATATAGAGATGTTGACAATACTGATGACGCTTGTGATTAATTATTAATACAACACTTAAGAGGCTGAGCTGTGAGCTGAGACACCTCTGTCCAGGATATGAACACAGAAGAGAAAGGTGGAACAAGCACAGGGCACAAGGAGCTGGAGAAAGGGAGACAGCAGCAAGACAGCATTACTCACCTGATAAGTCTAAATTATCGTCTGTGGGTTTTCACAGGTACTTCAGAAAGGAAAGCTTTAAAGAGAAATCAGGAGGAGAATGATAACCTGTGAATAAAGTACTGAAAAAGGAGAATGATGTTTAGCCAGTGGAACAGATGGAGATGTGGAAAATGTTTGTTTGTTTTTGTCAAGTATATTTCCTAACAGGGAACCCTATTTCAGCTTGATGCAGTCAGACATTTTAGAGTCCGTATAGGAAAACTGCGTCCGCAGCCGTGGACACGTCTACAGGAAGATCCTGCAGGGTTGGCTGGGTTCCTTTTAAGGCTTAGAACTTTAATTTTATACTTTGTGAAAATCACGAAGTTGACTGAAGCCAAAATTCAGATGGGAGGGAAAATGACAGCAGTCTGTTCTTGAGGGAGGATTATTCTGTCACGCAGGACACAATAGAGACCTCTTCTTTTACTACTTTAACAAGTTTTGCTTCATGCTGGCATTCCTGCTTCAGAAAGGCACTGTCATGGGAAACGGATTCTGCCTGGAGACCAGACATTGTTCAGGATATCCCTTCCACCTCTGTGTGCTATTCAGCATTAACGCAGCTGTAAGCAAAACCCTGAGACTATTGAAATTTCTTTCTTCATCTCGCCCTTTCTCTTTGACAAATGTGTGACAAGGATGCAATTGTTTGAAAGCCCAGTGATGGAGAAAACAGAGAGAGGAGCCTTCAGACGTGCCTCAGTGATTTAGAAACCTACCCCCAAGACTTGTGAAAGAGGTCACTGGAGGTCTTCCGTAGGGTTCAGCTTCCCAGCAGGTCTCTAGATACCAAAGTAAAGGCACTTAAATGCCTCTAACAGCTGACCCTTTTGCAAATGTTCCCACCTAGGATTATCCTGGCTCTCGGGCTGAAGAATAGCCCTTAGCCAACTAATGGATCACAGGCTCTTCTCTTTGAATATCTGCAGTTTGTGTTGGGTAGCTGCCCATCCAGCCAGCAGGAAGTTGTTCCTTCATTAAAATGACTAAAGCTTTTGAAAGATGAAGATAAGGATTCTTCTGATGAATCACTGCAGGGCTGCATTTGGGGAATATTGTTTCTTGTTACCCAGACGTTACTCAGCAGCCTGCTGGTAATGAAGCATGAACACGGCGAGGATGCTGAGGTGATCTGTGAATACATTCCCCTGTCAGAGTCCAGCCCAGCCCCAAAACCAGGCTTTCTTCCCTGCAGCTGCTATGTCACCTTGTGCTTGAGGTGCGTGCTGGACCTTCGGCCCTTCTTGGTGTGAGCAGATGTGCATGGACCCAGCCTCTGCTGGGCAATGGGGAGCACTTGGAGCAGGTCTGCAGTGGAAACCCGCATCCTGCCACACGGACACCATGCCCCCCTCTCCTGAGGGCACCTTTGCTCTGCCTCCTAAATGCAGAGCACTCTCCCTCCCAAGCCCAGCACTCGGTGAGCTGGGCTCCCCATGCCGACCCCTTCTCTGCCTGAGGGAGACCCTGAGGGGTCACACCTCCTCTCTCTGCAGAGCAATTCCTGCTCCTCCGGGCTACATGCTGCCCTGTGAGTGGGAGGGCATGGGGAGGAGGTGTCTGAGCCCCTTCCGTCAAGGCTAAGCTATTTAAAGATCAATGGGCCAGAAAGAGGGACCAAGGGTCAGCATCACTTATGCTCCTGCTCAGAGGAGTGTTTACACATTTTATGCATTGGCTGTTTCATGTAACAGCACTCCAGAAGTCCTTGGAGCAGGACAGGCACAATGGACCCCTTCTGGCAGGGGCAACTGTGACTGCTGGATGACCCTCTCAGAGTCCTGTGCTATTTCAGCTAGAGACTGGGGCTCCACCAGGCCCGGAACAGCATGTAGCACAGCTCGTGGTGGGATGGCCTGGCTCTTGCTCCTCTGCAGTGGACACTCACACCAGTCAGGAAGATGATGCCAGCCGATCCAGGAGAGCCACTCCTGTATCCTTCCAGCCCCTGAAGGGACTTGGCACCTGCCACCAGTGACACTGTGGTCTGTGAGTGCCCAGACCAGTGCTAGCTGCTGTCCCCCACCCCCTCCTCAATGCCAAGAGCTGAATGTGTTGATGGGCTCATCCTTGTGCATAGGGGTGTGTATTTCCCGGTGCTGCTGCTAATCCAGTCACTGCCCTGTGCCCTGAGTCCACTCGGACCCCAGGGGCCAGGGGACCTCCCAGCCATCCTATCTACAGCCCACCCATGGGGCCAGGAGCATACATACAGCCCAGGAAAAGTGACATGCCTATGAGCTTCAGATGCCTCCGTCGCTGGGCCAAGAGAGGTGTTTGGGCAGCAGACTTTGATCCCAAGTCCTTTCATAAATCTGTGCACCAAAGCTCCTACTCTGACTCAGAATAAAACCAGAAAGAAATGTCTGTCTTTCTGCTGCCTCCCTCCCTAAGTGACCCCTCCTGAAAGCCCTCTAAGCTTCCAAAACAAACAATCAAAGAAATTGAGTATGATGAAAACCAAAAAAAATGGAGAAGAACCTCAGGCATCATGTAGGAAAGGCACAGTGTCTTGCTCCGGCACTGTGCCGTTTATGCTCAATGCCTAGAAGGCTGGGAAAGGTTCTGGAGAAAAGTCTGCTGCACAGGAACATTTTAAGGGCCTGAGTGGTAATGAGTCAGTGCTGAGGTTTGGATTCAGATGTTTCCTACCTAGTACCTGCCAAATGTGCCAGACCTTGCTGGGGAAGGACATGGCATACCATTATCCCTGGTTCACAGAGAGGAGACAGGAGCTGAACAGAGGGAATATGTGCCCAGGATAATGCCAAGAATTGGCTGAGGGTCTGGGATGAAAATGTACAGGTTTCAGGCTCCCTGGGGCATAAGATGCAGGAGATGGAAAACCATTCACCCCAATCCCATAGCCATTGCTGTTCTGTTGGTTCGTGAGAGAGGGAAGGTAGGATGAAGAAGGGAAAGTGATGCCATGCTTTTGATGCAGAACCATTTCCTAATGGTGAAGGAATGAGGGCAGAGCAAAAGAGCAATGCTCTGCCCCTGGAAAATCTGGCTGAGGTCAGTTCACACCCCTGGGGGCCATCCTGGTCCCTTGCCCCCAGCCCTACCAGTCTTTGTTCTGCACATCAGTATGAGTCAGCCTCCGTTTCTCTTTGGCAGTGTTTGGCAGGCCTGGGGGCCAGGGACTTCAGGGGGCAGCTCAGTCCAGCTGCTCCTGTCACCAGCAGGTCCCAGGGCCACCTGTGACGGTGGGTACTCCAAATTCAGGCAACAGCTGTTTTCCTGTGTTACAGGGAAGGGAGAAGGACCACACTCTGTTCCTCCTATCAACCCATGATGAAAATGGCACTCTCTGGGACTGCTGTGGCTTTTCTGTGGTGCCTTCAGAGCTCCTTCCTTCCTTTCCCATGTCCTTCTGAACATCTCTGAAAGCTCACCTGCCCCCAGGTCTTTGTAGTTAACAAAGAGCTGGAGATGGCCTCAGCCAGATCACGAGCCAGATGTGCAGCTTTCCATCTCATGGGGTCTCCAGACTATTAGCTGGAACTCTAAACACCAGCCTTGGTGTTTAGCTGCCCAGACAGGAACTGGGCAGCCGAGACAGATCTCCTCTGGCTCCATCAAGCAGGAGGACAAGTAAGCTCTGAGCCTCAGGCAAATTTAATGCTGGACTAGCTCCTATGTCTCTGCTTCATGCAGCGGGACAAGCTATCTGCTGGGTTAGCCCCATGCAAAGCTGGGTGCTGCCAGGAATGCGCCTGCTGAGCTGCCCATAAGGGGAGAGGATCCCCTGTCATCACAGCGCGGTCTGGCAGCCCCTCCAGACAGGGAGCAGGAGCAAACCCCAAAGCTGCTGCCCAAGAAGATATTGCCTGGTAGCTGGACCAGGCCAAATGTCTTCACCTATCGCACACGGCTGCTGCCTCTACAAGGAGGTTGAGCAATAATCCAGCAGGAATTTGATCAGGAGCTAAATCCCAGTTACCAAATACGGGTTGCATCGGGCCAGTGTGTGGGCGCAAACCCTCTTTACGCTCTGTTTGCCCTCGTTCTGGCACTGACCCCACCGTGAGCTCATCGGAAAACAGCTTTGTGCACAGCAGTCCCGCAAGATATGCTTCTCTCCACACCCAGCCACGGCCCCGGGGGCTCACGCAGTGCTGAAGCACCCATCACTCGGCGGAGAGGTGAGGCAGCACCATCTGACTGCCATGCAAGCTGTGCGGCGCCTGGGGCTAGGTGAAGGTTTGGGATCAGAAAGCCAGCTGTGGTCAGTCCCCCAAGTGAGCACCATGGGGAGAGGCTGAACTCTGTGATGGAGTAAGTTGGGACAAGCATCAGACATTGACTGAGTTTTATTTGGGACTTGTTAGCTGGCCTTAAAACAGCAACATAAGCTAACATTGCTTTCCTGGCCACAGCGACAACCCTCTTTGCCCAAGGGGTGTTGTAGGAAAGGGCATGCAGCAGCACACACCCCTTGATGCCACACTGGTAAGGGCACTGGTGGCTCCAGAGCTAGGTCAGCATCTACACTGACAAGCTATGCCAAGCAGCTGGACATAAGAGGAAGGGGAGAGGATCCTCAAGCCCCAGGGTGTTGAAATGAAAACCCATTTCCCCATAGCCAACTGTCCAGCTTGCTCTGTAGTGGCAATGAGCCTCAGTGCCGCAGACATTGGCAGAACGTACCAGGAGATGAATCCAAGCCTGCCGGCAGTGCCCTCACCCGAGGTCCCTCGCTCTTGAAGGATGCTCCTTCCAGCGCAGCCACAGAGCATGGAACGCCACCGCTCCAGTCAAGGTCCCCCATGGTCTGGGCACCCAGAGAGCATCCCCTATGACACAGCCCCGACCCAGGACCGAGGGGTCATAGCATTGCCAGAGCTGCCATGACGCACCCAGTTTTTCACAGGTTTCAGGTTGCACAGGCAGGCCATTCCCCCAGCACCACACTCCCTGCAGGGCTAATCCGCGGGAGAATGCACCGGCATGCACGGCAGCCCCACGCTGCACCAGCCTGGCCGGAGGCGGCAGCCGCAGCCCACACCGGCCTCGCTCAGCCTGAGCCCCATGAGGGACCTGAGGAGGTCCCCACCAAGTCCTGGGTAGTCTTACAGCTCCAGCAAGCCTTATTCTGTTTGTTGCTGCCGGAGACTCCTTTGCAGCTCAAATCTGCCCACAGCAAACTCTAAAGAGTGGCGAGACACCAATTGGCTCTGCAGAAGCCCTGCTGCAGGGACTCCAGCATTTCACTGCCTGCCACGTATAAGCACCAGGAGATCTACAAGGTCTCAGCTCATCCATAAAGGCCAACTGCTTTTCTCCCCTCCTGGCTTGCAGAACAGGACCTGCATCTACTGAAAGGCTACTGCACCTCTGCTAATGTTCTGGCCATTTCGGAAATAACTTCCTTTAAAACTTCTTAGTGTTTTATGCCTCGTAGCATATGACCTTTTTTAAGTGATTGCCTCATCTGAGCACAACTTTTCTGACAGTGCCACATCTCTATTAATAAACAGGCGTGGGAAAGGCTGGGATGGAAAAGTGTCCTCTTCTCTGTGACTCAATGATGGTTTTGCTTTTTGCTGTTACCACACCAACATCTTTATCTTACAAGGTGAGATGTTCTAAATAATAATGGAAGAATTACTTTTTCTAATCCACACTCTGGAGGGGAACTCTCTTGAGCTACTACTCTGCAACCAGTTGGATGCATCTGCAAAGCTTTCAGGTGAAGAAAGCAGGCTAAAGTAGTTAAAAGACTTGTCAACGGATGCAGAGAAAAATTATTTCTATGTCTGCTATAGCTTCAAGTAATCCAGCCTCCCTTTTCGCAGCCCAGATATTTAGGCTGAGCTTGTGCTTTCACCCCAACTACCATGTTGTCCTTGCTAGAGCAATGTGACTGCAAATAACCTTAAACCTTTGTCAAAACTCCAGTGCTGCTCTGTTTGGACTTGGCCAGTGTAACCCCTGCTAAAAAATGCAGAAAATATTTCAAAGTCAAACTTTAAAGGGACAGTCATTGTTTTATTTGTGTTTAATTAAAAATAATAATAATAATAATAATAGTTTTCCAGTCCCATGGTAATTAGCAATCCAATCTACAGCTCCCATGGGAAAAAGCCTCTGTTTCTGGAACAAGCGTGCTCGAATATTGACTTGTTCTAGACATTGCCAAGGTTTTGAGTACAGCAATTTGTTGGGAGGGGGTTTCCAACTTTGGCTCTGCAGCAGTTAAACTGTCATGCTCCAAACCACAGAGTTTTACTACAGCCTCCATTTCCCTTTGTTTTACCTGAACTTCTCATCCCACTCTGCAAATCCTATGCCAGAATGAGTCATTCCTGCAGGATTAGCTTTTATTTTCCAACTCCTCTGTCAGTGTTGCCCAGACTAGTTCTGAGGAGAAAAAATTGACACTCCCCATTCAATAAAGCCGTGTAGCAAGTGACTGAAAGAAATTACCTCCAGTGCTCAGCTATTTACACTGAACCAGCAAGGACCACCCCATCTTACAGGGATAACCAAGCCCTCTGCACAGCACAGCGCCGCTGACAGCAGCGGGCTGGCAGCCCCAGCAAAGGGGATGCGCCAGTGCCCCCCTCCTGTGAGTCACCCCCCCTCACTGCTGTAGTCCACGCAGGGATGTTGGCCTGCTCCTCACCCTGGAGGGGGAGCCCCCAAGGATCACTGGCAAGGACCCCAAGAAGGATCAGGGGCACCATGTGCTGCCCGTGGGGTGCACCATCCCAGCTTTCGCTGTCTGAACATCAGGTGGCTGGGTTGAGCCCATCTCTGGTCCTCCTGCCTTTGGGATGGAGGTACCTTCTGGAGGCCCCCTCTCTCTGCTGACTGCCGAGGTTAGTCCCGTGCCTCTCACGTTTAGCGCGTGGCTCAGGGCAGGGGGTCTTCTGCTCTGGGACTTACATGCTGGAAGCAGATCTTAGCCTGTCCCTGCCCTACAGACCTTTTATGTTCACTTCTAAATAAACACTTGTTACAGGAAAAAAAAACTTTTTTTTTTAATTTTCACATTTCATTTTCCACCTTTCCGTTGTTCTTTGTTTTTTAAAGTAATAAGGACACTCTCACATAGGAAAATTGCATTGTCTCACAGCGGAATAAAGAGGAGAGAAACTCAAAGGCATCAAAAAGATGCCACTCCCCTTCCCTTTCCTGGTCCGAAACATGATCCTGGAAGCGATTGTTTAAATACCTTCTGGAAGATCTGTTTTCTGTTAATGGTCCAGCATGGTGGCAAATCTGTGATTTGCATATAAAGACCCAAACTGCATAAACAAAACTATCAGAGCCAGCTGGGAGAAAAAAGATCTGAGCACCTGGCATTTTGAGAAGTCGTTTTGCTTGTGTCCATGGGTCATTTTCTTGTATCGTTGACAGGATTTGAGCCCACTTGAAACTCCTGGAAATCGTGTTTCTCCCACAGTAACAGAGAGAACTGCAGAAATGATGAGGTTTCTGGTCCAGCCTTTTGCTCAAAGCAGGGTTATGCCCCAAGTTAGATCTGCTTGCTCAGGGCCACGACCAGCCGAGTTTTAAAAAGCCCAAAAGACAGAGATCACACCATCCCTTTGGGAAACCTGTCCCGCAGCACAGATTTCACACGTGAAATACGTACTGGTCACAGACCAATTAAGACCAGACTGTCCAAAATGAAGAGAAATTTCTGAAACTTTTTGCTGTCCCTGGAAATACATGCAGTACAGTGTATATTTTTAATAGCAGCATGAAACTTAAAAACACTTCTTTCTATCCAGATTACCATGACCTACGCGCTTTTGGAAACATGTATAGCCTCAAGTAAACGCTGGGCAGATGCTTATCTAGTGTAAATGCCCATAGGTCTGTTAACTTCAGCAGGACTCCAGCTATTCACAGCCTTTGCAGTCTTGTTAAAGAAAAGTTTTGGATTTGAGAAATAACCTGTCTCCTCATCTGGGGCTAGACATTTTGCTATGGGCTCAAGCAAAACTCCAGCAAATTTCTGCAGGTACTTGTAAATAGGGCATTACTTGGTAATTATCATGGTCATTGCTAAAGGGTCAGAGTGGTAATGAGAACAAAAAGGCCAAGGGAAAAAACCATGAGCTCTTTGTAAAAGTATTCAGATTTTGTCTGCCAGTGCCAATAAGCTCAAACTATCTCCACCTTACACTTTGTTTTTTAAATAAAGGCTATTTACATCCCTCACTCATGGAATTACAGCAGTTGGTAGCTGGTTGTAATTGGTTCTTACCAATCCCTCATCAGTGTCTACCCGACATCTGAATTCACTGATGGCAGCAGTACTCACAATTCACCCTATAGCCAGGTATGATTTACTATTCAGCGGTGCTTTATGCATTGCACAGGCACATGCACGCACACACTAGCACACACACACATGCCGTTTTAAGCACAATTTTCCTTGCCTTGGTCAGGGCTCGACGTACACTCCCCATCCTGGGCATCCAGCTGGCTGTGCCCAAGGCCAGGAAAGAGCCCAGCGAGGCTCCTCAGCTTTCACTGCGAGCTACTTTCAAGCTGGGGTTTTCGCCTCCAGCCCCAGGGCCATGCTGCGGCTGTGCCTGTGCCTCTCCTTGCAAACCCCGATGCGGACCTTGACCCGCTGTCTTGGCTTCCCAGCTCTGCCTCCAACCTGCCTCGTCACTAAGGACTTCCCCAGAAAACCTTGAAGCATCAGAAACCTGACACACAAAAGTGCTGGGTGCCTGGACCTACCTTATTTTTGTTAATCAAGCAGAGTTGTGCAAAGAGCGCTGAAAGCTGCAGTTTCCAGGGAAGGAAGGGCAACATCTGGTTTGTTTAATAACGCTCAGTAATACAGTTTCATCAGTGATTTTCCTTGGTTTAAAGAAAAAAAAAATAAAAAGAACCCAACAGAGCAGCACACAGTACTAGAAGTTTTTCGTGCTCTGTGTAGACCAGTCCCAGAAAGCTGTGACATTACTTTTCATGTTTATTTGCTTGTACCAAAGTGATGCCGAGAGTGAAAGTCTTTGATTCCAGGCCAAGACCTGGAGGACAAGACACTTTGGCGGGCACAGCTTTTTTTGTCCATCCCTTCAAGATCTTCTCCACAAAACAAACCTCCCAACCAGTCTTCCAGCAAAGGCTCTTCATCTTCTTCCAGCTCCAGCCCCAACCCTTCCTCTTCACATTCCCTGCTTTTTCATGGTGCTTCTCCGCCTCCTCCTTCTCTTCCACCTGCTTCACGTGTTCCCAGTGTCCTTCCACTGCTCCCATCTACTCGCTCCCAACACCTTTTCTTTCCTTCACTGCAAGGACTACAGTGCAGAACATGTCACGGGACAGGAAATCGGTTACTAAATTATAGGACGACTCCACTGCAATTTGTTAAAGACTTTTAAATACCCATATTTGGGTGGAGCAACATGAAGAATGTTACCAACAAAGAACACCACCAAGAAATTTCTCCCGTCTGTGTTGGGAAATTAATCTCCTAACACTACAGTTTGGCCAAAATGACCTGCATCCCCTCCATCCCACGCTGAAGTGCTGGCTGGAAAAAGCTGATGTCCAGGGCAATATGGTTCTGTCTGCAACAAAGGAAAAAGAAAACAAACATAATTTCTTTCCAAATAACTTATTGAAGTAAAGCAGGATATTTGCAAAGATATTTTATTCACAGTAAGGCAATTAATTAACTTAAATAGTTATTCTTAAATAAAATTCCCAGCTTCCAAAGCAAGCAATAAACAATTCTCTCTAAACTGCTGCATCCTATCATTTTCTACCAAGCATCAGGTTTCACCACTACCTGCAGAGAGGGACAAATTAGTGCTCCAGCAAGCAAAATTTGGCTTCAGATGACAAGCCACCATTCCCTTCCACAAGCCTCAGGGTCTTGCTGGCCCCATGGGCCCCTCCCAGGAACTCCCGTCAGATGGCAGTGATGCCAGTTGCGAGCCAGCAGAGCAGACGGGTCCCAGCAGGGCACCTGGGAAACATAGGAGCAGGAGTTGTTCATCCTGCAAGATCTGAGCCACCACTATGTCCTACATGCTTGGCCTTCACCTGCCCTACCAAAGTTAGGGGCATGAGCAACGCTAATGACAGTGGCCCCACGTGCAGAAGAAATTCTTCCAGCTGGCTGGCTTCCCTACCCGCTGCCTTCTGCAACAGCCTTACTGCTGCTATCACACCGGGACACAAATAGAGGAAACTATACCCAAAGCTGACACCATGCCGTGCACACAGCTGCCTGCAGTGACCACAGGACGCTGCAACTGGCAGGGAAGACTCGGAGGGGAATGGTGAACCTTGCTACAGGGAGTGTGAATGCCAAAGACCTAAGCCACCCTTAGAGGGGATTAAACCTCTCAAAACTGTTGAATGACTGGCCAAATAGGGCATTTGATAAGCAAAATAGAACTTATTTCCGTGCCAACAGAGCCTGATGGCTATTCAAAGATACCCATCCGGAAGATTTTCATGAGGTGCTGAAATGCACAGACTTCAGGGGAGCAAGATCCATGCAAACCTCACAACACCTGCAGAAAAAAAAGCATAGCAAGTGATTTTCGGCTTACAGAAGCGAGCCCAACTCTGCTTTGCATGTTCCCAGAAAAAGTCAGCTCCTCCTCTTTGCAGCATCTGACAGATCTGCTCAACTCCCAGTGATTTCTTGGCAGTGCAAAGGCAAGAATGGGCAGATTATTCTCTTGCAAACCAGCTCTAAAAACTTCTTCAGCAGGACAAATGAATGTGTCATGGCCCATCCAGCTCAGGCTGGATCCACTCCACTTCCACCAGGAAGGTGTCCACTCCTTGCTGTCTATGTCACCTGTAGTGTTTTCTACTGCTTCGGTTTTGGCTCCGTATGTTAGCTAAATGAGTCTCTCATTGCCAGTTTGCACAGCGAGGTTGCATGTTTAACCTGCTGTTCAGGCAGCACTGGCACAGACCTAGGTTTGCATGACAAGCCGTGTTCCTCCTCACGAAACCCAGTATGGAGTGTGTGCCTTATTCACAGCAAGAGTCATTCCTGGCCCACGTTCAGCCTCGTGCACACCACTCCCCAGGTCCTCTGCAGCAGGACTCCAGCTCTGCCAGTCACTTCCGAGCTCCAACTGATGCACGGGGGTTATCCTGTCCCCGTGCACCACTGGCACGTTTCCTCTGCTGGGCTTTGTGAGCTTCCTGGTGGTACAGTGCTCCCATTTCTGGTTGTCCGTCTAGGTTGAGACTCTGCCTCTTCTCTTGTCAGCCACTCCCTTCTAGTTCAGCGCTATCATCACCCTACAGCACCAACCCCGCACATCACCCATGCTGTGTGCCAATCCCTCTGCACAGAAAACCATTGCACTCACACTGAATTCTTCCCAGTGGGGCAAGGGGGTCCCAAGGGAGCGGGCAGAGGTGATGCCCTGCTCTGAGAGAGCCTGCCATGCCCTGCCCACAGCACCTTCACCTGTCACAGCACACCCTCTGCAGATCCTGCTCGCCCTCCATGAGTTAGGGGAGCTGCTCAGCTGTCAGACAAGCATGCTGGGTGGCCCCTCTTGCTGGCCCCCAGACCAGCCCAGGTAGAACCATGCTGAATGGAGACTGAGGCTCCCCATGCCTTTTCCCAGTCAATTTTCCCCAGTCAAATTTTCTCTCCCACAGCCCTGAGACATAGCCTGTTTTAAAATCACCATGGGTTATTTTATTTTCTACAGAATGACCACAACAGCTAACTCAAGCCTCCCTCGTGAACCTGCCTACATCCACGTGATGCTCTCAGCAAGCAATTCTTTCTCCCCTGCAGCCCCAAGTTCCTGTAGAAAACTCAACCAGGGGATGAGAAGCAGCATTAATTTGGAAAAACAGGACAGATGATAAACAACCAGGCCACTGATGCAGAGTGAAACCTCGCTCCCACAAGACAAGGCATGTGAACATCTGATGCAAATATGCAATGGACACATCCCACTACTCTGTTGCTTTCCAGCCCCTATTCTGCTATGTGACCGGACTCCATGTGGCAGCTGCACAACAGTTCTCCCTCAGAGGTTTCACCTTGGTCCTCATGCCACACTCTGGATATAAAGTGTTCCAAAATCCATGCAATCACCTCTCTGCTTTTGTCTCCCGCTAACTCCAGTCAGGTGCAAGACGTTGTAAGCTCGGTGACTTTGGACACTTCTTTGCAGACACATGCTCTGAAAGTGAATGAAGGATGTCCCCATCACCTGTCTTGTTCCAACAGAGTCAGGCTTGTCATCCCCTCTCAGATCTTAATCATGAGCTGCAGGTAGGGCTCCTTTGTCACAAAGTGTCATGAAGCGTCTGGCTGTGATGCTCTCCACACTTCAAGCTGCAAAGTCCTTGCACCAAACACAGAGCCAACAAAAAAAACAAACGCCATCCCATCGCAGAGGCAGCTGAGCTTGGGGTGCAGGCTGTGCCACGGGGTATGTGATCTCACTTCATTTGCATTCCGCCAGTCTGATCTGGGATTTTGGCTCTGCTGAACCCTTGACTTGGGGCACATTAAATACAGCTCTGCTGTTCCTGGCACAGAGGCAAAACAAAATGTTTCCTCCCTTCAAAGAGGAGAGGAATTCTGATGGTGGAACCAAAACTATGAGTATGCTGCACCTGAAGGAGCTGTCCACACATTTAATGTCCACTTTCCTCTGCTTTGGTTGAGGTAGGAGAAGCCACTCAGGTCACAGGGCTAATGGAGAGCCGGGCTTCCCAGTAGTTTACTCTTGAGGGTTCTCAATGGTGCGATTTGTAATACGGGAGCAACTGAGTGGGGAATGAAGCCTAAAGGACTGGATTTTTGCCACGCGTGGAAATCGCTCTTGGGAGATCCAAGCAGATGTGATTTTGGCTGGGGTAATTCTCTGGCACCTACTGGTACTAACAAACTCCACTCTTGAGAGGCCAAGGCACAATGCCCTTGTGCAGGGTACACTCCGCAGTGCCTGGTCTCAAAACCAGTGAGCACTTTGCTCAGTTGAAGGCTGCAGATCTCAGCGTAGGCAGGATCTGAGCTGGGAAATTTAGACAGAAAAAATGCTGACTCTAAACTTTGCCTCAGGGACCAAAAGAAAGTCCAATCTATAGCTTTTGTATTGCTAACACCCCTGTAGATATCATACATTTTCTATTGCATTATGAACTCCAAATGTTTAATCAATGCATGGCATTCTCCATTTTACTTACCTTTGTCTCTCCTCCAGTGTAGCTGAATCAAAAGAGAAAATAAAGTGTTCACAAACATGAAAAGCACCGACTTTTCTGCTCCAGCAACAGGCACCACTTTGATTTACAGATGGAGGAGATCTGCAGTCTAAGATCCACCTGGGTGAGTCTGAGTTTCATGTGCCCCGTAGTTCCCTCCCCACGGGAACTGGTACTCAAAAGAGACACCAATGCTTAAAATGGGATGTACTCCTGCTCCCTGAGTGGAGAGCTAAAAATGTTTTTAAATAGGCTGACAATAATGTCAGATTGAGGACAGTCTCCAGGCCACCACGTTAAACAACTCCCACTTCACTCACAAATACTGGCATTACAGCTTAACGTGCCTGATGAGGAAAGGAGAAGGGACAAGAGCCAGCACATGCTGTTTGGGTATCCATTTCACTCTGCTTACATGCTGGGCTCTGCCAAGGAAAAGCGCTTTCTTGGAAAAGGATTTTCATCACCAGCAGGGAGGGCAAAAGCAGCTGTTCAGCACACCATCCCACCTCAGCACACACTTCTTTCATTCCCCATCCTCTACAAGTGCAAAGTAAAGCATGATCTGACTTTGCCCTCTGGAGGCATGGAATTGGCATGGCGCAGAGAGACACACAGCCCCAGAGGTGACTGAAATACTGCACTGCCTTTTGGAAAATCTGATAGGAAAATTCATCCCCAGCCACAGCTTCCCATGAGCCAGAGGGCAGAGCATTGCAGGAGACGCAGCTTCACTGCTCTCCTTTCTTGCTGAAGGAGTCAGTTTCTTGGTTCCTCCAGGATACTACTACCCTAGTATTTTGTGTACTTCAAGAACATGAGTGTCAGTATAGGAGGCTGATTTTTCTTTCAGCACAAACTCTACAGCGTGCCACACATCTGCATCCAGCTAGCGGGACCGCACACATGGATCCTCAGTGAGTGCCACTTCATGGTTTATTCTGCTAGCTTCACAGTTTATTCTGCTACCTCCCAGATCGCTGGGAAGCTGCACAAACAAGCAGGTGGCCAAAGACTCTGGGGTCCCCTTATTTAGCTAGACACCAGGACTGGGGTTTTTTTGCTGCGTGCAAATGGATCCTCACACACACCGATTTTTCTCCAAGCAGAGAAACAACTTTGCTGGAAAGCTCCAAGGGAGCTCTCTTTCACTAGGATGAACATCTCCCACCTCCCCTTGCTCCCTTAAACAGCAGTTGTGCAATGGCCAAGAGGGCTTTGGGAAAGCTTTTCCCATAGACAGACTCAGCAGCGCGCTGATGACATGAGTATTGGGAGAACTGGCAGGAGGCACCAAGACATAGGCAGGATCAGCTGTACAGCCATGCACAGCACCTGCACACCTATGCACATCCACCTCTCTGCAAACCTATTCCTCTGCACACACATCTGCCCACGTCCATTCCCACACACCTGTGGACACTCATGCCTTGGGTCCAGTCACACACCTGTGCACACTGGCATGTGTTTGTACGCACACTTGCACATCAATGTGCACCCACAAACTCTCATGCACATCCTCAACCCCACACCAGTGCCCTTGCACACCCATGTACCTGTGCGAGCTCACCGTCCCCTGCACACGCATCCCTATGCACACCTGCACACACTGACCCTCTCCATCCCACCTCTAGGACCTCCTGCCATCCCCTTTATCCTCTGGCTCCTGAGGATCACCATGCCAGCAAGCGAGGAGGCTGTGCTGCCTGGCTGCTGCCAGTACAAGTCCTGGGCAAGCGTTCCTCGCCAGCTGGGTGCACTCATGGAACTTGTTCTGGTCCACAGTCCTGGGGTCTGACCCTCAGCCCCAAGTATTCGAGCAAGCAGGAGGGTGCTGGCAGGTAAGTATGTGCCAGCAGCAGCCAGCAGAGAGCCTGGCACCCTTCCTGGTTGGAAGGGTCATGTACCTGGAGGTCCTGTGGCACAAGGATCAGGGACAAGCAGGTCAGATCAGGGGTAAACCAGGTGCACGGAAGCCCAGCTCTGTGCCAAGTCGCTGTTGGGGACTGGAGGTGAGGGCCCCAGCCTGAGTGCGTTTTAAGTAGCAGCTCTGCACGCAAATTGCGCTGCCTCAGCCCACGCTTACTATCTCTCCCCACGTAGATCTGTACTGGGTTTCTTTGCACGTCTAATTCGTTTCTACTTCTTCACTACCACGAAGGAGCGTGGGGCTCCACGGGCGACAGATCCGGCTGCCCTGTGCCACGGACCGGCAGCATCCCCTCCACCTCACCCCGCCGGGCGCCAGCCGAACCGGCCCCAAAGGCGCCGAGCCGTACAGGGGGAGGCGCTGGAACTGCCCGCTCCGAGACACCCGCACCGGGACCCCGGCGACGCCCCCGCTCCGCTCGGTGTCCGCCGGTCCCCCGGAGCTGTGCGCTCCCGACGGCGGCGGGATCGCGGCGCCCCGACGGCGCTGGGGACGGGGACCACGGGAGGGGGGCGAGCGAGGGGGGGTGCCGGGGCAGGGCGCTGCCCCTGCCCGCGGCGGCGGCGGCACGCCCAGCCTTGCCCGCGCCTCCCGGGCTGCGGGGCGTTGCAGGGGGAGTGCCGGCCGCCCGGGCGCGGAGCCGCCGGACACCGCCGCATAAAAGCCGCGGCGGTGCCGCGCTGCGCCTCCTCGGCTCGGCCCGGCTCGGGGCCGCCCCGACGGCCGCATGACCGCCGAGAGCCGGCTGCCGCCGGGCCCCCCGCCGCCGCCCCCGCCGCTGAAGGCGGACCCGGCGCCGCCGGGCGAGGCGGCGGCGGTGGCGGCGGGGGCGCGGGGCGGGCGGCGGCGGCGCAAGCGTCCGGCGGAGCGGGGCAAGCCGCCCTACAGCTACATCGCCCTCATCGCCATGGCCATCGGGCAGGCACCCGAGCGGCGGCTGACGCTGGGCGGCATCTACCGCTTCATCACCGAGCGCTTCCCCTTCTACCGCGACAGCTCCCGCAAGTGGCAGAACAGCATCCGCCACAACCTCACCCTCAACGACTGCTTCGTCAAGGTCCCGCGGGAGCCCGGCCGCCCCGGCAAGGGCAATTACTGGACGCTGGACCCCCACGCCCGCGACATGTTCGAGAGCGGCTCCTTCCTCCGCCGCAGGAAGCGCTTCAAGCGCAGCGACCTCTCCACCTACCCGGCCTTCCTCGCCGAGCGCCCCGCCGCGCCCTGCCGCCTCTTCCCGCTGCCCGCCCCGCCGCCCGCCGCCGACCTGCCCCCGGCCCCCGCCGCCGCCTCCTGCGCCTTCGCCGCCTACCCCGCGCAGGGCTGCGCTGCCGCCGCCCTGCCCCACGCCTACCCCCCGCTGCCCACCGCTCCCGGGCCCTATGCGCCGGGAGGCCCCGGGCAGCTGTACGCGCCGTCGGGGCGCATCGTGCTGCCCGCCTCGCCGCCCGCCCCCGCCGGGCTCTACGGCCGCGGCTCCCCCGCGCCCTACCCGCCGCTGCCCCACGCCTACGGCGCCGGAGGGCAGCTGGGAGCCACCGAGCCCGGACCGCGGCACGGCGCCTACCCCGGCGGCCCCGACAGGTTCGTCCCGGCGCTCTGACCCAGCCCGGGAGAGGCCGGGCGGCCCGACAGCGCGGACCGGAGCCGGGGCGAGGGGTGGGCTGCGGGGCTCGCTCGGCGCCGCTGGACCCGGGGCCACCCAGGAAGATGCTGGAGGACCTTGGGCTGCGCTTCTGCATCCTGCCACCTGCCCGGGCCTCCCAGCGAGGAGCGTTGCCGCCAGCCGTGGGGGCCCAGGAGGCCCTGGCCAGCCCCATCCACTCCCACCAGAGAAGCCCTAGGGGCTCCCAAGTGCCTAAATGGGGCAAACAGCCCTTTCCTCTTCTACCGCCTTTCCTGGGACAGGTGCTCAAGGCTTTCTGCCAGGCTCCCACTCTCCTGGCACACCCAACTGGGGCCCCTGGTCTATCCGGGAAGATCTCACTTTTAAAAATCTCTCCGCTGTTGATGATTTTATTTACAGAGCAAAACGTCTGCTGGAGCGGGGGAGGAGGGAGGCAGGAGGAAGTGTTCCCTGGCCTTGTCCAGCCAAAGCTGTAAAAGTGGGACGTGTGGCACTAACGTGGTGGTGTGTCCCTGATGTTGCACAGGGCTAGCGCGTTAGTGTCAGGCTTCGCACCAACAACGTGGTCAGGGCTAGGGAAGGTTTGGATGCTGGGTTTGCAGCCAAACACAGCGAGTCAGATCCCTCTGGGAGTCATCCTGTGTGCTGCAGGGGTGGGAGAATGGTGGGATTGGAAGTATAAAAACTTTTACCATGAGCATGCTCAGCCCTTGGAAGAGGGACCCAGCGAGGCTGTGGGATCTCTGCCCTTGGAGGTCTTCCCAACTTCATTGGACAGAGCCTGAGTGACCTGATCTGGCTTTGGAGTTGGATCCAACATTGAATTTGGACCTGCTTTGAGTGGAGACCTGATCCAGAGGTCTATGGAGGTCCTTACATCCTAAATTATTTTGGTCCTAAGATCAGCCCAGCTCTGTCTGTAGCCTAGAGAAATCAGCCTATATGGGGGAAAACCTTCCTTCCTGAAACAAGTGAGAGAGGCAGGACATAGTGCCTTTTCATCTTTGATTGCTCCCGTTTCAAGCTTTCCTAGGATGGAAAAAAGGCTAGAGGAGAACATGGAGAGGGGACAACTGATAGGAACGGCTATGAGAGGCAAAGGCTTGAAAATAGATCTATGGGGAAACTCAAGCAAATCCATCCCAACAGATCCCACCACACCTGGAAGGGGCCCAGAGAGGTGGTGGATGCCCAGGGCTCTGCCTGGGGCTGTAAGCGGAGAGGGAGCAGACGTAGCCCTGCTACTGTCCAGATCTCCTTATCCAGCTCCTTTTTCCTGTGGAGGTGGGAGCCTGTGTGACCAGGGCCAGCAGGAGATTGGTGAGGGGTACTGCAGCACGGTGGGGCCTTGAATGGGGAGAGGTAGGTGGAAAGTGCAGCCAGAGCTTCAGCAGGAGCTTTGGAAGAGCAGAGAGGGTGCACACACACCAGGGTCTCTCTCGCAACAAAAGGGTACAGATCATAGTATTACTCAGGCTGGAAGAGACCTTGGGAAGTTTCTGTTCTGACCTTGTGCTCAAAGCAGGGTCAGCTATGAGGCAGACCAGGTTGCTCGGGGCTATCTAGTTGAGTCCTGACAACCTCCAAGGATGGAGACAGCACAGTCTCTTTGGGCAATTTGACTGTCCTCATGCAGGAGAAGTTTCTCCTTGTATCCATTCAGTACCTCTCTAGTCTCATTTCATGTCTACTGTCTCTTGTTCTGCTGCTATGCGCTGCTGCAAAGAGCTCTGATCCCATGAAGACACCTGTAGCTTCTGCTCCATGGAGGATTTTTCAGATGAGGTCTTCAGCAGGATGAAATTTGTGTAGTGGCAGGTTCCTTGCCTTCTATGGGTGCTAAGGTCCAGGTATCCAAGTAAGACATGAAAGGGAGGAAATGCAGTGGAGCAGGAAGGTGGTTGGGTGTCCCCACAGCACAGTTTGGGGGAGAGGAGGCTCAAGCCGTCTGCAGTTGGTGGACAGGAGAAGCTGTATGGCTGCATTCCATGGGGCTCTGAGATAGGAGTTGAGTGTTGGATTCAAGGCACCTCTCAGAGCGGTCAGGATGATGTGGTGGGTGAGACACCTCATGGGCTGGGAGCCTGGGGCTGGCCTGGTACTGCTGCCCCTTGTCCATCTGGACCTTTTTGTGGTATTGCAGGGCATGGGTGGCGAGCGTAGGCCTCATTCATATCATTGGTGTGGAGAGGTGAATCAGATTTTTCCCTTCCTTCCTTTCCCTCCTGAAGACCTGCATTGTCTCTTTCGATATCCTTCATGTTCCTGGCATGTCCAGAAGCTGCTTCCATCCTGGAGAGATCAGAGTCCTGCCTCTGCGTCTTGGCTGCCTCAGCCTGGGGCAGATCTCCTCAGCAGCCGTGCTAGCTCCTCTCCCAACTTCTCCCTTCACCACCTGGAAGAGAACACCTGGCTGTGCCAGCTCTTAGCTTTCTGACAGCTGCCTGCTGGCTTTCTGCTTTCATCGGCTGCAAGGACTGGACTGTGTCCCTTTGCTAGCAAGTCATGCTGACCTCCTTCTGGTTTGGGTTAGCTGGGAGAGGAATTGTC
Organism: Aptenodytes patagonicus; assembly: GCF_965638725.1. Classification (NCBI taxonomy): domain Eukaryota; kingdom Metazoa; phylum Chordata; class Aves; order Sphenisciformes; family Spheniscidae; genus Aptenodytes; species Aptenodytes patagonicus. Next base: position 72,787,282 of record NC_134982.1, read on the forward strand.
CTGCCTCTTAATGCCTTTCTTCCTTCCTGTAGGAGCAGTTATCAATGTGGACTGGATCGTTTTCCTGAGCCTCGAGGTCTTCTGGCCCTTGTTCCCCATTACTTCAACCTGGTTTTATTCTCTGCTCCAGCCCTGGTGCTAGCCTAAGATTCAGTCTAAAAAAAAAAAGGTCACCAGTGTTGATACAGGTCTTGTAAAAGCTGTTCCTGACCTCAGATAGCATCTGTAGCAAGTTCAGGGAGCAAAACTCAGTGTCTGGAGGACATGCATGATAGATCTTGATGACTCAGAAGGCACAAATTGGGTAGGTTCAGCTGTGTATTGTTTGCAGATAAGGTCTAGAAGCTTGTTCCTATTTCTCTCCAGATCTTTTATACCTACAAGCTAGGGAAACCAGACATACCTAGAAAGTATACTTTCTGCAGCATGTGCAATGATGAACCTATTGCACCAAGGACCTGAGACACATGGCCACAAACTGCTTAAAATGCAGCCACAAGCAGCTGGAAACCTTGGGCAGGAGCTTTGCGCTCGGTGAAGAGCTACATGGACCCTTCAAGGGACTCGACATCCATGTGGGGTCTCTGTTCCTTTGGGGTTTTTGAGACAAAGATAGACAAAGCTATACCTGCCCTGTGCTAGTCCTGGCAATTCTCCAACCTCCTGCTTGGAGCAGGCCTGGAGACTCCAGAGATCCCTTCCCACCAGCACTGCCGTGGTTTTGTGGCTATTGCAACCTCTCCAAGCTGTCGTGCAGGCTCAGATGCAAAGGGTGGGCTGAACTTTACAGATCTGTCCAGGCTCTACCTTGTGGCAGCAGGATGTGCTGACTCTGCGCTTGTGCATATGGTTATGTGTCTCATACAACTGTGTGACCACTGACAGAGGAAGATAATGGTTGTCGCATCCTTGGGGAGCCGTGGGGTTGGGCCTGTCTGTGAGGATATGGGGATATGCCATGGGGATATGTAAGACAATTGGATCTCAATGTATGCTTGTGCCATGGGGATATGTTAAACATTTGGATCTCAATGTGTTTTTGGCTGGCACTTTGCTTGTAATTCTTGGGCACCGTCCAGAATAAGGAAAATTTTTATTTCTGGAAGCTTTATTGTAAATATTTGAGGGCCTTCCTTTTAGCAAAGTTAGTCTAAGTTTCAAACTAGTCTTTTGATTTCTGGGAGATGAGTCCAATAGGTTTGGGTTATAACCCTGTAGGAAACAGTAAGTGTAAGCACTGATGAGAAGAGAGAAGGACCTTGAAAGTGCTCACTCCTCAAAGGACAGAGCCTCTCGGTTCCTGTTTTGCCCAAGTTCTGGTACGGTCAGGCCCTGTGCTGACTTTGAGAAAGAGGTGGATTGTTATAGCCTAGGAGAACATTTTATTATGTATTGGAGATTTTTTGTATTTACTCTTCTACTTCACTTGTAATGGAAATAAATCTTTGTCCTGTTGTTTGTAATGAAGTGTCTCTCTGAGTTTTTTTAAGCCTTCCCTGTATTCCTGAGACCAGGAGAGTGATGATACAGAGCAAGATGTGCACCACGTGTTGCTCCTTGCATTTCACTGTGTCTGTCTTACCTTGGCTTTTTTTGGTCTGCTGGGATTGCTGAAGACATCAGAGGGAGGGCGGAGGCGGCAAGGCCAGGCCAGAGGTGGCTTACCAAACTTCTGCAACCCCCCCGAGTCACCAGTCTGCTTTCAAGGTCTCCTGTCAGGCCATAAGTGTGCCCCAGACATCAATGCATGAAGCTCCAGCCCAGCCAGGTGCCTCTGCTAAAAAGGGGCAGGTAGGGAAGCCAAGGCTAGTACCTGTGATAGGAACACAATCTGAGAGATGAGCAAGGGAATCGTGCTTGGCTTTAATTACTCTCTGATTGCTCCAGCGTGGAGCCAGGCCAGCTGGAGAACAGTGTTATGTCGCCTGTCCTGTGGCAGCAGCACCAGAAATTCTTGGTCTTGCCTCTTGCACCCCAGGCTGGTGAGGTTTTATGGCTGCAGAGATGGAGTTCCTGCAGCCGTGGGCACCTTGTGCAACAGCAACATCTGTGGTAACAATTCATCAAGCAACAACCATAGCTAATGGGGGCTGTAACAGGCCTTCAGGGGCAACTCGGGTAACTCCATGCCTCAGGGCAATGATCTGACTTGCGTATAGCTGAGACAATGGCAGATGTTGCCCCTTCTCCTGCTGAGAGGGTGGTGACTGGCTTCCCTAGGGGTTTTGAGGGAAAGCGAGCTCTGCAGCTGGTGCCCTGTCAACAGCCCAAGCTGCCTGGAGGGCTATGAATGAGATGGGAACAGGTAGTTTAATCTGCTAAGTTATCAAAGATCAGATAGGAGGGTCTCCTTCAATAGCTCTGGGACTCCCAGGTATGATTTATCTGCCTTTGGAAGAGGCCAAGAAGTGCATCAAATTTATGAGAAAGAGTAGGCAGGGGAGGCAGCTGCCATTTGGCCAGGAGGGAGTACCTTGGAGGGAGTCCAAAGCTTTGTGAGCTGTAGTTAGAGGTCAGTCTGCGCAGCTGGAGATGGGCTTTAGCTGCATCCGTTACCCAGAACTGCAAGGCCAGCATTAGTGAGCAGAAGGATTTCCCACTTGTGCAGCGCCTGGATGTGAACTAACATGAGCACAGGAAGGCTGATGCTTGTTGGGAGACTGACTGTACAGAGTCTGGTGTATGGGTATACAGTGGCCCATGTCAGCATAAGGAATTCCTTCACATGCTTGTCTTGGTGTAGGTCTGGAGCCCTGATTCATAGGAGCCACCATCTAGACAGCAGGGCCGATTTCTCAACTCAGTCCTCCTCTTCGAATTTATGTCTTCTCCCTGTCCAAGGCCAAGAAGTCAAGGTGGGAGATGGTGGTATCAGCTATACCTGCAAGCTGGGTTATTTCTAGGAGCTACTTTTGGATCTAGAGCAGTCACCCCAACCCCTCCTTGTGCAGGCAGACTAAGAGGGAGGGAATGGGGGTCTCAGCGGGGAGCCCCAGCTCAGGGCTGCCAGACTCTGAATTCTCACTACCTCCATCAGTATTTGAACACAGGGTGCAGCTGGTGGTCCCTAGGGGGTGTATAGGAACTGGTAATGTAGCAAGCATGAAGTACCCTTGCCACGCTGCTTGGGCCAAGAGGAAGAGGAAGCTGTATCCTAGCCTCTTCTGCTGATTGGAAGTCCATAGGGTCATTGTATGTTCAGGGCCAGATGTCTGGCTGAAAGGGGCCATGGAGTAAGCAGGAATGGTAGCTGTGGGCTGGCTCAGAGGAGCTCACTGAGCCCACTGCTATCCCTTCTTTCTCTGATGCCATGAAGCTCAGATTTGCTAGCCAATTAGGAATTTGCAAAGCTGTTGTCTGGATGTGAACTACCCAAAGAGATCTTAATTGTCAAAGGAGCTAACAAGCAGCTTCTGACCTTTTTGTTCAGAGACAGTCCTGAGCCAGCACCAGAGCTCTTGGTCTGATGGCAGAGACGCAGCTTGCTTGGTGCATGAAGCCCTCTCGGTCAATCATACCTGTGGCTGGCTCTTGCAGCGAGACCATCTGTACCTCATGTTGACCTCCTCTACTTGGAAAAGGCACTCATGAATCCAGGCTGTCACCTTCTGAGGTTAACAAACTGTGTCCTAGGCTTCATACCACTTCTGTAGCTATATGTTTTAGCACATAGTCTGTCATCAGTTCAGTGCTTACTGGAGTGCTGGCCGTAGACTTGGCCAATTAAACAGTGGCTCCCTGGCCACCCCATCCCAACCCATCATACTGAGTCTGGGATAGTAGTCAAAAAGTAGCAACCACAGAGATGTCTGCTGTGATGGGAGCAGCAGGAGGTGGTGAGCCCACTGGGAGATCTTGCTGTGTGGATCAAGATCTGGCCAGCTCATCTGAACATGTGGGAGATCCCCAGAGCCATGGCAAAATGGCACATTATTTAGCTATGAGCATTCAAAAACTGGGTTGTGTAAGTGACAGCCCAATGCTGGACTCAGGAAAAGAATATTTGGCTCCACAAATACTCCCCTTGCTTGAATGCTGTAGTGAGATGGATCACGGTTCAGATCTTCAAGCAGCAGCCAGTTGGATATAGGCATAGATGTGCCAGTGTGAATTTGTTCTTTTCCTAACTCCTGTCTCTGTCCCTTCCTGTGTAACACTCAAAATCTTGTTATGGACAGATGTCACGGTTTAACCCCAGCCGGCAGCTAAGCCCCACACAGCCGCTCGCTCACTCCCTCCCAGTGGGATGGGGGAGAGAATCAGAAGGGAAAAAGTGAGAAAACTCATGGGTTGAGATAAAGACAGTTTAACAGGTAAAGCAAAAGCCGCGTGCGCAAGCAAAGCAAAACAAGGAATCCCTTCACTCCTTCCCATGGGCAGGCAGGTGTTCAGCCATCTCCAGGAAAGCAGGGCTCCATCACGTGTAACGGTGACTTGGGAAGACAAACACCATCACTCCGAACGTCCCCCCTTCCTTCTTCTTCCCCCAGCTTTATATGCTGAGCATGACGTCATGTGGTATGGAATATCCCTTTGGTCAGTTGGGGTCAGCTGTCCCAGCTGTGTCCCCTCCCAACTTCTTGTGCCCCCCCAGCCTACTCGCTGGTGGGGTGGTGCGAGGAGCAGAAAAGGCCTTGACTCTGTGTAAGCGCTGCTCAGCAGTAACAAAAACATCCCTGTATTATCAACACTGTTTTCAGCACAAATATAAAACACAGCCCCATACTAGCTACTGTGAAGAAAATTAACTCTACCCAGCCAACATCAGCACAACAGAAAAGGGAACACTGTAAGTGAAGCCAAGGGTTTACCATTACTACATGCAAAAGTTTTAACAATATAATATTTTCAGTTATTAGTCTCATAGTCCAAATTAATACAGAAAAACCTCAGTAATGCAGCTGAGATTGCTATACACACACACACACACACAAATTATTAGTATCTACCCCCACTTCTTGATGTTATGTTCACCCTTCCTGTGTCCTGAGGTTGATGGCAGCAGGGGTGTGGGGGAGGGAGTCTTACAACAAGTAACCAGCAACCTGATGTCTTCAATAGACAGATCATGATGTTCCTGGTTAAGATTTCCTTCTCTTCATCAGGAGGCACATGGTGTTGATGGTGATGATTTCTTTCTTCTCAGTCTTGGGGTTCACTTGAGTTTATTTCTGTATGTATGTTGTTTTTAAATGGTTCCAAATTTTTTTTTTTCTGTTCTTGTTTTCTCTAAAATTGCCTTTACTTGAATAACATGGATTTGCACTCCTGCAGCAATGAGTGACTGACCACTGCGATAGGCTGGGACCCATGGTGTTGCCCTGGAACCACAGACAGTTCAAGTCACACAGAATAAATAATCATTATCAGTATAAATGAAAACAAATGTAGGTGCTAGTTATCTGACCACTGATTGCTGTCACAGCCAAGCAAGCTAAAATCAGCTCAGGCTAAGACAAGACCAGCCAAGACCGAATCTTCTGCACTGTGAGGTCAACACAAAGCCATGGCCCCTGAATAATAACGTATTTGCAAGCTGCATTTAAGACCAGGTTCTATCTACCGTCACAACCAAGAGGCCCCACACCAGTGGGCTGGGAGAGGACTCTCTTGAGGTGTGCAAAGATTGTTCTTCTTTCTGTTGTGTCTCAGGACTTTAAATCTGTTGTGGCCTGGTCTCCTGTGCTGCCAGCAGGCAGGTCTTGGGGGTGTAAGTGAGACAGATGCAGCCTGGGGAGGGGGTTCCTCTGCTGGGGTTGTGTCCACTGGCACCAACCCAGAGTCCTTGCTGTGGGATGGAGGCTGGGAGCAGGGCTGGAGGCTGGGGAAACACGGAGAGGCAGTGGAAATCTCAGCACCTCAACTCTCACCATGGATTTTCTGTTGACCAGTGATCAGCTACGTGTGACTTTGTCAAACAAAAGGAAACCTGGATGGGAGAAATCTGAATGCAGCCCCATACATGAGAGCTCCCACCAGTGTTGGATCCTGACAGCCCTAAACGCCAACTCTGTGGGAGGAAGTGGAGGGGAGATACAAAATTTCCCTGAAAGTCCTGCCTGAGCCTGTGGTTGCTGAGGTCTAATCACAGAATGGGGGGAACAGCTTTTCTTTCACTAAGTGAACTACAGCTAATGTAAATGAATTGCTTGAGCACAGTCATCGGTGCAGGAGAGTCTGGGTTGTGCACTTGAGCAAAAATGCTTTTTAGCAAATGCACTTCAGATTGACCGGGATAATTATCCTAAATCCAAGAAAAATGCAACAGAAAGCGCTCCAAGGCCTGGCCCTTTGCCATGCACGTAGCACCTCAAGGAGCTCTGGGGTCTGTAGTGGATGGAGTTCAGCTGGGCAAAAGGAAAGTGGGCTGGGTGGTCACATGAAAATCCCATATTCTCCAGATGTCCTCACATGGCTTTGTATAAAGGCTGACCTCGCACTGTGGCTCCATTCTCCAGGCAAGAGCAGAAATGACCGAGTTGACCACAGATGCCTAGTGAGTGGTCCCACACTGCCACGGTGTGAGAGGCCGTGCCTGGAGTATTATTGTTAATATTGGTGGCTTTATTCATGGAGGAAGCAGAGGATGATTCAGGGCTTAGACCTTTATACAAGAACATTCATTTAAAAAAAGTCATGTTGCGAAGAACAGGTTTCCTTCTTGGGTCACCTCTTTCGTATTTTGTCTTCATGGAGGTTTTCTCCTCCCCTTACCTCCTAGAGAAAAGGCAAAAGAAAGCCCCACTTGAAGCAACCGGGGCAAATGGTTTCAAGCCTTCCCGCTTAAGCAAATGTAAGATACGCTACCTCTCTGCCACAATAGGAGCGAGACTTAGATTTATCAACGCTACCAGCAGTGCAACAATTAACACTGTTACGAACAAAATCCTCACCTTTGCATCCCCAACAGACCAAAACATTCATGAAAGTGAGGTGCCTTCCTCATCTTTAACAGCCACCACATCCCTGCTGTTGACAAACTGAGTGAGATACCGTCACCTAAACCACGCACAGGACTCTGACAGCCACGAGGACAAACGTCCACCTTGCTGCAGCCATTTCCACGGGGCCAGGATGTCTCTTCGCAGTTCATTTCTGCAAACGGCACTGCGGCTCCTGCAGCAGCGTGTGGCAGGTCTCACAGCGCCCGAGGCACAAGGACAGAGCCTTGCGACCACCCCCCGAGCCCCCCCCGGCGATGGACACCCCAGGCGCGCCTCCCCGCTGCCCTGTCCCCGGCCGCGGGCCCCCCCCCCCGCCGAGGGACGGGGCCGCTCCCTGCCTGCCGGCGCGGCCCCCCCCCCCGGGCGTCCTCGGGGACGCGGGGCCGGTGCTGCCGCTAGAGAGCACTGCCGGATCGTGCCGCTGCCGGGAGGCGCCGCCGGGGCCGCGGCTGGCGGCCGCCGCGGGTGGGAGGCCGGCCGCCGCGGTTTCCAGCGCTTTGCAAGCCTGCGGAAGCCCTCGCAGGACGACAGCGGCTGCTTTCGCCGCGGCGTTGGTTTTGTCCGGGGGCTGACCCGGCGTTGGCTGCGGGCACAGCCCTCGGAGCTGCGTGCTGGGGTCGGAGGGCCAGTCTCTGGTTCCTTGCTCAAGGTGTTTCCCACTGGAAACGCAAAGCTACTGCTTTAGGTACCTGAAAATTGTTGGCTAATTCTTGCACAGAATGTAATGCTTATCTATAAAAACGGAGCACTGGAGCTGCACCTTCAGTCTGCAATTAAACATTTCAACAAACAAGCAGTAATTTCCAGGGGTATGCAATTCTGCACTCAAACCACTTTAGTGCTTTTGCAAATTACTTGAAAGACAGTGCGTACAGAAGAGGGTTGAAAAAAGAATCATTATTAAGGCTACGAAGCTTGGATCACACTGTTTACCACACAAGCCGTGTCTTGGTTTTTTTGCCCTGCGTTTTCTGTGTTTCATTGGTGAAAACCTCAGGCAGTCTGAGGAAGACAAAGCCACAATCATGCTCACAGCTCCAAGTCCATCCAGTTGGATCGAGTTTCAGCCAGTGGGCTGAGGCAAGTGGCCATTCCCCCTGGTTGATGCAGATGAGCCCACACCTGCAACACTGGATCCTGTTTGGGTAACCCAGTACAAGGAAGACATTGTTATACAGGAGCCCAGCTGAGGCCATAGAGAAGGGAGCTTGAGCATAGGACAGGCTGAGGGAATCAGGTTTGTTCACCTGGAGAAGAGAAGGAGAGTGTGGAGTCCAACTTGCAGTCCTAAAGAGGGTTACAGAGAAGATGGAGTTGGGATCTTCTCTGAAGTGCATCGTGATGGGGCAAGAGGCAAGGAGCAAAAGCTGTGATGAGGAAAAGTCTGGCTGGACGTAAGGAAAAACCTTCTTCCCGTGAGAGTGGGGCAGCCCTGGGTGGGGACCAGAGAAGGTGGGATCTCCAATCTTGGAGATGGTCAACACTTTGTTGGAAAAAGCTCTAAGCAGTCTGGTCAGTTAGCCACGCTTTGAGCAGGGATTGGATTCAAGATCTCCAGAGATCTCTTCCCACTTAACTTTTTCTACGGTTATATGATTTCCTGGTTAAACAGGAGAGCCAGGCCAGCTGGTGGAGCACTGCTGAGCCCAGCTGGGCACACAGCTGCAGTCCGTGGCAGCCCTGGCAGTATTAGAGAGGTATTTATTTAAATGGTGAACACAGAACAGGAAGGATCGGAGCTAACACGCTTTGAGCAGGAAATGGTGGCCAAAGAGGGAGTGGGTATTTGCTGTCACCAGGATTTACTGCTTAAAGTCAATATTGGTAAATCGACAAGAAAGTTTTTTTACCTTTGCAAGACCAGGCTCTTGCGGGATGCAATGGCTTTTCATTGACCTCTGGTGGCCTCTGGCTCTATGTTGCTGGCCCACTTCTTTCTGCTCAGGCTTAGCTATGACTTCACTTCTGCTAAGGACCAGAAAACCCTCCCAGCTCAAAACATCACCCATGAGCAACACAAATCACCCCTGACTTTCTGCAAATGTGAGGCACCCAGTTTCACAAGAGCAATTCGAGAAGCGGGAAGCCAGGGTGCACAAACCAAAAAACCTCTCTTCTCCCATAGAGCTGGAAGCATGTTTCCTGGAAGGATATTGAAAGGTATATTGAAGGATATTGGCAGTGGACAGAGGAGAGTCTGTTTCTCCTGGATATGATGTCAGCTTCCCTTTCCTTAGCTGTCCTGTCATGGCTGTCAGCCCTCAGGATGGCTCCCCATGCTCTGCAGGACATGGGGACAGGACCCGTGGCCCTGAGATGAGCTCACAGCAGCGTGGTCAGCCCAGCCCAGTTGACATTAACAAACACCAAGCTGAATCTCACGAGTGAGGAGACAGTCATAGTGGTTGTACCCACTGCATATCACAGCATGCCTGCCTTGGTCTGCATGGCTCAGGTAGCAGGTCAGAGTGTCCTGGAAGAGCCTCACGTAGCCCTTTCACCAGTACAGCACAGCAAGGAGGAGAGCATTGTGTTGGGCACTGACCCAGCTCCCTGTGCTGGCCCCATATCTCAGAAGCCATCTCCCTGCATCCATTACCTGCTCTTCATCACCAAGAAGGCTACAGTCAGTTAAAGGTATCTGACGTCCCCCAGCCTTCCCTTTCATGTCAGACCCAGACCCTACTTGTCATCCCAGGGGGTGAAAATTTCCTTTATTGGACACCCTGTTAATGGCTCTGGGTAAAGATATCTCTCTGGGGCTCAGGAAAGAGGGAAGGGAGGGAGAAGGTGATGTATTGCATCTGCAGAACAGCAGTCTCCCTCCCCTAGATACAGCTGCCCTTGCCAGCCCGTCCCCAGTTCCATTCAGACAGCAGGACCTACCTCAGGGATGCACATGGACCCCCATGTGTCCAGCTTTGCACCTGAACCCCATCCGTATAAGCAAGAGCTCTGTTATCTGTTCTCTTGGCAGAGAAAGAAACAGTGGGTTTCAAGTGAAAGTGCTGATAAGGAGGTCTTTATCTGTCCCTTGGTTATTCTGCGATAAGATTTGTTGCTTGCAGGCACACCTTTCTTACTGGCTGTGAAAGAAGCCAGTTAGAGTGAGAGCAGCTCTAAGACAGAGCACGCAGTACCCGGGGTGACTCCAGGACTTTGTGGCCACCAAAGGCATCTCCGCAGAGATGGACAGAGGTGCTCTCTCTGGTTCCTGTGAGCCTCTGCCCACGGGGAGCTCCCCAGCCCTCACAGCACAGGATCGGCACCACTGCCCATGTGTGTTTCAGCAATGAGCATTGCCCCGTGTTCATGGAGATGCCACCCTGCCAGGCCTTCACCACCTCCTACAGCTCCACTTCAACACTGGAGAAGGGCGGACGTGGTTGTTTTGTGCCCTCCTTGACTGACGGGGGCTGCGAGATGAGTCTAAAGCCTCCCAGAAGTTGCTTCTCCCCAAAATCTAAAGAGCTCTGGGAACCAGGTGAGCCTAAATGTCTGCAGACATGGAGGTGGGCAGCACGGCTGATTCCCCTTCCCTGTGAGCACTGCAGAGGGTTGGAGAGCTGGAAAGAGCCACCAGCTCTTGCTGGCCTCCACCATGGCACATGTGGGGCTCCGCTAGGAAGAAGGGTCTCCTGGCCTGCCTGGCAGCAGCAGCCCCTACAGCCCAGCCTCCTTGCAACGTGGTGTGGACACCACACTTGCAGGAGGACCCCAGCACAGCTTTTGTGATGGTACTCAACCATAACATGGCCTCCTGCCTCTGGCTCCCCTTCAGGCCAGTGCAGCCTCAGCTGCCATCACCCAGTGTCTTGGTCTGGGATCAACATCCTCCCTGGTTACAGGGCTTCCACGAGGCCCTCGGCTTATGCCTTAAGTATTAGCAGTTATGAACAAGGTTTGGGTAGTTCATGGCAGAAGGTGAGAGATCTTGCTCTGCTCCCACCAGTATCAGTCACTCAAGGGGAGAGCACAACCTTGCATTAGCTGAGACATCTGTGAAGACCAAAACAGTGCCAGGACACCTGTGTAGGGAGACCTGTCCCTCCAGGAGCTGCCCATGGGGAATGGGCTGGAGTTGCTTGGTTATGGGGCTGCTGGATGCTTTCTGCTTTGACACCCACCAGGTGCATTAGAGCTTCTGGCAGTGTAACTGCAGAGGTCATCCCAGGATTTTGGGGTGGGGAGGCTGAGCTAAGCACTTGTGAGCACTTGCCTCTCATGTGATGTCCCTGGGACCAAAGCAGGGGTGGATGTCAGTGATGTCCATCCTGTCACTGGAGAGATGGTGTTACTGGTGTCACCAGTGAGATGTCACATCTGCTGAGACGCAGGGCCTGCAGGGCTCTGGGACAGCGGCAGCGACATCTCCGGAGACACAAAAAGTCCATAAATCCCCCAAATCAAGGGTGACCTCAGGGCCTGGCAAGCCCTGTGCTCTGGGAGGCAGGCCCTTGGTAAGTCAGATAATGGCAATGGAGACCTCCACTCCAAGAGGAGAAAGACCCTCTGTGTCAGGATATTACAGGAACGTAAGACAGCCACCACCCCTGCCACGCACGGGAGAGAAGATCACAAGACCCAAAATGTGGGAAGAGAGAGAGGGCGCCCATTCCTTCCTGGCTTCAGAAGAAGTCCTGGGTGCGTGGCTGGGGAGCCAGGGATGCAGCAGCTATGCAGAGTGGCTCCTGTCTTTGCCTCAAATGGCATTTCCCTGACAAAAGTGTATGGTTCAGCCAAGTTTCAGCCTGTCGCACTCAGCTGTTTTCAACCATCTTTTGTTTGCCTAACGCGGCGGCTCAGCAAGGTCAGAGTGAGGTTGCCCAGAAATTGAAAACAAAATGCTTTCCAGGCTTTAGGGAAGCAAGCTGTTTACCGGGGAGGAAAACAGACCGTGAGAAAAACCTTCAGACTGAAGATAGTAACACAAGGGGTTGTAGGGTTTATCAGGTGCAGGAAGAAGCCCCAGCCAGGCAGCTCCAGCCAGCTAAAAATCACGGTGGGTTTCAGCTTCGCATTGCCACTTGCATTTCGACAAATCAGAAATGCCTTTCAGAAACGTGGATGGATGCTGGTCTGTACGCTTAAACTGCGAAATGGTGGGGCACTGTGCAGCCCTCCGTGGGACCACCACTCAGGTGAAACAGCCCTCCAGCAGAGAGGGCAGCAGGGCTCATGAGCTGCAGGCAGCAGACAACTCCCAAAGGACTGCCTTTGCTCAAGCAACCGTGTTCCCCCTCACTGTAACCTGAAAGAAGCATAGAAAGAGGAGTGACCAGGAGAGTGTGGGCTTTATTACTGACAAGGAAGGAGCTGGTCAAAATCACTCTGCAGTACTTATCAGAGTTTGTCAGGCAGGAGTCAAAACATTAAAAAAAAAAACCAAACAAAATTAAAATAGAACGTGTGTGCTGTATTCATTATCCTGGTGGTCATTTTCCAGAGGAGTATTCAAAGCTTCTGGTAGTTCTGCTTCTGCTGGTTTCAGCACCTCCTCTTCACCTACAAGGCATGTAAAAGACAGATCATTTTATATTGGGAGGCTTTCGTGCGTTACCCCTCCATGCTGTGCTAAAGCCCCCACGGCCAGGCTCCTGTGATTGCCTGTGATGTTAGGTAGCTCCCGGTAGTCTGCCTGCTTTTCAAAGGACACAGCAGTCCCAGGGGTTGTGGAGGGGAGTCGGAGAGGGAAAAGCCCCAATGGGTTTAAAGGCAGGAGGCAAATAAATGCGGCCCTGATGCTTGCCCATTTCAAGATCTCAGAGCTGGACCACTGTGATGTGCCCCAGTCAGCCCCAGTCCCCAAGATGCAGAATGGTTGTTTTCCATGGCACGAGGGCGTTGCATGCCTTGCAGCAAGAGGCCTCTTCTTCTCCCCTGGCACAGACACTGCTGGAAATGCAGTAATCAGGGGTCAGAGGATGCTCACCTCCTCTGAAGCAGATCCTATGTTTTCCTGGTTTTGAAGCAATCTGCATGCTTGGCCCACTGACCGCTAAAGTAAATGTGCTCTCCTCTTCCCAAGCCAGATCTGGGAGCAACTCCTGCTGGCCCAAGCTGCGTTAGCTGTAAATGGATTTCCCGAGCCCAGACGGCAGTCTGCTGTTCAGAGCAGCTTAGTGCCCTCTGTACCTCAGTCCTGGCAGGTCCCAAAGGGGTAGTCCCCTGCAGACACCCACCCCTTGCCCTAGTGCCCACCTTTCCCTCCCCACCACCCCAGTGTCAGCCCCAAAACTGGGTGGACTGTGGTCTGTGCCTGGGCTTTGGCTCTCCCTGACCAGCTCTGGTCTCAAGAGACCGCATCTGCTCTCCACAGTACCTCTGCCCTAACCTGGCTCATGGCAGAGCCACATGGGTGTCCTTAGGACAAGGAGCTATTTAGGACCAGAGACCACAGACCCCATGCCAATGACTCTACTGACAGTAGTGGGCTTCTTATCACTCCCCATGACTTGGAGAGCAGTATCTACCCCCACAGCCCCAACATTCCCCCCCACCCCTTTCACAGCTACCCAAGTCACTCTTAGTGGGGTAGGGACCTGTGCCGTAGTGGTGCCGCAGGCTGGTAGTTGATAAGGTGGGCAACCTTGGCTGACAGTCCTCAAGAGGTGGCACTGCACCGCTCCCCAAGCCCCCATGAGGCCACTGGCTCTCCGGCAGCTCACCTGCAGGATCCTGGCTCCTGGCTGCCAGCTCCCCCTCCGCCACTCCCGGTTGCATCCCACTGACCAGGTCCTGCATGGTCAGCACGGGCGGCTGTTCTTGATGCAGCGGCTCAGGCAGTGCCAGCTTGGAGGGCGCTGGCTCAGCCTCCTCCTGTGGGTCAAGCTGAGGGTCCGGCTCTGGTTCTGGCTCCGGGCTGGGCTCCACTGCCAGCTGGTGGCCCCGTCCTCGCCTGGCTCCTCTGCCTCTCCTTTGCCGTTTGTTCTTCTCCTGCTCCCTGCCAGGGGATTTCACAGGGGTGAAGAGTTGGGCATGGGGCGGAGGACTTTCCCTCCTGCCCCGAGGCCGCTTTGCCAGGCCCCTGGCTGTGACTGCGACCCAGTCATCCCAGCAGAAGCTGCACTTCTGCAGCCCTCCTGCCCAGCCCCGCACGGCGGCCTCCTGTAGCCGCACCGGGGGGGGTGGGAGCTTGGGCACCAGATTTTTCCCCGGCCCCACACTGTGGGGAATTGCTTGCCACCCAACCCACCACCTATGTAACCCACCCCCCCGTCCATCTCTGCCCCCCAACACCTGCCTAGACCTTCAGCACCTACCAGCTGCAGGTCACCTGTCCCCACTGAAGACTGATGGGGCCCAGCTTGGCTCTGTCCCTGTGTGAAGATGGAGGGGCTGGGCTGCCATGCCTGGACTCAGGTTAAATGCACCAAGAAAACGACTCCACAGCATAAGCAAGATTTACCTCAGGACCCACTGAATTGAGTCTTTCTCCTGGGCTTCTGCTTTTCTTTTCCGGAGCAGCTCCCGGTCCCTCAAGCGGTGGGTGATGATGACATCTACAATGACAAATTGAGTGCTAACATGACAACCTGGCCAAGGAACAATTCGATCCTTCCCTGCCTGGTGACAGAGCACTGATGCAAGAGGCCATGTTCTTTTTGTCATGAAGTGGGTCTTGATAGGAAACTGCTTGGGCACTGTACTTCCAGCTCAGCCTCAGTGGGTAGGATCCGATGATATACCACCCAAAGCTCCCAGGCTCCTGCACTGAAAGTTACTCTAAATTTCTAGCTGCAGTTTTCTTCCTGCTGCTGCAGCCTTGGGGTGACCCTTGTCCAACCTACTCACCACCGTAGAGACCTGGGGCCTGATGGAAGCATGGGGCAGGCTTCCCGTGCCATGAGGACACCAGGAAATCCCTTGGTCAGACATCACTACAGGCTGCAAGATAATTTTTTGTGTTTGCTCTGTTGTTACCCTTTTCCCCAGATAGCTGCAACTGGCCACTGCTGCCATTAAGATGCTCATCTAATTAACTAACTAAGGAGAAAGCCTTGCCTTGCAGGATAGCCAGCCCTAGAACACAGGAACAGGTCTGTGGGGGTGAGAGGGTTAGCCAGAGGACACAGGCTTTCCCGTACACAGATGCTCATGTGTATTAGGCTGAGACCCTGTAGGGGATGGTGACCCAACCAGAGGCCAGAACAGGGCTAGTACACACTGCTGGGGCTGAGGAGACTGGTCCCAAAGACCACACAAGCAGCCCCAAGCTGGTCTGCAGCTATGAAGATGACCATGGCAGGGCTGAAGATTGACTCATGCGAGAAAGCTCCGATGCTGACTTTAGCATTTGGGCAAGATATGCAGGTTACCTACAGCTACCAGGAGAAAGGGGCACCCCCCGGGTCCCAGTCACCCTGTGCAATGCCTTCTTAGGCCAAGGTAAGTTGTGCCCATTTCACTGGCTGCAAAGGGCTCCAAATGGCTTCCTGAGGCAAAGACATGTCAGCCATCTACACCTGGGCGAATGAATTCCTGAACTTTTCTGAAGCCAGCACTGAACTTCCTCCCCCATGTCTTTGTCCTAACAAACAACATCCCTGATGATGTGGCAGTAGGTCTTGTGGTTTCTGATCCAGTCAGCACTGAATTTTATAGCTTGGACTCCAGCCTGTGATAAAAAAGATGTGGCTTAGACCAAGTAGCACGAGACTGCTCCCTTAAGACGAAGGGCATTGTTCAGGAGCAACACCAGTTCCCTGGGGCCTGGAGGGAGAGGGGACTCTTCCCACGCGTACACTGAAGAGGTCACAAAAGCGCTGATTTTCATAGTTTCAACAAAACCCACACAATGAAAAAGCAAAACTATGACCGTCTCCTTCCAGATGTAATCAGATCCAGCTTCTTCCACAAAAGCCTCAGCTTACACTAAAGTATTAGGTCAAATCGGTGAAGAATGGTCATTTTGTCATTCCCTTGTCCAGCTGGGAGAACTGGCAAGGTGAAAAGGACTTCCGAGGCTGAGCTGGGACTACAGCTCTTGTATCCCAGATGTCTGTTAAACACAACAAAAACCATAATCCAGGACAGAAAAAAAGCAAAACTGACAGCAGGAGCCAACCTCTATCCAAAGTAGATCTTTACACAAGACACTTCTGATAATTAATAATAATCTCGCAGAAATTTAGCTTGGAAAGGCTTTCTGTTGGTCTCTGTTCCAATGTCCTCATCAAAGCAGGGCCAACTTTAAAATTACATCAGGCTGTCCAGGACCTTGTCCAGGGAACTTCAGAATACCTCAAAGCCCACCTCTCTGGTCTCCGCACCATTCTCACTGTTAATTTTTTTCCTTTCTAACCAGCCATGTTTGCAACCTGGTTGCCTCTTGTCCTTTCCCTGTGCACCCCTAAAAAGAGTCTGTCTCTCCCTTCTCTGTAACCCTGTTAGGCAGAGGATGACTGCAATGAGATCTCCCTCTCAGCCTTCTTTTCTCCTGGCTGAACAAGCCTGGTTTCCTCTGCTTGTCCTCATATGTCATCTGCTCCAGCCTTTAGCAGTCTTGATGGCCCTGCACTGGACTCATCGCAGTATGCCTTTGACTTCCCTGTTCTGAGTTGCCCAAACCTGGGCATAGAATTCCAAGTGCTGTCTAATAATAACAGCAGCCACCATCACAACCACGAAATAAAAAATAATCCTACTTTCTGTTGTTGCCTATTAGTTTTTCTGTTCTTTTATTGCCCTTTTTTGTACGGTACTTCCAGGAGCCCCCTTTGCTCTGAGCACAGTAGAGCCATACAGGAGAAGATGGCTCCTCTCCTAAAAAAATTCCAGCCTAACCAGACCAAAGAGAAGGGGCACAGCAGGATGCGATACAGATGTGAAGGCCCCATGCAACAACAGTGCCAGAGTTTCTCAGTCATGGCAGGGGCATCTCAGTGTGACCAGAGATGGTGTCAGCCTCTGACATGAAAAACACCGCACTTGGACTGCACAATGTACAGCTGAGTAGACGTTCCTCAAACGGGAGGCTGTTCCCCGATGTAAAGCAGTATCAGAGGCAGCAGGGCACAGCCAGCAGGAGATGACTCTGCCATCCACATAGCAAAACGCAGGAAGCTGCCTGGGAAGATGAGGTTACAAGTTGCAGTAGCAGGATCTGCACAGGGCTTCAGTTTAACTGCTGAAGTACATAATCCTTTGCACATCCCTTTGCGGCCAAGGTAACTTTCTTGCCCTTTCAAAATGTCTTGTGAGCCATAAAAGCATTTTTAGCTGCCTGCAATCAGTCTCCTTCCCAACCCACCCTAAGCAAATTGTTTTGCACAGGTAGCAAACGCCACTCATTCACTTCTAACTGGTCCCAGAGAGCACTCCCACAGCAGCTCCAAAGCTGTCTGTCACCTGCTAGCACTAGGCAGGAAAGATCACAGTAAACATCTGCATCCTGATGAAAAATTATTTAGCAGAGGACACAAAGATACAGAGATGAAATGAAAAGAAAAAAAATCCATCAAGCTAAAAGAACAATGAGACAGTATTGCCAGTCTGCAAACAGACAATATATTGATGCTGCCTGAGGGACTTCATCTGAGTTGAAAAGCCTTTATAGGTGCTTCTGCCTTTGTGATCTGAAACACAACATGGAAAAAGCCACATATATTTGCAGTTAAATGTGCATCCTCCATCCCCCAAGCATAAACTGGTAATTATTAACTCCTTTTTTAGAAACCATTGGTGACAAAGATCATTCTCTCCTCTCACTGAAAACGCAAGTTAGGAGTGGTCTTATCATTACCTGGCACAGCATACTCCTCACGGGCTGCAGAGGGTGGCAGGGAAGAGTCCGAATAAGCATGGTCTTTGCCTAAACTCTCCATTGCTCTTTGCAGTTTTAAATAGAAAGCAGCTTAATTCCCTGGGAACAGCATCTGGAGATACTGGTGCAGCATAATGAGAGCTTGAAAAAAATGCAGACTGCCCGCCCAAAACCT